>NW_024466389.1:10387500-11012500 GCF_017591425.1 Ochotona curzoniae
ACAGAGGACAAAGCAAGACCCTGAAGCTGCAAGCTGCCTCTCCGTGCCGCCCAAGCTCTGGGGTCGCTAAGACGAGGAGTCTTGATTCTAACCCCTGAAAACCCCGCTCCTTCCACCTTCCGTAGAGCATGAAGCTTGGGGTCTTGAAGATTGGTCCCTCAGGGTGCCCGCTGCTTTTCCAATCAGGACCAAGAGCCCCATGAAGAGCAGCCCTGGCTGGGCTGAGCACCCCACAGACACGGGCTTGGGTCCCCGGGGCTGGGCAGGAACACGCCCAACCACCCTGGTTTGCACCCCATCATCTGCCCTCTTTCCTCTCCTCTCCCCCACCCCATCTATCTAGTGTCCACGGCTCCTTCCCTCTTGGCAAGCTTCCAATCCCATTGCAGCGTGGGGTGCTCTCTGCACTGACCATCTACTGGGTCTCCCCGCAGTTCAACATTCCACCCTCTTGGTGAGGGCACCATCACCTCCATGGGCTGTCAAAGGAAAAAGAAACCACAGGAGCTGGTGTGGTGGCACGGGAAGGAAGGAAGAAAGAAGAAAGTCAGTCCAGGGCTCTCCCACTTGGCTCTGTCTGCCGATTAGGCCATCAACCGCTGCCATCTCCACTTCCTAACTGGCTCTCCCATTGCCCTTGAGCTCTGAGCCTGCCACAGCTCTGACCATCCCGTGTTCAGCTGTGGACTCCTGACTCATCTCCCAGTGCCTCCTCAGACCACTTTCCATCCAGGCTGAGGGTGCTTCATCCTGCCGGAGGCTGGTCATGCCATTCTCTCCTCTAGAACCAGCATGGTGCCCACTGCTGCTCAGCTGACACATCACCCTTTCTCTCTTGTCAGGCAGGTGCGCAATAGATTCTCAATACCTAGTGGCCATCTGTACTTCCTCCCACGATTCCTTGGGTTTATTCCTAGGGCTTGGTGCTATTAACCTGTCCTTCGGGTGCCTTTTGTAGAACAGTTCTGCCCTGGGCCCTTGGCTCTGCCATGGAGCCAAGACCACAGGGGCTGAGCTGGCCCTTGCCTCTGCTGTTAGTTGTCTTCCCTCTCAATTACATGGTAATCCCTGTCGAAATTACACATTTATTTATAGCTTTTTTCCTTTCTTTTTTTCCCCCACCCGGCAATTTTTACGGCTCATCAGCTGTAACAAATTCTATTTCATAAAGTGAGGGTGTGTGCTATTATGGAAACAGCCAGCGCCAGCTGACTCCTAGTCCTGGCTCGGGGGCTGTCTCCAGGAATTCAGGATGGCGTCCGTTAGTGCCCTGCGGGATTTGTCCCGCTCTTTGATGGTGACATCTTTGGTCCCTGGGACTGGCGTCTCCACCCGTTGCAGAGTGACAGTGGTGGTCCCACCTAGATTTTGGTGGCTGTCATAGCAGAGAATTCCTGGCGATTCTACCTTGTCCAGGAATAAAGGAGAGAATGCCAGACGGCAATGCCTTCCAAAAGCACAAAGGAAATATCGCAGTGCTAGCCACATGAGGGACATGCAGGTATGAGCCCATTTTCCAGGTGGGAAAAGTGCAGCTCAGAGTGTGCATGCTCCCCGTGAGAGAGAAAAGTGTGGGTGTCTCTAAGGGGCACCCTCCCCTGGGTCCAACAAAGTGGGGAAGAGGCTCCGAGGGGCTCTGGGCTCCAAAAACCTTTCCTAAGCTCCTCTCTGGGGACCGTCCGTTACATCTTCCGTCCCACCCTCCTCCCCTCCCTCTCTTCCCTCCCTCTCCTTCCTTCTTCCCTTTCTTCCTTCCTCCCTCTCTCCTCTCTCCTTTCTTCCCTCTCCCTCCAGCGGAGGGGACTCTGCTATTTCCCTGCCTTAAGCTCTGGATGTGCCAGCATCAGCTCAGAGACTGGCGAAGCACCCAACTGGCTCAGCAACAGATTTGGCAATGATGGCCAGGGCACACTTATTCTGCCCTTCCTTACATGCCTCCTGAGCCAGAAAACTTGCTACCTGCAAAGAAACCCCACTGGCTGTGGGAGAGAGCACCAGGATCTCCACCTGCCTAACCCATATAGGAGGCCACAGACATATGGTACACTGTGCTCTTGGCTAACAGACCACAACATGGTCTGTTCACTGGACATACAACAAGAGTTATGGGCTGCTCCCCAGTCTCTCTTCCCATCTCTGCTAGGATTTCCTTTTGAAACAACTGTAGGAAATCAAATGTTACATTCATCCTGCTTTTCAGCAGATAATGAGTCTGCCCTGAGATACAATGTCCTGTACTTCCTGATCCTCAGTTTCATTGGCAGATCCAGAAGAGCTAGATGTATCTTAGCCAGTCACAATGTTGCACTACTGTTGGGAACGCCCTTCTGCCTGCCCCCTTCTCTTATATAAGCTTGTGACTTCTTTCATATCAAAGGACATCCTTCACCACCGGTTTGTCTCCAGTGTTCCTACTGCTGGAGAGCACTGTTGCCTCACCCCTTGGTGGTCTCGGAGCCTGCTGGAGCGAAGACCCCCGGAAACTGTCGATAATCAACATAGGCTCTCTCACTTCTGCCCGAAGGTCTCTGTTCAGTTCATGGAGGCCTCAATAGGAAGTATGACCCTCCCCATACACCCCTGCTACCCAGCTTTTGCAGACAGATCACTGATGCTGAGAGGCCCTCCCCAGCTCTCCTCCTATATCATGGGGCTGTGTGCCTAGCCAAGCAGCCTTGGGCCAATTGCTTGTGCCTCATTCTCCCATGAAGCACATGCTATGTTAAAAGGTTGATGGGAGGGCCCGGCACGGTGGCGCAAGTGGTTAAAGGTCCTCGCCTTGCACGCCCAGGATCCCATATGGGTGCCGGTTCTAATCCCGGCAGCCCCGCTTCCCTTCCAGCTCCCTGCCTGTGGCCTGGGAAAGCAGTCGAGGACGGCCCAAAGCTTTGGGACCCTGCACCCGCGTGGGAGACCCGGAAGAGGCTCCTGGCTTCAGATCGGCATAGTATCGGCCCGTTGCGCTCACTTGGGGAGTGAATCATCGGACGGAAGATCTTCCTCTCTGTCTCTCCTCTCTGTATATCCGCCTTTCCAATAAAAATAAATAATAAAAATAAATCTTTAAAAAAAAAAAAAAGGTTGATGGGAAACAGAAGTAAAAGGTAAGTTGATTTTGGTGTTAAAAAAAAATTTGCAATCAGGCCTGGTGTAGTAGCCTAGCAGCTAAAGTCCTTGCATGTACCAGAATCCCATATGGGTGCTGGTTCCCAACCAACTCCCTGCTTGTGGCCTGGGAAATCAGTCAAGGACTGCCAAAGCCTTGGGACCCTGCATCCACATGGGAGTCCCAGAAGAAGCTCTTGACCCCTGGTTTCAGATCGGCTCAGCTGTGGCAGTTGTGGCCGCTTGGGGAGTGAATCATGCTGGCTTCTCATGTGGAGCTCCTGTCAGCCTACGTGGCAGGTTGGGTGACACACTTCACCCCCTTCATCACCTTGATCTCATTGATTTGACCAGCAGAGGCATCCAGTGTGACAGTAACTTCAGGGGTTGTTACCCTGCCAGGGACGGTGTTGACTGAGTCTCGGGGGCCCCATCCCTGAGGTCAGCAAGAGGCACAGATATCACCTCCTAGACCTCTCTGCAAACCTCCCTGGTCCCACAGGCAGCCTAGTGGAGCCCAAACAGACACACAGACAAGCAAATGGGGTCTCTAGGGATGGGGACCCTGGGGCCGGTACAGCTGTGGGGCCTGGCTTGGAGTTCATCCCTTGTCTCACTCTCAGCTTCCTCATCTGAGAACAGGGACCCAAACATCCTAAGCCAAGGGCTCTGGTGGGTTGCTGAGCCAGGGGAATGAGAAGAGAGGCCTGGCCTTCCCCTCCTGCCCCCGGCACATGCGCCCTCATCCTCGTCGAATCTGTTTAGGCCTCAGCCTCTGCTGGCTCACACTTGGAAGAGCATGGTTACTGTGGCAACGTGCAAGCAGCAGGCCTCCTGGGCCTTGCTCACCCAGCCCCGTCCCTCGCTGTCCTTGTGCCCAACCCAGGCAGCTGTCAACCGTGTCTGGCACAGCAAGCCCATCCCCCAGATACTGACTCCCAAACCCCCTGCTGGGAGCTGCTATGGTGTCAGGACTCACTTGGCAGCACAGGCCCTACTGGGCACCTGCCCATGCCTGCCCTCTGAAAAGCAGTTGATCGAGAGAGCTTGTCCCTGCTGTGAAAGGGCAGCCCCCTGCCTTCAAGGTCTCCCCCAAGCATCTGATCCCTCTCACACCTCCACTGGAAGCTGAGCAGGTGGCATCTGGGCCAAAAGGGATCTGGATTCAAGTCCCGGCTCTGCACTCATCAGCTATGCCAAGGACGCACTACCTAACCAGATAGCCCCAACAGACAACAGTAGTCCTGCAGGATGGAGGACTGAGGCTGTAGTGCCAGCATGACTGTGAGCACCGACTGGCCTCTGGCTCTCTCCAGCTCCCTGTGGTTTGACGGCCCTCCTTGGTGTTACTCGGATTCTAAGACACCAGCCAACCTTGCTCTTCCTCTTCGCCTTTCACTTGGTGTCCACTCGTGTGTGTGTCTTCTCTGTATCCAAATGCACCTGTTATGAGGACATCGTCCTGTCGGCTAGGGCTCACGCCAGTGCCCACATCTCACTGAATCTTTCCTGGAGGGACCCCTCTTTGCTAACAGGGTTACAGTCTCAGGTGCTGGAGGTCCAGACTTCAGGCTTGGGAACTTGGGAGAGGGCAGATTCCCTCCATGTGGTCTTGGGTGAGTCTCATCATCTTTCAGGGCCTCAGAAAGGCTCATCTTGGAAATAGGGAGTTTTAAATGGCAGTGTGTGGGGCCCGGTATGGTAACCTAGTGGCTAAAGTCCTTACTTTGCATGTGGCAGGATCCTATATGGGCACCGGTTCTAATCCCAGCAGCCCTGCTTCCCATCCAGCTCCCTTTTCGTGGCCTAGGAAAGCAGTCGAGGACAGCCCAAAGTCTTGGGACCCTGCACCTGCGTGGGAGACCCAGAATAAGCTCCTGACTCCTGATTTCGGATAGGCTCAGCTCCAACCATTGCAGATGCTTGGGGAGAGTGAATCATTGGATGAAAGATCTTCCTCTTTTTCTCTCCTCCTCTCTGTATGTCTGACTTTCCAATAAAAATAAAAGATATCTTTAAAAATAAAAAATAAACAAATGGTAATGTCTTGGTCCAGCATTGCAGTTCGATGAGTTAAGCAGCAGCCTGGAGCACTGGCGTCCGATATGGGTCCTGGTTTGAGTTCTGACTATTCTACTGCTGTTCCAGCTGTCTGCTGGTGGGCCTGAGAGAGCAGCAGAGATAGGCTTGGTTGCTTGTCCCCTGCACCTACTCTCAGAAGCTCCTAGCTCTTGGTTCTAGCCTGGCTCAGCCCTGATCATTCCAGACAGCAGGAGAGTGAAGCAGTGGATAAAAGATCTCTTTCTCTCTCCTTCTTTCTGTAATCCACACTTCCAAATTAAAAAAAAAAAATCTTACAAGAAAGCAACACTGTCCCCAGGAGCCATACATGGTAAGGTTTGAACAGGACAGTATACAGGCACTGGCTGGCCCAAGGCTGGAACACTTCAATACTGCAGACAGCCCCTGAGAACACCCACTGGAGACCACAGTCCCTGATCCTTCAACTCAGCGCAAGGAAAGAAGACATGGATGGGAAGTAAACTCAGTCCCTCTGGCTTACTGCTGCCATCTGCACCCTGGCCACCCCAGAGGCCACAAGTTCGGCGTCCTCTCATTGAAGTCATCAGTTTATTGGATATGTGTCATATGTATTCTGTTTTCTTGCTTCTGAACTAACATATCATCATTGTCAACTAACGTAGAAGACTGAGACCCCTGACAGGTGATAGGGAATTGTCCCCAAGTCCCACAGCACAGGCACTGGGCAGGATTAGGAACAAGAGTGCTGGACGCCCTTGCCTTTTCTGCATGAGCTTCACAAATCCTTCCATCACAGCCCCCAACGGGGGTCTCCTGCACTCCCGTGCTACTGGCACTGGGTTCCAGAACCTTCTGAGGGCTTCCCAGAGTGCAGTCCCTGCTCAGCTTTGAGAGTTTATATCATTCCTTTCCTTGGGATCAGGCTGTTTATCAGTACGCGCTGCTGCATCTCTCATCCGTGTCAAATATATGTGTGTGTGTGTGTGTGTGTGTGTGTGTGTGTGCGCGCGCGCGCGCATGCGTGCCTGGGCCCTCCCTGTTATATTTTTGCAGTTCCTTGGAGGACTAATTTAGCCAAATAACCAAAGCTATTTAGGTAGGCTGACATTCACACTGGGAAGAGAATGCAGGAGTGAAGTCAGCAGGGACTGGCTTTGCTCCCAGGCCTGCCGGGCCTCAGTTTCCCTCAAATGGGGGCTGGTTTGGTGGAAAGCCCTAGAGCTCAGCTTGGTCCAGGTTCCAGTCCAGGCCCCATCATGGGGCGGGGGGGGGGGGCTGTGCCGCTGTGCCATGCTGAAAAGCATCCAAAGCCAAACCTCATCCTGTTCAGCTCAAAGAGCTTTTCTCACACAAAGCAGATGCGAGCTTCCTTTGATTCCTCGGCTGCCGACTCTTTGTTCACTGTAGGTGTTGATTTGTTGGCTGTGCTCTGTCTCCTTTCTCCTCCAGCTGGGCACTGGGGACGGGAGAGATAACGCGGACATCTGCTGGCTGCAGATGTGAGGTCCTCCGCTCTCTGGTCCTGGCTGATTGTCTTCTGGAAATTCTGCTCCCCGGGCCTGGCAGTGGCATCACTGAGTGGGGATGTTTGGTGTCACTGGTCCCATTTAGTTTCTCCCTGGTGCATGCCATTCCTGTATGCATTGCAGCCCCCAAAGGGTCCACCTGTGGCTATACTGGGACCCTTTCCCTGCTGGCCATACCCTAGACATCTGCCTCTAGAAGAGCAGGCTGGAGTCCAGAATAGCCTCCAACCAAAAAACTAAAAGGAGGTGGCCCAGAAACACCCATGTGTTACAATCAGTTTCTCAACACTGTAACAGAAGCCCCAAGGCAGCCTGGATCACCAGCCAAGGTGAGCACCATTGGTTATAGCCCCAGGATGGCTTCTGGCTGGTGGACTTGCATGGTGGCACCAGGTATCACATGGTAGGAGCCAGGGAACTCACATTCCCATAAAGCTTCCATTACTAAATCGGGGGGGGGGGGTGCTTTCCCAAGGCTGTGCCTTGAAACATAACATGATTCAGTTTCTAACCTCTGGCATCGTCATTCGTGACACTGGGGACCAAAGCCTTGGGATTAAGGGACACATACTCAAATGATTTCACCTTTAAATCATCACCACCCCCCAAAGGTGGAATTGTTCACAAGCTTGCTACCTGTGCTTGCTACCTGCGTGCTGCTCCCCAGTGGGTCAGAGTTCTAGGTAACTCCTGCAGGAATGGGTCCATGACTCTTACTTGGCCTTCTCTCTTTCTTATTCCACTTCTTCATGCTCCTGTAGGTGGATTCTGGAGCTATTTTACATTAGCTCTATGCATTCCGCTTCCTGTGCCAGGGTCTCCTCCTGGCAAAGCCTAACACCAGGTAGGTGGTGAGAGTTAGGAGTTTGGGCTCTGGGCCTGGCATGATGGTTCAGTGTAGACGCCAGGATCCCATATGTGTGCTGGTTCTTGTCCTGGTTGCTCTGCTTCCCATCCAGCTCCCTGCTTGTGACCTGGGAAAGCAGCAGAGGACGGCCCAAAGCCTTGAGACCCTGCACCTGCATAGGAGAGCCAGAAGAAGCTTCTGGTTCCTGGTTTCAGACCAGCTATGCTCCAGCCGTTGTGGCCATTTGAGTATTGAACCAACAGATGGAAAATCTTTGTCTCTCCTCCTCTCCATAAATCTGATCTGCCTTAAAAATAAAATAACCGGGCCCGGTGCGGTGGCGCAGTGGTTAAGGTCTTTGCCTTGCATGCCCGGGAGCCCATATGGGCGCCGGTTCTATCCCGGCGGCCCCACTTCCCATCCAGCTCCCTGCCTGTGGCCCAGGAAGGCAGTCGAGGACGGTCCAAAGCTTTGGGACCCTGCACCCGTGAGGGAGACCCGGAAGAGGCTCCTGGCTTCGAATTGGCATAGTATCGGCCGTTGCGCTCACTTGGGGAGTGAATCATCGGACGGAAGATCTTCCTCTCTGTCTCTCCTCTCTGTATATCTGCCTTTCCAATAAAAAAAAATAATAAAAATAAATCTTTAAAAAATAAATAAATAAAATAAAATAACCTTTTTTTCTTAAAGGATTGTGACAAATGGGTTAATATTTAGAAAAACAAACTTATTTACTAATTTATTTGAAAGGCAAAAAGAGAGAAAATATCTTCCATCCTCTGATTCACTCCCTGATTAGACCAGACAAAGGCAGAGACAGACTTGCATCCAGATCTTCCACATGGCGGTAACGGCTCAAGGACTCAGAGCATCATCTGCTGCTTGTCCAGGAGCATCAGCAGGCAGAGCAGCCGAGACTCCAACCAGCACTCCGATAGATGCCAGCATCGTGAGCAGCAGCTTCACTCCCTGCGCCCCAGTGCCAGTCCCACTACCTAACCCCTCCAAGCCTGTTTCCTGACCCAAGAAGGAAGCGTGATTGGTTCAGTCTCTGCTTCACAGAGGCACAAGAAGACTTGCTTGTGTCACTTCCTGTCTCCCTCCAGCCCCTCACTGGGCTTCATCTTACCCAGGAGATTCTTTGATTGACTGACTTTCATGTGTCTTTCTTCACCAAAGGTCCAGGTCCCTCACTGTGTTCACTGCGGCCCCTCAGCACCATGGACAGTCCCGAGCTGTTGCCCAGTTCCATTTTGTTCTCTGAGGGCCCTCATTCCTGATGGCTCAGGCTGTTCACTTCACTTTAGATTCCCTGACTCAATGCATTCTGTCCAGCTTAGCCAGCCTCTAGGCCTGCTTGCTCCTTATTCCTACATCCTCTGAGATTACCACAGAGCCGTGTCCTTACGATCCTCAGGCTAACACTTGCTTGGCATCTTGCGGCACCTGAAACATGTGTGTCTCTCTCCTTTCTGTGGCCAAAAACAGCAGCAGGACAGGTGACCCTCCAGGACACTTTCATTGTCACCTCTGTAGGACCCCTGCCTGCCCATCCCTACCCTCCCATCCCATGTCACTGGTCAGTATACATTCAGGTTGACCACTCGGGCTGTGTGTCTAGCCTACCTGATACTATTTCTTGGCCTCTCTGTGTAGTGGGATTATGTCTCCTGTCACCTTTCCTGGAATGATTGGCACAGTCCTGGGTACAGCATGGAAGAAACCAAAACGTATTGAGTTGCCCAGGATCAGGCACCAACATGTTACAGAGGCATTGTGGTCAAGAGGCTCATCCAGCTCCCTCTAGCCTCAGCGAATCCTCTCCCTTTCTCACTGTTCCCTGGAATAGGCAGCTCTCAAGAGCAGCTCCAGCAAAGCAGAAAGAGCCCCTTACTGCCCAGCTAGGACCTGTTGGGCATGTTCAGAGTCTTTGCCATGTTCTGTTCAACTCAGGGAAATGGCCTGTTTCCTCGATTTGCAGCTTAGAGCTTAAGAGGCGAGAGAGAGTCAAGGACTATTGGAAGTCCAAGAGTCTGTCCTCTGATTTGGTCTGGCTTCCAGCAGGGGCACCCTGCGTTGGAAACACAGAGTCCTGGCACCCGCACCTGAGGCAGCTCCTGGAGGCTCAGGCAAGAGACTTCTCCCACCTCAAACATCTCCACATCTCAGTTTTCTCCTCTGCAAATGGGGACAGTGAGTCCTCATTCTGCTGTACTCATGAGAGACCATAGTAAGTATTAATAAGGCACTCAGCACAGGTGCCTAGCACCAGGGCAGGCTCAGTCCTTACAAGATTGTACTACCGTCCCCCTCCTTCTCCTGAGTCCAGGGAGGGACCTTAAACTGCACAAACCCCTCTGACCTTCCCTGGCTCCTGACTGCCCATTCCCATCCTTCAGAGCTGGAAACCCCATCCCCTGGCTGCCCAGCACTCTTGCTTTCTGTCTCAGTTCAGGGGTTTCCACTGATGGTATGTGAGCAATCCAGCATGTAACCCCACCCTTGGTCACAGAGATGGAGCCTGAGCCTAAGGAGCCTTCCTGGGCTCCCAGGAGAACTGTGGGATGGCTTGGGAGGCGGGTGGACTTAACCTCTATCCAAGCATACAGCTGACTTGTGGTGGGGGCTGCTTTGTGCCAGGCGCTGAGTGGGGCAGCTGCAGTACGGCCTCCCCAGTACTCACAGATGCAGGAGGGTGAACCACCACCCTGAGCTCGGGTTTTGCATCAGGACTGCTTCACTGCAGGACAAGCACTGGGAAAGTCACCCTCTCTCCTGTTGGGGTGAAGACCCTCTGAAGCCCCCAGATCGCCCATCAGGTTCCGAGTATCCCTACAGAGACAGAGAGACAAAGGGGAGCTGCCATGGTGAGAAACTGAGGAAAGAAGCTGAAGCCGAGGCAGACAGGAGCTGTAAGAGCTGGGATCAACAGCCGGGAAATAAGGAGAAGCTGAGCAGAAAGGCCTGAGCTCCAGGCACAGTGCTCCTGGGACCTGCCACTCATTGAGCACCCAGGGGTTGCCAGGGCCCCATCCTGAACAGAGATCCTGTTCCTGAGGCCTGACCTGACAGAATCTGGGATGCTTTCCCAGCTCTCACTGCCATCCCTGCCCCCTGCAGCGTGGCAGCCACCCCAGTACAGCTGCTCTCAACAGCATCTTTATGCTGCCACCATCCAGTAGCGGCAGCATGGCTCCCACCACCCCAAGCATGTCACATCTCTGCATGACGTTTCCGGCACCACTCCCCAACCATGCCTGCCTCAGCACCCCCGCCCATTCCTTCCTTCACTCAGCACGTCCTGAGCCCCCGTTAAGTGCCAAGGGCTCTACTAACCAGTGGGGCCAAAGCTCTCAGGATGTTCCACACATCCTCTTCCTTCCCCTCCCCTCCAATCACATGGCCTTGACCACCAGCTCCATCACTTTCCTCCCACCTGCACCATGGACCCCTCCCTCACCGAGCACCTGCTCCCTGTAACACACAAGGCAGAGAGCTGAACACAATAAAAGGTACAGAACCTTGGCAGCAGCCCGTGTCCTGCAGCCAACCTCATCATCTGCATAGAGGAGACCCCTCTGGATTCACGCCCCCCAACACACACCCCAGAAAACTGCCGGATGTGGAACTGTCTGACCTACTTGGAAATCTTCCTGTGCAAAAAAAAAAAAAAAAAAAAAAAAAGATGTTTCCTCCAAGAGGCAGCTGTGTGTCCCCAAAACAGGGGAGGAAATGAGCCAAACACCATGGTCCTCCTAAACACAGGGAGGTGTTGGGGACTCAGGGGAACCTCTGCCCAGGAGCAGCGTCTTAGCAACTTTCCACTCCAGAAGGCAGGTGGGGACAGATGGGTCTCGGCACTGGGACTGCAAACCAGCCCATCCACTGACTCACATGACGCCTGTGCTGTGCCCTCCCCCTGCCTGGAGACCCAGCTCCCTCCTAACCTGGCACTCTCTCCTAGAGGCCCTTATCAGGCCTGCCTCCAGGACCTGGGATTTATTTAAATGGTGAGTGAGCTGCCTGGCGAAAGTGCATGTTAAGCAATGTTTATTCTGATCAATAAATCACTGCCCTGTATCTGATCCAGGGATGGAAACAGCTCTCAGGCCCAGGCTGCAGGGGCAGACCGAGGTGACCGCAGCCCCAGCGATAACGTAAACCTGATGGACACGGGCCTTGCCGCCACCTGCAGGGGCTGGCGTGGCTCCGACGTGAGGCTCAGCCCTCCTGACATTGCTTCCTCTGCCTTCTCCTTAGAGGAGCAACAGGAAGAGTAAATGGCCGCTCTTGCCTGAGAGTGGCAGCAGGCGGACCCAGAAGCATGGAGGCAGCTAGGAGCGTGAGGGCAACAGTGTCTGGCAGTGTGAAGAGCACAGCTTGGGGAGCACTTGGAGCTGGGTTCCAATCCTTTGTTTCTCTCAGAGATCTAGCCTCGTTGAGTCTCCATCTCTTTGCGAGTGAACTGGAGAGCTGCCTTCCCCTGCTTCACTGAGTCCTTTATGAGGGATACGAAGAGTCTGTGGGTCCATGTGTGTGGGAGGTCCCAGCAGGTGAGAAGTGCTTTGCACACAGTGTTCATGGTAGCCCCTTAAAGGCATCATGCCCTGGTCCCCAGGACCCAGGAAGACAGAAGGATGACCTCACAGATCTGTTAATGAGCTGGCCAAGGGCAAACTACACTTGCAGGCTCAAGGTGCTCAAGCAGGGCAGAGGTAGGAAAGTGCAAGGAGAAGGAGTCAGCAAGGACACTACACTGATGCCGTTGAAGACGGAGGACGTGGCCACAGGCTGAGGAATGAGGGCGGCCAGGAGGAGTAACTCAACTGTCTGTCCTGAAACTCCGGAAGGAACCAACCCTGTGGACACCTTGGTGTGAGCCCCACAAGATTGCCTCCAAATTTGCCACTTCCAGGAAGGCAAGAGAACCCCTTTGTTTTGCTTAAAGTCAATGAGTTTGTTGCAATTTGCAGCAGGAATAACCAGAGAACTAACATGTGTGAAGTCCGTGACATTGATGATGCCAGTGCCCACATCTGTGATGCTGGACTGAGTCCCTTGGGCAGCACAGGCAACCCAACCTGTGGGGAAGGTAAAAGCTTGGGGAGGACATTAGGCCTGCATCGACTCCACAAGGCTGGGTCAGGGCTGGGACCTTCAGGTGGCACAAGGATCTCTGATGCCCACATGAGTGGCAGTCACGCAGCTAGTGGGGGCCAGGTTCAGAGTCATCCAAGATCGTTAGCAGGGTTAGTACAACGCTTGGGCTGTCCCTCCGCCCATCTGCACTGGCTGGGCTGGCAGCTGGAGGAGCACGGAGAGGACAGGGAGGACTGTTCAACATGGACCCAAGTGCCCCATTGGCAATTAAGAGCAAGGAGCTGGCAGGACCAAGTATCGATACAGCAATCTGGACACAGCGTGATGGTAGCACAAGGCAGGAGAATCCATGCCTGGGCGAAAGGTCAGAGCAAGCCTTCCCTGATGCAAACATGCCTGAACAGGATCAGTAATCCTCACGGGTGCCCTGGCCTGACTTAGGGCTCCTCCCAGGCCCTAAAAATGGAGCTTGCTGCTAAGGTGCGGGGCCTCCAGCCTCTCAGACAGAAACCATGAGAACAGGCAGTTGCTGTGTGAGTTCCTGTTGTGGTCTCCTGTGGGCAGGTGCACGGGTCTGGCCTCAGGACCTGTTCTGATGCACAGTGGCTTCTGCTCCAGGGCCAGGCAGATGAGGGACTGGGCTTGGTAGGAGGAGAAGGCCGCAGCATCCTTCTCCCTCATCTCTCTTCATTGGAGCTGCCAGCTCTTCTGGGGGGATCCTCGTCTGTTCCATGAGGGCTGTGAGGGAGGGGGAGGTAGTACTGGAGAGGAGCAGGGTAAGATGTTGCCAGAGTGGATGAGTCCAGAATCCCTCCTGGTGGATCCTGGAGGCTGGTGCCTGGACCAACCACAGTGGCACCTGCCAGAAAGCACGTCCAGGAGCAGACTCTGAAGAGTCCCCCAGAGGTTGCCAGCTGGTTTGGGATTGGGGTAAGAGCTGCTGGCTCTGGATTTTTTGACAAGCTGCAGCAGTCCCAAAGAGAAGTGGGGAAGGGAGGACCAAAAGAGAGGTCAACAGTGAAAAACAAAGCGGGGCTGGCATTGTGGTACGGTGGGTAAAACCATTGCTTGTGGCACTGGCACCCCATACGAGTGCTGGCTGCTCTGCTTCCTACCTGGATCCCTGCTAGTGCCTCTTGAAGGCAGCAGATGATGGTCCAGGGCCTTGGGACCCTACACCCCTGTGAGAGACCCAGAGGAGAATCCTGGCTCCTGACTGGATTGGTTCAGCTCCAATTATTGCATGACCAGTGGATGGAAGCTTTCGCCCTGGTTCTACTTCTCTGTGCAAATCTACCTTTCCAATAAAAGCATATAAATTTTAAAAATAAGAAAGGCTGGACAGACAATGCAGTGACTGAGTCGGGTCCCTGCTGACCACTGAGGCTTTGCTGGATACCTGATTGTGTGCCCCCGCACCCGAACCCCTATGAGGTCACTACTGTTCTTCCCAATGCTCTGGGAGGATAATGAGATGCACGAAGTTTACGCGGCAGGTCCAAGGTCCAACAGCCAACAGGCTGGGATTTCTCCCACATTCACATCGATGAGTGTAAAGGGCAGCCCTTGCAGTTTTGTGTTCCCTGAGTGGAACAACAGGGAAGAGATGGGAAAGGCTGTGTCCTGGGGTCTCAGGGAGAAGGACCCTCTCAGCTGCAGGTGGAGGCCTTTGTGATGGCGCCCAGCCTCCTGCTAACCCCATGTTGTAGTGATCCAGCAGAACGTGTGTTCTAGCTGTGCCAAGCAGCACGGCGGAAGTTGGCCAGAGCCTGGCCCTCTTGCCATTCCCAGGTCCCCCATCGATAGCATGCATCCAATACATGGCTCTGCGGTTGCCTCTGGTCCCTCCCAGGTGCTCTGGGAGGCTTCTGCTCAAGCAAGTCTCTGCCTGGTTCAGACAACAGCCGCATCTCTCTGCCATGGCCCTGGTCTCCCAGCTTTTTCCTTCCTGACCCCCCCCTCATACCCATGGCCCCTTCCTTAGGACTTGCTTGTGACACACTGCAATGACTTGGTCTGTATCCAGAGGCATCGCTCATCTAGCTACCCTGCCACCTCCCAACACAGCCCAACACCGAGGACAAACCCAAGATGCCAAAATTCTGCCTGGGATATCTGACCCCAGCATGTCTGCCAGCTCTCAGCTCCCACCCTGTCTCTCTCTCAAGTGGCTCTGCCCACTTCAGCTGTTTCCCAGCACAAGTTTCCCTTGGGGAACAGGAGAGAGGTGTTGTTTTCTGAGTTCAAGGCTCCTTCGGGAGACAGAGGCACCTTCAAAGGCACCTTCAAAGGCTACCTTTGACAGCTGTGGGCTGTGGCTCAGCTCTCTGCAGGGGTCAGTGCACTGAGTGGGGCCAGGCTCAGGGCCCAGGGCTCCATCACAGGACAATTTGCAGGAAGACATCTGAAGGTGGACATCACAGCTGAGAGGCCAGGAGGCGAGAGGCAGGTGGACAAGGCAGAATACAAGGGGCTTAAGTGCTTGTGCAAAATGTGATGCAAACACAGCCATATTTTGCTCTAACAAATGTGAACCCCATGCATAGCTTTTCATGTAAACATGCATTTTCTGTGCATTTGCCTTCCTAATTGATTGGTTTTACAGCAGCATGGCCAAGATGGCAAGGAGTGGGGAGACCAGGAGAGCTTCAAAGAACACAAAGGCGGGTCTCCATCCCAATCTCTGGTTTGGAGGTCAGAGTGGGGTAAATTCAGGCTTTCTTCCTTCCTCAGGGGATTCCACTTAAGGTGCTGTATTTAAGAATTTCTGCCCCAGCAGCTGTGTTCTTTTTTTAAAGTTTTATTTTATTTTTTAATGGAAAGTCAGATAGACAGAGAGGAAGATCTTCCATCCATTGATTCACTCCCCAGTTGACCGCAAGGACAGGAATTGTGTCTATCTGAAGCCAGGAGCCAGGACTGTCTTCCGGGTCTCCCATGTGGGTGCAGGATTCCAAGGCTTTGGGCCATCCTCCACTGCTTTTCCAGACCACAGCAAGGAGCTGGATGGGAAGCAGGGCTGCCGGGACTAGAACTGGCAACCATATGGGGTCCCAGCTCTTAAAAGGTGTGGACGTTAGCTGCTAGGTTATCATGCTGGGCCCCACACTGTGTTCTTATAGAATATTCTCTCCTTTCTCCCAACTTCCTTCCTTATCACCTGCCATGGTCTAGGGTTTGGGTGTCACCTCTTCTTGCAGGACACCTTCCTGGGTTCACCAGTTGTTTCAGTCCATTTTTGCCACCATAATAAAACTCCTAAGACAATCGGTTTCACGAAGAGAGCGAAGGTTGATTTAGCTCCAGGGTTTGGAGTTTTGGGTGTAGGATGAGGTAGCCCCCTTTCCTTGGTGCCCAGTGAGGGTTGGTGCCCATCTGCTTCTGTTTCCTTAGTCTCTCATAAGCTACCAGGATTCAGCCATGGGCTCCATTCTAGCAACCCAGCTAGTCTTCCACCCCAATCTTCATCCAGGCCCCTCTTAGTATCATGATCATTAGGACATTGGGGATCAAATCTTTGCTGCCTGGCCCTTTGTGGGCATTCAGCATTGAAACCCACACACTAAGCAGATCACCAGCCAAAGGCCGTTGTTGCCATTGACATTTGGGCGTTCCTGCCTCCATGCCTGAGTGTCAGACGCTTTGAAGGTGCTCCAGAACCAGCACACCGCAAAGACAACTCACTTTTGATCTCAAGTTGATTCTCCCATCTCGGGCTTTCTATCGCAACAAAGGGCAGTCCTCTTGCCTGCTCTGAGCCCTCCCAAAGCCAGAGAGGGAGAGCACCACCGACGAAGAGTTCAGGCTGTGGGCTGTGCAGACAGCGTGGTTCCACTACGCACTGCCTGTGTGACTCGGAGGCAGCACTTTACTTCTCCAAGCCTCTGCTTCCTCACCTTACCGGTGAGGCGATGACACACCTGCACCCTTGGCTCATGGTTAGGAACAGACAGGATGGTACCTGGAAGTGCTTGGAACAGCAGGTGACATGCCTGTGTTGCTCTCAGTGCTCATGGTTGCCATCCTTGACACATGCCTCTCCTCCTTGGTCCGTCATCCTGCCCTGTCCACTCCGTGTCCTAAGCATCAACCTCATCTTCTTTCCTCCACCTCCATCCACAGTCACCCTGAGTGCAGGAGACTGCCCCTCCATCCAGCACAACTCCGCCTGCCTCCTCTTGGTCTCTCTGCTCTCCTCTTCCACCTCCACCCCAACCTCCAGGCAGTAACTGACAAGGGAGCTTTTCAAAAACCCAAATAGGGTCATGGGGTCACACCCCCAGCTGCTTACATTCTGCCCTGCCCTCGGCTCTAGCTGCCATTCCCCAGTGTGCCCTGCAAGGTTAGCCTTGCCTGACCCTCGTCTTTCTTACCTGCCGACTTGCCTTGGCTTCTCTCTTTTCAGTTCTCCGTGTCTGCCCCCCTCTGTCCTCCAGCTTGTCACTTGCAGATCCTTCTGCCTGATTCACAATCCTCCACCCCCATCCTGTCTTCCTCTGACTTCCTCCCACTCACTCTCGGAGGCGCAGCCAAGATGCTGCTGGCTCACGGATGCCTGGACTCCTCGGCGGTTTCCTGGCTCCATGTCTTGTTATTCACCCTGGCACCTCCTACTGTAACATCTGGGACACAGCACTGTGTCGGGGTAGGCCCTGGTCTACGTGCAGGTGGCAGTATGGCGCCTGGTCAACATTCTGTGCCCGCCATGGTGATTCCCCACCCCCAGGCTTCACCCTTGCTCTCTTCTCTGCCCAGTCCACGTCAGCTCCCACCTGCTCCGTCTTTGGCGCTGTGGAATGCATCGGTGCATTGCATCCAAATGCCGACGCCACACCCCTCCTTGCATCCCTACCCGGGACTCTGCTATTTTTCTCTCCCCAGAGGAGCAGGCTGTTTCCCACCTCGCAGTCTGTACCAGCTTCAAGCAGCAGGAGCACAAGGCCTTCTAGGAGCCTTCTGTGTTTCTCTTTGCCTTCACTGTGGGCACCTGTGCCCAGGTGATGCCCAGCTCTGGCCTGCCCAAATCACTCCCACCAGCCTCCCTCGTGTGTGCTCAGGCCTAGCCCAAATCAGAGCAACTGCAGACAGAGGAGCGAACCAAGTTCCATGGATTCTGGAGCTACAAACACATCTGCCGTTGTGTGCCGCTGAGGTTCTGCAAGTGCTCGTTGCACAGCATTGCCATGGCCATGAACGCTGATGTAAAAACCACATAGGGGAGAGGCAGGGCCAGGCCCAGGGAGTTGCCCCAAGGCCTCAGGTTGTCTCAGCGAGGGTTGCCTAGGAAGAAGCCAGCTCTGATGTGTACCTCCTGGGCTCCTCTCTGCTGAGCCTCTCTGCAATGCTGTCTCCTGCCACTCAAAATGCTGTCCAAGATGGCACAGCCTCTCTGCGACGCCCAGGCCAAAGCCCTCCCCTCTGCAGGAGTGGGAATCTGGCCCCTGCTGACAGCCACAGCAGGTGCAGGCTGTCATCTCACATGGCTACCCATGTCCCAGAGCCTGACTGCTCCATGCCGGAAGCCTGACTGTGCTAGGGGAGGCTCTTGGCGCACCCAGTGAAGATTTCCCTGAGCTACCCGGGACCCATGCTCACTGGTTCTTACTCCTTACTCCAGTGTTGCACTTCTGGATAGCACAGTCAACACTCGGCCGTGGGCAGAGCAGGCAGCCACCCAGAGCCTCCACTTCTGCACTCACTGCTTCACCCCTCAAAGGCCACCTGTGCTCACCTTGTACTTAGATGAGCTACCTGCTCAGTGACCAGGTGGATGCTTTTTCAGACATCAATGCTTGGCAACATCCTTCTTCCTTGACTTCCATGAAAGAGAGAGAGAGAGAGAGAAAGCAAGAAGCAGCCAATTTTCCCAGCATTGAGTTGGACAGTTGAGTGAGCTTTGGCTTTGCCCCGCCCCCTCCACTCTTCCATCTGCTGGTCTACTTCCCAAATGTCCACAACAGTTAGGTATGGACCAAGTCAAGATCATAAGCCAGAACCCACATTCAGCTCTTCCACATGGGTGGCAGGGGTCCTGGCACTTGAGTTATGCTCTGCCGCTTTACCAAGCACATCAACAGGAAGCTGCATGGGAAGTGGAGCCAGCTTAACTTACTGCATCACAACACTGGTCCCTAGGCAATGTTCTACTGTTACAATCAACTAAACTTTGTCTAACCCCTTCCTTGCTCTTGCTCCTGTAAGTTGTTTTCCTTCTTTTGCAATTATAAATGATGTCATGCAAATATTTATAGATTTGGCATATAAAGGTAAGAATATGTCCACGGGGTAAACTCCCAGCTATGACCAGGTAGGCCAAAGGGCTCGAATATTGCAGAGTCTGATCTTACCACCTCCTAAGATGCCACGTGATCCACGCTCTCACTGGGTGTGGGTGCGAGGGTCAGGGAGGGTCTCTGTTGAAAGCCTCACTGGAGCATGCCACAGCAATCTGGGAAGGCATCCCAGCTCTGCCCAGAAAGGCTGGCTTCTCCCACTCATGTAAGCAGCAGCCACCTGGAACTCCCTGGTGAGACTGGGGCCTGGCTACAGTGTTGGCACAGACACCATTCCACAACCAGGAGGCAAAGTGAGCAGCAGTGACTCCAGGAGCTGCAGTGGCTGAGGGTTGGCACATCAGGTTCGCTCTCAGCAGGTGCTGAGCTGTGGCCCCGCCCAAGGTTGTGATCAGGCTAAATGGGGAGCTACCTGGGTCTGAGTCCCAGTACCCCACCCTCCTTGCCCTGCTGTGTGACTTCAGCCTCACTCTGTATACCAGCTAATGGATAACCCATTTCCAGTCCTATCGATGGTGGTTCTCAACTTATGCTGGGGTTTCTAGAAATTCGGATGTCCCTGGATTCCGGTCACACAGCTGGGGTTCTTGGACTCTGCCTGGCTGATCTTCAAACAGGGCAACATTTCAGGGCACCCTGTGGCTTTGAATATGGCCTGCAGGAAAAGCTCCTGTGTTTGGGTCCTCTATCAAGAAAGAACATTTTGGACACGGAAGAGGACAATTGTGCCTATCCCTCTCTGAGTCTTGGGTTTGCAGGCAGGCTGTGGGGCACAGTGCTGAGAGCACAGGTGAGGGAACCCCTTGCTCTGCTTTGGTGGACAAGCAGGGTTTAGAGGGACTGGTGGGGCTGGGGTCAAGGCTGTCTCTGCCCTCCGGTGGTCTGTGTCCTTGAGCAGATGACCGTGTTCTCTGGGTCTCAGTGTCTTCCCTTCCAGAATGAGGTCATATGTGGCTCCTACGGCAGCGCCTGCCAGCCCAGAGCAGGAGCTCAGCATTGCTTGCATTCTTTCTTCCCCTTCTCCCAGTCAGGCAGCCCTGGGCACCTGGGAGAGAGAGTGAGGGCGGAAGGGAAGGACATGCAGGCCTGGAGGAGCTCCTAGTCTGGGAGTGAGTGGGGATGTTTTGGCCATCAGAGGAGACACGTGCTTGTCCTTGCTGCCAGTGTAGTCCCCGGGCCAGCCACAGCTGCATCTGATGAGAAATGCTGATTCTCAGGCTGGCCCAGGCAGGCTCTCTGCATCAGCAGCTACACTCGGACGGGACCCTAGACATTTGTGCAAACAGCCACGTTTGATACACCCTGTCTCTGCCATGGGGCTCTCCCCAGGCCCAGAGCTGAGAAGGCAATGCAGATGGAAGGGTACAGGGACCCCAAACTCAGGGGAGGCTGTGGATGCCTCTGAAGGGCGTCGGTGGCCTTTGGAGAGAGCGACTGCCCTTGCACCATGCCTGGGCATGTGGCCTGAAGGACAGGAAATAGTGTTGCAGCCCAGTGTAGCACTGGGACACATCTACCTCCTCCGGGTACATTTCCTTTAAGCCCTGTTCCCTGTCCATGAGTAACATTTGGGGAGACAGAGGCAGTTGGGGCAAGCCGGCTGGTTAATAAGACAGATCTGCTCAACAACAGCTCGCAAAAGGCGTATTAGAGACGTTTGCTTGATCCATCTTTAATAACCTGCCAGCCCACATGGCCAAACGCGGCTCACAAGTTGTGGAACAAGAGGGCCATTTCTTCCTATTTTTAATAAAGAACCTTTTATAACTGCCTTCACCGGTGCTATTAACATGCCACATGCTTAATAAGACTTCACGGTAACAAGGGGCCCGTCCTGTTCCTCACGTGCCAGGGGAAGCAGGAGCAGCTGTGCGCGCGCACAAACACACACACATACACAAGCCACACTCGCACGCACGCATGCAGCCTCAGCTGCACAGACAGGGGCGCTGTCACACATGAGCACATGCTTAGGCTCATGCACACACATGTGCAAGCCACACACGTGAGCCTGACAATGGTGCCAGTGGGCCCAATGGCATGGGTTACACATGCACCTGCGCATACAATCAAGAATGTGTGTGTGCTGTGTCTCTGCATGCGGGCGCACAGGCACAGACAGACACACACGGCGTCACAACTCATGGCAGGAAGGAAAAGGCAGGTTCTTACATCTCCCACAGAGCTCTTCAGGGCCCTGAGACTGAGAGGGGAAAGTCCAGAGTCCCCACCCCTATATGACAAGCGAGAGAAAATGGGCAGAGCAGACCCAACATGGGTGTGGACTCAGAGAGCAAGGACCCCAGATCTGCCCACAAACCTTAGTTTCAGACAGGAAGACTGGGGATTAACAAGGGACTAGCCAGGGAAGGAAGCCTCCCTGCCTCCTCCTGCAGGCTCTCTGGATTTGTTTAGCTCTGAGATGAACACACAATGGGGTCAATGGCAGTAACAGGGTGGGCATCGTAGTGGCAGCTGGTTAAGCCCCCATTGCAATACCAGCATTCCATTTCAAAGTGCTGGTTCAAGTCCAGGCTGTTCCACTTCCCCATCCAACCCTCTGCTGATGGAAAGCAGCAGAAATGGGCTCCTGGTTTTGGGTTCTGGGCTCCTGGCTTTGGGTTCTGGGATCCTGGCTTTGGCCCGGCCCAGCCACAACTGCTGTAGCCATTTAGGGAAAACCAGCAGAAGTAAGACCTGCCTGTTGCTCTCTATGCCTCTCAAGTAAAGAAGTGAATCTGCTTTTGAACTGATTGCCAAAGGCTGACTCATGGGGAACCCGTGGTGTTCCTGGGTCTCTCTGCCGCCTTGCAGGGGCTGCATCGCAGCACAGTCTGACAGGCAAGGGCCTGGTGCCTGGGGAAGAGAGGTGACTGGGCCAAGGGCACACTGCGCATTAAGGGAGGGCACACTGGCCTGGGAGCTCAGGGTCTGGCCCTGCTGCATGTACCATCTTTCCCAAAGTAGAAAATGAGAGAGTGGGAGACCAGACCTGAGGACTGAGAATGGGAAGAGACAAGGATGGGGGAGGAGTGGGGGCAGGAAGGAAATGCAGTGAGGGGAGGGAATGGGGAGGCTGAGATCACGTACAGGGCAAGTGTTCTGCCAGTTTCTATGATCGCCCACAACTGATGCCACGGAGCAGATGCCCGGCCCAGGTCCCCGTTGGGTACAAATTGTGAGTCTCAGCTCCCAGCATGGCCACACTCCCTGCAGCCACTGGGCCACTCGGGCTGGTCATGTCTCCTGCTGCTTCATGGGCAGAGAAACCCAGAACAACGGGTCAGCATCCTTCTCAGAGCACCCCACGCTGGCGACCAGAAATGCGACACCTGCCAGCCTCCCTATCCCTGGGCCTCTGCGCCAAACTGACAAGAGAGGCTCTTTGCAGAGTGGCACTGTGCAGGAATAAAGAGGAAGCGAAGGGCAGGAGGGCAGAGGGGGAGGGAGGATGAGTAACAAAAACCCTCGGTGCTGGGGAAAGCGCAGACGCAGCGGCTTCTGCCTTCAGATCTGTGAGGCTCTGGAAACCAGGGGTCTGCGGGGGTCCCTCTGCACGGCCGTTTTTATTCAGGCTTTCTGGAGCCATCATTGAACGGGCTCCCCAAAGGAGACATCGATGGGTCCGAGCAAGACAAAACGGCAGATCCCTTGCTCCTCCAGGGGGCTGCTAGGAGGCAGAGGCCAATGGGGCATCATCGATGTTTTAACAGCTGCAGTCAGCGTGGTTATGTGCAGGCCAGGCACAGACAAAAGCCCCAGGCCTCCCCCACCCTGGCCTCCTCTCCTACTTTTGCTTTTGTGCTTCTGCTCGGAGCTGGCCTCACACACACACATCATACACGCATGCTGGGCTCTCCGAAAGGTCAGAGGCTGCCGCCTACTAGGCTGAACTTGCAGTTTGAACTCGAGAGGGGAAGCGAGAGAGACTCTCAGGGGTCGTAAAGGAGGGGACTGTGGCACTTGGGGGCAGCTGGAGGGTGCCAGGGCCGTGTGTGGGACTGCGGTGGGGGGCAGGAGCGGGGGTACAGTGGTGTAGCCCTGTGGTGGAGGGGCTGTCTAGCCCTTGGCGCACACACTGACCTACTTTCCCAGCCCTTCATCTCCTGGCTCCATTATGGTCTCCTCCGGGGACTGAGACAAGTACCAGCGGTAGTGGATGTCTCTTGCACACAACCCCAGGGGCCCGATTATGGTCTGCTGTCCTGATGCACATCTTTAAGCTCGCAGTCTCATGAGCCTCCCACAGGGCAGAGGGAACAGTGGCCAGGAAGGAGCTGTGTCATAGGCTGTCCGCCGATGCACAAATGTGGGTCAGATTAGCTGCTGAGAGCAGGGAGTGCTTGGATGCACATGTCCATGGCCGCAGGGCCCTTAACTGCTGTGTGGAGCCAGGCAAAGGTCTGTCGACTTGTCACCGTCACCCGGGCCCCATGACAGCCAGACACGATGGAGAAACCAGATCTTCGGGAGGCGAAGTGACTCACCCATGGTCACACACGGTCAGGCTGGGTCTGCGCTGAATCCCGCAGCCTTCCGGCTCCCAGGCTTGCACTGCCTTGCCCCTGCAGCCATGGGGCCTGGGAAGCACCGGGCAGTTCTGCCTACCCACGTATGAACTGGTGTGCAGATACACTGAGCTCCAGCTTTGAGTCCCCATGCCCTGCATGAATGTAAGTGTTGGACCCCCTCTAGGCACCCATCCAGCTCCCTGCCCGGGGGATTTGTGGGACAAGGAGCCGGTGGGGAGACACAGACTCTATCCCATGGGGACAAAAAGAGGGTGCACCTGTAAGACAGACAGCTGTCTTCTTGCTGTGCTGCCAGCCCTACGCTTGGAGAATGGGGTACTATTTCCCCTCCCCACGTCCTGCCCCACAATCAGCTTCCCTCAGCCACCAGTGGAACTTGCAAGACAGTGAGGGGAGGTGGTAGGGAGGCCCCAGGAGCCCACACCTGGGAATCCAGCAGATGTGACCCCAACCTAAGTCCTTTCATGTGTGAGTCATGCCATTTCAGCAAGTAAGTTTATCATTCCACAGATCCTGCAGAGATAAAATACATCCAGGGCATTAAAGAGATGACAACCTCTGCTATGGGTGTGGGATTCGGTTCAAGCTGGGTCCCCGGACACTCTCGCCTGGAATCCCCCTCCCTCCCATTACATTGCTGGAGAAGAGAACTGGGAACAAGGAGCAGCTACTGGGGCCTGCCCACAGCCATGCCCACAGATAGCCAGTGTGTAGATGCTGGTAGTGCACACAAAGCGGAACTGCACAGCCTCTGCAGCCATGCTGCCTCTTCACAGCCCAGCGCGTTGAACCCCCAGCTTTTCTCCACCCCACAGATGGTGGAGCAGCCTCTGACCACCACGGTCTGTTCAGGTGACCTGGATGGGGTCAGGCTGAGACTTGGTACCACCTACTCGGGCTCCAGGACACACCGGTGTCCACAGTTAGGGCTGAGTAAAGACCTCGGCAGTGAGACTAAGGCTGAGTTACCAAGCACCTGGGCAAGGAGGGATTCATGGAATCCGTGCCATGTCCCCAGCCTGGGGCCAGGCCTGCGGGACTCAGGATGGGCACTGTAGAGCCATGGCCATGGACCTGTGGGACACAGAGACCCTGGCAATTCAAGGTAGCGCTGCTAAGTGAAAAGACACCATAGGAGCCTGGGGAGCAACATCTGACCCGGTCAGAAGTGACATCCAGGTGGGGCTGGCGTTGTGGCTCAGTGAGTTAACACTCTGCTTGCAACTCCAGCATCTCGTATGAAAGCACAAGCACCCAGTCGCAGCTGCTCTGCCTCTTATCCACCTCCCTGCTAATGCACCTGGAAGGGCAACAGAGGGTCACTTGCTCATATGCTTTGGGGTCTCTGCCACCCATGCGGAAGGTGAGTATTGAGTTCTAGGATCCTGGCCTAGAGCAGCCCTGACTACTGTGGTCACCTGAAGAGTGAACCAGACTATAGACAATCTCTCTGTTTTTCATATAGATGAAAATAAATTTGAAATGAATATTAAAAACCAAACAAGTTGGGTGGGGGGGACGTTGTGGTGCATCAATTAGGCTGCCACCTGCCAAGTTGGCATCCCAGGTGGGTTCCAGTTAAGTCCCAGCTGTTCCATCTCTGATCCAGCTCCCTGTTAACACTCCTAGGAATGCAGCAGAGGGTGGCCCCCAGGCTCGGACCCCCGCACTCACGTGGGAGGCCCAGATAGAATCCCAACCTCCCGGCTTTTCACTGGTGGAATGAATGGCAAATGGAAGATCTTTCCCTTTTATGTCTCTCTCTGTAACTCTGCCTTTCAAGTAGATAAAAATAAATCTTTCAACACAAACAAGTTCGTGAGAACTGATGTGACACAGTGCTGGAGACTGGGGGCTTTAAGCGACAGGAATGCATTTTCCTCACGACTCGGCAAGTTGGAAGTCTAAGGGCTGATGTTGCCGGGGCCAGCCTCCTCGGAGGCCTCTCTCTGTGCAAGGGACCACTGCCCTCCCAGTGTCCACCCACTGTCTGCTCGGCTGTGCGCCTGTGTCCACATTTTCTCTTCTTGCAGGAGCACCAAGTGTGCCAGGCTGGAGCACACCATAAGGGCCCTTCTCCATGGCCACATCAGAGATGCTAGGGATTAGGACTTCAGTGTAGAAATGGCTGGAGGGGGATCCATCGAGCATCAGTGAGATCCTGACAAGGGGCTCAGGGGGAATCCGTGGGAGAGGAGCTCAAGGAATGAGCAAGGATCCATCATGACAAGGTCTTAGTTGGTTGTCAGCACAGAGTGCTGGCTCCGGCTTAGAATGATACACCTGGATGGCGTGCACCTGCAGGTGAGGGTGAGACTCTGGGCAGGGTGAGTCAACAGGAATAGATGCTCTCTGACTCGCCCCCTGCTTGGATCACTTCATGTGGGCACATGGCTCCCACGCAAGCCCACTGCCCATGGAACAGAAAAGCAACCCCAGACGGGCAGTCACCCATGCTGGCGCTAGCAAGAGAAGCATGGATGATTCATTCAGCAACCTAGACACATTCTCAAATCTTGTAGCATGAACCAAACATGCTAAAATTAACCAAACCACTCCCAACGAACCAAAAGGATGACTGAGGTTAAAACACCAGGCATGGCTAACGACCGAGCATGGGGAGCAGCGGGGGTGGGGGTGGCAGGGAGGAGTATGACACACTCAATGCCACCTTGCTGCATGGCTAAGAGGGCATCGTTCCCTGCTCCAACCGGGGCCAGGAGGCCCGGCCTCTGTGCGTCATTGCTGCACCGCAGGGGCTGAGTGAAGCTAGTCAGGGCAGGAGGACACACTCAGACCTCTTAAAAGGGACAGAACCTTCAGCCCTGGGAGACACGCCGCTCACTGTTAGCAATTCACCAAGCAGGTTCATTATAAACAGGTCTGACTCTGATATCAAAACAAAAGCCGGTGGCAACCTGAGCCATTCGCCTGAAAGACTGGGAGAGAAGCTGTGCCCACTGCAGTCACATAGAGCCCCCAAAGAGATCCTCAACACCTCACCCCCTCCTGAGAGCCACAGCAGGATGTGGAAATCCATGTGGTGGAGACATATCACAGAGCCTGCCTCCACCCCACCCGCTGCACTGCACCCCAGCACCGTCCCCGGACACGCAGGTCCTGAGAGCGGCAGAAAATGTTCTAGCACATGAAGCACCACTTCGGCAAGAGACACGAGCATTGCCTAAATCCATCCCTAAAATCCCACAGAAGCGAACTGGCAGCCTCTGACCAATCAAGTGGCAGCAAAAGAAAATCCCAGGCAGGAAATCGGAGGCCCAGGAACCAGGCTTGTCCAAGACCTAGTTCATCCACAGATGAACAACAAAGGGCCCCTTTGGCTCTTGGCAAATGGAGTTAAAAGGATGAGTTGATTTCCATGCAAAACATCCCTTGGTGCAAACACATGCACACCCTTTTCTATAATACAAGGAGATTGCATGTGGTGGAAAAAACTGCACAGATGTGAAAAAACCACTTTATACCAGAATCAACCCATATTTTTCATTCTGTTTCCCATGATGTGTTTGACGTCCCTGTGAACCGGGACTCTAAAGCGCTTTTAAGGTCTGTACTAAGTGCCTATGGTAACAAGTTACTCCAAGACTGAAAAGTGTAAAGTACCTCATACCTTTACTGTCTCAGCTCCTGTGGGGGCTCAGCAGGGTCCTCGTGCAGCTTGGCTGGGCTCTAGGGCTCTGGGCTTTTGCTGGAACTGCCACCCTGCCCCACTCCAGCCCCGTCTGTAGGTGTGGCTCAGGATAAGCTTTTTCCAAGCCTCACCTAATAGCACAGGTCTTCTGCAGGACTCAGCTGCCCACGGCCTTTTGGACCAAAGGCTTCTGTTCCCCCTGAGCTGTGGTCCAGGGCATGTCTCCAGGGTCCTTGCCACGTGGGCATCTTTATCCGGTTGTAGACAAACCGGTGGCTGTCTCCATCAGAATCAGCCACATAGGAACTGTGGTTCTTTGTTGCCTGCTTTCGGGAGTGCCATCCCATCACTTCTCCCTACTTCAGTGGAGAAATGTGAGTCCCAACTCAGGTTGCACTCAAAGGCAAGTGATCACCACGGCAGGTTCTGGGCTTACTGGAAATGAGGTCAGAAGCATGTGTAGGCTTCCAGCCCCCATGGTTTTCTCGACCTCACTGGGTCATCTGAGACATAGGTTCCAGCTCCAGCAGTTCCCCTGTAAAAGTACATCCCATAATGCTAGGAAAAGGCAGTGTCCAAGGGATGCTGGATCACCAACTCCCCTGGCCTCCTACTCCACCCTGCAGGTGCCCTGGAGAGCAGCCAGACCTGGCCAAGGCAGCACAGTGTACATTCTGTTCTGTTGACGGGAATTTGAGGAAGAAGAGGAGCAAAGCGTCTTCCTGGAAGTTTCTAGTGGGTCCTGTCCTGTCCGCAGGGAAACCCAGCTCTGTCCATGGGAGTTATGGGCAACCTTAAGTGGTCTATGAACTGCGTGTGGAAAACCCAGAGCTTGTTCCAATGGCCTGACCTTTTGACAGCAAAGTGCACCAGTCCCCGAGAATTACTTGGCAAATCCAAGTGTGTTGTTACAGGTTCAATGCCAGCCCACGTGGCAGGGCCTGGGTGGACCAGGGTTGGCACGAGTGTGAGGCATTGAGTGTACCTACCTAGTTCAAGGGGACCTTCACTCTGAGAAGTGCTGCATGGCCAGTACCCTGGCTCCTTCCCAGGGGAGATGAATGTGTGATCACTTGTTCTATGCCAGTCTCTCGGTCTACAATTGGACACTCTGCATCTGACTCTGTTCTAAAGATTTATTTATTTATTTGAGAGGCAGATTTTCAGAGAAAAGGAGAGACAAAGAGAAAGATATTCCACCTACTGGTTCACTCCCCAAGTGGCCGCAACAGGTGGAACTGAGCCTATCCGAAGCCAGGAGCCAGGAGCTTCTTTCTGGGCTCCCACATGGGTGCAGGGTCCCATGGTTTTTGGGCCATCTTTTCCAGGCCTCAAGCAGTGAGCTGGTTGGGAAGTGGAGCAGCTGGAACACGAACCAGTGCCCATATGGCGTCCTGACAGTTGCAAGGTGAGGATTTAGCCACTAGGCTACTGCTATTTGTCTTTGTTGTAGCACTGTGTCCTCTGGGTCTCTTTAGGGGTCTGGTGCTTATCAGTGGGATGAATGAATGGATGAATGTATCACTCATTCAATCAACTCTTCAACAGGTGAGTTCTGCTTATCTGTCAAGACCCAACTTAGGAGCCGGCATCGTGGCACAGCAGGTCAAGCCAGCCTTTGCGACACTGGGGTCCATACCTAAGTGCCTGGTTCAAGTTCAGCTACGTTTTCTATCCAGTCTCTTGCTAATCACCTGGGAAGGGAGTCAACGGTGGCTCTCAGGCGGGCCCTTTACCGATGTGGGAGACCTGGGTGGAATTCTGGCTTGGCCCTGGTAGACTTGGCTGTTGTGTGGCCATTTGAAGAGTGAACCAGCAGATGGAAGATTTCTGTCTCTGACTCTTAGGTTTTTTTTTTTTCTCTCTCTTCTTCTCTGTGACTCTGCCTTTCAAATAATAAATCTTAAGTAAATAAAAAAGAACCCAACTCAAGCCCTGCCTGTCCCATGAGAAGCACTGGGGCTCATCTCTTGGGTCCCCCGCATACTCCATACCTCTGTCTCCTGCCGCTGCTCCTCCACGGTGCCCTTGTTGGACCTGGGAGTCACATTGCACTGCCGGGCCACCTCCTCCCTCCACTGCTTCCGGGACTTCCTGTTCCAGTGGGTCCCATTTTCTGGACTTGCCCCTGCATGGTTTCTGTACCCATGCTGAGCGGAAGCTCACTGACTCTCCCGTGGAATTAATCGTGGAATTAGCCAAGGCCCCTGACTTCCTCTCGCCAGTGCCTTCCCAGGCACACGCAGCAGGGTGGAATATGCTGCACACCCATCTCTGAAGCTAGCCCTGTGACCTTTCACCTCCTTGCATCCCATCCCTGGTCCTGTCCCCTCCGTCCCTGCCTGTTGCCCGCTGGTCCCCTCCACCCTTGCACTCTCATTAATCTTGATTAGGGAACCCTTGCTTTGCAGCTAATTTCCTTGTAGATGCGTATCAGTCATGTAGCAGGGGAGCTCTCCCAAGCTAATGAGGAATCACAGTCTTGCGGTGTCGTTACTTAGCTCATTAGCGCGCTGACTTCTTGGAGGGGCGGGGCGAGAAAGGTCAGGGAAAATGCGTGCAGAAAGGGAGCCAGCTGTAGTCTGGAAGGAACTGGGAAGGAGGAGGAAGAGGAAGGCGTTATTGGGCTACCAGCTTCTCCCTCTGCTGAGTGAGCCCCACGGGCGTCAGGCTGGGGCTTGTTGGGATCCAGGTCTCTCTCCTCCCAGCCAGGATCCAACCAAATCCTCCCTCACCCTGACTACAACTCTAGAGCCTCAGGCTTAGGGCTGAGCTACTAAGTCCTGGTCAGCAAGAGGCAGAGGCCAGCTGGGCAGCCCCCCGAGAGTAGGAGGCCGCAGAGTTGCAGACAGGGGAGACCATCCATGCTGGTCTACGGCCGGCAGCCAGCGCCCTGTCAGTGGCTGAGCCCGAGCGGAAGCAAGGCTCTGGCATCTGCATTTGCCTTATTCCAGGTTCTTCCCTCCTTCAAAGAAAACCAGAGCTGAGCAGGTGTCACCGAGGACTGGGGCAAGAAAGCTGAGTACAGCCTGGGATTCTGCTCTCACAGCAGCAGGTGGAAATTCTCAGCTGGGGAGCAGGGGAGGGGCAGATGCACGGAGCAAGAGGGGAACCCCAGCCAGCTGTGCAGGATGGCGGGACTCCGGCTAACATTGGGTTCTTTGAGGAAAATACCCAAATGAGCCTGATTCGTGTTTGGTCTAGCCTAATGGACGCATGTCACTTCTTCCCAAGACCCACGTCCCAGGGAAGGAGCTGGATAGGATGAATTATTCTATAGGGACCTGAGGCCCCAGCAAGGAAGGGGACGAGGGCCAGTGCCCACTGCGACTGACTCAAGTGCATCCATCGCCTTCTTTGCTTCAGTAATATGTGCTGGGCACCTGCTGGGTGCTGTACCCTGGGTTGAGCTTCAGGAACTCACAGCTAGCGGGAACAAGTAGAGAGACTCCTGCGATGTCCCTGGGACAGTCGCTGTCAGGGTCACTTGCTGATTACCTGATCCCACCAGGGAGATGAGCCTGGAAGGGACCCATAGTTTGGTGATGGTGTCCCCCATGGGGTCATGATCAGGCAGGCGGCACAGCCCAGGGGCCAGACAGGTCTCGATACTGGTCATGTGCCTGTGGGTAGTTTGTGTCCTTGGAGCTCAGCTCTCCCATCTCTAAAATGAGTTGTTGAAGTAAATGGGCTGATGCATATAGGGTGTAAAACAAAGACCTGGCCCCAGGTGGGTGCCAAGGACTCTCAGGGGAGCGGAGTCCAGAGTTAAGTGCAAGGGACCAGTGAGAGGTCTCTATGGGAGACAGGTGCAAGGAGGACCTGGAGGAAGTTCAAATGGTTCTAGGAAGTCATGCAGATTGAATTCAGCACTGGCTGAATTGAAAGCAGGGGCATAGCACCTTGATAGAGCCACCATCCCAGCCAGGCAACAGTGCCCTCCGGGTGCAGCTGTGCCTCCTCCCTCAGACTTCGTGCTCGCCCTGGAAGGGGGATGCCTCCCTTGTCAGAATAGTCTTGGGCAGCACAGACTGGAGCCAATGGCTTCATTTTGAATCCCTCTTCTGCTGTTCCTTAGCTGTGTGCAGTACTCGGCTTCTTTAAACCTCCATGTCTTCATCTGTGCGATAGGCATGCGCTTAGAGCCCATGATGGGAGCATGCGTCCGCTGGAGTATTCATCCCCGGCAGCTGTGTGACGAATGACCCACACAATTCAATAGCTGACAACAACATTTGCTGTCTCCAGAAACCTGTGGGGGCCAGGAATCCACGTGGCCCTCGCTAAGCCCTCCAGCTGAGGGTGTCTCACTGTCTGGTGACAAGACGGAGGCTGAGGTTGTACAGTTGTGTCAGGGCTCCCCTGGGGAACCCACCTGCTCCCCACCTGGCCCCGGCAGGGACCAGCAAGGTCTGGTTCATCTGGGGTTGTGGGCTGGGGGTGTGGTAGCCTCCAGAGCTGTCATCCAGCTGTTGCTCTCCCTCAGCCCCGTCTTTGAGCCACATGGGTCTCTCCTGGCAATAGCGCAGCTGGCTCTTGGTGCTAGTCAGGGAAGGGGCTGGAGAGAGTGCCAGCGAGACAGAAGTTGCAGTCTTTTGTCACCTCATCCCAGCAGCTTGCCTGCTGTCTTTGTCAGAGAAGAGTCACTTACTAACTGCTGCCTCTAGCAGCAGGTGCAAGCACCAGGAGGCGGGGCTTCCCTCCTGGCCTGGGCAATGGTCACCTCCTTGGGGCTGCCTGGGAGAATGGGCTTAGCATTTCCCACCTTGGAGCTCAGGAAGTATTTCTCCAACGTGCAGGAGCAGGGGCTGCCTCCAGGCAGGGACCTCCCCAGGACCCAGTCCTTTTCCTCTGAGCTCCCGGCAGGGTTTGGCAGTCCGGAGCTTGCTGTCTGCCCCTCCCTCCCCCGGGACAGACTGTGCCTACCACCGCTCCGGGCCATATTGCAGGCTTTTGCCCCTGCCCTTCCTCTCCAGGGGAATGTAGATTCCATCCAGAAGGAGATGTGCGAAAATTGGATTTGCTGCCAGGGTCAGAGCTCGCCGTGCTGTGTCCCAGCTGTCACCTGCCTTTGAAACAGAGGCTGTAGTCTCCAAAGGACTTCTCCTGCGGGGCCCCTCCCTGCTGGATGCCCAGCCTCAGCTGCTCCCTGCTTGTTCCTGGCCACTACCCCATCCAGGCCACCATCCCCCCTCCTCTCTCTCTCTTTTTCTCTCCCTTTCAGGCCCCGCCTGGTGTCCTCATTTCCACACTGTCTCCCCCACCCCCACTCCCATGTTTTTGAAAGCAGCCGGACGGGCCCCTTTGTGCAGCATGGCCAGCACAGGTGTTTGTCCCCTGCAGGGACAATCCCAGTGGTGACACCTGCAACCCAGATCCCAAATCCCAGCTCGGGCTCCCAACACCAGCTCCCTGCCAGTGTAGACCCCTGAGGGATTAGGTACCCGCCAGCCAGCCATGTGGGGAACCTGGATTGAGTCACTAGCCCTTGACCTTGGTCTTGGCCCAGTCTTGACCACTGCAGCAGGCATTTGGGGAGGGAGCCAGCAGGTGAACATGTTCCTTGTCCCTCTCTGCCTCTTGAATGTAACTATTTATTTATTTAGAAATGAAACACACACACACATCTCGGGTCATGTCTTGCTTCTCAAAGCCTTCCCATGGCCTCTGGTAGCTGTGGAATAAGTCCCCAGCCCCTGTCATGTGTGTCTGGGCCTGGTTGCGACTCCCAGATCCTGGTCCAGACAGAGCCTGCTGTTTCTGGCCGACAGGAAGCTTTTCCTTCCTCCCAGGCTCTTTCCCCTTTCTCGGTCTGCCTGGGCCTCTTCTGCCACCTTTTGTAATACTGGCGGCCTCTAATCTTTCTTATCCCATTCTATTGTCTCCACCTCGGAGAAGCCTTCCCAGATTGCTTCCACCATTAGTGTGCATATCATCCTGTTGATTCCTGCACTGGTGCAGGTAACAGCTGAAGATCCCGGGGGCTTAGTTGCCAACTTACATAATGGGACAGACTGTCCACTCCACGGGAACAGGGTCCTAGCAGAGGCCATGGGCCCAGCAGCCTGTTTGTTGCAAGGTGCCAGCCGTGTCCCACCTGCCTGTCCACTCATAGACTCACCCCCTCCATCCTGTCCCATCCGTAATCCCATTGCAGGCACAGTTCTGTGCAGTGACTTCGCACATTAAAAGCCCTCAGTGGCTCCCAACTGCCCAACAGTGACATGCTCATGGCTTCAGGTTCACAGCCCGGAAGTTCCCAGCATTGCCTTATACCTGCTGCATGCTCTGGCCATATAGGGCACCTGCTGCTTGCCTAGGCATCCCTGCCCTTTTCTAGCTCTGGGTCTCAGCTGTCGTGTTCTTGTGTGCCCTCTGCTCATGTTGGTCAACATTTTACACGTGTGCCCTCAGCTGAGTCACCCTCTCCAGGAAGGCGTCCCTGGTCAAGTCTGGATTTGTGTCTTTGCTCTGCACTTGGCCTGCGTGGGGCTCTCAGGACCTGAGTCTGTCCAGTAGGGGGCGCAATGCCCACTCTCGGGGAGGCTGACCTGAGTCCACCAGAGCGCCCAAAGCCCACTGCAGCCCTTTCCGGGTTTGCCAGTAACGTGTACTTCTTCTTTACCCTTCACTTGGCAGTGGGCTCCTCATCCACTCTGCCCGCTGGCTGGGCCATGTGCCACGGCCAGACCATCCTCCTTCATGTTTCTAGCAAGGTATAGAGTTGGTAGAACGTTCTGGACTTTCCCCCCTTCACTGGATATTCTCCACCTACAGAGTAAAAACAACTTCATGAAATGTTAGGTTCATTCACTTGTTCACTGGCTGAGCATCGCCGCCACTGCTGTCTCAGCAGCGCTCCCTCTGTGGCTCGGCCAGTGCTCTGGAGGCCACCCCGCACACACGGAGCGAGTGCCATGGGTCTCCTGGAGTCTCCTGTGAGCTATGGGTCCCCTGCAGGTGGAAGACCGTGACACCTCCCTTGGCTTTGAGCAGCCTGCCACGGTTGGGGGTTTCCCAGTCTCTGTTGCCCTGCCCCAAGCCTCCTGCTCAAGGTCAGCACCTTTGCTGATAACCTTGGTGTTCGATCCTGCAGGCTCTGTTCTTCCCTTTCCATTGTACCTGCCCAGCCTGTGGCTCTGGGCATCTGCTTGTCCAACCTGGCCACTGGGCCTTCTAGCCTGCCTCTTGCCCTTATGGGCTGCACCTCCCGTGTAGAGTCTGGCTCTTTGTCAGTCCACGGAGCTGCCTCCCTGGAGCGAGGGGACCAGAACCCTGCAGAGAGAGGAAGGCAGCTGGCGTGGAGCCGGCAGCAGGTCGCCTGGGATGAGTCTTGTTCTGACCTGCCACAGCCTGGGGCACAGGTTCAAGAGATGAAGGGCTGGAGCTCTGCATCCTAGGACCCCTGCCCTTGGCCACCAGAGAGCTGTAATCGCTCTCAAATCCTCCATCTGGACACGTCCTGCCCTCTGACCCTGGCAGAAGAAAGGCAGCCCCCTTCGGCTTCAGCCTCTGCAAGGATGAAAGCAGAGCCTGGGTGGTGGTGCTGGCGGGTGGCTCCAGAGAAGCTGCCTTCGTGAGCTGGCTCCTGAGCCTGCGTGCAAGCGGGAGATCCCTGGCCTGCCCACCCAGCCCAGCCTCCTGCAAGGCAGCCTGTCCCGGGACGACAATTTCCTATGACCACCAGGGAAAGCTTCACACTGCCCCTACTGCTGCCACTCATCAGCCTCATGCCCCTGACCTTCATAAACCTCAATCTTCCTCATCCATAAACAGGAGCAACATCCCCTATGCAGCGTCATTGTCACCCAGGCCCATGGCTGGAGGCCCACAAATGCATTTTCCTCTTCCTGCTCCCTGCGATGGGGATGAAGCACCTGCCACTTTGGAGCATCCGTTGCCACACTGTTGAACCAACCCGATGCCCTCATCTACCTGCTCCAACAGAAAGGCAGGGAAGGAATCGTGACCAGATTCTGCAGTCCTTCGTCCTGTTTGCTCTTTGGAAATAAAGAAATACCAACCAGGGAGACATACAGGAGAGGCCCATTTTACAGATATGGACGCCAAGACCCCGGATGTCCTGTGCTGTACTCAGGGTCATGTGGTTGGTACCAGCAGTCAAGGAGGGGACTTGGGATTTTCCTGCCACCTTTGCCAGTGCATCACCCTGTTCTTAGGAACCTGCAAGCCGAGCCGTCACTCCCGGGAGACGGGACCAGGGCTGCCGGCAGCCATAGAACCTCGGTCCCCACCGCCCAGACCCTGGGCTTCCTCTCACTCACACTCAGGCTCCCCCCACCCCCACCTCTGGGAGCCCCTGAGTGGTTCTGAGCTGCTTGTGTATATTTATATGCCTGCATGCTCGATAAAAATAAAACCACTTCACCCACCTCTGACACGCAGCGCTCGGGGTGTGAAATATGGGGCTTAGCGAGCGGCCGTGAGGAACGGCTCCCAAGAGAGGCTCCTGTCTGCCCCAACCCCCACCATGACTCTGAGCGTTACAAGGGGGCCCGGGAAGGAAGCGAGCTTCAGGACCTCCGTGAGTCACGAACCTGGATGCAGGAGCCAAGAAGATAATCGCTCTCCCTCCCAGAAACCCAGGGCACCTGCTGCCCTTCTGGGTGCAGAGAGGGTCCTGCTGTGGACAGACCCCTAATCTGGCTCCCCAAGAGTCAGCCTGCAGGTGAGCGTGCACCCTTGCTTCCTCTAAACCCAGCGTTTCACCAAGCATCGCTTCTTTATGCATTTTTAAAAGGCAGGCTGACAGGCAGAGGGAGACGGGGCGAGGTCTGCCGTCCGTTGCTTCATGCCTCGAGTGACTCCAACATCCAGCTCAGGACAGTGCGGGACACGGGCCCAAGTACCTGGGCTGCCCCTCGCTGCTTTCCCGGGTGCAGTAGCAGGGAGCTTATGAGAAGCGGAAGCGCAGGAAATGGTGTTTTGACAAGAGATGCCAGCATCACCAGCCATGGCTCAATCGGCCACGCCACAGCACCGGCTCTAGCTCATCTAAGAGACCCTTTTGGGGGGGTCTTCCGTGAGCTAAGTCATCCTGGAGTGGAGACCAGCCCTCTGGCTGCTGCTCCAGGCAGTGGGAGCAAGAAAGCGATCATTCCAGAAAAGATGCCGGATGCCTCTTCTGTCCAGGCAACCTGGCCCTGCCACCTTGAACTCTGCCATGATTGCTGATTGCAAGCTCTGCTTTCAGATGGAGCTTTCTCTCCTGCACGCCCTCTCTTCCTGTCCCCACAATACGCCTAACGGCACGGAGCAAGCACAGGGCTGTAGGAGTCAGGAGGAGGTGTCCACTGTCTGCCATGGACAGCTGGAGCTTCGCCACCATGAAGGGTGCGCATGGGGCGTGTGGCCAAGGCTCAGGGACAGGGAAGGGAGGTGGGAGGACGGAAGGGAACGTCATGCATGAGGGGGACTTCAAAACATTCGCAGAACAATTAAATGAAAAGATACATCTATTTGGGTGCAAAAAAAAAACCTGCAGGTTTCTTCATAATGTTCATTTTTCATGAGTTTTTGGAGAACCTTTTGTATGCATGGATTTTTTTTTTTTTTGCACTCAAGTAAACATTTTAGAATTCCATTTTCCACAAACTCTTTGAAGTACCCAGGCTATAAAGGTTTGTAATCAAGAAAGAGCTTAATGAACTCCAAGAACTGAAAATAAGAACAAAGCCATGGGTTTGGGGGGAGGGGAGACAGCATGGGGAGTTGAACATCCTCATCATCCAGTCCAGGGTGCTGGCATGGGGAGCCACAGGAGGGCTTCTGGGGTGCCCCACTCAGTCTGACACGTGCAGTGCACCCAGCGACCTGGCATGGGGACGGATGACGGATGCCCTGAATGTGCAGCTTCGGGGCCGGGAAGTGGAGCAGAGGGCAGTTGGGGCGTCTCCTGGATACGGAAGCCTTGTGCGATGAGGACTGGGTTTTGAGTCAATGTGCTTGAAATGCTGAAACCAAGTGGGCAGTGCAGGTGGGTGTGGGACGCTGACAGCAGAGGGCGCCGATGAGCAGGTGCACGGGGGTTGACCTGAGGTTGACTCTCCGGTAGTCTTGACCCTACACCTCTGAGCTCCCACTGCACCCTTGGGCTCCCATGCCCCCAGGCCCCAGCTCAGCGCCTGGTCCAGAGGAGAAATCCGCAATGCGGACGTGGCCTTTGATGCCTTCTGCGCCAGAGGCCACCCATTAGAGCCACTGACTGAGAGCCACTGACATGACTCTCTTAGGGTTTACAGTGCGCTGACCCCAGACCCCAATGGGCACCACCCTGGCAACCGTGGGAAACATCGTCAAATCCATGTTCTCCTAGTGCAGGGGCTGTTAGCATCTCTTGGGAGGGGTGGACTCTTTGCAGGGCGAGGGCCTCTCCCTGCGTCTCTCCCAACATCCTCCCATTCAGGGAAACATGCCAGCCGGACACGAGGACCCTCACAGCGTAATCAGATGAAGGACAGGAGGCTGGACGTGGGCAGGAGAGGCCCGCCCAAGGAAACCTGGGAGGCAGACAGATGTTTCCAGCATCAGTCAGTAGCCGAGGGGAGGAGCAGGGAGGAAGAGGAGCGGCGTGGCAGAGAGGTAAAGGTTGCCGTGATGGTGAAGGGCCCCCAAGGTCTGGAAAGGAGCCAGGGGGGAGGGCTCCACCATCAGCAGTGACCCAGGCTCTCCGTTGGCTTACGTGTCCAGATGCCCCACAATGAGATTTTGTTTTCCTAAAGACAGATTTATGATTTGAAAGGAAGAGTTACAGAGAGAGGGGGAGAGACAGAGAGAAATAGAAAATATTTTCCATTCTCTGGGTTACTGCTTGGATGACTGTAAAAGTCACATCTGGGCCAAGCTGAAGCCAGGAGCCAGGTGCCCCATCTGTATCTCCCAGGTGCATAGCAGGGGCCCAAACACTCGGGCCATCCTCTACTGTTTCTCTCAGGTCCCCAACAGGAAGCTTGATCAGAAGTGGAGTAGCTGGGACATCCCTATTAGATACTGGCACTGCAGGTGGTGGCTTTACCCGCTCTGCCACAAGGCCAGCCCCCCACAGGGTTTTAGAGCCATGTTTGTTGTCCCTTCACCTTTCCTCGGCATTCATTGTCCTGTGTGGGCTACAAAGTCCCTGCCTAACCTTGCATCCCCTCCTGCCTCCATGCCCTGGGCCCCTGGCTGCCCTAGCCACCTGCTGTTCCTTGGATGCAGTCCCTGTGAGGTGCATGTGCGACTTCACGCGTGCGGCTCTGCCCCCAAAGCTGTTCTCCCCCTGGCGAATGCAGGCGTCCTTCCCAGCAGTAGGTCTCGCCTCCTCCGGAAAGCCAGACTCGTGAGCCCGAGGTCGGGGCCAGGCTCAGAGCAGCTGCTCCACCAGTGGCCCAGGAAATGATGATGAGAGGGAAGACGGGGGTGGATCCGTGCCCAGACGAGACATCAACTGTCAGGATCGCTGAAGAGCCAGCCCAGCCTTTGCTCTTACAAATCAGAACCAAGGTCACCTCCGCATTCTAGAAAGCACATGGGGGTTTTCTAGAACGTTTCAGGACTTAGCAGGTCCATGGGAAGAAGACACGGTGGTCAGCCTTCACCCCCGAGTGTTTCCACAACAAACGCACCTCGTTCCACACTGGGCAATGGCATTAGCCTGCAGGGCCTTGTGTTTTTGCTTCCTGGCTCTTGCAGCACTGAGCGGGTTAAACTTGAGCTGGATGGCACGCGAGAACAAAGGGTGACTAAGATCCAAGGGGCATGGGCTCAGTTGTTCCAGAAAGAATGGTATAACCAGGGCAGACAAGAGGCACAGAAGAATCACCTGCCTGGAGGTGCCTAGGCTGGGCAGTGAGGACCACACACACACCTCAACCCATGGGACCACAGGGGGCTGCTGGCCTTGCCTAAGGTCTCAGTTCCCTCATCTGTAGCATTGTGGACCCATCCCACTCCCTAACGAGGGAGTTCAAGCACCGGTGTTTCCTGTTAACACCCCTCATTGTGAACAGGTGGAAGTCTAAACAAAGAATTTGGAAAATGGAAAGTGGATTCCTTTCACGGAGGATTCCTTCATGAATTTGGAAGGTTGTTAACAATGAAGCAAATCACATGTGAGATGGCACCACCTGTTGTCTGCCTGGGGTATTGCAGTTTGGCAGGGAGCAGAGGGGGCTCCAAGGGGTAACCTCAGATCCTAGTGGCACAACCGCGCAGCAAGACAAGGACCCAAACCTGGACACAGCCTGATGGCGGGAGGCCAGTGAGCAGAGTGAGCTGCAGGTCTCCCCTACGCTGTCCTTTCTCTTGGGATTGGAAGTAAGGCCAACATCTGTAGGGTCCCTGGACACTTTGACCCTGCAGTCTATCTGTCCCTCTCCACCTGGGTACATAGGGTCCCAACAGTGGCGTGTGGTTGCCTGGACAGTGGATGAAAGCAGTTCCAGCCAACAGCATTCATGGAGTGTGGACTATCTTCATTATTGCAGCTCAGGGAGGCTGGATCTCTGATCCCCTCCTCCCTTCTCACCACCTTCCTCATCCTGCACAAGAACAAAAGGGAGCTCAAGAAGGTCAAATAATCAGCACAAGATCTTCCGGCCTCTTCTCCTAGCCTCCCTCCTCCTCTTTACCTTTCTCCCCCTACCCCCTTTCGCTGCCTCTTATTCCTCTCTCCCTACAATCCTCCATCCTCCTCCCCTCCCTTCCTGTCTTCCTTTCTGCTTCCCTCCTTCCTCCCTTCTTTCCCTCTTTCCTCCCAGCACTCATTTTGGAGGGCTGAAGCTGGGACTGGAGCCTGGGCAGGCCAGACCAGAGCCCACTTTGCTTGACTGCATCTAACTATGACTAACGCCTGTTGGTCCAGGTCCCTTACACTTAGCAAATGCAATGATAAAGTGAAAAAGTGAAAATCTTTCTGATGCTTCCTGATCTTGATTCATCTATCCACGCCTCCTTTGATATACTCGCCTGCACTCCAATCCTTTCTGTAATCCATCTGTCTACACATCCACCTACCCAGTGTTGTTCATCAATCTACTCACTCAACCAATATAACTCTCAGATCTGTCCATCCGTCCATCCAGCCAGCCACCCGGCTGGCCATCCTCAGTCCATCCATCCACTCATCCATCCATCTATCCATCCATCCATCCATCCATCCATCCACTCATCCATCCATCTACCCATCCATCCATCCATCCATCCATTCATCCATCCATCCATCTATCCATCCATCCATCCATCCATCCATCCATCCATCCATCCATCCATCCATCCACCCATCCATCCACTCATCCATCCATCCATCCATCCATCTATCCACCCATCCATCCATCCATCCATCCATCCATCCATCCATCCATCCATCCATCTACCCTCCCATCCATCCATCCACCTACCCATTTACCTATCCAATCAGATGCTTACTCAATCATTTTCCTCTTCTTTTCTTCTTCCCATCTTCCATCCATCCAATAATTACTATCTTGAGCACCCACTACCTTCCAGGCACAGGCAATACAGAAATGGACGAGTGGTGACCCTTGCCTCCCATAGCCTCTGATATAGAGAATGGCAATGCTACATGTGCTTCCCTAAGGTGGGAAAGCAGGGCTATGCCTTCCCATAGCCGGGATGGGAGTGGGATGGCATCAGCGTTGACTCAATGGCTGAGTTGGGATTGGTGGGTGGAAGAGGGCAGATGGAAATCTGGACAGGAAGCACAGCAGTAGCAAAGGCAGGGAGAGAAAAGAAGTCACCAGTGAAACAAGCAATGTAAAGCAGCAGAATGAGACATCCAGAAGGCCTGAGAATGACAGTTGGCATATGAAGGAGCCAAGGCCTTAGACAATAGTGAGCCCATGAGGATAAAGGGCAGAGGAGGTGAGGGGCAGATGCTGCGGCATCTGCTGGTGTGTGTCAGGGGGTAAAGATCGCTTGAGCTGGGGTAAGTGGCCTGGGGCACATGGACAGGGGAGGGTGGCCTGGCGAGAGTGGCCTGGGGTAGGTGGTCTGGGGTAGGTGGCTGTGGGAGCTAAGGGGTCAGGTAGAATAGGCCTTTGAGTCCAAGTGCCAGCATCACTGCCTATGGATTTGGTGGCCTCAGACAAGCTTCACCTCCCCTGCCTGCTTCAGTCTACCTGTTCTGGTATTGGGGGGCTGGGGGGACTGGACAGAGACAGAGCTGCCATGCACAGGTTCACTTTCCAAACACCTATGGAGACAACAGAGATGGAAACACAGCCCAGGTGCTCTGTGTGGGTGGCAGGAACCAACTACTTGACAACTCAAGTTAGTTGTGTCCTGGGATCTGCACCAGCTGATGCCAGGAGTGAGAGCCAGGGACTCCAATCCAGGAACCGGATACCTGGGATCCCAAACCAGACGCCATCTCATCATCTCCTCCAGGATTCTAAAAATGGAACGACCTCGTGGAGTTGGACTGGTGCAAGCAAGGCACTTGGCACAGCACCTGGCACCTGAGCACTCACTCCATGCCATCCACTGGCAATGGTTGTTATTGCTCTTGTTGCTGCCACAGTGACCAGGCAGGAGATGAGGAGGCTTACCCAGGGCAGCGCAGACACTCCCACTCTGTGAGCCACAGAAGGTGTGCCTACCAAATGCTTCCAGGTGTTTAAGGGACATGGCTTCTGATGCCCAATACGGGTGAACAGGTTATGTGCAACTGAGCAGCAGTGGGCAGTGGGCAAGCAGCTACGGTACTTCTCATTGTTTTTCCTTGCTCTTGCTGGTAGTGATGCTCTGAGAACAGTTAGCCAGGGAACTCTCCCCAAAGGCTGCTCATTACAGACTTGTCATAGCTGGTGGTGGGGAAGGGGACCCAATCTAGGGAATGTCGTCCCCAGGGTTCACCTGCTTCTCTTGGCCCTTCTTGATCCCTACACCTTCCCATGGATCCACCCTGAGATTCTCTGGGAAATATGACTGTAGCCTCCTGGGTCCTCCTCTGGGGAAGAGGCCTGGAGAGCTGAGAGTGTAGGTGACACAGCATTGGACTTAATTCCGAGAGCTGATTTCACATTGATTTGTGTCACTGATGTTAAGGAGTCACTTTCAGTCGTGTTTAATTTAAACAAACAATAGAACTCAGCACAGAAAGGCAGCAGAGAGAGAAGCAGGAGCCAGAAGACTGTGAGTGAGTGTGTGTGGACGCGCACGCACATATGTGTATGTGTGTGCTGATGACAGAGATGTGTGCCCTGATGTTCTGCACAGAGCTGGAGGGAGTCCACGTCACATCCCTGCCCCCAGGCTGACGTCCTCTTCCTCGGTCAGCTGGAGCGATCCTTCTCACTTCTTTGAGTCTTGTTTTCTTATCTGTAAATTGGACATAAATAAAGTTGCCACAGAGAGCTCTTGGGAGAATTGAATGAGATAAGAAAGTCACAACCCACAGGACTTGTGATAGTTTTGCTATACAAATACTCCCTTCCAGGGCGTGTGTGCCTGTGTGTGTGTGTGTGTGTGTGTGTGTGTGTGTGTGTGTGTGTGTGTGTGTGATGGCACGGGTCGTGTGTGTGTGTGTGTGTGTGTGCTGGCCAGTAAGGATGTTTAAGAGTTCTGGGTTGGATCTGGCTCTTTCACCAGCAACTGCACTACAATATGCAAGTTGCTTAACTAGCACCAACTTTATTACCTGTAAGCTACAAATAATGATAGCACCCACCTCACGAGTTATTCTGAGGACTGTGAGTTTACACAGTGCCTGACTTACAGAAGCACTTTCACAAATACTCCCCACTACCATTATCCAATCTCACCTCCCTCCTTAAACCAGCAATGTACATCCTCAAGGAATGGAGGAGGCTGTCCCATGGCTCAACCCTCCCTCCCAACTTCACAAAGAGATGAGCTAAAGGTCACACACAGCCCCTTCGACCTCTGGGCCTGTTCCCTGGGGTAGGGAGCCTAGAACTTTAGCTTGTGCTGGAGCACCCTCTGTTGGGAGAGCCTGGTTCAGCACCATGGACAGAGGGCGCTGTGCGCACCCGCCTACCCCTTCAGTTGCCCTGGAGACCACTCCCCCACTTGGCCTCTCACACCAAGGACCCAAGGAAGAGGCATATTCTGTGTGACTCGGAGCCTTAATGTCTGGATTACCAAGTAGAGACCCTGTTGTGGGTGAGCGATTCACAGGAGACAGGAACCAAGGATGGTAAGCAAATGAAAAAGCCTATGGCTACCCTGGGTGACTTCTCTTTAGCTAAGTCAGCCTGTTTGTCTCACTATTTCTGAGATGTCTTTTTCCTGGAGCAAAAGAATTGGCTGCAAAGCTAGGCTTTGCGAAATAGGAGCTGGGAGAATGGGCTCCCCTGGGGATGGCTGCAGAGGTGGCAATGTTACCACTAGTCATTGCCATACAGGAATTGACACACACATGGTGCTGAGCCCATTCGGGAAAAGTCACCTGTGCACCTGGGCAGGGTGGCTTCTCCCTTGTGGGCTTACCAGAACACGTGACCCAAGCTTTTCTAGGAAGGTTCATTGACACAGGTCACATACCCAGTGCCAGCCTTTATGCCAGGAGCTGAGGAATAGAATGGATAAGACAGAGCGATCCACCCTCATCCATCCCTCCATCCACCTACCCACCTGTTCATCCCTATATCTTTCCATCCATCCACCCATCCATCCCCTCCCCCTTGGGACCTGGCATACCTGTCACCTATCCATCTTGTAATCCATCCATCCATCCATCCATCCATCCATCATCCACTCATTCAACAAATGCTTACTGAGGACCTACTATGTGTCATTATAATTCAAGTGATAAGAAGAGTGTGACATTCAGAAGTCCTGGAGCCAAAGCAGAGTTAACTGAAGTCTCCAGCATCTACGTCCTGCTTGGAAAGCAGGAAGTCCCCTACCTCCTTGGCTATCGAACCTTTCCTCTCATCAGTCTCTCTTCCATGTCCATCACAGAGGGAGTCCTTTCTGCTGCCCTCTGAGGCTGACTGTCCTTCCCTGCTGGCATGGTCCTAGTTGGGAGCAGGCATCACAGCAAGGCCTGGAACCCCATTTGTTCCCTGGGTTTCCTCTGCAGTAACTGGGCGAGTGGAGTCAGGGAGCCTCCCCAACCAAGGGCTCACCTGAACTGTGGTTTGTCTACCTGCCTGGCTGCAGAAACAAGTGCAGAAGGTAGGCAATGCACACATAGCAACGCATGGCATGTACTGCGGAACTCAGATCTTCCCAGGCTATTGCTGTATTATCAGCTTGCCGCTGCCCTTCAACCAGCAGTGCCCTCCCAGCCAGGGGTGCCATACCAGCCAATGCTGCCTTCCTATCCAGCGGTACCCTCCAACCAGCACTGTCCTACCAGGCAACGGTGCCCTCCAGTCCAGCAGAGGACTCAGGGGTGTGGGGCTTTGACTCTACTGATTGTGTCCTGGGCCGGAAGGAGGTAGGAGAAACAAGAAAGGAAGTAGTCAGGGACCACTCCCGAGGGCATGGCTGGGTAAGGGTGGGAGTGGGGTGAGGATGGCCTCAAGCTGAACCTCAGCAGCTTGGAGAAGAGGTGAGAGGGAGAAAGAGCAGACAGCCGGCAGAAGAAAGGGCCTAAGACTCCAACGTTCAAGCCACATCCAGCCGATCAGCTTGGCAACCAATTAGTCTGATTCAAAAAAAAAAAAAAAATCCCCACATAGGGACAAACTGTAATCAAACACCTATTTATAAGGGTTTATTACGATCATTATTATTATTTTACTGAGAGGATCATTCTAAAGCCTGTCAGGTGAACGTATGCTTTCAGATCTTCATAAATGCAAATCGCTCCTTCCCCCAGGGCAGGCAAACAACCTGCAAGCTGTGAGCTGCAGCCCAGCTGCCTTGGGAGGTGAGGTGGGGTCTGCAAATGGTAGGAACAGCCCACTGCCCTTGGGTGCCTCTGCCCACACCCCTCTGAGGGCTGCTGGAGAAGAATTGGCTATGTACCCATTGTCCTTCTGGGTAAACAGAGTAAACACACTGGAGCTAGGAGAGCTGAGAATTCTCCATAGAAAGCGCTGGACCCAGGGCGCAGGGACCCAGGGGACTGAGCCCAGCTTTGCTCCTAGCTGCGCTGGCCTTCCTGGGCTTCACCAATCTGCCCCCTCCCCCTCCCCCGGTCCTCTGCAGGTGCTTCAAGTCCACGCCCTGGACTTACTCCACCTCACCTGGCCCCCAGCCCACCCGTGGGACTCTCCCCCTCCCCGCAGAGGGGAGGTGTAGTTAGTTCAGCGTGTCGCAGGGAGAGTAGTGATAAGCTGCGGGCCCCACACCTCCACTTCTTAGGCCTGGGGAGGCAAAGGTGCCCAGCTGCTAGATGAGGAGGGGGACATTTGTCTCTGCATGAAGGGAACCGCCCTGCCCCTTCCTGGCTGCAGCCAGGGCCGCGGTATCGAGGGGTGGGGGACGGGGAGAGGGGGCTAGAAGAGGCCCCATCATGTTTCCCTGGGCTCTGGGAGAGAGGCTGCCTAATTTGGGAAGTTCCAGGAGGCTGAGTCCTAAATGCGCCCCATGAGGGTGTGCACAGACAGGGAACCTCTGCTATTCCGGAGCCACACCCGGCCTGCCCGACCTGAGGATGGCATCGCCCTCGCCTGAGGGACGCTGCCCCCCTCCCGCCATTCGACGGGGAGTGGAGAGGGGCACGGTGAGGGGTGGTGGTGATCTGCCTCCCGGAGGAGGGTGGGGAGGGAGGCTGGGGCACCAAAGGAGGCTGCAAAGCTGAAGGCTGCAAGCCAGTGGCAGCGGAGGGTGGGAGAGAACTTGGGGTGGGGAGAGGGAGGGTGGGAAACTAGGGGGGAAGGGCGGGGGGGATGGGAGGGGAGCGAGCGCTCCTTCTGCCTGCAATAAATCGGCTTAGCCGACGAGAGCCGAACAACCCAGAAAGGATTAAGGAAAAGTCTGTATAATACAGCCGAGAGCGTGGCGAGGGGAGGGGGAGGGCGGGGGGCGGGGAGAGGGGGGAGGGACGCAGGGAGGGCGGGGGTGGGGGGCGCTCGCGCAGCCGGGAGAGACCGGCGCTAGGCAGAGCGAGCGCGATCGGGCTCCAAACTCCGGCGCTGCCGCCGATCCGACTCCCGGCCGGGTCGCGCTGCGCGCCGCGCTCAGCCCAGCCACCCGGAGCCGCGGCGCGCCGGGAGGACGCCCGGAGCGCTAGGGCGCGGCGCCCCGCAGAGGCCGAGCTCAGGGCAGCCCGGCGCCCCCGCGGCCCGGCCGCAGCGGCATGGGGACGCCCCCACGGCGCCCCACGCTGCCCGCCACCTCCTCGGCCCGCGGCCGGAGGCAGGAGCGCGCCTGAGCCCATGGCGAGGGGACCCGTAGCCGCCGCCGCCACCATCCCGCCACCGCTGCCAGCTCCCGGGCACCATGCGAGCCGCCCCGAGCCTCCGCGGCTGCGCCTGCTTGCTGCTCGCCGCGATCTTGGACCTGGCGCACGGTAAGTGCGCGGGCGTCCGGCGAGGGGGACGCGCGCGGGGACGGCCGCTGGGAAGGGCGCGGGGCCGGGGTCGAGCCGAGCATCGGTCCTGACGGGCAGGCGTGTGGAGCTGGTTCGCTGGCGAGGGAGGGAGGGAGAGAGAGGGGACGGCTGTCTGGCAGCGGGCGCTCGGGGGTCTGTGCCAGGGTCGTGTGTGCTTGTGTGTGTCTTTGTTGGCGTCTATGGGTGAGGGTGTCCGGGAGGGTGCGGAAGTGTATGTGGAGCTGGGAGCGTGCGGGTGAGATGGCGCGGGGTCTGCGTGTATCAGGGGTGTCTCGAGTCGGTGTCAGCTGCGCGGAGATGTGTGAGCCTGTGCTTGCGCCGGCCTCTCCGGAGGGTGTGAAGTGTGTGCGCCCGTGTTAGGGGCGGGCGGCTAGGAGAGGTGTGGCGGTTCACGCGTGTCCCGAGGGCGCGAATGTCTTTAGGGGTGTGTGCCTTGGGAGGGAGGTGGGTGGGCAGGTGGCTCTTCCCCCTCCCCCGCAGGAGTGTACCTGTCTGCGTGGGGGTGCCGAGGGTCGTGTTGCTTTGTAGGGGTGAGAGTGTGCATATGTGCGCTGGAGCAGGCGGCTCAGCGTGAGTGTGTGTGTGTGTGCGCGCGCGCGTGTGCGTGTGTGACCCTCATGGATTTGGTCCCGGGGAGCTAGAGCGAGCCAGCTGGAAGAGGCTGAAAGCGAGCGGGTTCCCCAGAGCCAGCGGTGGCTGCCGAGCGTCAGGGTCCGGGGTTCGCTCTTGCCTCCAGGCTTCCCGCCCAGCGCTGCCGCCTGGTGGATCTTAAATGGTTGCAGCCCATGCAGACGACCCTTGGCACCTTTCGCGCAGTGAAGGGAAAGCAGATGCTGTAGCCACGAACGCTGCTCGAGGGAGGCGGGATATGCTAAGAGCTTCCAGGGGCATGTGGAAACCAGAGGGTGGGCGTCCTGGATTCCCCCGCCCTTAAGCAAGCCTAGCGGCTGCCGTGAAACCCCAAAACCCAAGCCAACTCCAGTCAGAACCCAACAACGCCGCTGCCTCTGAGAGGACCAAGGATGCCTGGTGCCGAAGTGCAGGCACTGTGACCAGCAGGGGCTCAGGCCCGGCTGATGGAAATGGGGGTCAGCTCTGTCCTCCGTTGTCCCGCCCTCCTACCGGGAGATGTCTCACCAGGCTCTGAGAGTGTGTGCTGCGAAGGGGGTCCCAGCGCAGTCCTCACCCCCTCCACCCTGCGTCCTTGGGCAATGCTGGATTCTTGCCCAGAGAAGCTTCGAATTAGGGCTTGGGAGGTGGGCTTGTGGCGGGGGGATGGGGGAGAAAGGCCGTGTACCCCAGAAGGACTGCACGCCCCATACATTGTCCCCTACCCATGGAGTAGGAGACTTTGGAAAGTGGATTCAAACCTCCCCCCCGCCCCAACTTTGGGGTAAGAGCTCCCCACTTTGGATGCCTCAGTAGGGAAGGCGCTGTTGTGAGGAGGGCACGGGCTTTGTTGGAAGGCAGTGGGCCCTCACCTGGACACTGCAGGGAGCAGGCTTGGGAGCTGGGACAGGAGGGCCCCACCCCTTCCCCCAGAGGGACGTGGCAGCGGTGGCGGGGGAGGGGAATACTGGCGCGGGCAGTCTCCACCCAGCGGGCTCTCCCTAGGACTCCTCTGGCTGCCGGGCTGCGGGGCTCGCCTGGCGTCCTGATGCCCTGAATCGCCTCTCGAGCCTCTGCTGGCTGCAAGCAGTCAGAGCTTCGTCTCTGAGCTCCACGGCTCCGGCTGCAGGAAGAGCGGAGACGCAAATCGCGGATGGGAAACTTTGCGTGGCTGGGGCGCAGGGGGAGAACCCCGATCGCCGGCAAACCTCCCTTCTTGGCAGAGGAGATGCGAACGCATCGGGGAGGAGGCTCCCTTTCCCCTCTGGAGCGTGGGCCCACGGTGCGGGGCGGGAGTTCCGGAAGGGTCCACGAGAGACGCCAGAGGCGGGCTGGGCCAGAGGAGGGCGCCCTTCCAGGACGCGGTGACCAGCGGTGCACCTGCCCGGAGCCACCCGCCGGGGGCTGCTTGCGAGGCCGGGGGTGGGGGGAGCGCGGGGAAGGTAGTTGCGAGGCGGTCTCTGCGAGGAAGGGGCACGACCCGTGCGCTCTCGTCTCCTTGGCCCCACTACGAGTCGCCGCGGAAGGGACCCCGACCTGGGAGAGGAGGAGCCCGCGAGGCCGGAAGCTCCTGCGCCAGCTCCCCGCCGCCCAGCCGCAGACTTTCCCTGGGGGAAGTTGGCTTTCTCTGGTCTTCCTGGTTTCTGGGAGGGCCCCCAGAGGAAGGGCGTTTTGACCCCTCCAGGCATTTCTGCTAAGTTCCACACTTGGACCTGTGCAGTGACCCAGGAGGGAGGGGTTACTCGGCGGGGACAAAAGAGGGGGTCCTCGGCTCGGCTTCTTCGGCCCTGGGAAAGTCTCCACGAGAACAGGTGGATGGGCAGCCAGCCTGGCCGGAAGATGAAGAGGGGGAAGTAGGGGCTCTGAGGTTGGTCAGAGCCAGGGGCATCTCTGCTGGTTCTCCGCAGCCGGGTGGCAGCAGGTGGGCGGATTCGGCTGGATCCAAGCAGCCGCCGCGCCGAGCCTGCGGGGGCCGTGCGCGCTAGAGCGAGCGAGCAAGCGAGTGTGCAAGCTAGCAGGTGTGACGATTGCGTCTATTTACTCCCGCCCTGTGCGCCCCAGGTCCGTGCGGGCGCTCGGGTACCGCAGGTTTTCTCCTTCGCCCCGCCCCCAGCCGTAAGCCCCACCCCTCCCCACCCCAGACCGCTTTGCAAAGGAAGGAGTATTTTTTTCCCTCGCTGAGTGGTTGAACTAATGCTTGCGGTTTAACTGCGGAGAATGTTGGAGCTGGAACAAGCTCCAAGAGCTCAAGCTTCGGTGGTTCTGGAACTTGTCTTTCTAAAGCAAGAAAATCCTTGTATGGGCTGTTATTGATTGTGACCCCACATCCCCGCCCCGTCGGCCTGGAAGCAGAGCTGCCCCACACACCGAAGCAGCCTAACCTGAGATCGCTCTCCGACTCCCATAGCTAGGTTGTCCTTCTTCCCACTGCCGGAATGATGTGGCTCAGCAGTGACGAGTGAGACGCAGGGTGCTGGGCCTGCTGCCTTGCAGTCCTCATTCCAGCTACAGGACGGGGGACCTGTTTTCACAGATGGGGAAACTGAGGTACGGGTTTGCTCAGACTTAGGAATGGCAGGGGTAAAGATTCCTGCCGGCTGCATCCAAGGGTTCCTCTGTGGACTCACAGAGTCACCCGCCCTGGGGCAGAAGTGGACAGAGGCCCCAGGAGTGGTTGGGACATCAGTCACGTGCACACGCTGGAACCTTCCTGTTTCTGATGAGATGACACCATGGGGTGGGGGATGGAGGGGTGGAGGACAAGTGAGAGGAGGTTGCTTGGTTTTGTCACCAGGGCTTCCAGGTGTTCAACCTGGGTCCTGGGCAGCCCGGCTCACCATCTTGCCCACCTCTGCTACAGCCCCAGGGCACTCAGAACTTGAATGCTTGTTATATGTGATGTGCCAGGCCTGGGGCTGGCACTGGCAGCAGGGCAACAAAGTCTGTGCCTGTGTGATGCTGAATGCTTGGTGGGAATTGACCCCACTGAGAGGAGAGAATTATGTGTGACACCCACTGAGTTAGGCCCTGTGCCGTGGGCTTGCTGGTTCTTATCTCATTTGATCAAGAAGTCAGAGAGCAGGCTTGCTTTGTGCACGAAAAAGCTGAGGTTTGAAGGTTAAGGCCAGTGGCGGCGTGAGACGGGGCTGCCTGTACTGACCTCTATCCCGCTCTGCTCTCCCCTGGACTGGACACACCTTTGTCACCTCCTGAGTCGCAGCTGCGCAGGAGGCTGCTTCCTGGGGCTTTGACTGCTTCCGGAACAAACGTGGAGATGAAATGGCTTGATATGGAGAGGTATTGCTCCTTGTGCCATCCACAAGGGGAAAGAACCGACATCCGCAGTGGGCAGGGCGCACCTGTCAAGAAAGACCCCCAAGAGTGGCCTCGTTGGTGGGAGGGGTTGCTGGACCTGTCCCCAGAAAGATGCCTGACAACCAGTCCATTAGGAGACCCCTCCCCAACTCTCCTTCCCTCTCTTCTTCCTTCTGTTCTTTTTCAAATGATGAATGATGCTCAGGGTGTTCTGTTAAGTGGAAGAGCTGGGAGTTTTAAATCCAGGTCTGGAGCATTCTGGAAACAGCCGCTTTTCCATCACCCGAGAGAGAATGCAGGGCCTCTACCACGTGCTCCAGGGTGCCAGGCCTTAAATGTTAAAATAGCGGCTGCAAAACCCATGACATCACTTCTGGAGACATCACCAGGGTGAAGTTCCTGAGAAGCAGGGTGTCAAGCTTCTAATCCCTGTCCCTCCAACACGTTCAGTGGGGTCCAGGAGCAGAGGGCTGGCGTGTCCCAAAACCTGCAGGCCACGATTCCAGGTAGAGGGAGCTGGGGGGCAGTACTCAGCTTGAAGGAGCAAAAGACACAGCACAAACCTGGGGGCTCCACGGTCCCCATCCAGGAAAAGAATCTGACAGGTGCCTGTCCGCTAGCCACAGGCCCTACCTCCTGCCAAATTACCTGACATTCTCCAAGACAGATCATCAGACATTCCCTGATCAAGGGTCATTTTAGCGACCCCCTTGGCCCCAGCGAAGGCTTCTTCTGGTACTGAGTCGAGCCTTTCTAGTAGCCAGGGTTGGGCAGAGAATCCCGAGTTCAGTGCTGTGGGCACTGGTGCCAGCCCTAGCCACGGTGCCAATGGCTGCTCAGCTCAGGCAGTGTAGCCCCTGTCTTCCATAGACTCCTCCCGACACCATCTTCATCCTTGCTCCCCGGGGACATGAGCGGTCTGCAGTCAGTGTCTGCTGCTTGCCAGCCAAGGACCCCACTTGACATCCACCCCCGCTTCCTCTGTATGAGGCTACTCAGGAGCCCCCGCTCCTGGAATGAAGGATGGCCTGATGCTGACTGCCTGCAGGTGACGGCCCCCTCCACCTTCTGTCTCTCCCTAGGAGCCTGAGACCTGTGTGTCTCTTCTGGGTGAAGTGTGGGGTGGAATACAGTCTCTCTGGCTCACTCCCCACCACCACCTGAGTCTGCCCCCCACACACAGGGTGATCCATGCAGCCTGCAGGTTTGGAGCTTCCAGCTGGCTTTGGCCTTCAGCCCCTTGGGGGGTCTGGAATGGCTGTGCCAGCTTCCTGTAGGCTCCCTGGTCTGGACACAGGGAACACCCAAGCATGGTGCTTTGAGCTGGATGCTCTTGGGGTCACATGACCGATGGGACCTCCCCCATCCTCGGCTGCCGTCCGGGTGGGTGTTTCCTAGGCTGCCCCACACACTTGGCCTGCTCAGAGGTTTCTGGCCTTGGCTTCATCGGCCCCTGTCCCCTCCCCCACTTCCGCCCTTTCTTGGCTCTGGGAGCAGACATCTGCCCTCAGCCAGCACAGCGGCGGGCTCTCTGTGAGCCTCCCTGGCAGTCCCTGCTCCCCTACATCCTCCGTCTGCACCTCCCACCCCTGCAGACTCAGTGTCCCCCAAGAGTGCCGCCCTCCATGGCATTTTGGGGACTCCTCTCCTGGGGCCACAGGTGGCTCTGGGCTGGCTTTCTCCTGAACAGAGCTTATGTGGGTGGCAGGCCTGGCTGTCAGTTTGCAGGTGCTCAGGCAGCATGTGCTTGCTGAATGAATGAGTGATGTCTCCTGTTTGACTGAGGGTCGGTGCGGACAGTGGGCCATGCTGTTCAGGTACCTCTGCAAAACCTTCATGGTAGGAGAGTGTGTGTTTTGTCTGTCCAGCTCTGTCCACCCGCACTGGCACCTAACTGGCATCTGGCAAATGAATTAGCAGTGGAGGGAGACTAAGAGGCCTGCTGTTCCCTCTGGCTTTTCCATGGGTATGTGTGTGTGTGTGGGGGGGTGGTGTCCTTGATGGGTGATGGTGGGGCATGGGGCAGTTGGGAAAGGAAGGAGGAAGGGAGGGAGAGAGGGAGAAGCAGTTGCTGTGCACCAAGTCCTGGACCAGACACATCCACTCACAGTGTCATAGGAAATCATTGTTTGGGGACATAATGCATTCCGTGTTTTCCAGGTGAGGCAATGGACTCACCTGAGACCACACTGCCAGCAAGGGGAGTGGTGGATTCGCACCCAAGCGCTAATGGGCCCTGAGTGCCTCCTGTAGGTGACAGGTGCAACTGCAGCCCGGAAATCACCGCCCCTGAGCATCCTGGCCATGCCCAGCTGCGTCCAGCACTGTCTGTGTGTGGCAGCCGCCTGGTGTTCCCAGCCTTGCATTTCCACCTGATGGCGGTGTCACGTAGTTGGCTGCTTCTCAGCAGGGTACACTGGAACAAGTTGCTACCTGTCTGAGTCTTTGTTTCCTGATCTTCTCAAAAGAGTTTGTGGTGCCAATGAATGAGATGGGATGTGAACGTACGTGGCTGGGATAGGCCCCTCCCACCCTCCTGGTCTCAGCTAGACGTGGAGACTCCAGAGGGCTGACTGGACTCCCCCTTTTCTCTTCCCTCGGCTGGAGACTGACTTTGGAGCCCAGTCACTGGACCTTGTCACTTGCATTGATGGAACAGCTACCCAAGCTCAAATCTGTCGTGGCAGAGGCCTCCCTTAAGGGCTCGGAGGCTGTTGGCAACCTTATGCAGCATACTCATCAGACAGCAGCACACGATGGTATGCAACCAAGTGGCCAGTTCAAGGGTCCTGAGCTTAACTCCTCTGGGATTAAAGGGGATGGCCGTGGAAGGGAGACCATCTGGAGAAGTGAAGAGAGGGTGGGTGTCAGGTGGGGCACAGCAGGTGCAAAGGCCTAGAGCAAAGAGAGGAGTGCTGTGTGGGTGTATGGGGGTGGAGGCAGTGAGGCAGGTGGCCGTGCTCAAGGGAACAGTCCTCGAGACTGTGGACATGGCTGGAGGATTTGGCGGAGGACTGTGTGCCAGGGTGAGGGGCTGGAGCAGGCGGGCAGCCAGCGAGACAGGAGGGACTCCTCAGAGCAGCGCTCTTAGTGGGTGGACTTGGCGTTGCTGGACCGTCAGAGCCTTGGGAGCCTGCTTTGGGTTATACATGTGGGTGCTGGGATATCCAGGGAAACAGGGGGATCTGGGAGGAAATGCTGTCCTTCTGGGACCACCCAACTCTCATGAAGTGAGGGACCCCTAGGCCTGGCCCAGCCTGAAGTGGGGTACCTCTGTCAGGGCAGACACCTTGGACTCGCACCAAGAGTGATGGGAGTTGGGCTGCTCTCCTGGGGAGAAGCTTCTGGAAGCCCCACAGGCCTGCTCTCTGGGGTCCATCCATGGGCTCATCTCTGACTGCCCCACCTGCTAGTGGGTCAGCCCTGGTGGTCTCTTTGTTGCTTTCAGTCCAGGCTTCTCCGCTACGTCTGTGACCCCTCCTAGTGGCCTCCTGCGGCAGCCTGGTGGGGAGGGTGGCTCAGGCACCCAAGGAGGAGGGCTGCCCTCATAGGGTCTGTATAGGAGTAGCTACTTCCATAGGTGTTGGTCCCCAACTGTGGTAAGACCCCTCAAATGGGCAGAGAGAGGCATGTTTAGACCCCAGGGCCTGGCAGGAGGGAGTATGGTACAGAATCCAGAAAGAGCCTACAGGGGTAGAATGCAACATCTCAGGAAACAATACAATGGTTCAATTGACTAATCCTCCAGCTGCAACTGCTAGCATCCCATGTGGGCGCCAGTTCGTGTCCTGGCTGCTTCATTTCCCATTCTGTTTTCTGCTTGTGGCCTGGGAAGCAGTGGAGGATAACGCAAAGCCTTGGGACCTTGCTCAACTTGGGAGACCTAGAAGCTCCTGGCTTTGGATTAGTTTCAGCCATTGTAGCCATTTGGAAAGTGAACCAGCAGAGGGGAGATCTTTCTCTCTTTCTCTCTCTCTCGGTAAATCTGCCTTTTCAATAAAATAAATAAATAAATATTAAAAAAAAGAATGACAAAGAATTACAGGATCACAGAATCATTGGGAAGCTTGGGGGCTCCATCCCCTTCCTTCCCATTTTAGAGATGAGAAAACTGAAGCCGGAGAGAGGTGTGGCTCCCTTTGGCACACACTGGTGCAGGGCAACAGGTCTGCTCCCCTTAAAGTCCCAGGGGATCCATCAGGTGGCCTCAGCCCCAGAGAACCTTGCTTGGTGGGGAAGAGGCGGGGAGACTGGCCCTGCCACAGTGTGAAGGCAACCCCACCCTCATAAATCACAGGAGAGTTCTGCGAGTCGCCAGGGAGGGAAGCAGCTGAGCCATTGGTTTTTTTGTTCCTTTGCCAAGCTGTTTCCTTTGCCCTTTTGTTTCTGTTTCTGCAGAGGCCCTCCCAGCGTCTCGATGGACTTGGTTGTCACCCATCACAGGCGCTGCCACCATCCCCGCAGTACTGTCCCTTCCTCCTTTCTGCCTGACACGCCCTCCAAGGATAGCACCCAGTGTGGGCTGCCCTGGCATCCTGCGGGAATGGTGGGGCTGGGAGAGAGCGGGAAGAGGCTGGGAGAGAACTGAAGGAGGCTGCAGCCTGGGTACTCATGGCTGTAGAGCCCTCTGGGTTTTGCTAGTGCATATTCAGGCTGCACAATAGCCCAGGGCCAGGTGTTTGGTCCCAAGAACCTGGTGACAAGTTGCTAATTGTGTCACCCAGCACCTAATTCCCTGGGCAGAGGCAGAATGAATGAGCGAGGTGGTGATGGGGTGTGTGTGTGTGTGTGTGTGTGTGTGTGTGTGTGTGTGTGTGTGCAGCAAAGGCAGCCACATCACAAAGACATCTTTGTTCACTCTGTAGCAGAGTCGTAAGTTGGAGTTCAGCATGGAGGGACAGAGGCAGGGGAAGGCAGGTCCCTGGGGCCTACTGCCTGAGTGGGGAGCTTGGGGACAATGGTGGAGAAAGACAAGTGGTCCCAGAGTGGGCCACCCCAGAGTGGGGTGTGGGGACGTCAGTGGCCCCCATATCAGTCTAGGCCCCAGGGAGCAAGTCAATGACTTAGGAAGCTGCACGGCCTCTCTGTCTCTCTTGCCTTTGCACCTTCATACCTGTCCTGTTTCTTGGGGGCCAGGCACTGTGCTGGGTTCCAGAAACCCGAAGGAGGAGGAGCAGGTGCCTGATGGGGACTTGACCCTGTAGTGCTGTGATTGTTCGATCTGGGGCCCCACCCTTTGCACCCTCTGACATTGAAATGCAACTGAAACAAAACGTTCCTTAGCATCTGCTGAACTGAATTCCATGAATCCCATGAAGTTCAGCTCCTCCATCAGGCAGGCCTGCATAGCCAGCTGTGGCTGGTGACCACTGAAAACAGAGGGCATGTCCATGCCAGGCCCAGCACGAGGTTCTGTGGTAGTTAGGGCACACCCTGGGTCTTGGGTTTTTCTTTTTGTTATGTCGGAGGCCATTTCATCTTTGAAGCTGCTCATCTCCTTTTCCAACAAAAGGGGCATGGAGCTGGCCTGCGGCCTTTAGGGAGCTGGAGGGAGCAAGGCTTTTAATAACAGTGGTTTGTTTTCATGGTAATTATTTTTCAATCACCCTCTGTTTCAGGCAAGCGATAGTGGTTTGCCATTTGGAGCGGTGATTTAAATTCTCTCTCTCTTGTAAATGGCTTTATTTAAGTAAAAAAACAAGTCGGAGTTAAAGGAAAATGTTTAAGTATGTAGCTGAACAGGTGGCACAGAGACACAGCAGATCGCTGAAGGTGTGAGCGTCTGCCGAGAGAAACCTGGTCCCAGAGGAAGCCACGTGGGCTCGAGGCAGACGGAGCCACCATTTGTAAAGTCTGTGCCAAGCCAATCCCTCTACTGTGGGTCAGGCTGCAGCAGGACACGCCCACTCCACCCGGGGATTCTGAGAGCTTGTTTGAGGCCGTGTGGGCCCAGGGCTTAGCGAAGGCATCAGGGGAGGGTTAGCTCCTTTGGAGTGAGGAGCTGATAGCCTAGGGGACTGCGTGGGACCAGAGAGGCCTGCCCACCCAGTAGAACAGCATGGTGGCCATGTACAGAGGGACATAGTCAACTTCTGAAGACCTGGCAGAGACATGGATGGAAAAACTTCACAGTGTCAGCCTCCTCTGGCCTTTGTGGCTCTTGTTGGTGCCTCGCATCTGGCAAACCCCAATGGAAGTCTGTACAGAGCAGCCTCCAACTCCCAGAGTGGGCAGACGAGGGAGCCGAGCAGGCTAGGGGTACAGTAGAGAGCCAACCCGCCAAGCCTCTGGCCCCTGCTTGTCTAGCATGGGGTTGTGCTTCGGGCACCCAGCAGTCCTGCTCTCATGCTGAGATGGGAAAGGGAGCTCGCGATTGGCAGCTTTTTCTGTGCGGCACAGTGGTGACGGAAGTGCCTACTCATGTGCCCAGTCCTGGGCTGGGTGCTCAGTTTTCTGTAAGTCAGGGGGCCTGGGGCTTTGAGATGGTGGCACAGACTCTCAAGTGCACGTGCGTTTGGGGGAGGAGTGTGGTGGCAGCGGAGGGAGCACCCCGCAGCCCTGGTAGCCCCATCTGCCTCTCCTCCTCCACCTCGCTGCCCCTCCCCTGCTCCTCCCTGATGGATGCCTTCCTCCCAGGCTGTTCCGGCTTGTCATGGCCAGGTCGTTTTCCACCCCACTTCCCACGGACGTGTTCCTTCTCCTTAGATCCCTGCAGGTCATCTTTCTTCCCGTCCCCAGGAGCCTGGCTCCGGTGCAATCATAAGCAGGCATGCAGCTCTGTCCTTCCAAATGCATTGTCAGGTGCTCTCCACCCTCAGCCGGGCTGGGGAGAAGGGCAGAGAGCAGGAGCAGGGCTGCCCTTAGGACATCCAGCTCCTGCTGCCTTTGCAAGTGTAACGGGCCATCAGCACTTAGAGTGAGCCTCTCAGAGTGGAGCAGCTGAGCTCACAGGAGTAGCCATCTTCTCCTGGGGACAGGTACTCCTGGGGACAATTTCCACTCCCAGCCCCCTCTGCCCAGCTTCTCCGTAGGCTGAGGTGGCTAGCTCATGAATGACCCTCCGTTTCACTTAGTTCGGTCCTCTTTTCCATCTACCTGACTGTTAAAATTGACTTTGATGAGGACTAATATGTGTGTGTGTGTATGTGTCCGTGCAAATTCATGAGATGCTTATACATTTGGTGCTTTTGAAATAGCTGTGACAAATACTGGCGGCAGTTTCTTCCCAAGCTCATTCTCTCAAGTGCGCTAAGCAAGACGGCATGCCCCGGCCCTTCGATGACCCTTGCAGTCCCTCGCAGACACGCCATCTGTCGCCCCACCAGTCCTGCTGCTGCTGCTTGCTCTGCCCCCTGCTTCCCCTTCAGGTGGATCTCGGCCCACCGTGCAGGCTCACGGGCAGGACCTCTCTAGGAGGGCATGGCTCACCTGCTGGGAATGAATATTCCTGGAGGAAAATTCCACCAACAGCCACCCCCTCCTTTGGTCCTCAGTGTCCAAACTGGCAAAGCTCAAGTTCATTTGTTCAGTCCCCCTTTTTTCCCACCTACCTGACTGTTGCAGTTGCCTCTGATAAGAACTCATTTTCCAGTTGAATTTGGGGCACGCTTTCTCTGCAGGCTGGGTTGCCAGTGTGCTGGCTCCTGGCTGTCCATCAGGGTCCCAGGTCTTTAGTGTGGCTTTTGTCATGGTGAGTGTCATTTCTTTGGGAGGCAGCATCCTGGCTGATAAACTCGGGGTACACATGGTGGAAATGGCGAACATCCAACGATCCTTTCACCGTGTGACCTTGGATCCAGCCCATCCCAATGGTCACATCTTCATTATTTTTTTTTAATTTATTTTTTTAATTTTGACAATCCTTACATATTTAATTGGGGTAAAAAAGGTTCAAGGCCTAAAGGGGGATATAGAGGAAGAAGCCCCACCCAGTTTCCCACCCACCCTAAGTCCCGGATGTGGGGCATGCTCTGAGATACTCGATCAAGTGGTTCCAATAGTTCACCATTCATGGGTCGCTGCCAGTCTCGCCACTCCAAGCACGATGTGGTCGTTGAAGAGTCCATTGATTGACACAGTCCCTTCTAGAGTCTCCATTTGCCCAATATTTTGCTGCCAACAGATAGCTGAGGTTGTTGCTTGACTTGTTCTGTCTTTTCTTGGTTAGAACTCTGAGTCCGGTGTCTCGACTGGGGATCTTCATTATTTTTTGAAGGTCAAGGATAAACGGATCCTTGCTTTTCTATTTGATTGGTACAAAGGAACAATATAGGGGTGTGTTGTACCAATCATATGCTTTTTCCCCTCAGTTTTAATTATTTTTCTAGAAAGTATATAACTGAGTTTTTGAAGATGCTTCCCCATGGGGAGCTGAGGCTGTGCTGCAGTAGGTTAGGCAACGGTTTGGGGCCCCAGAGTCTCAAGTTCAAGTCCCAGCTACCCCACTTCTGTTCTGCCTGTCTGTCCATAAGCCTGAGAAGGCAACAGAGGATGGCCCAAGTACTTGGGTCCCTGCCATCCAGGTGGGAGTCCCATATGAAATTCTAGGGTCCTGGCTTCTACCTTGCCCATCCTCACCTGCTCCAGGCACCTGGGGAGTGAGCCAGCATCTTGACAATTCTCTCTCTCCCTTTCAAATAAGACACATGTTAAAAACAAGAAGCACTCCTTTGAGCATCTAGCATCATTCTGGAAAGTACCAGTTTGCTGGTGAGGGACTAGCGTGCTCATGCCATTAGCCACTGTGTGGCTCGCTCCCCCGCTGCCCCGGGGCCTTAGGTCCAGGATGTGAAGGGGCAAGTCTGATAACTCCTTCTGAGAGCCTTGGGTGAGTTTTATGATTGGAAGCAGGCATCTCCTCTCTGGTCCACATTCAGGATATTTAAGCTCCACTTGCTACCCCTGCGCTTGTTACCACATCTCCACCTGTTAGGAGCATCCGGGTTGGTGAGTAGGGAGGCTCTGACAGCTGTTCATTCCATGGAGCATGGAGGGTGTTACGCAGCAGTCTTCCTCTGAGACTGAGCACCTGCTGGGGGTGGGGCCATGCGTGAGGGCTGCGGCCACAGAGAAAAGACCCAGGGCTGTCTCCAAGGCATTCACAGCTTTAAGGGGGCTCATGTGTGAACAGGCTCCGGGAAAACATCAGGCATTCTAGAATCAAAATGGGAGTAAACCAGGAGATGGAAGATCTCTCTCTCTTTCTCTCCCTCTTATTTCTCTCTTTGTAACCCTGTCTTTTAAATTAATTAATTAAAACAAAAGATGAGATCATAGCCCAGAGAGGTTATAGTTGCTCAGGGTGACACAGCTGGTTAAGTGTCTGGGCTTGAATCTATTTGGTTTGTCCCTCCCAGTGTGATCTTTTTGTGACTCGTGGACCCTCTGGGTCTCTCTCGTCCCAATCTTGTGTGTTCTCAGGGGCTCCAGGGCTGCCCTGGCCAGATGTGACCCTGGAGCACTCAGCTGGGAGAGCCACAGGCCTGGCCTCCCGTGCCCCGCAGGCCCTGGGGGGCCGCTCAGCTGGAGTGTCTCCAACCTTATGATTATCATTATTTCCTCACAGCACAGCACTCAAAGGTTCCCACAGAGAGCATGCAACCCGGCGCTTTAACATTTAAAGGGCTTTACTTAAACAGCATTATTTCCCTTGGACGGGAGGCCAAGGAGGCAGATGTGAGGGTTATATTTAGTGCAGCATCTGGAACTGAGCAGATGAGTAGACACTCAGAGGCTGGGCAAGTGACAGGGGAGGGGCGGGCCCTGGTAATGGGACCAGGCAACGGAGTACTTGAGAGGAGAGCCTGCAGTTAAACGCTCCTGCCTCTCAAACCCTGGGGAGCACAGCCTGTGAGAGAGAGAGAGAGAGAGAGAGAGAGAGAGAGAGAGAGAGAGAGAGAGAAGCAGGGTACACAGTGTCCTGGGGAGTGGTGATGGATGCCAACTGAGAGGCCCATCCTCTTGTACACCGTGCCCTGAGCTGCCCCAGGACCTTCACATATGCTGTTCCCTCTGTTGAAATCCGCCTCCTTCTTAGGGCTGAATCCTCTTTGTGATTTGGGTCTCAGCTGAAACATCACTCATTCATTCAACAAGTGTCTCTGCATGTCAGCTGTTCGTAACGAACGCTGTGGGCACAATTTCCTTGGGACTCATCTTTGTGCCCTGGCCCAGAGCAGGCCCTGGGGAGAGCTTTGGGATCTGTGGGGAGGCTGCGGGGTCTGGAGGAAGAACATTGGATCCTCCGGGGACTTAGCTCCTCTGAGAGAAGGGTGATCACGGGCCTGGGACCCTCGGAGAGCCGGGTAGCCTGGCTCAGGGAGCAAGGGAGGCTCCTGCCTTCCTTCATTGGAGTTTTCATTCATTCACCCAGTGAAGCATCCTGAGATGTCTGCTGTGTTCTTGTCATGGGCCAGGCCCTTGGGGAGGCAGCAGGGAGCAGGCAGAGATAAGCCCAGCTGCTGGCACCCCTGGGACACAAGCACCCAGGGCAGGACGCACTTGCCCTGGAGAAAGACCGAAGCATGGCAGCGAGGCATCAGGAACTAGGGACTTTACTGAATACCTACACCATGCCAGGGTCTCATGTAGGTCCTGGTGCCACGAACATGATGCCCTGTGCCTACGACGAAGGGCTGGCATGAGTTGAGGTATCATCTGTAAGTGGGTGAAGCCTGTGGTGAGGGCGGACTCCTGGGAAGGCCTGAGAAATACTTTGGCCCTTGGAGGATGGAAGTTTGAAAACTGTGTTTCTCGGAACCCCTGTTTCCCATGGGAGGCACCCTTAGGAGCAGTTTGGGAGACGAGAATGTGGGTGAAGATGGAAGTAGAGGGGTTCCTTGTCCAGATCTCTGCTTTGCCTTGTAGAACCTGTTGTGCTTGGAATACAAGCTGGACAGCCAGGGAAGGGGTGTGACGGTGGCTGGGCTGGGTGATGGGGGGCGGGCCAGGTTCAGCACTCAGGGTTGGGGGTAGGGCTGGAGTGTCTCCATGTGGGTCCTACCTTCCTTCTGCATGAGGACCCAGAGGGACACCCAAGTTGTCCGGGTCCCAGCCAGAGGAGATTGCAGTTCTGTGCTTTCTGTGTCCTTCTTAGCTGGGAGTGAGGCCCCGAATGACCCCCACGGGAGGCAGACCACGGGCTGCTCTCTGGATTCTGATGGCGGCAGCACCACCAGCCTAGGGCTGCCCTCCACAGCACCGTCCACCGCCGCTCAGCCTCAGGGCACCACCTACAAGGCCATCTCCCCATCCAGCCCAGCCGCCCAGCCCCACACTCAGAGGAGTCTTGAATTAAACGAAATATTTTATGATCCCACGCTTCGTTATGTTTTATTAAAAGCACCCGTGCTGGCTTCTGCTGGCACAGCTGCCATGCCGTGTCCCGAGGCTTAGCCCCGTCTCTTCCCTCCTCCATCCAACCCTTCGCCACCCCTTCCCTCACAGGGAGGGCCAGCCAGGGTGCCAGGTTCTGGGAAGATCAAAGGCAGACCCTACAGGGGAGGGTAGGTTGGGAGCTTTAGAGCCGTAATCCTACCCTCATGTGCTCCTGTGGCTACCCCTGAGGGGAGTAGGCTCAGAGAGGTTGAGGGACAAGATGGGAGTCGCACAGCCTTGGAGATGCCCCGAGTTCTTCATTCCCAGCCCTTCCCAGGTTTGAAGCCTAGTGCAGGTTCAAGGTCAGGTTGTGTTCTACCGGTTTTGGGGGTGGGGGATGCCTCACACCTTGGTCTCAGCCTCCTGTCAGCTGCAATCTGCAAGCCTCAGGCCCAGCTCTGGCCTCTGCTGGAGAAGCCTCTCTCGGCCCAGGCGGGAGTGATGTGTCTTCATGGGGGTTCTGATGCGATTCACCTGGCTGCGCCTGAGTCACCTGGTAGGGGTTGTGAGGCAGGCAACTAAGCTGTTTTCAGTTTGTGCTCTGTAAAGTGGGGGCCAGCCACCTGCCCTGGTGGAGGCGTGTCCACAGCCACTTGGTGCACAGGGTAACGGTTTTGAACTGGATCCTAACTATAGGAGAGAGGGGCATCCAACCAGAGCTCCCTTTGAGCGGCAAGGGAAATGAGCATCTCACTTTCCCTGCTACTACCGTCCTCCCCATTCTTGGCTACCATGAATGGGATGCTGGTTGTTCTCGTATCAGCTGCCGCTTGACCTGCTGTGTGCCTGCCATGTGGAGCTTTGCTCTTCTGGGCTGACCCCACAAGGGCTGACCACGAGGAAACAGCCTGGTGGTGACTGCCACCCTGCTGGGAGGAGCTAGAGGACTTGGGAGCAGAGTAGCTTGTCTGGGGCTGCAGCCTGAAGCGTGTGTGGCGAGTGGGCCAGACGGCAGGGAGCCCATGCAGTATGGACAGTCCTTGGAGCTGGCGGGGGCTGAGGCAGAGTGGTATCAATTAGCACTTCTTCCCTGGTGCGGAGGAGACAGATGGAGATGAAGGTGGTGGCCTGCACATCCGTTCTGTAGCAGCTGAGAAGAAGTAGTAAATCAACGCTCTGAATCGATGCTGGGAGATGGAGATATGTTTGAATCTTATTAGCGGGAGAGCACTGCAGGAGAATCCCTCACTCCAGGGGCCTGGCTCGGGAAGGCGTGGGAGAGGGGGGCCTGGGCCACGCGAGGCCAAGAGGCAAGGGAGCCAGGGGGTTGGGAGAGGGAGCGAGAGCTGGAAAGAGGAGGTTGGGTTCCAGAAAGGTTCCTGGGGTGTTTGCCACGGATCTAGTCCTGCCATGCACCCCCTGTAAATGGACTCAGTGGTTCCACCTGGACCAGGCTCTGACTCCAGCACCAGATCTGCCTGGCTTTTCAACTTCACTGCACCCAGCGGGAGGACCTGAGGCTGGGAATGAGGCCTGGGTGGAAGGCGCAGGACCTGCCCCTGTGGCTGCTTGGGCAGCCATGCTTCTGAACCTCTGCAAAGACACCCTGGTGACAGGTTCTGTTCCCAGACCCGGAGGCGCCGCTGTCTGAGTGTTGGAATTGAGTTGTCTCTGCAACATCATGAAAAGGTAGGGCCTTTGAAGGGCAGCTTGGCGGATAGGGTGGGTGCCGTGAGAATGCTTCCAGTTTCCTGTCGCTTTGCCCTTCCATCTCCTGCCATGGACTGAAGCCATAAGGAGGCCTTTGCCAGATGTCAGTTCCTTGATGGTGGATTTCCTGCCTCCAGAGTTCTGAGCCAATATGTGTTCTTCATAAGTGACACTTGTTGGGGGCTGGCATTGTGGCATAGAAGGCTGAGCCTTCTTTTATGATGCTGGCATCCCATATGGGAACAGAGTCAAGTCCCAGTTGCTCCACTTCCAATGCAGCTTTCTGCTAATGTACTTGGGAAATCAGCAGAAGATGGCCCAGGTCCTTGGGCCCCTGCACCCATGTGGGAAATCTAGAAGAAACTTCTGGTTCCAAGTTGCAGATCAGCCCAACTCTGGCTGAAACAGTCTTTTGGGGGAGTGAATCAGAGTTGGAAGATGTCTCTCTCTGTCTCTCCTTCTCTCTGTGTAAGTCTGCCTTACAAATAAATACATCTTTGAATGACACTTTTGATGGCATTTTCTAAATATGAAGTATCCATCTGTGACATTACAGCAGCAAATAATGGACAGAGGCAGCTGGCTTAGTTGCAGGGCAGGGTCCGGGAGGGGTTCGGTGGGGTGTCAGGCAGGACAGGGGTTGGGGCGAGGAGAGGCAGGGGTGGGGGAAGGGGGGAAGACAAGGGCGGGGCAGGACAGGAGCCAGTAGGGGCGGGGCTGGCTCAGGTGCTAAAGGGACTTCTTGCTCAGGTGTGACAGCTCCAGGATGGGACTCCACCCCCGCGCATGCGCAGCTAAAACCGGTGTCCTTTCCAGGACAGCATACCATGCACAAATTCCCAGAGATCAGCAAAAACCATGGAAAACCATGCAGAATCTGGCTGTGGAGCGTGAGGAGGAGCTTAAGGTCGGGGCAACCTCTTCTTCCTCCTCTCTCCTTCTGCAGTTCTAGGAGAAGCTCCAGGGGAAGGAGATTGGGAGATGGTGGAAAGGGAAAAAACCCAGAGTGGCTGAGGAAACCCCTAGATGTGTATGTAATCCTCCCTGCTCAGCTCGGCCCCAACAACCAGCCCAGGTCTCCCTACCAGTTGTCTGAGGACCCTTTGTTTCGTTGTTGTTGTTTGAAAGGCAGAATTACAGAGAGACCTTCCATCCCTTGGTCCACTCCTTCCAAAGAGCTGAAATGGCTAGAGCTGGACGAGTCTGGAGCCAGGAGCTTATGCATCTCCCAGGTTGGTGCAGGGGTCCAAGTACTTGGACCATCTTCTACTGTTTCCCAGGAATATGAGCAGGGAAGTAGAGCAGCAGGACTCAAACTGGCACCTATATGGAACACCATAGGCAGTGATTTTACCCACTCTGCCACAGCACCTGCCCTCTGAAGACTCTGATAGCTTAGCATGTTCTCTGATACGATCCCTCTCTTATTAGATCATCCGTTTTCTGTTGTATTCTTTAATCCTCTCAACAGCTTTATCAGTCCCATTATATGGATATGTGCACCGAGGGCTGTAGAGCATTAGCCATGGACAGGGCCAGAGCTCTCTTCTGCTTCAGAGTTCCTTATAGATTGGACAAAGCGCATTCAGAAGTAGCCACTTCCAGAGGAAGCCGGTCCCGCCTGGGGGGGGGGGGAGGTGGGAGGCTCATCTCTGCTGGGGGAGGGGACAGCAGCAGCCGGTTAGCATTGCTTCTTCTCCGTGTGTTTCATGGTCCAGGGTACAGCCCCAGCTCCTGCACCTTCTGGTCCCATACCAGTCTGCCCAGCTGCAGCTCAGCGACTGGCTAATGTACAAAGCCATCACATTAAAGTTCTGCACCACCGTGCACCTGCTGCCTGACATTGGGCAAGTCATCTCCCTTTCCTCAGCTTTGCTTTTCTTACCTGCGTACAGGCAACACTCAATTGCCACGTGTTGTTGTTCTGAGCATCTAGTAATGTGATTTTATTCCTTTGTTCACTGATGGCATGCTGCTTTATAAAATATATTAGCTGTAGTAGCTTTGGGCTAAGCAACAAAGCCCCAAATCTCATTGGCCAAACTCAATTCCAGGTTGATTTTTCACGCATGTGATGGCCATTGTAGATAGCTTGGTAGCAGGTGGCTTTCCTGCACATGCAGGGTCAAGGACTCAGGTCCCTTCCCAGGGGATGCTGCCATCTTCTTGGCCCTCGTTATTGGGGTTTCTATCTAGTGGATGAGGAAAGGGAAGCAGAGAAGTGTTTTCCTCTGCTTAAAAGCTGGGAAGGGTCCCACTGCACACTCGTCCCCTCTGCACTCATGGGCTGTGGGCAGCTGCTTCCTGCTCGCTTCTGGGCTGGCCCTGAGTCCTTGGGGGTTTCCTCTGTGCCATGGAAAGTGTGAGGCTAGCGCCTCTGCTGGTCTTCTCTAGTCTAGGACTGGGCAGCATGTAGAGTGTGCGTTTGCTTACCTGATATTCAGGTAGGAGGATGGACAGACAGACAGGTGGGTGTGGTGGTCATTAGTGGTCTGTCCTGTGTGCATAGGAATCGCTGCCTCCATCGTAGGAGTCCCTATGCATGGCTGATAGCAAGTTTCCTCTCTGTCACAAGACAGAAGCCTTGCAGAAGCCTTCTGGAAAGGGGTCACCTTGGTCCGATTGCTGGCAGGCCTCGCCTGCAGAGGTGTGGCCGAGATGACCAGGGCAGGTGCTGCTCCCCTACACTGTAAGCAGACCCCAGGCCAAGGCCACTTCTTGGGGTGGTCAGGGAAGGCAGTGAGTCCTCCTCACACATAGCATCCCTCCCCAAGCCACTTTGTGTGCTTATGGGCCCCTTGAAGGGACATGTGATGGGCGGAATGGCTGAAGGGGATGCACAGGTCCCTCTGGTACCCATGAGAAGTACCCTACATCACACCAGTGGCTGGAGCTGATGCTGGCTCTCTGCCTTCTCTCCTGCTGGCGTCTGGCCTCCGGGGAAGACACCAGGGCAGTCTTGGGTGGACAGAACCCCCAAGACAGAGTGAAGTATGTTCCTCTTCTTGCCAGAGCAGTGAGAATCTGGCTTCACATTTTTAACCTAAATAGAGTGATATTCATTCTCTCTCTTTCCCTCTAGATGCAAAGCGCTTTTTTGGAGCAATTAAGGCAAAGCATAAATCAGTCCGGGTTTAAAAGCTCAAGCTGATTCTGGCTGGCTAAAATTAGTGCCTCCATAAAACAGGAGGCGAGAGGGGGAAGGGAAAACTGCATGTGACTTCAAGACACCCGTTCCCTGAGGCCGGAGGTGAAGCCAGAGCTCGGGCCTCAGCCCTTGGCTGCCCGAGGCATGGGAGAGCGGACATCTCAGTTCCTAGCTCCTCTGGCCTTTGCTCACTGCACACCTCCCCTGGTTTAGCCCCTGTGTCAAGTCTTCCATTCCATTTCAGGAGGATGGGTGGGAGTGGGTTTGCAGAGTGACCAAGTGTGAATTCTGGCTTTGTCCATGGAGCAAGCCATTTTCTGTCTTATGTGGCAAATGGGCTGTAGTCTCCCCTCTCATCAAATTGTCCACTGGGATCTTGTGAACATACACATTTATAATGGGGAAGGTATCGTCCATGCTGTGTACAAGCCCACTTGGAATGTCCTGGATTAGAAATACAGCAAAAAATTTTGCAGATTTGGGAATTTTTTTCAAGTTTTGGAATATTTGCATGTATATCATGAGTTATCTTGGGGATGGGTTCTGGCTCTCGACACAAAAATTAATACATGTTTTGACTACACCTTATCCACATAGCTGAAATGTCATTTTAGCAATATTTCAAAAATAATTTTGTTGGTGGAACCAACTTTCATGGTATGGAACTTGTCACTTGAGGTATTTCAGAATTGGGAACATTTTAGATTTCTGCCTTTGGCTTAAAGATATCTACCTTGTGATTTAGAACCTTTCTGGCTTGTCAGGACAATGCTTGGCATCCTCTTGCCTGCAGACCATCCTCTGCCATGTGCCCATCCATGCTACAAACATCATAATATGAAATCACTCCCCTGCATGGCAGCCCCTGCCTCCATTGTTCACCATCTACCCACAGTGTGTTCACTACTCACAGCTGAGGCCCCTGTGAGGCCAGAAGTCAGTTGGCCTGTCCCCTGTAAGCACATTGTAAGGGGCACTGTTGATATGGACTATGGGATTTACCATGGAGAGTAGATTTACCATGGCCTGCACGTGGGCCAATCACTCTGCCATTCAGAGCCTCGGGTTCCACTGTGTAAAATAAAAATAGTAAGGATGTTCACCTAGCAGGTGAGAAGTAAATGAGGTGAACTGTGTGGGAGATCATGTCCTTCCCACTTGCCAGGCTCAGGAGATGGAGCCTGGAGCAGCCTAGGGAAGGGCCACACCTTCCAGGAGCCACCAAATAAGTGAGAAGGGTGAGTTTCAGCACCTTGGAGAGCTCCTAGCTAGTCCTCTCAGGCTGGGTGGGCCAGTGAGGGAGTGAGTGGCAGGAGTGCCACCTCTCGCCCGCCGGTGACTCCCAGGCCCTCACCCACAGGAGCACTCATCCTCATTATCTGGGGGAGCTGACTTTTGTGCTGCTGGTTTCAAGGAGCCTTCCGTGCCCCATCTGTAGAGACACTAGAGCTGTCATGAAGACTCTCTGTGAATTGCCAGGCATGTCAGGATCCCTTGCAGACACAATCTCCAAGATTTCTGGGGCAGAAAACCTGTAGCCTTCTTCTTGACCGGTTCTCATCCAGATGGGACTCTGATGCCAGCTCAGCTCCCCCAGGGAGGGTAATTACTCCCAGGCATTATCTGCTCATCTCTTATCAGAGACACAAGCATTTAGGCAAACACATTAGTCCAGAGCAGGCCAGAGCCTTTGGACAAACATCTCCGGGCAGAAGATGAGCAGACACTGACCTCTACTCCTCAGGGTCCCTGTCCCCAAGGGCAGTCCACCCAAGCCTTCAGAATGGACCTGCAGCTTCTGGAAGGTACCCACATGTGGCAGCTGCACTCCAGGGACCATGTCACAGCAGGGCTCAGCTGTGGCTGCCTGCGTCCCCCAGCCGGCCTGCTTAGACACGGGCCCCAGTCAATCACAGTGCGGCAGAGAAATCCTGCATCGAGTTCCGCGGCCATGCCTGGGAGATTAGAGGATTGTCTGTGATTTAGATTGATCAACAGATTTTTTTTCCCGAGGAAAAAGGCTGTCTCTCTAATCATCTGCTCACCTCGGTCCTGGGTTGTCAGCTCCAACGGCCCTAGCTCTCCCTCCCTCACCCCCACCCAGTAAGCAGGTGCACTGGGGGAGTTCTGCTGAGGGTGAGGGTCCTGGGCACCCTCAAAACAAGATGATTTCCTCTAGGGAGCTGAGGAGGGGAAGCCACACTGACCTGGTAATTCCCAGAGACAGAACCAACCTCAGGTTCCTCTCAAATCTGTCTGGTCCTACTGCTCACTTCAACCCTAATGGCAGAAACCTGTGTTCCCCCTGCCATCACACATGTGGGAGCAGGGGCTCCGAGCTGTCAGTCCTCTTGCTGCAGATCCCAGGGCTGGGGAGGCCCAGTGCCACTTCTCTCACCCAGCACGGGAAGCTCCACAGTCTGCTGTGGGCATTCTCCCCTGCTAAGCCCACCGAGGCTTGCCGCATCAGAGAGGTGATGATGGAGAGAGAATTCCTAAGTGGAGGATGTGTTTGCACAGGGGTTTCTGCTGCGTATGGAGGGTCTTTGTGTATTTATCACTGCAACCCTGTGAGGTAAGCAGACAGATATTTATTTAACAAATACTTACAGACTACTTAGTAGTGTGTGCCCAGAAGGCTTCGAAGCAGTTGATAAATATTCATATGTTTAATCTGCATTAAAAACTCTATCATTTAGATCCTAGTAGATTCCCCATTTTGTAAACAAAGAAATGGAGACACAGAGAGGTTACGGAGCTGACTCAACCACAGAGCTAGTGAGGGGCAGAGCTAGGCTTGCATGGCCCACTGTTGGGCTCCTGGCACTCAGCCCTCACCCTGCTGCTGTCTCGGGCTCCACGTGTTACAGCAGCAGGGGATGTGGGACTCAGTGCCCAGGACTGGAACAGGGCTGAACTTGCAGCCCTTCTCTTCCCTGGCCCAGGACCCACTGGTCCTCCAGCATCAAGGATGCTGTTGACCTCAAGGCCAAGGTTGACAAGGTTGGATGCTTCTCGGGGAAGCACGCACCTACCCCAATGTTGGGACTGAGATAACAGGTCCTAAGTGACAAAGAGAACCAGAGCTTGGATTAACAGCTGTGTGCCTGAGTCCCACACATGGGCTATGGCATCAGCGAGTTTAAGATCCTTATCTCCCCGTAGAAATGTAATAATCCCTCCCGGGACCTTGTGCTGCTTTCTTCTATTCCCCGGCTTTGTCCTGCTGCTGATTATCATCGGTGCTTACATGGCCCACAGCATGAGCAGGCACCAGCGGGGTCTTCTTGGTTCCTCTATACCCTCCCCTCCCCCCCCCCACAGGGGCTCAGCATCTGGGGAGGGTGAAGGCTCCTGCCTGCCACGGCTCACTCTCACTGTCAGTTGCTCCAGGGGTTCCTGTCAAGGCAGAGCCTGAGGCCAAGATCTGGTTGCAGGTGGTTCATTTGGGGGTGACCCCAGAAAGCATCTGTAGAGAGAAGCAGAAGTGAGAGAGGGAAAGGAAGGCAGTGGACACAGGGTACCAAAGTTCTAAGGTTCCAGGGTGGCTGGGAGTCCCTTTGGGGCATGTGTGATATGGCCTGCCTGCATGGGGCAGGGGGTAAGCCTATGCATGGTGTTGGAGCTCAAGCCCTTCTTGGAAGGGCTGCCAGGGGGTGGAGGCACAAGGCAGGCTGGCCCAACGTTTGCAGCTTTGTGGCTGCTGCCCCAATGCTGTTAAGTGAGCAGCTACTGTGAGCTAGGTGGCTGCCAAGGGCTTCCTTGAATGCTGTCACTTAATACCCTGTGGATAGATGTCGCTGTCCTCTTTCAGGGAAACAGCGTGTCTAGGGCAGATGTAGGATTGAAAGCCAGTCACTCGGTCATCGAGCACTCACTAAGCACCTGCTGTATGCTGGTCAGCTTTGACACCCACACTCCTTCAGCCCTGGCCTTAGTGTTGCTGTGTCTGTGAGCTCTCGTCCCTCCTGGGGTGGAGTCTGCATTTCCTGGATTCCCAGGAGAGTCCCACTGGCAGGTGTTCTGTGTCCTTTCTGACAAGGGCGGTTTGTCATGCATGCCACCAAACGCACACTCCTGTTGTCACTCTCCACATGAATGAATTCCCTTCCGGCTGGGACAGACTTGTCTCAGCTCTGGTTTGAGCTGGGATAATGCAAACACCAGGGTTGGAGGTGGGAATCAGGGCACTGAAGGAGCAGTGCAAGGGCCACATCCATGATGAGGTCATGGGGCTCCCTGGTCCCCACCCGGTGACAGGAACTTCACCCTTGACCTCTGAGCCAAGGGATGCCCATGTATTCCTCTCTTGTTCTCATCTTTCTCCACTTTCGGAGGTGTTGCCATTCTGGACCACAATCAGGCAGTGTGGCTCAATGGTTAGCACTTTTGTCTGTTTCCTGGAGCAGCAACAGAGCATCTGAGCCCAAGTGACTGGTAATACAAAGACAAGTTTATTTGGTTTTGAGCTCTGGAAGCCAGAAGTCCTGGATGGTGGTAGGTGGGAGCCAATGAGTACCTGATGGGAGTCTCCTTGCTGTGCCCACACATGGCAGAGAGCATCACTTGGTGAGACCTGCCAGCTGCCAGCTCAGGTTACCCCACCCTTGTGACTTTGTTTCACCTCAATGGCCTCTTGAAGGGACCACCTACCGATACCGTTAAATGTGAATTGGGCCCGGCGCGGTGGCGCAAGTGGTTAAGGTCCTCGCCTTGCACGCCCGGGAGCCCATATGGGCGCCGGTTCTATCCCGGCAGCCCCGCTTCCCTTCCAGCTCCCTGCCTGTGGCCTGGGAAAGCAGTCGAGGACGGCCCAAAGCTTTGGGAACCTGCACCCTGTGGGAGACCTGGAAGAGGCTCCTGGCTTCGGATCAGCATAGCATCGGCTGTTGCACTCACTTGGGGAGTGAGTCATCGGACGGAAGATCTTCCTCTCTGTCTCTCCTCTCTGTATATCCGCCTTTCCAATAAAAAAATAATAATAAAAATAAATCCTTTAAAAAAAATGTGAATTAGGGGACTCAGTTGCTGCCTGTGAACTGGTGCGGGACACACTGCATCCATGGCATTGATGAGAGAAGACAGAGCAGCCCCAGGCTATGAAGGCCAGCTCATCATCACCACGGCTCCCACCTGCATGCGCTGCACGCTTTTCCCTCTGCTGCTCACCCTTTACCTGGCTCATTCCAAGACATTCTTCAGCATGGAAGAGTCACCTCTTCTTGGAAGCCCTCCCTGATCAACCCCTGCGTGTGACTGGGTTGGGACCCTTCCTTTCTGCTCCCACAGCCTCCTCCCCCTCCCAGATGATAACCCCTTGCCAGCTACCTCTTTTTCCCAGGTGCTTCCTGGGACTTGAGGCCACAGCTGTCTCCCACTGTGCCCTGGGAATCAGGGCATGCACCTGCTGGGCTCCTGTAGCTCTCTGTGCTCTCTTTCCAGACGGCTGACTGGAGTGACAGGAGTGATGGGACAGAGAACAGCCCCCCCTCCCCACACACACATAAACACCGGGGAGAATGGCCCAAGTGCAGGGCTCAGGACTCTGGGCAGCTTTGCTCCTACCCCACCCATCTTCCATCTGTTGATTGACTCCCCAAATGACTGCAACAGCCAGAGCTGCGCCAATCCAAAGCCAGGAGTCTCTTCCAGGTCTCCCATGCTGGTGCAGGATCCCAAGACCTTGGGCTTGACTGCTTTGCTAGGCCACAAGCAGGGAATTGGATGGAAAGCAGGGCCGCCGGGATTAGAACCGGCACCCATATGGGATCTCGGGGCATGCAAGGTGAGGACCCTGCTTCTCAGGGTCACCAGCAGAATGGGACACTGGAGCAAGTGGCACTTGGGGGGTGAACATCTACGGTGCGAGGAATTGGTTTCAAGCTGGGAGTGTTCAAGGGTCCTATAGTCAATGAGTTATCGGATGGGGAGAAGGTGGGATCAAAGCTTGGGCCTCCTTGGGTTTCGAGGCCTTCTCTTTTGGCTTGTTTCACAGTGGTGCTTCTGTTATTGTTACTTAAGGGTGAAGTTAAGCCAAAGTGTTCTCCCCTACATTAGAGATGCGAAAGCAACAAGCTGACTTTAAAGCAAGGCACACTGCAGTCAGATACAAAAAGGGACTTCTCTGGTTGAATGGGATTAGCAGAATGATAGCTACAGGGGAAACAGTTGAGAGCTGAGGATGAGGGAGAGAATGAAGACTGGGCCAGAAGGCTGACTATGTGCAAAAGTGGGGGGGATGGGAGATCCCAGGGCAGCTTCCTCAGCTGCTTTGCCAGTGACAGAATGGAAATCCACATTGCATAATTGGAAGCTTGGTTTGGCGGGGACAGGAGTGCACGATGCAGCAGGGTGAGGCCAGGGAGGCAGAGCAGCACCAGGTCTGAGCTGCCCGTGGGTGTAACCCACTCTCCGTCCTCCCAGGAAGCTTTGAGGGAGCCACTGCCTCCACTTTACAGATGAGGTCACCTGACTTGTACATCATCACACAGCAGCAGGAGGGCGAGCTGGGCTCTTCTCACTCACAGCCTTGGCTGCTTCCCCCAAGCTGGGATGGACAGCTGTCTCTCGCCCTCTTCTGCTCACCTCATCACTCCTTGCTCTCTGCCCAAAATAAAGGCAAAGAACCAAGAGCCAGGAGCTCGGCCCAGCCCGAGGCCCTCCCGAGGCCCTCCCGAGACAGCCTGGCACGGGCTCCCTGCCTGAGCTGGAACTTCCATCATCCAGACCTCGGCTGAGAAGGAGAGGCTTGGGGCCCAGCACATAAAATCCCAGGCCCCATGGCCAACCATTAGGCAATGCTAATTGCTCTGTGGACAGAGAAACCTTGTTTGCATATATGCAAATTGAAGGGTTTATTAGCTTTTCTCACAGATGGGTCAGTTCAGGCCTCCACCTGACCCCTGCACTGCCTGGCTTGCAGGCTCTGCCAGCCAGCGGGCCAAATGCCCATGCAGATGGGAGATTCAGCAGGCAGGGGGTTGTGGCTGTGGCCTCGGCGTCCTTCCCTGGCTAGTGCCTGGCAGCTCAGAGAGGGGCTCAGCCTGATTGAGTGTTGCCTGCCATGGCAGCACCCCTGTGAGTCTGGAAACCCCAGCATAGCCTTGCTTGTGGACAGGGCGCCTCCCGCTCCTTACAGCAGCAGACATCTGCTTCCCAACTTCAAGGGCTCCTGCACATGTTTGGGTATCTGGATGCAGGGACCTGGACTTTGTGCCCGAGCCCAGATGGCTAACAGCTCACAGTGCACTCTGCTTGGTCCTCATTGGGTTCTCATGTCAGGTTGGATTCGGGGTGTGGAGCTTCAAGACTTCTCCCTATGCTGGCCCTGAGTCCCCCTCCAGGCCCTCGCACCAGCCCCTGGGCTTCTGGCCACGGGACTCCCTAGCCTGTCCCCTCCTCGGGCAGCCCTGCCGAGTGTTTACCCTGCCCCGCCTGCTGTCCATGGCTCCCCAGTGTCCGGTCCTGAAGTCTAGTCCTGGCCTGACTGTTGACCGTGATCTAGGTTTTCACACCCTGCCTCCTATACCACGAAGTCCTTGAGAGCCAGAACACATCTCTGGCTGACACGCCCTCAGAGAGGGACAGTGCGGGGTTGGCAGCTGCGGTCGCCAGATAGAGGCCCCTAAGGGGCGGGGGCCGTCCTGCATGTTCTGTGCTGGCCCCATTCTGTGGCCCCATGGGAAATCATCTCCAAACACAGGATTTGATGGGCCAGAACTCTCACTTTTTCCCTCCAAGTGTCCTAGAGCCCCTTTCCTGGGAGCTCTCAGAGAGCCCCATCAGACTGGGCTCTCCCCAGGCTGGGCGGCTGTGTCTCTCCCACCACCCAGAAAGTGTGCCCTGAGCTCTCCCGGTGACGGTGGGGGCCCTTCACTCTCCCAGAAGGCCAAGCTGGGAGGAGCAGGGCACTGGTCCCTGTCACGTCCCTTTCTTGAGGTAGCTTCAGTATGACAATGTCTTCATGCCTCAGTTTCCCTGTCTGTCCTACCCAAGGTCTGGGGTGCCGGCCTCACCATGAGGCGACAGACAAGGAGCCCCCATAGGCAGGCTGCCATCAGGGGCACCTGGAAACACAGCTTTCCCTGCCGACTTGAAAAAATAACTTTCCTTTGCGATTCCGAAGGTATTAGCTACAAGCGGCAGATAATTTGGGGCGTTTAGCCAGGGACACAAAGGGAAATGGCATTGCTCGGAGATGACCGCCAGCGCCAGCGCCGTGGCCATTATCCTGCCCGGCGCTTCTGAGCGTGGGGACACAGCATTCTGCGAGGAAGCGGAAAGGGATTTATGTGCTGCTTTTCAGAAAGTTATCACTGGAGTGCTTTTTGTGGAGCAGCGGCTTCTCCCTGCCTTTGTCCCTGACCCCTCCACGGTGTCTGAAAGCCACCCATTACCCTGTTTTTGCCACCAATTTCCTCAATTCATGCTCCCTGTCACCCACCACAGGGGACTTTATAGGCCCACAAAGGCATTCAAAGTTAATGGCAAAACCAACCATGTGAAAACTCTGCCGTAAAAAGGCACCACTTGCTCTCCCCCTTGCATGCTGCCTGCCTGCCCCCAGCCTCTCCCCGTGTGGTCCAGTCGCTGCTGCCCCAGCTGGCACAGGGTGCTGGGAGCATCCTAGGGCTGACCTGCTTCCTGCCAGGCACATGGAGTGCACACAGCCCCTCCCTGAGTAGCGCAGAGCAGGGACTGTAGGGGGGGAGGGTGATGAAGGCGTATGTTTGATGTCCACAGAGGAGGAGCAAGATGGTGGCATTTCTCGTGTTGGCTTCTCAGGGCAGCCACATATGGGCAGCAGGTGCCCGAGGAACATGGTGGGCAGCACCTGCTGCGTTAGCCTAGGAGCTGGATGAGTCCTGCTGTGTCCTTGGGTCCTTCCCACCGAGGCTGACCTTCTGCCGGGAACAGGGGGTAGGCAGTGGAGACAGCCTCCGTGGCTTGCTTCTTTGTTCCTCCTCCCGGTAGGCATCTCTGGCTTCTGCCCTCTCCTTTGCCCAGACCCTTCTGAGCATAAAGAGACAGAAAGCAGACATCAGTCGTTCAAGGGAGAGAGGGAACTTGGCCCTCAACCTGGCTCTGCTGTGTGACTTGGTAGATCGCTCACCTTCTCTGGGTGACATCTGTCCTGTGTCAGGACCAAGCAGAAAGGGCGTGATCATGCCCTTCCCCACCCGCCCTCCACCCCTTTTCTGGTTGCTTGTCCCGACTGAGGCAGGACCATTTCCTTGCTGTGTTCATCCCACGACTCCAAGTCCAAGGTTCTGGGGTGTTGCCAGGGATGGGCTCCTGTGACCTGGGAGTTGTAGCCCTCTGCTGCACGGTGGACAGTGTGGCGAGTCGGGCAGAACATGTCTACCCAGTGTTGTGATGTTGACTGAGCAGGTACCTATGGCATTTCGGAGAGGCTGGACCTGAGCCAGTGTCATTCCTTTTGGATCCCCCAACCCGGGCCCCACCTGTTGCCCACACCTACCCCGCTACTCCTGGGAGGTGGGCAGGTGGACTTTCTTGTGGTCCAGGCTGGGGTAGGAGTTTTAAGGCTGACTCCTGTTTGCCAGGAAACTGCAAGTGGCTTCTGGCTAAAACTGTCAAGGTGCAGGGGTCCTGGGTGGGCCCAGCCTCAGGCTGTACAGCCCTGTGCCTCCAGACCGCCTCCCATGGACCTCCACTCACAGCACTGCCGCACCTTGCTCTTCCTTCATCTTCTCAGGGAGTCCCAGGAAGGGCCCACCAGCCTTGCCACTGAGAGGTGAAGGGAGCCAGGCTTGGAGCAACCAGCTGGCGAGCTCAGGGTCACACAGCTTGGCAGCATCAGAAAAAAGATTTCCCTCCCCTCTCCCACTCCCACCATGCTTCATCCACTTCCGGCCTAGGAGCCAGTCCTTGGGGCTCTTCCGCCAACACATCTTCTCAGCCACTTTCGCCTGCAGCCCAGAGCCACGCCCATCTGCACCTGCCACAGCCTCCCAACTGGTCCCAGCTCTGCCATGTTTGCCCTCCTGCTCTGGGCACCTGAAGACGTTATTGAAATGTAAATCAGATCAGATGGCTTTCAAGCCTAAGCCCCTCCGAGGTTTGCCACTGTGTTTCAAATCAAATCCCACTGTTTACACTGCATCGCCTAGCAGGGCTGTCCCTCTGACCCAGCCCATGTCACTCTCTCCCAGGGCTCCCCTGAGGCAACCACTCCAGCCTCCTTGCTTCCTTGCCTGCGGTGTGCCAGGAGCTGTCCAGCCTGAGGGCCTTTGAACTTGGTGTTACCTCTGCTTGGCTCACCTCATCCGGATCTTCCCATCCTGCCGGGTTCAGTTGGATGGAGAAACACAAGGATACACTTTTCCCGATGCCTGTCACGTGTTGCTTTCTCCCCCTCACAGCTGAATCTTTGTTCAGACATCTGAGCTGACCTGTGGGGTACTGCTTGCTAGCTCGAGGAATCTTGCTGGTCAGCTGTTTGCCATCCGAGTCCTCGGTGGGATGTAATGCCGTTGTTACCAGTGTCAGGAGATAGTTTGCACCTGTTGCCACCCAGGACTGTCCAAGCTCCTGCTTTATTGATGAGAGCACTGAAGTCCAGAAGGGTTAAGTAACTTGCCAAGGCTGTACAACTACAGAGTGGCAAAGCTAGACCAGGCAACGTGGCCAGGTTGGCTTTGTCTTAGTTGTAGAACCGCCGCTCAGTGCACACTGTCACTCTGGCAAGGTGACTTGTGTGGAGGGAGGGGTGAGCAGTGCCGTGGGACCAGGCCTCGCCTCTGAGACCTATATCTGCTCAGAAACAAGACAACGAAGTGGAACGGCAAACCTGGGCAATTTACAAAACAAACATAGAGAAGCCATACGGCCCTGTGCAAACGTGTTCATGGGCATGTCCATTGAAGAAGCCAGAGCAGGAGCTGGATGCTGGGAGCTATTGCGGTGAGCTCTGCTGGCCTCTAAAAGGCTGCCCCACCTGCCAGAGTCCCTGGGGGTGGCCAGTCAGCCAGGTGCACACCATGAGGTCCGCCAGCTCTGTAGGGGTCTTGCAGCCTACCTCTTGAGGATGCCAAGCCAGCCTGACCATGCATGCATCACACATGTGCGGTCTCCGGGAATGGTTCCCAAGACTTCAGAGCGTGAGTTGGATGAGAGGAGGTGTGGCTGGCAACCACAGGGAAAGACCAAGCTTCGTAAGCCGGCACCATCGCCTTGCCGCTGCGCTCACCATCAATATCGGCAGTGTGAGTGCTTGCAAATCATGCTGCTTATGTGGCTAGTAAGAGGTGATGGATCTTGACTCTGCAGCCCTGGCTGGGTGCCCAGCCAGCAAGCCCTGCTTCCCCAGGCCCACTCAGCTCAAAGGCTGAGCCTCTTGACCCATGTGCCTTGGGGCAGGGTAGCCCCGCAGCTTGCTCTAATGGGTCTGCCTCATACGGGCAGGTCAAGGAAAGCTTGGGCGTCTTTCTGAGGGTTTGTTTATCAATATCTGCTGTTCCATCCTGTCTATGACCTAGGATGGGTCGCTCCCTGCCTTGGTTTCTCATCTGTGAAATGGACTCATAAGGTCTCCCACAGATGTTGTGGCTCCTGGGCTTCTCCAAGGTGATGTGTGTGACAGCCTGTGTACAGCCTGGGCTCATGGCTCATCTACATGAAGGCAAGTTGAGTTTCTTTATTACAAATATCCTGAACCCAAAACCCTCTAAGGGCCATCATGGTGCCATAAGTAGAAACTTACACAACATGAAAAGTTTGTTTCATGTACAAACCTGCTAAAGCACTGTGTAAAACAGTCTTTAGGCTATGTATTCATGACTTGGATCTCATTCCCAAGACAGCAATTCTCTATCAATGTTTCCAAATGCAGGAAAATCCAAAGCCCTAAATGCTCTAGTCCCAAACATTTTGGATAAGGATGCTCCATTTGTGTTGGTGGAATGATTGCATTTTTATTTGTCTGATAGTAAGAACCAACTTTGGAACCAAGTTCACCTGTGGTGCCCCTGACACTGGACCTTGGGCCTCTCTAAGCCTCATTTTCTTCATCCAAAAAGTGGGTACAGTGGTACCCTTATGAGAAGGCTGGGAGGACTAGTGGTCATGCACACGAGGATGTGTGCCCCAGGGGAGGCCCAGGAGAAGGGCACAACTTCAGGGCTTATCTGAGTTCCAGCCATGCTTTGGCAGTGGAACACTTGGCCTCAACGTCTGTTCCAGCCCTGAGGCATTGCTGATGGAACCAGGCATGGATGAGCATGTGAAGGCCAAATCCAGGGTGTGAGTCCACCAGCACCCAGCCCTGTCCTCCTCCCCGAGCCCCATGGGCATCTCAGATATTTTCTCAGCGTCCTCCAGGAAGCTGAGAGCCCTGAACACAGAGCCATGTCCAGCAGGTGCAGCACGACGCACGTTACCCCGACAGGGCCGCCACCTTTGGTAGCCGCTTCCCTCGCCAAGGCCTCTCCCAGTGATATTCCAGGTGCTGTTGGCTTCTAGACTAGGGTAAGGGACAAGTGTGTAGTCTGCTGGCAGGGATGTGATGGCAGCCACAACCTGAAGCCCTCCTCATGTCTGTTGCCATGTCAGCCTCCTCCCCTTGATTGTCTGCCCCATTTGCCCTGGAAGAAACAGGTTCTCAGGCAGGGCATGTGGCCTGAGAGAGGTCTCCAGGCCACGCACGATGTGACTCAGCCGTCATGCCTTGCTGGGACTCACTGGCTGTCACTGGATCATCGAATGAAGTCCTCTGTGGGTACTCACCTTCCCTCACTTCACTTAGGTCTCTGTGCACCTGTTCCCTACACTGGGAGGCCTGCGGGAGTCAGGCTGCCATGAATGGATCTCTCTAAATGGCTAGTGAGAGGGCACAGAGAAAGTGTGGTTTCCACTCGGGCAGCAACATATGGATTTACTGCTTTGTTATCTTGGTGTCTCCGTCATCCCCTGAGGGATGTGATCCTCCACACTCAAGCCTGTGGGTGAGTAAAGAGGTGGAGTGTGGGGAGGGTCTGAGCTGGAGTCAGAGGGACCCAGGCCAGAGCAGTGCTGTCACCTAGAGTTCCAGTCCCCAGTGACCAGAGTAGGACCCAAGGTCAAGCCCATTGCTAGTGGGGAGGGGTAGAGCACACACCAAGGAGAGGGAGGGGAGTGAGATCATGCTGGCTAATTATTCACAACACTGGGTGGAGTTCCAAGGGCCAGGCCGGGTGGTAGCCATGACACTAAAGACCTCTTTCCCTCCCATCCTAACTGGATCACCTGGATCCTAACTGGATCCTTGGCAGCAGAACCTGGGAAGCAAAGATGCCTCCCTGTGGTGACTATTCCAAGGGAGGCTGCACAACTGACCTTCCAAAGGTGATGTTTTAAAGCAAATAGGGACATTAACATTCATTGACTGAGAGCCCATGTCCACCAGGGTCACGCCAGGCACCCTGCCCAGCACCCTGTACCCCTTTTGCAGGCTCTTCTGCCTTCACACTTGTTCTCTGCCCAGGAAGCCAGGAGTAAGTGCTCCCCTCCTCCCGGAGCTGACCTGCAGCAGCAGCCGGGCCCTTGGGAAGCTTGCACCAAGGCTAGAGGAGAGCAGGTTCGGAGCCATTCTGATTCATGGACACTGGATTTAAATGGTCACACTTGAGTGGCACAGCAAGTTGTGCCATTGCTTGCGACACCTGCATCTCACATGGGAGCTCTGCCTCGAGTCCTGGATGCTCTGCTTCTAATCCAGCTTCCTGCTAACCCTCCTGGGAAGGCATTGGAAGGTGGGTCCCTACCACCCTTGTGGGAAACCCGGATGGAGTTCCTGGCTCCTGGCTTCAGCCTGACCCATCTCTGGCTATGGCAGCCATTTGGGGAGTGAACCAGCAGATGAAAGATCTCTCTCTCTCTCTCTCTTTGTCTTTCAAACAAGTAAATCCTTTTTATAAAAAGACCTATTTATTCTGGTGCAAACTGGAAATCCATGTATGCCTTTTCATGATGCCCATTTTCCATGAACATTTCATAGATCTCTCATATGGTTTAGCCATCAAATTCTTTGGCACTGAGATAAATGGATTACTGAATCTCAGTTTCCGTGAACTTGGGGCATTCCCTCTGCATGAGCTGACCTTTGATCCTCAGCTGCCTAGAGCAGTGAGACTGAGCAGTGCTACCCTGATGCCGCTGCCCTGGGGAGCCTGACAGGCAGGTTGGCACCAAGTGCCCCATATGGTTACTACCCTTACTCCTTTGTCTGAGATTTCAGCCTGCAACTCCAGCCCTGTGTCTTTCAGTCTCCGGCCATGCAGGGGTCCTGCTTTCCTTGAAGCCCACTGAGGACAGCCCTGAGAGCAGGTCCTGATTCCTGGTTGGGGGCCTCCTTCTCTGATGCCAGGCTGGCCAGGTAGGAGCTGTGTGGGCCTGGGTGGATTACTCAGCCTCTCTGAATGTCAGTTTCCTTGGACCTGGCATATCAGAAGCTACCTAGAGGGTGAAGCTCAGTGTGTCTGCCTCAAAACTGACATTGATTGATGGCTGACTATGTGCTCTCGAGGTGCCCGGAACGTGGCTTCTGGGGCACTCCTGGAAGGAGGAGGTGTCTGAGGATTTTCTTCTGACTTTGAGCAGGCAGCAGGTGGGAAGATGGAGAGGGCGGTGCTGTTTCCAGGCACTGCTGTAGTGCACAGTTTCTCCTTCTGGACTGTCCATCCCATTGTTGTTGCACTGGGCCCGAAGAGGCTCCACAAGTGCTGCCGGAATCCTTGGCTTCACTCGGCAGAGAGCCCTGGCCAGAGGGTGATTTGTGCTTGAAGCTCCTCCTGTGTGCATGGTAAGCCCCTTGCACACGGGGGCGGGGGGGGGGGGCCTCGAAGGACTCAAGGACCAGGCACTGGAAGGGGCCTGAACTTGACCCAGGTGTGGAGTGGGCGTTTCTCCTTGGAGCCTCACCATCCTTAGGAGTAAGGGTTATGGCCCCCACTTCTCAGAAGTGGAGACTGAGAGCTAGGAAGGTGACATGATCCCCTCCATTGGCTCAGCTGGACTGTGAGGGATGGTGGTGAGGCAGATCAGGGACTGAGGCTACAGCTTACACACACACACACACACACACACACACACACACACACACACACAAACAGAATCAACAGCCTGGCATCTGGGAACCCTCTCCCTACTAGGAGCTGGGTGTTCTCTCTCCAGTTGTGGTCTCAGCAGCTGCTGGCAGATGGGTAAGCCATGTGCAGCATCAGAGCAGTGATCTGCACCCGAGGCCCCACCCCTCCCTGTTATCACTATTCCTGGTTGCTACTTCAGGCTCTCTGCTTTGGCCTGGGCTACCCAGGGTCCTCAGCTCTCCCCCTTGGAGCTTGCCCTGGCCCATTTCACAGAATGCCTGGTCCAACTCCTCTATTGCACCTTTTCTGATCTCCCACACAACTTCCAGGTCCCTTGGTGCCTTCAGAGCCAGTGAGGGAAAGGAACTCGTGAGCCTTCTTGGCTCCAGGAGGCTGGGGTCAGCTCTGTCAGTTCCTCAACCCCGTGCTGGGCCCCACCATGGGGTACCCACATGCTCCCTGCAAGAGTGGATCTGGGACTCAGAACACCCCATCATGGGGAAGGAGGCTCTTCTCACTTGGCTGGGAGGGGCTGGAGTGGGCAGTGACTGGCCAGGTGGGGGGCCTGCTAGTGCTAGTTGATGACAGAGCCAGGAAGCCAGGGCTTGGGCCGGGACTGTGGTATAGCAGTTAAAGTCACAGCCTGCAGCAGAATCATCCCATAGGGACACCGATTTAGGTGGCTCCACTTATGATCCAGCTCCCTGCTAAGGCATCTGGGAATGCAGCAGAGGAAGGCGGCCCAAGTGCTTGGCCTCTGCAAGAGATCCTGAAGAAGCTCCTGGCTTCAGCCTGGCCCAGCCACAATTATTGTGGCCATTTGTAGCGAGCCACTGGCTCGTGTGAAGATCTCCAGTCTGTGTGAAGGGAGGGACAGAAACCAGAGGAGAGGAGAGGACAGGAATGGAGGGCAGGAAGGGAGAGGTTGTTTTGGTGACACAAAGCAGTTCTGTTTTGTCTAAGCCTAAATAGCTTAGTGCCCACTGTCCACACTGCACATTCGGGTTCTACCCCAGAAGCTACCCCAGAAGCTACTGTTTTCATCATCCTACACTGCTTTCCCAAGCTGCAAGCAGGGAGCTGGATCAGAAGTAGAACAGTCAGGACACTAACCAGTATCATATGGGATGTTGGCGCTTGCGAATGAAGATTACCTAGTTGAGCCATCGTGCCAGCCCTGTCCCTTTGCCTCTTGTGCCTTCCCGGTCTGTTGCCTGGGGATGACAACCTCTGTCTTGGAGCCTTGCATTGGGAATGGAATGCCAGTGGCTGCGTATGTGATCTTGGCATCTCTCGGGGACACCACAGATGCCAGCTGTGCAGCAGACAGAAAGGGGGCCATACTGGCAGGCTCTTCCTGCCCTGTCCAAGGCCAAGTCCTTGGAGATCCCCAAGAAGGAGGAGGCCCAAGACCCCAGGTCTCCCAGCAGCAGGCAGCCAGCCCCCAGCCAAGGTCTAAGACATGGGGATCATTCTGGAAACTCTGAAACCCAAGAAAGTCAGACCAGCCTAAGGACTAACCATGAACTCTGGTGCAATCAGGAAAGGAGGAGGCAGAGGCCGGGGAGGACTGAAGGCCAGTGGGGGTGCTGAGGCTTGTGGAGTGACTTTGATCCCAGGCTTTGTGGACAAGAAAGCTTATTCAGTGTGGCTGCTCGGGGAGGCTGGGAGCCTTAGCTGCGGGATGTGTTGTGAGCAGAACTAAGACTTGATCCCAGGCTCTCTGGCATGGGATGTGTTGTCCTATGTGGCCTCCAGTATCCGGAGTCCCAGTCTGCCTTGCCTTGGCTCCTCTCTGGCCCACATGGATTCGGGGGTCATGGACTAGTAGCTCAGACTTTACGGAGCTAACTCTGCCTCCTGCCTCCCTGTCTACCGGCCAGCCTGGGTGGTGATAACCTGTCTGCACAGGTTCACAGATTCACAGCCATGTCTTCACAGCACCCAAACCCCAGTGGACACTGCAGAATGGAGTCTGAGTCACACACAGTCACCGTCCTGGCTGGCTGGCACTGTGGTCAGTGAATTGTGCCTCCATCCTCACCCCCGCCCCACGGCCTGGCTTTCAACTGGGGAGGAATGCCCCAGTTGCTCTGGCTTCCTGCCTTCACACCAGGCCCTGTGCTCCATCGTGCAGGACTCACTGCAAGCCTCGCTCCCAGTCCGGCACCCTCCCTTGGCTCCGGTCCATGGGAGCCGAGTGCCTGATTCACGTGTGAGCAAAGTGCAATGAAGAGAGGGTGAGGCGCGTCCCTGGTTTGCGTAGGTGGTTTCCCTGACTTCGCTCACCCAGACAGCCCCTTTGATGGATGGGTCTCTGAGGCTAAGGGTGCTTCCTCCATCTGACTCAAGTCTCCTCCATCAGATTAGGCCATGACCCAGAACAGGACCTCTGGCTCCCTCGCTAGACTGAGGGTGGAGGCTGTGCATCTCCTGGGACCCCCTAATGGGAGGACCTATATCCTCTCAATCAGATTAGGCCACGACTCAAAGCAGAACCTCTAGCCTCCTCCACTAGAATGAGGGTGGAGGCTACACATCTCCCAGGAATCCTCATGAGAGGACCCGTGTCTCTTCCATCAGACTTGGGAATACTCCCTGGGCAAGGTGGAGCCTTTCTCATCCTCCTGAGATCTTTCCCCCAGGGCCAGCTCAGCATCTCCCCCATCAGACTTCTGGGATGTCCCTGAGATCAGGGACTGAGCCTGCACCTGCCCTTCCGCCCACCCCAAGCCCTGCCTGAGGATGCTCTGGCCAGTGATGCCCCAACAGTGCAGGGTTCCTTACAGGCCCCATTCACCCTCACCTTCTGGAGAGGATGCTGCCAACCGGCCACTCCGCCGTGCACCCCAGGCATTAATTAGTGCTGCCGCTGTTAAGTGTTCCTTTCCATTTATGCAAATCAGCGAGGTAAGAGGCATATAATGAAGTGTTTGTGGTTTAATGCTGTGCAGTAGAAAGGAAGATGAATTTTAATTACTGGCTCCTAATTGGGTGGACGGCGTGTTAATATCCTCCTGACAGCAGATCTAAGCCGATGCTACCCCTCCTTCCACCCATGCCTGGGGGTTCTGCAGACCCACCCACTGTGTGTGTGTGTGTGTGTGTGTGTGTGTGTGTGTGTGTGTGTGTGTGTGTGTGTATGTGTGCATGCCAGGAGCCATGCCCACAGCCTTCCTGCCCTCCCTCACTGGGGCTGTCACGGGCCTTCCTCTGACTTTTGCAGGACCCTGAGGTTGGTGTTCAAATCCCGCTTGTACTGCTTCCTTCCAGAGTCTCCTGGGCAAGTTCCCTCTCTGTCCAGGTGTGCTCCTCTCCTACTTATTCTTCAAGGTCCTGCATGGCACCTCTTCCACACTTCCCTTGCCCCTGGCACTAGGTTCAGGGTCTGTCCCATTTGATGGCCTCCCCGCCCACCATCCTCGCATCTCTTAAGAGGCTGTCACTGGCCCCGTGGGATTGTGAGCTCCTGGAGCGGTTCTGCTGACCTGTACTCTGGTGCCCAACTGGGTCCTGGGGCCCACACCCAGAACAAGTGTGTTGAATGAATGAGCCAGCTGAGGCAGTTTCAGTTCTGGAGCAGGTGGGCAGTAGGGAGCCATGGATGGCTGTGGAGCTGATGTAATACATGGCATCTTCAGGGCCCCTCTGCCTCTTCTCAGTCTCCTGTCCCCTAGGACATCCAAATCTTGACACGGCCCAGGTCTTCAGCAGGTGCATTTGAATGTATTTAGCATCCTCTAGGATGGGCAGAGTGAGAGCAACCTTTGGGGAGGATGGGCCTGGGGGAGAAGGAAGGACAAGAGTCATTTCTCACCAGAAATCTTGCCAAGATTGTAATGGGTTAAGGAACACCATAGTCGAGTAGCAAGGCCTTGACAGTCTCTTTGTGCTGGAGTTTGAACCTGACTTTGGGACTTAACAAACTTTGCAGTTTCTCTACACTTTAGTAGACTCCTCTGTCACATGGGATAACCCACTTCATAGGATGCATTGAGAGAGTAATGGCAAAAGATGCCGCATACCACCTTCCACACAGTGCCCAGCACACGGTGGAGAGTGTTACCAGAGACAAAGGGCAGGGCCCACATGGTGGCACAGCAGGTTAAGCTTCGTATCCCGGCTGTTCCACTCCTGATCCAGCTCCCTGCTAATGGACCTGGGTAAGAAGCGGAAGATGGCCCAAGTGCTTGAGCCCTGCCACCCCCAAATGCTTACTATAGCCACGGCTGAGCCAAGAACTCTGTCCAGGTCTTCTAGTGTGGATGGCAGGAACCGACATACCAGAGCTACCAGGGTGCGTGTTAGCAGGGAGCTGGGTTAGATGTGGAGTTGGGACTTGAACCCAAGTATTTGATATGGGATGTGCCTGTCCCAAATGCCCTTCCCTAAGTCAATACTGGCAGAACGGGGCTGTGCTGTGCCTGCTGCCAGGGCCCGGGGAGGTTTGAGTGATGAATCCCATGGGGAGGACTGGGCTCTCTGAGTGTGTGGGTGCAGTGTGACCAGGGCTGCTGCTGTTGTAGCACTGAAAGCCGCTAACAGGGAAGCTAAACGAGCAAGTAAACGTGATCCTAACCCATGTTGAAAATTGTCTCGTGGGGCGGAGAGAAGAAGCCAGATAAAATAATGAAGTTCTTTCCAATTTGTAAGATTTTTTTTTCTATTTAAAAGGCTGAATTACAAAGAGAAAGAGTGAGAGAGGGAGGGAGAAATATCTTCCTTCTGCTGGTTTATTTCTCAAATAGCTGCAGCAGCCAGAGCTGAGCTGAGCTGAAGCCAGGAGCCAGGAGCTTCTTGTGGGTCTCCCACATGAGTGCAAGGGTCCAAGGATTGTGCCACTCTCTGCTGCTTGCCCAGATCATAATCAGGGAGCTGGACTGGCAATGGAACATCTGGGACACACATCAGTGCCCATACAGGATGCTAGCATGGCAGGTGGAAGATTAGCCTATTATGCCATGGCACTGGTCCCCAGGCCAGATATTTTTAAAGTGTTTACTTCGCAGGCAAAGACTGGACCTAAGACATGGAGGCTGTGGAATCTCCCTGATGACATGGACCGGGATTTGCCTCCCAGCTTCCCCTTAGCTAGCTCTGTGACCTTGGGTGGGACGGCTAAGCTCTCTGAGCATCTGTTTTTTTTTTTTTTTCTCATCCTCAAAATAGGGTCTTTCCCTGAGGCAGATGTCACAAGGTGAGACGCTAAAGGCAGGAGGGGGTGCTGACATAATGGCGTAGTAGGTTAAGCATCTGCCTGTGTTCCTAATATTCCTTATGGACGTCAATTAGAGTCCTGGATGTTCCACTTCCCACCCAGCTTCCTGCTAATGTGCAGTGGAAAATGACTCATATGCTTGGGTCCCTGCACCCAAGTGGGAGACCTGGGTGAACTGGCTGCTGACTTCAACTTGGCCCAGCCCTAGCCAAGGCTGCCATCAGGGGAGTGAACCAGTGGATGGAAGATCTGTGTCTCTCCTCTTTAGAATCTACCTTTCCATTAAAAATAGATAAATATTTTTAAAAGGAAGGAAGGCTCTGTAAACTTAGAGAGGCTGGGCCTGTGTCCTGTGGAACCAGAAGCCAGGCTGTGGACTTTGGGAGATCCACGCTGATGTCACAGGCGAGGAGGCACCAAAGTGGCAAAGTGAAGTTGGCCCTGTAGAGTCTGGACGTGGAAGGTTCAATTAGATCCCCCATCCCTCAGGGTGACTATTTTGAACTGAAGGGGTCTCAGGGACATGGTGGCAGAGCCTGGACCCCACGTTCTGGAGCCAGATCGCCTAGGCTCCCAGCCTGGTCCCGTTGGCTCCTTATGACTGGCCCTGGGCCCTGATCGCACCTGGCTGAGCCTCATCCCTGCATTGTGCTAGGCGGATCTGAGGGGCAGCCATACAAGGGGTGCTGAGAGCAAAGCACGGCACCAGGCATGAGGTGTGGCCCACAGTTCTGGCAATGGTGTCATGGTGGGCACATCAGAGGCTGTGACAGGAGCGGAAGTGGCAGTAAGTGAGGGACATAGTGAGGAGCTGCATGACCGGTGGGTGGTCTTCTGCTTCCTCGGTGGTGGCAGGACTTTCTATTAAGGCGAACCCTAAGACACTGATCTCGAGAGTGGGACCCATCTCTATGGATGCAGGGGCTCCCCAGCAGATGTCACCTTTGCCAGCTACCTTGGCCCTGCTACCTGCCCAGTGCCCCCACCCCCTCATCCCCAGGCAGGCAGGAGAAGGAGCTGGGTAGGGATTGAGGGGGTTGTCTAACCATGTGAGTGAAGGAGAGCGGTTACAACTGGTAAACTAAAGCTCAGGGCTCTCAAGCTAACAATAACCAGTGTTTTCCAATGCCTACACGTGTATTTTCATGAAAAGCAAAATACCATGATAGCCATCATTTCCGTCAAATGCAATTTAGTGACTGATTTGGTGAATCACTTGACTGAGCAGAAGAGAAAAATATGAAACAGCTCAGACTCCACTGCGAGGGGACGACCCAGAGCAGGATGCAGCACGCTTGGGGACGGGCAAGGCTGTGGCAAGCACAGAACTCAGCCGGCACCAGCCCGGTGCCATCTGGGTGGCCTGGACAGACGCTGCCTACCTTCTGCAGAGGAGGAGACTGAGGGTCGGACAGGGCAGGGAACTTGCACATGGCTCCAGGGTCCTTCCATGTCAGAGCTGGACTGGAATCCAGGCTTTGCTGACTCCCTGACTGTCCTCTGTCCTCCCTTGCCCTCTCCCTTCCCTTCCCCGGCCTCCCTCTCTCCTTCCCTCCCTTTTCTTCCCTTCTTTTTTTCATGTGGGTATTTACAAATCATTCCTGTTAAGGTCTGCGCACTGGTGTCCCCATCCCCCTGCACCTGCTGACAGCACGCCTCTGGGTGAGTGAGAGGTTGTGTTTGGGTGTCCATTTCATTCATAATTGATAGCACTGAGCTCCTCCCCTCTGTGGGGCCTTCGTGTATTTCTGTCTGTGAGGGTATCCGGCTCCGTCTTTGCCTAGGTCTACTGTGACATGTTGGGTCCCAGCAACTTCTTCTTTTTTTTTAAGATTTATTTTATTTTATTTTTTATTGGAAAGGTGGATATACAGAGAGGAGAGACAGAGAGGAAGATCTTCCATCCGATGATTCACTCCCCAAGTGAGCGCAACGGCCGATGCTATGCCGATCCGAAGCCAGGAGCCTCTTCCAGGTCTCCCACGCGGGTGCAGGGTCCCAAGGCTTTGGGCCGTCCTCGACTGCTTTCCCGAGCCACAGGCAGGGAGCTGGATGGGAAGTGGAGCTGCCGGGATTAGAACCGGTGACCATATGGGATCCCGGGCATGCAAGGCGAGGACCTTAACCACTGCGCCATCACACCAGGCCCCCAGCAACTTCTTACATGTTAGGAACGTGATCTGTAGTAGAAGCCTGTGTTGGCATGCTAGGACCCCAAACAACACAGAACTCTGGACCATGGAGACTGGAAGCGGCCAAGATCAAGGTGTGGGCAGCTGTGGGGCTTCTGCTGGGGGCTCCTCTCTGTGACTTGCTGATGGCCGCTGTCTCACTGGTTTTCATTTGGCCTTTTCTTTGTGTCTGTTGGGGGCTGCCTCCAGAAACACCTGCTAGACTGGATTTGGCACAACCCTGAAAGCCTCCGTGAAGCCGGATGACTTCTCTAAGGCTCCGTATGTTTAGCCTAAGGTGGCCTTGTTCTAAGTCCTTGTCACATGAGATGCAACCTCTGAAAATGCCCCTCTCCCCAACGGAATGCTGGAGGTCAGATCTGCTCTTGACGATGGAGTGCTTTTCTCTGTCCCATTTCCCCATGCCAGCGAGAGGAAAGATATGGCCAACTTCTGAGTCACTGGGACCTAGCCTGGAGTCCTGGCACCTTAGGCAGCTGCATGGTGACCTTGGACGAGTCACCCCACCCGCATCTATGGAAGATGCCAACAACAGAGGGCTGGCAGCTGCTGCTGTGGGGTCAGATGAGGTGATGGAATGACTGTGCCCACCCTCTTCAGGGTCTCAACAGGCTGTCACCTTTGTGACTGTCTTTGCACCTGCATCTGGACTGCATGGGCCAGGCCCTGTCATCCCAGAAGACCCCAAGATCAGGAAGGGAGGTGTTCCCAGGCCGGAGCAGGGTAGGGGTGGGTCTTACAGAGGAAGAGCTGAGCAAGTGGGAAGACAGGGCGTGGCTGGAGGAAGAGCCCGCTGGCTGCAGAGCAGGGAGGTGAGAAGCAGAGAGCAGATCAGGGGGTGGGAGAGGGAGGTGGTGTGGACGCCGAGGAGCGGGATGAGAGGAGGAACCGCCCTCTCCTGGAACAAACAGATGGCATGTGTCTAATGGTGTCAGGCTGTGCGCCTGGCAGGACTGGCTGAGCCAGTGGCCACTGGGATGAGCCAGGGCGGGCCAAGTCACACCCTAGTGCCCAGTGAGTCACTCACAGCCTTCTTGACCCAGGCTGAGCTTGTGTGAGGACCTAGACAGGATACCCACAGCGCAGAGGGAGAGAGAGACCAAGGACAGCAGGCAGGGCAGCAAGACAGTAGCAGAGAGAGAATCTCTGGGCTCAGCACTCAGACATGTCCAAGCTTTGATACACATCTGTGGACAGAATATGCCTGATGCTGTGCCCAGACAAGGGAAAGAGGCTCGAGAAGGGGAAACAGTGCTGCCCAAAGTCACGGTCATAAAGAGGGGAGGAGCTACCCTCAGAGCCTGGGAAATCCAGGTCCTGCCATGCACACCCAAGGCAGGTGGGAAAGGGTCATGGGGTGAAGTGGACGCGGTGACCCCAGTAAGTGTGATCTAATCTCCAAGGATCTCAGTGCACCCCTACCCTCCCTCACCTTCCCAGGAGAGTGTGTCTGGCTGAGCTGGCCTGGGCTGCCTGTGAGCCCCCCCATGGCTCCTCTAGGGGAAGCATCCATGCCCTTCGCCCCGCTGCCGGGCTGCACTTTGGCCCTCCCCTCAACATCTGCTAGAACCGTGGGGCTTTACCTCTGCTCTCTTCCCTGCTGGCACACAGCAGTGGAGGGGTGATCCCAGTGAGAACTCTGCGCCCCCATTCTTTGTGGCAAGGGGAGCTGTGTGGCTGGGACACTCTCATGTGGTGCCGGGAACCACCCTGAAATGTGGTCACTGCTCTCAGTGTCCTTCCCCCAGTTCGGGTCAGCCACAGCACCTGGGTGGCATCTTGGCATGAATGAACAACCAGGGGCCTGTACTGTGGAGTAGCCAGTTAAGCCACTGCTGCAGCAACAATATCCCAAGTGGGCACTCCACTCCACATCCAGTTCCCCCTGGCTGCTCCATTCCACATCCAGTTCCCCCTGTTAACATGTCTGGGAAAGCAATGGAAGGGGGCCCAAGTATTTTGGGGGGGGGGTGTTGCACCCATGTGGGAGACCCAGAAGAAGCTCCTGGCTCCTGGCTACGACCTGGCGTAGTCCTAGCCAAGGCTGCCATTAGAGGAGTGAACCAGTGGGTGGAAGATCCCCGTCCCTCCATCTCTCCCTTTGTCTCTCTCTAACACTGCCTTCCAAGTAAAAAATAAATCTTTTAAAAAAGTGAGTGCCTGTCCTTGCACCACTCAGATTCTATCGAAGGAGACCAACGCACAAGTGCCCTGCCTGGGCCCAAATGTCTCCCAGGGGCTGGATAAGCCTCTGAGCATTGGGTAGGTGCACCTGCTGCCCCAGGGTGGACTGCTCCTCTTCCTGGTCACTCCAACGCCCTCGTTGTCACACTGCCTGCTGCAGGGGAGCATCTGGCAGTTAACTTATATATAATAACCCTTAAACACTGCCATTAAGTCACCTCTCATTCTTTTAAACTACCCAGGAAGGAACTTCAGGGTGATATATAGAGGCATTTATGGCCAGCACCGGGCAGCTTAAGGACTTAGCCGCTCATGGAACACAGACATTGTTGCATAAATAAGAATTGCTGGACCATCACAGCATCACTCAACACTGTAGGAATTCCTGGGCCACCCCAGCATCACTCAGCCCCCGTGCCCGGCAGCTTGCTCCCTCGATGGCCGGTTCTTGGGCCAGAGGCTCTGAGAGCTGGCCCAGGGACGTGTGTGATGGCTACCTCAGCAAGGTAAGGTGGGAGCCCCGTTCCTGTGTCTTCTGTGCCTCCCATTCCTCTGCTCGTTCCTCAGTGACCCTTTATGTTGTGTGAGGGGCAGGAGGTAGAAGTGGAATTGCCACCTGTTACCATTGACCTTCCATGGCCTGGTCCCTGCACCTGCTGTTTCACCTCAAACATCAAGGGTCTCCTACCTTCTTGATGTTACTCCATGTGCTTGACTCTCTTCTGTTCGTGTTAGCCTCATGCTAGCACAGTCTTCTGGCACAGGTGCTGTTGTTATGCCCATTTCATCAATGCAGCAGCAGCAAAGCACAGAGAGGTTTAGTAACTTGCCTGAGCTTGCACAGTGGTACTTGTCTGCTCTGCTCAAGGGCCAAAGTCAAGAGACATCCATCCGGGTCTCACAGGGGAGTGTAGAGGCTTAAGTACTTGCACCATCATCGGTGCTTTCTCAGGCACGTTAACAGGGAGCTGGATAGGAGGTAGAGCAGCTAGGACCCGACGCAGCACCCATATGGGGTGCCAGTGTTGTGGTGGCTTAACCCGCTGTGCCACAGTGCCAGCCCAGATCTGGGTGTATACAATTGTTAGAAACAGCCCCTTCTTCTGTGGCTGCTCAGGGAAGTTCTGCTCGCTTGTTCTGTAACTTTGTGCATGCGTAGCCACCACCGTCTTCCTGCTGTAAGATCCTAGCACACAAGATGATGTTGGGCTGCTGCTGGTGGCGACACTATCCGGGATCCCAGCTGCTGCAGCCCCCAGTGGCCCCAGATGGCTCCTGTGCTGTCCCTTGCAGCCTCCAGGCAGGGCTTCCATGTGTGCCCCCTGTCCTGACAGCTGTGCTGAAGCGAGTGCCGTCACACATGGGCAGTTAGTTCTTCCTGATTCTGCCCCATTCCTTCTCACTCTGCCATGGAAGGATGGATCACAAAACCCCGTGTCCTTCCCCGTGTAGCAGTGTGGCAGCTGCCACTGTCCCCACCTGTGTCCCCAGCCCTTACAGCTTGGCATCTATCAGCTCCTACCTGGCTTGGCCTGAGGGCTGCCCTTGCCTTGCACACCCACCCAGTAGTCTGGTCATCTCCCCTCAGGCAGGATGGGGTTCCCTGAGTTTCACACCTGTCCCCAGGGGCTGGCAATCCAGTGGCCCCCAGGGGCACTTGCCTGGTTCTCCCAGGGCCCAGGCAGCCATTCCTGGAATTGTCCCCACCCACCCTCCCTGAGCGTGTGGTGTCATCCATGAGCATTTGGGACCTGTGAGGCACTTGCTCGATGCTTGGTCATTCTCTCACCACAGGACCCCAGGGTGGGACCCAGCTCTGCAACTGTGAGGTGACCTCACTGAGGTCCAGAGAGGCCACCCAGGAAGTGGCCAGGCAAGGCTGCAAGCCCCTCCCTTTCTCTCCCCGACCCGTGTGAGCCTCTTCCAGGGTTTGGAGGGAACTCTCAGGGTGCAGAATCTAGAACTTTGGATTCTGGGCTGTGCCACGGAGTTGCCGTGTGACCCCAAGCAGCTCACGCGTCCTTCTTGGCTCTGTCATTTGGAGGAATAGATGGCCAGAGGAGACAGATCCCTCTAGCACTGACACTTGGTGAAACTGGAGGTGGGGGCAAGTGGTTTGAGGACCAACAAGAGTGCCCTGTTGTACCCAGCGGGGAGTGAAGGTGCAGTCACCCTCAGGAAAGGAAAGGAAAAGAGCCTTGCAGGGTTGTGGAGTCACCCGGGTGGCCCTTGAGGCCAGGGGGGTCAGCCTGGAACCCCCGAGTCCCACCCTCTCAGCTGGAACCGTCCTGGGAGGAGGCCGGGGATGGGGAGCCCTGGGCTTTGGCTTGTGCCCTCCGCAGCAGAGGGCGGGGCAGGTGAGTGACACGTGCTCAGGGAGTCACAGCCTGTCTGCTCTCAGTTCTGCCAGCTCCCGCTGCTCACTGCCCACGTGGGTGCTGGGCTGTGCCCGGGACACTGTGCTGGCTGCTCTCTGCCAGGCCTCAGGACGTGGGGGCAGGGGCTCGTTATGTCCCTGGACTGTGGAAGAGGGACAGTCCCAAGATGCAACTTGGCATCTAACAACATGTAAATGGACAATAATGATTGTCCACACTCATGGGGTGCATGTGGACAGCGTGTAATGATCACGTCAGAGCAATTAGCATATCCTTCACCTCAAACGTGGATCATTCCTTCATGTTAGGAATGGTTACAATCTTCCAGCTATTTCAAATTATGCAATCAATTATTGTCGATTGTAGTCATTGCGCAGCACTATAGAGCTGTTTAGCTGTCATTCGGTTCTGGCAATCCATCCTTCTGGGACCCCTGCCCCCAACTTCTGGGTCCCCATTTTCATCTCTGCTTCCCCAGCCTAGCCTGCTTAGCTTCCCCGGGCACTGTTGGCCTCTCTAGATTTGGCCGTTCTCACTGTGGTTCTTGTCCTCCTGGCTTCTTTAATTACCACACACAACAGGACTTCTTTCCTTTTTATGGCTAAGTAATATTCCACGGCATGCACACACCATGCTTTCTTTACCCATTTACTTGTGAAGGGTGGTCCGGACCAGCTCAGAGGTGCCAGGGCCCTCTGTTAGGAGCACAATACAGTGAGCTTATACAGGAATCAGGCTGCTTCCTGCTGGGTCCTGGGCTGTCTCTGGGGTGGAAAAGGGATTGCCAAAGCAGAGAATGGAGAACCCAGGACCCCCAGGAGGTAACAGCACAGTCGTTGGTAGCCACAGGTACTCACAGAATTTGGTCAGCCACCTTGAGCATGTGGGGACTCTGGGGCCCACTCAGGGATCCCAGCCACCATCAGCTGCGACCCCAGGAATCACTGCACCATCAGGGCTGTTCATGGCCATCCACACTCTTCCTGGTGCGCCTGGATGCCAGGGACATGGCACACAGCTCTTCCTGAATGTTACTGGATGCGGGTGAGGTGGGCGTGTGTGCTTCTCCCTCCACTAACAGATGAGGAAGTGGAATGATTCAGAGACTTGCCGAAGCCAGCCAGCCAGCGCGAGGTGTGTGCTGGAGCGTGATTCTCACTTTACTGCATCCCTGGACACAGTCCCTGGGGAAGATGCATCGCCTGATCCAAGAAGCTAACTTAGGAGTCAACTGTGGGAACAGACCTTCCCATAAACCAGAGATTGCCAAAGACCTGGTGGCTCAGACAACCCGGAGGGAGAAATAACCCCAGAGCAGGCACTTCTGGAATGGCCCCGGCCACAAGAAAAGAGGGGCAGGTCTGGAGGCTTGGCCTGTGCCCAGACTAAGTCCGTGGAGAGCTCCAAAAATACCCACAGAGGGTGGTCAGGCACCATGCATGTGAGTGTGTGCAAATGCATAAATCCACCCTCGCCAGTACGTGCACACAAGCACAAGTCCTTGCCCAACTGCAAGCCTTCCCAAATGAATTTTGTTTTCTTCCTTGCCCTGTCCCCTCGTCTTCTTATTTCCAGGCATGTGTACTAAGGCACATGTGTTGTTCATCTACCTGCATGGGTTTGCACAATGCCCAGGCAATGACCTAAGGTCATGTCTTCTCTCTCCACTAAGGCCAGGAATTCCCCCATGAGGCAAAGGGCCCAGAAGGGGTGCAGATGGCTATGTTGGGAGATCGGGTGGGGAATGAGGTATGTGTGCTTCGAAAAGTGCCATTCTGTGTTCCTGCCGACTCTCACATCCTGCGGCACAGGCTGGAGAAGGCAGTAAGCTTACACCTACAGTGGGGTGTGAGCACAGAGATCTGGGGGAGTCAAGGAGCCTGGAAGCCCACGCCCCCGGCCAGTGACAATGCCAGGAACTGTGGGCTGCAGGGAGGCCGACGGCGGCCCCAGAGGGATCAGTTGCTTTTGGTGTGCCAGCTCCCATTGATTGGCTGGGGCTGAAATGATCACTTCGGCTTCCATCAGCTGTGACAGCTCTAACCTTGAAGTGTGAGGTTTCTGGAAAAGAGAAGGAAGGAGGCAGAGAGAGGAGAGAGAGAGAGAAGCAGAAGGGCAGATGCCCTGGTGCCAGTGCCATGCTTTGCCTCCATCCATTTCTCGCCAATCATTTTAAGATAATGGATGTGAACAAGTCAAGGAAGGAATGAAGGAAACGGTGAGGGCCGAGCAGCTGATAGAGTCCATTTCTGTGCACAAAGTTGGCTCTGTGAGCATCTCAGGCACTTGTTCTCTCGGCATCCTTACCTGGCCCTGGAGCCTGGATGCTTTGTCTTCCTCTCACCACGAAGAGGAAATAAAGATTCAGAAAAGCTCGGGTCAAGGCTGGCTGGGACCCATAGGGGCTCTGGGCGGTCCATCTCCAGAGTCTGCCCGGATACTGCTTCCCACCCTCACAGCCAAGTCAAAGCTGCTGGGAAATGCTGAGCCGAAGCCTCTTGGGACCTCCTCACCTTACCCCCCTCTTGGCGGGGGGGGGTGCTGCATCTGCTCTGTAGCTGCGGGGTGGAGACTCAGCAAGGCTTCCCAACCACCAACAGGGCGATGCAGGCCTCCTCTGTGAGCTGAGGACAAGAAGCTCTCTAGAATGGTGGGTGCTCCAAGGGAGGTGAGATCTATGCAGTGCCAGAGTGGGGCTGGGAGTGCAAGCACATGGCACTGTCACTCAGCTAGCACAGGTGGCTCACAGCCGCCTGGAAAATCCTGCCCTCTCCTCCATATCCCTTCTGCTAGCCACCCTTCACTTCTAGAGTTAAGCCCTGGTGTCTCCCTGTTGCCGCTCTTCCTCCCTCTGCATGGGTGTGTGGCCTTCTGGAGGATAGATCTGTCCCGGTCACCAAGAAGACCCCAGGAGCCAGGTGGGCAGCGAGCCTGCCAGCATAAGGATGCAGATTCTACACACCCTCGATGCTGAGAATCTGAGGGTGCAAACGAGATAACCGTGACACCTGTTTTAAATTAGCCTTCAGAAGCCTCCAACAGCCGAGGCATTATTCAACAGGGAAAGAATTGAGTACATGAATAAATATTAATATTAAATCACCACTTTCCTAGATTTAAGGAGAAGGGGGTGGGGCTCAACAAGCGATGGAGTGGGAGCAGGAAGCAGCAGGCGTCTGCCCATCACCCGGTCCCTGTCCAAACTGGGCGGGGACTCATCCATCAGCTGCCATCAGGGTAGCTCATGGCAGCGCAACAGGTGGCAGGGACCGAGGGACAGCCAGACTGGAGCAGAGTCCCACACAAGTTGCCCCGTGGCCCCTTCCTCCTGGTGAGAATATTGCTATGTGTGTTTTTTGACCATACTGTTTTGAAGACAAATAAATTTAGGCTGAATTCCTGGCTGTACACTCACTATATTACATAGTCCCCCTGCCGCCCCACCACCCTCCCGATTTCTGAAGGAATCTAGATGAAGGCATTTCCGTGGGACCTAGGTGCAGGATCTCCAGGGTGTGATGGAGGGGTCATTCCTGCCTACCCAGGCTGTGGGGTGCCTGAGGCCAGGCCCGGGCAACAGTAATGGAGAAAGAGGGGCTGCCCTGGGCCCGAGAGGCTCCCAGTGAAGGCAGGGGGAGGATGAGTAACATGGACAAATCTTTCAGGTTTAGACCATGGATGCATGTTAAGCCATAAGGGCGTGTGGCTGTGAGTGACAGCAAGGACAATGATGAGTGGTGAGCTGCACTGAGCTGGTTGCCCTGACTTCCCTGCCTCCATCTACATCGCTGTCTCAGGACCTGGGCACCTGGGCCCCTGTTCCTTTGTCTGATCCCCTTCTGCTGCTCAAGGGACTCCCTCGCTCATCTGTTTGGGATCTCTTCTTCGTTCCATGGGGCCCTCCTTCCCTCTGCACTCCTGCCCTGCTCCATTTGCCTCCTAGCACTTGCCACTTTCTGATACCTTGCTGTTGGAGAAACACAACTTTGGACGTAGGACAGCAACAATCAAATGACAATCAACAATCAACCAATGACAGAGGCTGCAGAGATATGCTAGGCGCCGTGCCACCAGACTGTGCCCCCAAGAGGAAGGGGCGCTGCTCTTGCTCCTGCTCTCTGTGTTCTTGGCTTCTAGAATAGTGTCTGGCAGGTAGCAGGTGCTCAGTAAGCACTGAATGAAGGAGGGGTCAATGAGACATGTACGGGTTGACATGGATAGAGTCACTTCATTCTCCCATCAAGCTAACGGAGGCCTGGAAAGGCAGATAAGCACATCCCAGGGAATGAGGTCGGGCAGGTGTCTGGCCTAGCAGTCAAGATGTCACTTGGGGTCCCTGGGTTTGAGTCTCAGCTGTATCCCTATTCCAGCTCCCTGCTAATGTGCACCTCGGGACATGGCAGGTGTTGGCTCACGTATCTGGGTGCCTGCCACCCATGTGGGAGATCTGGGTGCAGATCCTGGATCTCCTGGCTTCATCTTGGCCCTGCTCTGGGTGTTACAGGCCTTTCAGGTGTGAACCAGCAGATGGGAGCTCCCTGGCTGGCTGTCTCAGTCTTTCTGTCTCCTTACCTCTCAAACAAATAGCTTTTTAAAGTCCTATTCATTTTTATTTGAAAGTCAGATATACAGAGAAGAGAGACAGAGAGAAAGATCTTCCATCCATCAGTTCATTCCCCAAGTGGCTGCAACAGCTGGAGCTGGGCCAGTCCAAACCAGGAGCTTCTACTTACTGGTCTCCCATACAGGTGCAGAGTCCCAAGGCTTTGGGCCATCCTTGACTGCTTTCCCAGGCCTCAGGCAGGAAGCTGGATGGGAAGTTGAGCAACCAGGATATGAACCAGTGCCCATATAGAATCCCAGTGCATGCAAGGCAAGGACTTTAACCACTAGGCTATCGCTCCAGGCCCAAACAAATGTTTTTCAAAGATTGATCTATTTGAGGGGCCAGCACAGTGGCACTGCAGGTTAATCCTCAACCCTGTGATGCTCGTATCCAATATGGGTGCCAATTTGTGTCCTGGCTGCTACACTTCTGATCCAGCTCTTTGGTTATGGCCTGGGAGGGCAGCAGAGAATGGTCCAAGTCCTTGGGACCCTGAACCCACCCAGAAGACCTGGAAGAAACCCTTGGCTCCTGGCTTCTGATCAGTTCAGCTCTGGGCATTGTGGTCATTTGGGGAGTGAACCAGCAGATAGAATAGCTCTCTACCTCTCCTTTTCTCTTTTTCTTCTTCTTTGTAAAATCTATCTTTCAAATAAAATTAAATGAATCTTTTAAAAATTGTCTGTGTGGCAGAGAGGTACACAGAGAGAGAGAGGAAAGAGAGAGCAAGATCTTCCATTTTCTAGTCCATTCCAAAGCTGGGCCTAGCCAAAATCTTGTGGGTGCAGAGGCCCAAACACTAGGGCCGTCTTCGGCTGTTTTCAAGGTGCATTAGCAAGGAGCTAGATTGGAAGTGGAGCAGCAGGAACTCAAATCGTCAAAGACAGATTCTTAACCCACAACACCACAACAACCACCGCACATAAATACATGTTTGAAGGTAACGTGATTTGTGGCCTGCTTGGGTAAGACACGGTGGCAATGGGTGCATGCTGTGAGCCGAGGAGGATTTGGAAGGTGCAGATGGAGAGAAACAAGGAGGTAGGGACTGGCTCAGTGTGCCCTCATCTGCCCGGTTTGGTGATTCAGTCTCGTTCTGGCCCAGAGGTTCCCTGTGCATGCTGAGCCAATCAGCTCGGCTCTGGGCCTCCTCTCCCTCTGCGTCAAGGAGGGGGTGGGGCCGGGGTCTGGGATGCCCACACTTGGCAGCTGTGCCCAGCGTTGCGCTGTACCTTCCTCACCTCTGCCTCCCTCTCCTCTGGGTCCCAGCACAAGGCCTGAGGCCTGCAGGTGCTGGTGGCTCCCCAGCTGTGCCATGCTGAGCTCTGGCGTCACTTCACACCTGGCTGGTGTCTCTGAGGCCCCATCCAACAGCAGCGTGCCGCTCTGCCAAGCTCCAGACACGAGCTGTTGCCCTCCTCGGTTTCCCATCTAATTACAGTGTGACATTGATGTGACAGCGAGCGTTTAATTAGAGGTTCGCACACACTGACCCAAATGCTGCCGGGGCCCCGGGTTCTGCAGCCTGAACAGCCCACACATGGCGGGTGATGGTGATGACATAAGGATGGCTCAGCAGTAGAGACATTCAGCAAGATGCTGCCCGAGCGAGTCTAGCAGGGGGTGGGGTGGCCCTTGACCTGCCTGTGAGACCAGTCCCTTCCTGTGTGTGATGCAAAGACCTGCTCCATCCCATCATGCCCTTCTTATACTGGTTGGGAAAATGTCAGCTTCTTTCTCTCTCGCTCGCTATTCTTTTCCTGAAGATTTATTTATTTATTGGAAAGGCAAATATACAGAGAAAGACCTTCCATCTGCTGGTTCACTCCCCAAATGGCCTTAACAGAGATGATCCCATCCAAAGACAGGAGCCCAGAGCCTCCTCTGGGTCTCCCATGTGGGTACAGGGTCCCAAGGACTTGGACCATCCTCTGCTGCTCTCATAGGCTGCAGGCAGAGAGCTGGATCGGAAGTGGAGCAGCCAGGGCACGAATTGGTGTCCACATGGGATGCTGGCTCTTGCAGGCGATGGATTAGCCTGTTGAGTCATCACACCCGCCTCTGTTTATTCTCTTTTGAGTTCGTCTCTTTGAGGAGTCTTGGGTTGGGGTGTAGTAGCCTGGTGGCCTCCTTGCACTGCCCGATGCCAGGGTCTGCGGGTCTAGGCAACACTTGGATTCTTTATCCAGCAGGAATGCCTCATGTGATGCCCCTGGGGTCATTAGATACGATACTGTGAGCAGAAAGAGACCTCTGTTAGGTTCGCTTTGTGGCTGGTGCTCTTGTTTCCAGACAAGGAATGCTCATCAGAGAAGACATGTGCCTAACGTCACCCAACTAGAAGGTTTCAGAGCTGAACTTGGGCTTGGCTGCGTGGATATCTGCCCTATGCCAGGCACCGCTATTTGTGGTTTCTTTGAGTGGAGTTTGGGCCCCCCATTTGTGGGAATTGCACCCCAAGTGTCCAGCAGACTCAACCTCTTATCCACCAGAAAGTGGGCAGTCTTGCCACAATTTCCAGAAAAATTCTTTTGTGGGCAAATTGTGCCTACCTTTTGGAGTCACATCCACCTGTGGCAGGTGGTCTCAATACCTGGTCCTTTCTCTGCTAACAGCTTCCAGATGGGTAATGAAGTCGGTGGCCAAGAGTCACCACTGGGATGAATGAATGAGTGAATGAATGAAAGAAGGAATGATTTATAAAGCATCAGAGTCGTTCCTGAATCCCATCCTCTCATCCTCTCACAGACTGCCTTCTTGGTGACACCCCAATGGGGCTGCCATGACAAAGAGGTTGGACAGGACCAGGGCCAAAGTCCCCAGCGGGCTCTGATGGTCCCGTAGTTGATGTGATTATGGCTTCCCGGCTGTGTCCATGCCCTGGACCCATGCCCCAGGCCTCCATCCCTCATCTCTCACTCCCTCGATGACTCACACAAGGCCCAGGGACACAGCTGCTATCATTCTTTTTATCCGGTAGACACGACATCACCCACTCTGCCCGCTGCTAACTGGCAGCCCAAGTGTTACCGGAACCTGTCCTTGCTGCCTCCCTTGCCTGCATCAACTCCTTGTTCTAACAGAGTGACCCAAACCCCGCGTGCTGTTTTGCACACAGCCTTGGAAGCCCCCAAGAGAAGAGCCCAGGTCCTTGTTGTCCACTGAGGTATGGCCCTGTGCCACTGGTGTCTTGGGGGCCACTGGTTGTCTAAGGACCGAGCCACTCAAAGGGTGCTCTCAAGAGTCGGCAGGTTGCTCAATGGGAAGTAGAACTACCCTGTGTCACCATGCACACTCCCAACTGTTAGCTGTAGCCTTCTGGGAACTTTGAAGCATGAGTTTACTCTAAGAGGTAATGCCTGCATTGCCCCTCAGACAGTAAGCTGCATGTGAACAGGCCCATGCACAGATGAATCAGCACACTTTATGGGATGCAAATTGCACCTCACACTAGCTGGCAAAAATTAGTCAAAGTGGATAACATGCAAGGCAGCTAAAAGAATATTCTAGAAACAATGAAACTCTTGTGCTTCTGCTCCCTGTGGGAAGGAGGTGAAATGTATGCAGGGAAACATTCAGATAGGGCTCCACCCACACTTGTGTTCTCAGCACCAAGGCCCCGGCGCAGGGAGGTCCTCTGGCCAGGGCTGGGCTTGATGGGCTGTGTAAGCTACATGTCCAGTGGCCTTGGCAGCAGACAACAGGGAGAGCCCTTGCTCATTCTGGGGTCCCAGCTGAGGAGCAGTGGGTTTGAACCCCATGGGTAGGCACATTCTGAGTATTCGCTCATGTATGTGATGTCCACCGAGTTTCCCAGCCTCCGACTTCTCATTGTGAGCACCTATGGCAGCCGCTGTGACAGCGATGATGGGAGATTTTTCCAATTTCATCATTAGTACCACTCCTTTCCTTCTGTTGGCCCCAACCCCACCCCTCTCTGGCTTCTCCCCAGGGTCTACACTGTCTTCACACATATGGAAATGTCCCCAAGGTCCCCCAGCTTGGTCATGGGTAAGCCGGGCTACACAGATTTCGTTGCTTTAATCTTTCCTCGTAAATTAATCCCTCTGAATCTTTCATCATTCAAATGAGATTCAAATGAGAAGCATGCGTGGGCTCCCCCACACCCAGGCTGCAACGGGCTGAGAGACGGACGGGCTGTGGTGCTCATCGGGTCCCCATTCTGTGTAAAGGGGAGAAGATCTGGACCCCAAACCCAGCGTGTTGTGGGTGTTCTGGCTGCAGGTACAGGAGTGGCTGCACCTGCCGCTTGCTGGAGTTGAGGCTGGAGGTTGAAAATTTGCATCCTTCTCCACCTGACTCCTTTTAGGACCAGCTGGCCACCGTTCACCCCTCATCTGGAAGGCTTGGCCCTTCTTGTGCCGGACACATCCAGTCCTCACACAGGGCCCTGAGGAGTGAGTGAAGCAATGCAAAACTGTGGATCCAAGTCCCAGGGTGGACAATTCTGGGTCATGTGATCTGGCCATGTAGAACTGAATCTGTTTTTCTGTAAAATGGGACAGTAACAGTAAGCACATCATAGACTGGTTGCCAGAATTCAGCAATGTAACAGGAGGACAGCTCAGATGGTCTGAGAGTCCTTTAAAGTGGTCACGGAAAATGGAATAGCAGGAGCAGATTTTGGCATAAAAATGTTGCAATCCATGCATAACAAGAGTGTTCCAAAACTTTATGGAAAATGCACATTATGGAAATACTCTGCATAGATTTAAGACTGCTTTGCACTGAAATAAATTTGCCATGCGTCTTGTTTCTATAGACATTGAAAGAGATAGGGAAAAAGAGCTCCTACCCACGGGTGGACTGCTGCAGTGCCCACAATGGCTGGTGCTGGAGCAGGGGGCTCCAGCCAGTCCTCCCAGGAGGATGGCAGAACCCCAGTGACTTGAACCATCACCAATGCCTCCCAGGGTCAGCACTGGCAGGAAGCTGGCGTTGGAAGGCAGAGCTGGGAGTCAAATCCAGACAGTCTCATTTCAGACCTAAGTATCTTAAGTGCTAGGCCAAACACCCACCCTTACATTTGTCTTTTATGTCTATTTTCCAGGAACTTCTGAACTACTCTTGGTTTAGACGCATACAGTCCTGAAAAATGTTTTAAACTCATTATTGCCTGGAGCAGTTAGGATGCTGTTTGCGTCACCCACATCCCATATCAGAAGATCTGGGTTCAAATCTTGGTTCTGCTCATGCACACCCTGGGAAGCAACAGCTAGTGGCTCTGATGCGTGGGTTTCTGCCACACCCGTGGGAGACCCAAACTTCGTTCCCAGCTCCTGATTTCAATCTGACCCACGTAGTGGGCATTTCAGGAGTGAACCAGAACAGGGAGGATTCTCTATCCATCTCTATCTTTGTGCTTTTCAAGCAAATATAAATGAAACTGACAATTCAGTGCTAGCAAATAATATAGATGAACAAGTTCATGGTTTTTTTTTTTTAAGCCATCATTATCTATGCAGGTGAATGTGGATACAACCTTCAGACAGGTGGGTGCCCTGCCCAGGTGATAGGGACAGATTAGACCCCAGCTGCTGGTATAACCCCCAAGTGTTGGGTGGTCCCAAGAGCCAGGTTCATCCTGGCCAAAGGGGCTTGATGATGAGTGGATTCGCCACACCTGCCTAAGGGCACACCCTTTTGGAAGCTGTCTGCTCAGGTCTGCACTTCCTAGAAGGAATTGCCCTGGTCAAGCTCTAAAGGTGTTTCTAAGAAGGAACATCCGTGGTGGAGAACAAAAGACCTCCCAGGAAACCTGTTCCCTGCCAGGGGTCCCCCAGGCAGCAGGAGCCCGGTGGATTTGCAACTCCTGAGACCACGGCTCTAGGGGGTGTGGAGAGAGTTGGAGCATGTGTTCCCTGATGGTTAAAGAGACTGTGGCACAGTGAGTTAAGCTGTTGACTGTAAATGCATCCGGTCTGGGCACTGGTTTATGTTCTGACTATTCTACTTTCAATCAAGTTCTCTGCTAATGAGCCTGGGAAAGCAGCAGAAGATGGCTCAGGTGCTTGCTCCCCCGCACCTACATGGGAGACCTGGATGAAGCTCCTGACTCTTGGCTTTGGGCTGGCTCAGCCCTACCTTGTGGCCATTTGGAGAGTGTACCAGCAGATGAAAGAATCTCTCTCTCTCTCTTTCAAACAACTCTATTTTAAAAAATGAATTGTGGCATGAGATCTTCTGACTCTGCCATATGCTAGTCATCCCAGCTGGGGCAGCAAATCCAGCTCCTTCTGCTTCAGTCCCTCCCCAAAAGTGGGGAGCCTCCTAGCACCCACCTCGGTGAGTGCGCTCTTTCTGAGCACTTGCTACAGTCGGAGTTGTTGCCAGTTCAGCGTCTGCACCTCTAGCCTCAGTTTCCCCATCTGTAAATTAGGCATCCTGTTCTCCCACCCTGCCCCAGGAACTGCTGTTCAGGGTGGTGTGGGCACACGGGGGAAGGTTCTGTGCAGGGCCATACTGGCGTCCAGGGCTGGTCCTGCAACATGTGAGGTGCTGGGATCTTTTTTTTTTTTTTAAAGATTTATTTTTATTATTTTTTCATTGGAAAGGCGGATATACAGAGAGGAGAGACAGAGAGGAAGATCTTCCGTCCGATGATTCACTCCCCAAGTGAGCGCAACGGGCCGATACTATGCCGATCCGAAGCCAGGAGCCTCTTCCGGGTCTCCCACGCGGGTGCAGGGTCCCAAAGCCTTGGGCCGTCCTCGACTGCTTTCCCAGGCCACAGGCAGGGAGCTGGAAGGGAAGCGGGGCTGCCGGGATTAGAACCAGTGCCCATATGGGATCCCGGGCGTGCAAGGTGAGGACCTTTAACCACTTGCGCCACCGCGCCAGGCCCGGTGCTGGGATCTTTAAATGAGAGTTTCTGAGCTCCCCCAAAACCTTTAGGATTTGTTTCCATATACATTTCATGCTGGAACATCTCACATTGTGGATGGATCTGCTGGAAATAGGCTGGGGGAGGGCAAAGCTGTTGGATGGGGCGTGAAGGGGGCTGGAAACTCAGAGCAGACAGCCTGGAGGCGGACTGCAGGAGCCTTCATGCCAGTGCCTCTTCTTCCCTTTCTGCCTCCCTTGTCCAACCCTGTGCCCCAGAGCTGTTGGAGAATAAGACAGAAGTGTCCCAGGCACTTGCAAGTCACATTTTGGTCATTCACCTAGCAAGACCCAAGATTGCCCCAAGATGTCACCTGGAGCTGAGCCATTCTGTGCTCCCCCATGGTGGCAGAGCCTAGCGTCTCTCACCCCCAACAACTGCAGTAGCTCCCGGCTGCACCCACTCCATCCTCCCTTGTCTTCCTTGGAATCTCTGTTCTCTAAGTAGCAGCTAGCAGGCTCTCTGATATGTGCTCATCTCACCCAGCCCCATCTTTGGGTGGCTTCCCTGTGCTTACAGACACCAAGCCTGTGAAGTTACCATCCAAAGCTACAGGTGAGAAAACCACAGCCCAATCCAGTAGATCACACTGGGCCAGGTCAGGCAGCTCAGAAACATCAATCCTGGGGGTCTGGCTCCCACTGACCTGCCTGGCACCTCCCTAGTCCCCCCACCACTGGTGTCTCAGAGTTTCCATCCAATCTCAGAACTCTTGCATGTGCCTTTCCTGCCCCCGGGGTTCCTGTACCCCCCTCTAGCTGTCGTCGCCCTCCTTGCTGAGGGAGACCTTTGCAGTGGGTCTGGGGTCTGGGGTCTGCACCCTCTTGCCCCATTCTGAATCCTCAGTGTGCTCCTCCCAGCTGGAACCATTGAGTCCCTTGGCTTCCTATGCACCTCTCCACCATTGCAAGCCCAGGCCACTGTAGATTGGGCAGGGGCTTCAACAGCACACTGATTTCTCACAGCAGGGAGGGCCAGGGTCAGGTGCCAGCAGATAGACTGGGGCCTTGGAGAGGGCTGTCTCCCCTGGATCACAGAGAGTGGCCTCCTCTGTGTGGTGAGGGAAGGTTGCAAAGGCAAGAAAGCAAGAGGAGAGGAGGGTACACACAGGTCCTGGTCTCTCTCTTTTTATGATCCCTCTCTGGGAGTCCCATCCTTATGAGCTCATACAAACCTGTTCGCCTCCCCAAAACCCCACCTCCAAACACCATCCCACTGAGGGTGAAGACTTCAGCTTAGAAATCTGGGAGGTGGGAATACCGACATTCCGTCTGCAACAGGCAGTATATGCATACCGTGCTCCCTTCCAGCTTATAGATTCCAGGCCCAGATTGTGTCTCCAAGCAGGCACTGAGAGTGCTTGTTGAATGAATGATTGAGCAATTTTATAAACAGCACCCTCACCCTGCTTGGACACTGAATCCGAGGCCCCTCCTGGGTTGGAGAGGAGATCCATAGCTGCTCTTACAGCTCTGGGACAGCAGAGGAGGTTGGGAGACCCTCCACTGGTAAGGTCAGTGACCTAACTGGGAACAAAGTTCCAATGGGGTGCTTGGGAACCTCCCACCCCCTTTCTGGAAATATGAATATAGGTGTAAAGAAGGAAGACAGAGGACAAAGTCCTGTGCAACCGCGTTGACTAACCAGCCATAATGTCTACCCCTGGGATTAGATCCCTGCTGTGAAATATCACCCTGGGATTGGATCTCACGCCTTGAAATATAACTGCGCATTTAGATCGCGCCCATGAAATACAGCCTTGGGTTAGTGCATGCCCGTGAAATACGGCCTCTGATTAGATCACCGTGGAGACGGCCAGGGCGCTGCCTGGAACGGGGACTCTCACCACAGCCTCACCGAGGAAAATGCAAATATATGGAGAGGAGGAGAAAGCTAAGAGGGTAAATTAAGAACAGTGACATTTGGGAACTTGGAATTTCTTGGAGGTTGTGAGCCTGAGGGGCGGGGACCAGGGCTCAGTTGCTGTGCCTGGGGGTGTGGCTCAGCCGACTGCTAATGTTGGGGGTCCTATGTGGGAGGCCTGGGAAGGAGATAAGACTGCCATTTAATGCGGGGACAGCGGTGCTGAGCAGGGAGGCGCCTTGTGGGGATAGGGGTGCAAAAGAGCGTGGGTTGGAACTTGGGTCACCTACCCCCGAGCTTAGCTCATGTCCTCTCATTGGCCAAGCTGATGTCACCACTGTCCTGGGGTCCTGGGGAAAACATGGCCCCCCACAAGCTGCCTGCTGCTAAAGGAGAGGAGGGCAGGGATGACTGTGGGAACCAGAGAGGGGCAGGCAGTGCCCATGGGCACACTCACTGAGGGCTAGGACCGGAAATCCCAGCGTGGGTACCCAGAGAGACACAAGAGCCCACGGAGCCACTCCCCCAGCGTCACAGGACACTGGGACCCAGAGCCGGGCAGCAACAAAGCCAGCCCTGCAGCTAAAGTCAACTACCTTTCGGTCAGCCTGGGGGTTCAACTGCAGAGCAGCCCACGCAGGCCAGCTCTGTCAGCCTCTGTGGGTCAGGGGGACCATTCTCCCAGCAGACCTTATCTGGCGCTGGCTGCACGGTCACAGCCCCATCTGGCAACAGCTGTGGCAGCACTTGGATCCCTGCCCTCTAACCTCAGCTTGGAACAAGCTTGAAGGCTCCTGCTGGTCCACAGTGACCAGGGTGGCAGCCGCTCTGCTCCCTCTCTGCCCAGCCCCCACTCACCCACCAGGGATGTCTTGTGCTCCTTCTCCAACTGCACCTTACTGGCCCACACAGCCACACAGAGCCACACTGAGTGCCAGCAGTCACCAGGCTCCCGAGGTCACCTTGGGCCAGTCATTGTGCTGGAATTCCTTTGCCTCCCTGTATCTGTGTGGTGGAGTTGTCTCCCTGTATCTGTGTGTGGGGGGGGCTAGAACAGGTGCACCTCAGGCACCCACACCTCACCATCTTCCAGTGTGGGTGCTCAGCATGAACCAGAGAGGGAAAGTGGAATCTCCTTATCTTACCACTACCAGCTGACCGGCCAGCCTTTATCAGGGATTTGGGTGCTTGTAATACATGGCCGGCTATCGCACCATCTCCTCTGGCTGGGATATTCTCCACTGGGCCTTGTCATCTGTGATCTCAGCCATGGATGGAGGGGAGAGCCAGTTATCCCAGGCAGGCAGCAACAAGTCCACTGCATAAGCTGGGGGCACCCCCCTTCTCTTGTTTTTCCTCCGCAGCCTGGTGGTATGGGGGTAGGGAAACCCAAGAGGATCCAGCAACCTTGAAAGAGAAAAATTCTGGGGTAAAAATGAGAGCTTATGCACATTGGGGGTCCCCATCTTTCCCCCATTTCTTGTTAAGCATCTGCTGTGTCAGGCCCTCTGCGAGAATGGCCAGAGTGCTGGGCTTGGAGGTTGAAGTTACTTCCTCTGCCTCTGTCTGTGTGACCTCGGGCTGGTCACTGGCCCTCTCTGAGCCTCATGTCCTCGTCTTAGCAGGGGGTTAGGAGGGGCCCTTTAGGCAGTGGGTGTGAAAGAGCCACCTTACCAACTGTGAAGTGTTTGAGGATCGCACACTCAGAGGAATGGCCAAGAGCAGGTGCTGGCTGGGAGTGGGTGAAGATGGTGCCGGGCTTTGCTGAAGACCCCTGGAAAGGAAGGTGTGAAATAGAGGGAGGGCACCCCAGGCTAGGGGATTGTGTCTGCTGGGCAGGGGCACTGTGCTGAACCAGCATGTGATCAAGTACACAGCCAGCCTGCGCCATGCTGATGCACCGGGGGGCTGGCCGGGAAGCAGGGCCCATCTGCCTCTGTTTTCTGTGATCATTCTGGATGCTCGTCTTTGCAGCCCTGTGGTTCCCCTCTGAACCTGGCCTCTCTTTGGAGCTCCGTCCCACTCTGCACTCTGTGTTCTGTGGGTGTCTGGCTTAGGGCTCAGGGTGGTGGTGGGGGTGGGAGCCTCTTGTGCCCTCAGCGTATCTTAAAAGCTGAGCCAGGGAGGGGTGGGGCTCAGGCAGGTGCGTGTGGAGAGTTCTGGGCCTTCTCTGCTCAGGCATGTGGCTCCTGATTGCCTGGAGAGCCGAGCACAGAGCTTCCCTCCTCCTCCATGGAGCCGGCTGAGGCCTTCTCATTCTCTGCCCTGCACAACTGCTCGCCACGGCAGGGGTCTCGGGGCAGACGCTTTGGTGCTGTGGAAGTCAGCTCCTGTCGCTTTCCAGGAGCCTCTGTGTGGTGGGCCCAAAGCCCTTGGAGGTGCCACTGTGAAGGTGCAGAGGGATGGTCTGTGCCCACTGGCCTGTTAGGTAGCAGACAGGGGCATAAGCACAGCTCCAGCCAGGACCTCCGAGGCTGCATCTGGTTCTACAAGGCACAGAAGTCTGTCTATGCCAGTTTTCTCATCCACATACCACATGAGAATGAGGCTCACTTCCTAGAGCTGCTAGAAGATTTTAAAAAGTATATTTGAGGGGGAGGAATCAAGACTCCTCCATGTGCTGGTTCACTCCCCAAATGCCCACAATGATTAAAGCCGCGCTACAGTCTGGAGCCAGGAACTCAGCACAGGTCTCCCATGTGGGTGGCAGGGATTCAGCCACCTGCAGCCTCCCAAGATGCGCATTAGCATGAAGCTGGACCCGAACCCATGCATTCCATCCCAACTGGCAGCTGAGCCCCAAGGACAGACACTTTTCCTGATGGGAGTAGCCGATAGGTGATTGCGTCTGAAGAACCTAGAACTGAGATGTGATCCTTGTCACCACCAGTGTGTCCCCAGCAGCAGCAGCTGGGTGACTGGCAAGGCTCGGCAGGGGGTCACATGACTGACGGAAGATCTGTAACTGGGGTGGCAAAGAGGGTGAAGGGGGGATGGGAGGCCCTGGGTTCGAATCTGATCCCTGCTGTGGGTTGTAGGATTGGAGCTCCAACCAGTTTTGTGCTCTAAGCTCAGATCTCATTTCTTCCTGCCAGAGTCGGAAGGCTCTCGTGCTCCGGAGGTGTTTGTGGGGATCAAACAGGATGACACATGTGGATGGTCCATGAAGTATGGGTAGGGCAGCTGGCTGCTTGTATTCACGTGTTCAGTGAGTGGGCACCACCCTGGCACCAGGGAACTAGTAGAGGAGGGACAGATCCTCAGGGATTGTCCCTTCCAGGGCAGGCAGGTGGCATACCCCCTGGAGGGAAACAAAGACTCCTCATTCGTGTTGCAGAGACAGGTGGAGAGCAGGGGACCCCGCCCAGGTTGGGGAGGGCTGTGTCTGAGGGACTGTCAGGGAGCAGCAGGTGTTAGAGCTGGCAGCTGAATGAAGGGGGCACAAGCCCCAGGTACGTGGGATCAGAGTTAACAGAGAGAAAGCACATGTGGGGAGACACTGGTCTGTGCAAGGCCAGGGCAGAGGGGGCCCTGTGAACTGGACTCAGAGTCTGGAATCCAATTCAAGAGAAAGGGAGCCTTGGGGTCATTTTGGGGTGGGAGGCGGAGGGATATGATGTCCTGATTGTCACTGCTGATCACTTAGCCCATGATGGCACAAGCTGAAGGGTCCTTCCCACGTGTGTGCGGCTGCGTGTTTGGGGACAAAGTGGTGGCTATCCAAGGGACATGCCCCAACCAGACAAGGATTGGGCCAGCTGGTCTCTGCCAAGTGATTCATAATTTTATGAAGAAGTGGTCATGTAGGTGGTTTTCCAAGCTGTCTGATGGTGAGCTAGTGATCTTGAGTGAATTTGAAACCATAGTAAGTTTCAGATGGGGCTGGATGCGAGAGTCGCTACAAGGACTGTGGGCAGACCCACCACCTGTATAGGACAGTAAGGCTTACCCCTGGCCAGAGAAGGGACTGAAGGTCTGAGTTCAGCTCCTCTCAGGGCTCCCCACGGAGGATCCTCCCAGGCCACCGCCAGCAGGGTGGCCACCCCTCCTGGGTGCTCCCTGGCTGGGGCACATCTCACTGCGGGCTTTGCTTGTGCCAGCCAGGATCTATCTTCTCTCCAAGTCTTTCCTCTCGTCTTCTTCTAACACCAGTTGTGCTGGATTTAAGAGCCACCCTAGTTCAGTAGGACCTCATCTTAGCTAATGACATTTGCACTGATCCCAGTTCCCGAGAAGGCCCCACGCTGATGTCCCAGTGCGCATAGGTTGCGGGGGTGAGTACTGGTTGACTTCAGGATCTACTCTTTCATGGGGGTAGTGGTGCTACCCCAATTCCTTAGCGCCTCTGGAGGGTTCAGAAACCTGGTCAAGGCCACACAGCCAGAAAGTGGCTAAGCTGGGCCCGCATCGGAGCTCCTCTTAGACACAGGCTCACACTCACTGCACTGCCCCCCACGCACCCCCCAGCCCAGAAAGTGTCATGCCAGCCAGCAAGATGGCGGGAGGCAACTGGGTGTGCCTTTGTAGCTGTAAACAGATGAGCACCACTGGAGCGTGCCATGGCAGCTGGCCAGCTAAATGCAAGGCGGAATGAGAATTAGAACAGGATCAGAACAGTCCAGGAACCTCTTCCTCCTCCTCCTTAACTTTCCAGAACCTTTGCTTCTCTCTCTCTCTCTCTCTCTCTCTCTCTCTCTATATATATATATATATATATATATGCTATATATTCCATATGTATTTGAAAGAATTACAGAGAAAGGGGAGGAAGACAGAGATCTTCATCCACTTGGCTGATTTCCCACATGGCCACAAAGGCTAGACTGCTGCAGGTCGAAGCCAGGAGCCAGGAGCTTCATCTGGGTCTCCCAGGTGGGTGAATGGGCCCAAGCACTTGGGCCATCCTCCACTGCTCTCCCAGGTCATTAACAAGGTGGTGGATCAGAAGTGGAACAGCCAAGACTGAAACCACACCTGCGTGGGATGCCAGTGTTGCAGATAGCGACTTTATCCACTATGCCACAACACCAGCCCCATTGCGGGAACCTTTCAAACCTAGCACAGTGGCCGCCTCCACCCTAAAACCATCCCATCCTACCCTGCTGGAATATGTCCGCCCTGTTCTGAACAGCCTGCCCGCATCCGTGTGTCTCTGGAAGAGCTTCCAGCCTTGTGTCTGGCTCACCTGGCCCTTGAGCACCCGACCACCTTGAGGCTGGGGCAGCTGTTACGCTTTTGTGTTCTCCGTACTTTGCCTGGGGAGCAGTACACAGCAGGTGCACTATCAACTCACTCCTTCCCTAGAAACCGAGCAAGCCCATGGGCTGGAAGCCGGCCATGCAGATGGGAGTGTGGTCAGCCTGGAGTGGGACAGACAGGTCTCAGTGGACATGCAGGGCAACCATGGACCCCCACAGGACACCAGGTCCAGACATAGGTGTCAGGGGAAGCAGGGAAGGCTTCTTGGAAGACGTGGGAGGTTGCTCCTGCACAGGAAAGGAGAGGAAAGGTCAGAGCAGCTGGAGCAAGCAGCAGGTGCAGAGCCCTCCAGCAAGGGCAAGAGTCTGCACGGGTCTGCAGGCAGCTTGTGAGGCTGCAGGTGCATCCCGAGAGATGTGAGGAGGGGGCTGGTGATGGAAAGGAGAAGGTCAGACTTCCTCCTCCAGGCAGACCTGGGGGTGGGCGGAGGTACAGTGAAGGTTGGCAGGGGATGGAGTGTGGAGGGAGGCTGGGGGCAGGAGGCCGAGAGAAGCCTGGAGGATGAGAGAGGCCAGTGGGCTGAGTGGGGCAGGGGACGGGAGGGTCTAGTACCATTGAGTATCCTGTGCTGAATTTTCTGTTAACTGTGGAGCTGGGTTTGAGCTCACAGAGAATGGCAGAAGTCATGTCTTAGCTATTCCTTGAGTCCCTCTGAGACAGAGCTGTTGATTCAAGGGGGGCACATGGGGCCCAGTGCTGAACCTTGGCCCATGGAGGTGTCGACAAGGGGATGGGGGTCTGTCCTCCTGACTCTGTGGGTCCTCAGAGTGCTCCCCCTGCCCAGGGACGGTCCTGCAAGGGTTGGTATATTAGAGGCCTCCCAAGTCAGGTGCTCACCTGAGCTGCTTCACGCCCCATCTGATAGATAAAGAACCAGAGGTCACAAGAAGGCTGGTTAGGGCTGAGTTTGAACACAGGTTCTGGCGTTTGCTGACCCTAGCAGCCTGTGCCACTTCCCTGGAAGACACTGTTTTCTCCAGGAACACTGATGTCTTGGGGGACATGTCTGTCTGCCTGCAGTGCAGAGCCCAGAGGGAGACCCACCCCCAATACCCTGTCCCCATCACGATGAGTGAGGGAAGAAGATGGACAGGCCGGCTTACCCATCAGCCCGGCTTCCCGGTACCGAGTCTATATTTTTCCTAATCGGCCCGGCTGCTGATGGTTATCTGGCCTCGCTGGAGAGCGAAAGAGACTTTGTGTCAAATGCTGAAAAAATGACTTTTCAGGCAGCCTCTCTGTCTCCTGAAAGGCGGTGACATGCTCTGAGCATACAAATCACTCGGCACGGGGCGTCTCCGCGCGAGGCAGGAGTGTGTTTGGATTGCTAAAACTACTCCCGTCCCTTCCCAAGGTCACGAGCAGGCAACCAGCTTCAGCAGACGAGTGCAGAGGTAACACAGCCCACACAGCAGGCCAGGGGCGCTTGGGCCCAGGCCGGGGTGCGAGAGCCCAAGGGGAAGGCCCGCCCTTGCATTCCATGTGTCCCCCATGAGTGTCACCTCTTGTCCTTGGGATATCCCAGCCCCAATGTCCCTGCCTGTGAGATGGGCGAAAGGGTTTCAAAACCCAAAACACTGAATGTACAGCACAGAGTCGGCGCCTCGCCACTTTTGGGTTCTTTTCCAAAAGATACTTAAGAAAAAAAAAGTTTGGTTTTCAAGTGTGCCTGATGTTTTGCCGTTCTTTGCAACTCGATTGTAAAGATATGCAATAGAATCTTTCTCTGTAAAAACACTGGGCCATTTAGGGGTACTCCACTTCCCAGTGGCCGTGGGGGGAGAGCACTGGTCTCCCATATTACATATTTGAAAGGCTGTTACAGAGACAGGGAGAAACAGAGGAAAAAATCTTCCATCCACTGATTCAATCCCAAAATAGCTGCAATGGCTGGGGCTGGTCCAGGCCAAAGCCAGGGGCCAGGTTCTTCCTCCAGTGGGTGGAGCAATCCAAGCATGTGGGCCATCTTCTGCTACTCTTCTCAGGTGCATGAATGGTAAGACAGATCCAAAGTGGAACAGCTGGGACTCGAACTGGTGCCTACATGAGATGCCAGAGTTCCAAGCAGCTTTGGCTACTACACCACAAAACCACTCCCACCCCTGAGTCTCTTGGCCTGGGGATCAGAACCCAAAGAGGGTATCCCAGTGTATAGGGCATTCTCCACTGTCAGACGGCAGCACTGGTGCTCCTGAGGAAGGGCGCTTGCCTACCCTTTCTGGGATGCTGGGCGGGTGTTCCTGCTCTGTCCTTACAGAGAAGAGAGCAGTGGCAACAGCTAGGACTGGGAGAGCGCAGGCGCCAAAAAGCCAGAGACTGGGAGGGCTGGTCACCATTTGTCTCACCCATGTCCCTTTTCCTGGCTGGAACACCCAGCCTTGAGTAGAACAGATTGGGGCGGGCGATGTGACACAGCTGCCTGGGCCACCTGCATCCCGTGTCAGAGCATCAGTTCAAATCTCGGCTGCTCCAACTCCTGTTCCCATTCAGCATCCTGCCGGTGCCTCCTGGGAGGCAGCAGGTGTTGGCTCGAGGCTTCACTACACCGAGAGCCTGGTGGGATTCCTGGGCAGACATTTGCAGTGGGAACCCGAGGATGGAAGATCTGTCTGTCCCTGTGTCTGTTACTGTGCATCTCTGTCACTCTGCCTTCCGAGGAGCTGAAAACGAATTTTAAAATTTGTCAAAATCCACCGTGTCTCCGTGTGATGTTGCGCAAAGTCAGGCAGCCGTTTTCTTCATGACACATGGAAAAAATATCCTGAAAATGCGAGAGGATGCTGGCAGTACAAAATGCACAGGATCAAGAGAGAGCGGAGGATGGGGAAGGAGCTCCAGACGTGGGCCAGGCCTGGGCAGTGTCACCTGATCTCCCCATCGCCTGAGACCCCTCTCTCCCTCCTGCCCCCTTCACTCCGGGGTGCTGTGAATATCCAGTGAGCTCTTGAAAGTCAGAGGCTTTGCTGTTTACAGAGAAGCTGTGTAAAAGGAGGATGGGAAGGCTTCTCCCCTCCCCACCAAGATGCCCAGAGCAGGTGCACGTGGGGGTGGGGGCTCCCTGCGTCTGGGGCAGAGGTCATTGTACCTCAGTGCCTGCCGGTGAGGTGAGGGAGCCACGCCATGACCCTCTAAGGCAAAGATGTCCTGATATAGGATGCACACAAGAGGGGGAGTCATCCCGGAAAACAGGAGGGCTGGCACCTGTACTGTACCTTCAGTTCCACTCCTGTGGCACACTGGCTGTGCTGAGTGCCCACGCTCAAGCCTCTCCCAGCCTCTGCTTCCTCGTCTGGAAAATGGGAGGCTCCAGGGTCCATCTCCCAGGAGTTTGGACTCTAATTCTCAGTGGCCAGCTCGGCTGATGGCATGGGTGTCTTCCTTGGGTGCAATGGCAGGTAGTGCCTCTTCCCTGTGACTGGGGTCAGAGACCCCCCAGAGGGGGTGGGTGACACTTCTGGGTCTCTCTCCCTGATTCTCTCACCTCCGGCAGCCACAACCACACAGCATCGACTTAAACTCTGACTCTTTAAGATCTCTCCCATTGTCTGCTCCACGCAGGGTGATCTCGGCTGAGAACACATGTTAACAAACGGGTGAAGTCGTATCGGCAGCCGACTGCCCTCCCTGCTTTGTCAGATAAGGGGCTCGTGCAGCGGAAGCGGCTGCTTGGGGCCCAGGGGAGTCAGTCCCTGGGCAATGGCATTGTCTGAGGAAGGACAGCAAGTGCTTGGCAACAGGCGGTCTGAGGGACCTCCAGGGACCTGAGTGAGGGTCCCCAGCCCCCTGCGCTTGTGCACTTGTGAGCTCTCCTGCTTCCTTTTTGCAGACTAGAGAACTCTGCCAACTGTGGGGCACTGGTTCTGGGTTCCAGTCCCGCTCTGCCTCCCCCTAACTGTATAGTTTTCACCTTCCTTCTCAGACTAAAATAATGAAGAACACATTTGCTTTGCAGACAGGGTGAGACTGTCAGGTAGAACACCTGCAGCTTAGGAGGGCGGGTGCAGCCCCTTTCTGTGCTACCTGTTCTCACAGAGGAGCCCAGGGCAGCGTGGGCATGGCTTTGCACAGGACACTGGAAGTTCAAGGCCAAGTGTCAGCAGGTGTCACTCTGTCTTTGACTCCTGTAGGAGAGGAGCAGCCCTTCTTAAGTTCCTCCCAGCTCCTGGTGGCTGCCTTGCCTGTGGATACATAACCACTACCCCATTCCCGCCTCTGGCACAATTCTCTTTCTCTCTCTCTTTCCCTCTCTTTCTCTCTGTCTCTCTCTCTGCCTGAAAGGGTCCTATTTCCAAATAGGCCCACACCCATAGGCTCAGGGTTTCAGGGGAACACAGATGCCCACCCCGCCTTTCCAGCCACCGTTCTACGCTTTGGCTAAGCCTTGCTAACTGGAGCATCAGGCTCCTGGTTGCCCTTGGAAGCAGCCTCCATCTCAAAGCTGATCCTATGTGGAGCTCTGCGTGCCTTGTCCCATCCGCTATTCCCTCGGCTCCAGGAGGCAGGGGCTGTGATGCTATCCTGCCTCGGTCCTCTACTGCTCCGTGTCATGCCTTGCCAGGCTTGAGTGTGCAAACAGATAACAGTGTTTGCATGAGATGGGCCCGCATCATAGAGATGATAGTGTGTACAAGCAAATACACCACATCTTGTCTAGACCAAGGGGAGATGGCGGCAACAGAGCCCTCCAGGGGCTGAGTCTCGCAGGCCCCAGAAAGCAAGCAGGTTTTCTAGGCAGAGAGGGGGGGCTGAGTGAGAAGCTGGGGGGAGGAGTGCTCCTGAGCTGCATTGAGAACTGTGAGATGCCCTGTGAGTCTGGGTGGGGCAGGTGACACGTGTGTCTGGGGCAGGGTGGAGCTCCCCAGTGGTCAGGCTCCAAGGGGCAGCCAAGCAGACACTGGAATGGACCAGGCTCGATCCTGCGTGCACATGGGAGCCTGTGATCTGGTAGTGGACGCATTTCAAGGTTTGGCTGAGGAGACTGCTTAGCTGAGAGGAACACAATTCTTGCTGGAATTTCAGAAACGTGTCAGCCAAAAAAAAAAAAAATCTCAGCAAGGGCAAGCAGCAGCGAGGTCCACCCAGTCTCCTGGGCTTGGTCTTCACTGTGATAATGGGCCTTGGATGAGGACCCCAAGGTGGCCAACAACATAGCTGTTGGCCGTGAGGATAAATGTCCCCTTGCCCCTGACTGGGGCAGTGGGTTTGTCCCCAGGCACAGGTATCTGTCCCCCTCCACTCCAAGACTTGCACTTGCATTTGCATCTGATACTTCTGGAAGCTCCTAGAAATACAGTGAGAGAGGGTCCAAGAGCCCAAGACCCATTTCTGTGCCCACCAAGTGAGGGGGCTTGTTCATTTCTTTCCCAATCTGGATCAACCCCACCTGCACATGAGGCCAGTATGAAATCCCTAACATCAGCTTTCCTTTCCTTCCTGTCTTCACCCAAGGTGGCCCCTGTGGTTCGGAGAGAACACCCCGTGAGTGTTTCTGGAAAATTCCGCATCGGGTCTTCTCTGCCGACTGCTCCCTGCTGCCTCTCCTCAACTCTACTTTTAACTCTATTTACATTCCAGAATGTACATAGGATTTTATCATGTGCTCGCCTAATGTCAATTTTCCCATGATGAGAGCAAGGCTGTAAACACACATATTTTCCTAAGGCCATTATCGCCCTCCATGCATTTAGGGCATTTGAGTGCTGTCAGCTCACACTCGTAGGGCCGGGCAGGGCCCTGGATGCAGGGTGAATGCTGGGGATAGGAGCTCCTGGCTGCTGCCTTGCCTTTCACTAGATGACATCTTTTAAAATATTTATTATTTGAAAGGCAGACAAAGAGGGGGCGGGAGGGAGATCTTCTGATTCACTCCCCAAATGCCTGCAACAGATGGGCCTAGGCCAGGCCAACTCAATCTCTAGGCCTCCCGTGTGAGCAGCAGAGACCCAAACACCAGAGCCAGCACCTGCTGCCTGCCATGGGTGGAAAGCTCGGAGTCAGAAACAGAGCTGGGCTTTGATGGGAGACGTATGCATCCCGAGCAGGGCATGAAGCACCATGCCAAATGCCCGAACCTTGAGGTCTTTCTTCCACGCAGCAGGTTCTGTGTCTGATTCCGCTTGGAACCATCCAGGCCTGCCAAGCTGCTCCTAAGCCACGAGAACCATCTGTGAGAGTGTGAAGACCATGCATCTTCCATTTTGCCACCCCAGGCAGGGCAGCCCTGGACCCAGTGTGCTCCTGGGTTCTGAGGCAGCTCAGAGGGAGCTCAGAGGGAGCAGAGCTCCCTGGGCTGTTGAGATCTCTGTGGCGTCTGGAAGGCCCTGAGCCCTGGATGGGCGAGCAAGCACTCCTAGAGGACTGGGGCATTCGGCTACTGCCACCCAGGCATTTGATCATCAGTGAGGGAGAGGATGCAGCAGTGGTGGAGCCGAACAGGGGGAGCATCCAGATAACAGATGTGCTCAGTGGTCTGAATCCCGTTAGCCCTGCAAAGTGAGGGCTGGCTCCCTTGAGTTCTGGTGGGAAATACTTAAGTTGGAGAAGAGCAAGAACTAGAGCAAGGAATTCATCCTGAACCCATGGCCTGGTTTCAGCCCCAGGGGCAGGTGGATGACCAGGCTCACCTCTCAGGGCAGTCTTCCCACTGAGTCGGGGAGTGTGAAGACCTGCAGAGGGAACTGCTGTGCACATGAAAATATCTTGAGGCTTAAGACGCAGGCTCTGAGAGGGGTCTGCCTGAAGCTTCCTGTTCTGGGCAGTTCTGGAAAATCAGCAGGTTGCTGTTGGGCCAGATGAAGACAGGCTGCCCTTATCTGTTGGGCCACACAAGGGGTGCAGGGTCCTGCTAAAATATTGATGCAGGCAGGAACATTGGGGTAGTGTTGGAGATATTCACACCCCACATCAGAGTGCCTGCATTCAAGTTCAGACTCGGCCCTCAAGTCTTTTTTTTTTATTTATTAAGACAATTATTGTTATTGTTGATGATCATCACCTAGTTGACTAGGGTGCAAAGGGTCAAGGGCTACAGGAAGGTGGGTGAGACCATTATTTCCAAATTCTCTTTTTCCTTCCTGTATCTGGGGGAAGAGGGAGATAAGGGGAGAAGCACACCCAACCTCCCAACCTCCTCTGTACCCTGAGATGGAGGACAGCTACCCAACACCATCCCAGGGTCCCCTAAGTGGGACATGCTCCGAGGGTCCTGCTCAAGAGATTTTGATAGTTCAACAGTTTTGAATTACTTTTGATCTCGTCACTCCAAGCATGATGAAATCTCTCCAGAATCCATTGGTTGACATAGTCCACCTTAGAGTCTCCATTTGCCCAGATATTCACTGCCAACACTTGGCTGGGGTAGTTGATCAATTTGTTCTGTCCTCTGTCCTAATGTTATGGTACCAAGTGTCCTCTGCAGACTCCAATGTACTGCCATGTCCTCCATGTGCATCTGGATATGTTGTCCACTGCTCCATCTGAGCCACCGAGGAGGCCCCCAGCTCTGACACATGCACTCCACAGTCTCTCTATGGAACCTGCAATTCTCTTCATGGTTGGGGTTCCGAGTCCAGTGATTCATCTGAGGTGATCCCAGACCTGACTCTTGTTAGTGCCTGCCAATACAGGGTCTGGCACAGTCATCGTCCCAATCAGTTTATGCACATGCTGGTGGTTGCCATTGCTGGGTCAGTTCTGCCTCCAGCCTGTCTTCTACACAGACCAGTGGGTGTTGGACCCCATCCCAATCCTGCCCACCACACATTCGGTCCTCATACAAACCAGTGGGAGCTGTAGCCTAGTTGGAGCGACCCACAATAACCCCCACCAGACCTGCCCCCTGCCCTGGTTAAACGTGCTTGCCAGTATGTACAGCAGACTAGTCGAATCTGTCCCATATCCCATTCAACTCTCATACATGCCAATGGGCATTTAAGCTTAGTTCAACCCAACCAGCTCCACTATCCAGCCCACACACCTGCCGATGGGTGCCACTCTGTCTAGCCATGCCTGCCCCAGTCCTGGTTCTTATGCTCACCAGTGAGTGTGGCAACCCAAGGGGGAGGTACCTACTGTTTCCCTACTGGGTCAACTCCCACTCCTGGATCTTGCACTCTCCAGGTGGTTTTGCAGTTTGAACTGACAGAATTTTCCCCACCCTGTACCAGCATCTGCCAGCTGATGCTACGGCAAAGCCCAACCAACCCCACCCACTCTGGCTTGTGCAGGCACCAATAGGAACAGTCAACCCAGCGCCAACAGGTGTTATAGCCCTGCCTGGTTTGGTCTGCCCCCATCCCAGCTCTCACACTCACCAGTAGAAGTGGTAGTCCAGCAGGGAGGCCCCATGCAATCCCCCTCCTGAGTTCACTCCCTCTCCCCGGGTCTCATGTGTGCTAGTTCGGTACTGTAGCCCAGTCTGGCATTTGCAAGTGGGTGCTATAGCCTGGCCAGGCCTGGTCCACCCCAAATTCCAGCTCACTCTGGTAAGGGTTACAGCCTAGCCCAGCCCAACGGGCCCCTAGTCCTGGTCCTCAAGTGAACTGGCTTGCATTGCGGCCCGATCCAGACTCTGGTGCTCAGATTCACCAACGGCTGATATGAACTGGCCCAGCCTAGTTCAGCTCCAACATGAGCCAAGGATATACCTGTGGATACAATTAGTTGGTCTGGGCTGTTATCTATTGTGGTTCTTGCACTCACCTGCAGGGGCTGTGTCCCGACAGATCAGCTCTCAATTCTAAACTCCTGCTAACAGTGTCCTGGGAGAGATGAGTGATGGCCCAAGTAGTGAGTTCCTGCCACCCATAGGGGTAGAATCATATTAACTCTAGGCTACTGGCCTTAACCTGGCCCAGCCCCCGCTGTCATGGACGGTTGGGGAGTGACTCCTCAGACAGGAGATCTCAAGCACTCTCATCTCTTGGGCTTTCAAATGAATCAAATAAATGCAAGGTTGATGGAAAGAGAAAGACCAAGAATACTAAAATGTTAGCAGTGGGTTTCCCTGTGTAGTGGTTGGCAAGGACTTTGTGCTGTCCTTATAAACACTTGTGTTATTTTTATACAATAAACATTCATTGCTCTTGAACTCACCAAAGAGAGAAGTCATCAGAGATAAAAATGTGGATAAGGGGAGGGCTGCCTTCTTCTCCCAGAGCCAAGTAGGAAGTGGCTTCTGCATCGGTGAGACTCCACTCCTGACGCCCGCCCCGTGTGGCGGGGACATTTGTCATCCAGGATGTCCTCAAGCCCCTCTTATCTCGGTGACAGGGAGAAGGATGGCAAAGGGGCTCTGATGGAGTGAACCCATGGGAACATGACTCAAACGGCAATGGTGAAGGAAGCTAATCATAGGATGGGATTGGAAATAAAATCAAACATCAGGACTTGTAGCCAGAGGCCACCCCCCAGACATTCTAATTCCATGCTCAGCTGCATACTCCAAGTCCCATTGGAGCCAGGGCAGACTTCGCTGCAGGTGGGCCCCCCGGGGTGACTGGCAGGAAGGAGTTTAATCAAGACGTGGCCAAGGATCAGACTTGGGGGGAGTGGTGAGTGATGGCTGTCAGAGGTTCGTGAGGAAGGTACAACATCCTTTGTGCGGGGCTCCTTTGTAGCGCCTGCTCCGTGAGATGATCTGTTTTAATGTTGCAGAGTGGTTGAGTTGATTTGTCGTTTTCAATAAGCAGTAGATGGTGCCTAACTCAATACCTGGCTCATCACAGGTGCCATAAAATGTCATCGACTCCCAGACGCTGCTCATTGTTCAGGAGACGCTGCTGGGAACACAGGAGGCCAAGTCCAGCCCCTCGCAGGGCTAACATCCTCGTCAGGGGCGGAAGGGCATATGGAACTGGAAATAAATAGACAGATTTAAAGAAGAGTGACAAGCAGAAGAATACTGCTATGTGAAGTAAAGCCAATTTTAGGAGTAGAGAAAGAAGTCAGATGGAGATTGTAGAGAGGTTTATTTGAGAGGTAGAGAGGAAGAGAACCAAGATGTCCTTAGCTGCCAGTTCAGCCTTGAAATGCCTGGAGTACCCAGGACTGGGCTGGGCTGGCCTGGGCAGAAGCTGGGAAGTAAGAATGTGAACCAGGATTCTCCCACAGGTGGCAGGAAATCCTTTGCCTGAGCCCTCACCACTGCCCCCCAGGAAGACCAAATCCAAGGACTGACCCAGGTTCTCCACAATGGGTTGAGTACCCAATCCCTGAATCTTAGAAAATTCTAGAATGGGTAGTCAAGGCTTCTGTATAGGATGTGACACTAAAGCAGAAACCAAAACCAGCCACATGAGTAGCTGGAGTGTTCCGGGAAGAGGAAATAGCAGGTACAAAGGCCTGGGAGTAGGGGTAAGCTTGGGTGCCAAGGGATGAGCAAAGAGGCCAGTGTGGCTGGAACAGAGCAAGCCAGAGGGTGTGGTGTGAGTCAAAGTCAGGACCTCAGCCAGGGCCTTGTTGCTGGTCAGGCAGTTCAATGGGAACTCCAGGACTCAGAACCAAGGCTACTGTCCCTGACAAGCGTGCTGTGTCAGTCCACTGACAGTTGGCCGCAAACTGTGAACTTACAGCAGCACCCACCCGTTAGCTCCCCATCCTGCAGGTTGAAATCTCTGCAGGCCATACTCCCTTCTCTGCTCCCGGTCAAAATCAAGGCCAGCTGGAATCCTCTCTGGAGGCTCAGAGCAAGAACCCACACCCCTGGCCCATTCAGGTTGTGGTGGAGTTAACTTCCCTGCCAATGTAAGGCCCCTTTCCTTGCTGACCATGGACAAAGTTGCTACTCACGCAAGTTCAAAGCCAAGGAGAGCATGCCAAGTCGTTTTTAGGCTCCCCAACTCTTTGCCCTCCTGGTCTGATTCCAGAGGGATCCAGAGTTCTGCTGGGAAGGGGTCCCCAGAAGCCGGGGTTTGTCTCGAGGTCAGTGATGCCATTGCACTGCCTTCCAGGGCTGAGGCCTTGCGTTCACAGTTTCTGGGATTGGGATGCAGAGCCTCAGGGCAGAGGGGCCTCTGGGAGTGGTCCTGCCTGCACACGCGCGCCCTGCGGCTCAGCCCCGCCTGCCGGAAAGGCACATTTGGGTCTGCAGCAGCGTCTCTGTTACAAAGTCAGGAAGACAACAGCAGTCTTCACTTCACTCTTTCAAAGAGCACTTATTAAGCACTTCTGGACCCCTAGGAGCGTTGTGCATTATGAAGGATTTAAAAACAAATAACAGCAACAGAAAATTCCATCTCGCTGGGATGCGGAGACTAATGATGCAGAAAGCAAGCACCACGTTCCATACAATGGGGGGAGCTCAGTGCTCCAGGAGGCCAGGAAAGGGGAGCTAAGGGGAGGCAGCAGGGGCCGGGAGATCGTGTTGACACCTGCTCCTGACTCTTCTTAGGTGCCTGGCTCAGCAAGCAGCAGTGTTTCCCAAAGACTTGTCCAGCAGGTGCACAAAGGAACAATGAAGCTGTGGGCCTCCATTTTCTCATCTGTAGAATGAGGCTGTTGGGTGCTCTTCAAGTCTGCAAGAAAAGCTGATGGAGAAAGGCACAGACACTTACAAATGTGGCTCATGAGGGTCTCCCCAGGCAGCTTTATCGGAGACAGCAGGTGGAGGTGGGACAGGCCACAGCATGGAGGTCCACTGTGACTTTGGGAGGATGGGATGGGTCCTGAAGGGCCTTTGACATTTTCGTAACATATCCATAGGCTCCCTCCCGCCCCCTAGCTGGCCAAGAACCTGGTTCGGGTCCCCTGGGAAAAAAAGCCACTGCCCAGGGGCTCCAGCCCCAGCCTTGGATAGGATCTCTATTCTGAAGATGCTGGAAGACACGACTCCCAACACCCCCAGCCTGGGAGTCCCCTGAGGTCCCTCGGAGGTGGACCAGGTGAAGGCAGCATAGGGCTCCACACCAGACACTACCACACAGGGAACATCTTTAAAGTACCAACTCCTTAAAAAAAAAAGTGTCACATAAATGACTAACAAGCACAGCATGTGGAGAAAATGTGCCCAGCTGGTCATGGGTGGCACACAGCTGCTTAGGGGAGGGGTCAGGAAGAAACAGAGCTTCTGTAAGGAAGCCGGTGTAGGGGTGGTGATAGAAAGGAGCAAGAGGGAGCTTTCTGGGTTTATCCAGAATGTTCTAAATGTTGCTGCCAGTGGGGGCTACATGGGGTGTGTATACACGCAAAACCTACTGAGCTGTGTGCGTTGTACTCTAAATTACACCTACAGAGCAGAATGCTGTTGCAATCATCTCTGAACACAGGCATTGTTGGCCTGCAAGCCCAGGAGGGGGACCTTGGGCCTCGTCCTCAATACAGTGAGGCGTGAGGAAGGGACACCTCCCGTGTGCCAGACTCTCCTGTAGAAAACACGGGCAGGTGCAGGGCAGGGACCCAACCCAAAATCACATGCCATGAGCACACCATTCTTACCTTGGGCTGTTGTTGGAATGCGCCCTGCCCTGACCCAGAATTCCACAACCCTGGGAACAAACTGGCAGTACCTGTGCCTCCTTTGCCATGATACCCTGGGCCTTCTCCCTTAGGAAGCGGCATTGTCTGGATGCCATGATGCCCTGGGCCTTCTCCCCTAGGAAGTGGCACTGTCTGGAACCCTGAAGGGTGCAGGCAAGATGCCTCCTCATCCCACTTGCTGGGCACTTGACCCCTCCATTTAATCAGGTGCCCACAATCCACAGCTCAGTGGGCTACGATATCCAGTGGCTGGAAGGTAGATGAGGAATATTGCATGTCCGAATGGCTTTCCGATGAGACGCAGCCACTCTCTCGCCCAGCCGCCGGAACGCGCAATGTTTATCTTGTAGGATGTGCGTGTTTAATAAAGTATTTATACAAAGATCAAATTGCTCCTCCTGTGAGAAGGCAGAGAGAGGAGGGAGGAGTGGAAAGGAAGAGTGCTCCCATGGTCTCAGTCTTTGCCCGCCAGACGCTTGGCTTGCTTTGGCCAAGGAATGCCAGAGAGGGCTGGTCTCCCAGGACTTTTGTGTTGCAAAATCCAAACGTGCTTGGGGACTAGGGCAGGAAAGATGCTCTGATGTGGTCAGTAATGGGTCTGGTGATAAGGACTTTGGGCATGGCTGGCACCTGGAGGACTTTCTCAGACCTGAGTTTGCAGTTTGCACTGGCCAGCCCTGCCATGCGGGTTCTCTCTCTGCCACATCAGGGGCTCCTGAGTCTGCAGTCAGACCTTGTAGAAGTCTGTTTGCCCCTCTAGGGCAGGGATCCTGACCATGGCACTGCTGACAACGGGGACAGGTGCTTCTGGGGTGGAGCAATCCTGTGTTTTGGTGGAAGCATGGAGGAGGAGGGATGAGTGATATCCCTGGGACTTGCACACTGTGGAGACCCTTCCAGCAGCAACCTACAAAAAGGTGCCGTTGATCAGAGCCACTCAGCCTCTTTAAGGTTTATTTTATTTAATTAATTGAGAGAAAAAGAAGGAGTGAGTTCCCATTTGTTGGCTCATTCCCCAAATGGCTGCAATAACCAACTGGGCCAGGTTGAAGCCGGGAGACCAGAACTCTCCATCAGGGACTCCCGTGTAGAGTACAGAAAGGCCCACATAATTGGGTACCATTTTGTCTGCTTTCCCAGGCTGGATCCGGGCCTCGAACCAATGATTCAATTTAGGATGCTGGCTTAACCCACCATGTCCCAGGAGCCATGGGACAAATGCAGGGGACAAATGCAGGCAGCAGCTACCATGCAGTGGAGGTGCACAGCTTGTATGCTGTCAAAGAACGGCCATGCCAGGAACCGGCCACCTAGCTGCAGGAGTCAGAACTCGGAGGTTTTGCTGCCAAGTCAGCCTGCTCCCTGGTGTGTGGAGGGACAATGGCCTGGTCCTGGGGGTTCATTTCCTGTGAGCATGGCTGTACACATCACAGACTCTATTAGTGTGGCTCCTGTGGAAAACCCAAGCGAGGTCCCCTGTCTCATTAGAGGTGTTTTTTGGAAGAGAAAAATAACAAAGAAATTAAAGGTTCCTTCATTCTGCCTTTAGCTCTTTGAGTTGAGCAATTAATTCTTCCATGCTAACGGACTTCTATGTTTATGAGGCATTATTATTTCATGTAGGCCTATTTTAAATTGCAATTTTTTTCATTAAGTTGCTTCTGTTTCCTTATGAAGCCCAGTTTATAACCCCGCTTTGACTGCATTCCCTGCGTAATAACTGGGGTTTTTTTTTCCTTTTAAAATATTCCTTAATAAGCAATTGTCCATATTTCAAATTTTCTTCTAAGTCACAGGCAGCTCCCTGTGGCTCCTGAGTTTGTCCTTGTGATCTGGAGGAGGTTGCCGAGTACAGAGCTGCCAAACCCTCTGCAAACTTGGCTTTGAAGCAACGACAGAGTCCACCCCGATAGCCCAGTCTGTGCTCCGGAGGCCAGCCAGGGCTGGGCCACTGTCCCACCGCTTCCTACCAGGTCCCTCCCAGCAGTCTTGCTGGTGGAAGCAGATGGAGACGTTGAGGTGACTTGAAGGACTGAATCACGGGCGGGGGCGTGAAGGCTGGGTCCTCCCTGTGGGCCCAGACGCCATATGCCGGGCACTACACCAGGCTCTTCGTCTGGACCATCTGTATCTCCTCCTGCCCCATCCGCAAGAAGTAAAGAAAAGTATTCTTCTTTGCAGAAGTGACAGGTGAAGCTCAGAAGGGTAATATGACTTTCTCACGGCCAAAGGGCTGGCCCTTGGCAGTCAAAAGTTGTCCCTGGTCTGAGTCATAGGCCCCGAGTTGCCATCTCTCAGCCATGGGTCCTGACGGCACTCCTATACCAGAAAGGGGTCCAGCTTTTCCCACAGTGCTCTTCAGGATTTGATTTTCTCAGCTTCATGTCTCCACTGAGAAATCACGAGTCCCTTTGATGAGATCTAGAAGGAAGTAAAGGACTTGCCTTCTCTGTCTGGAGCAGAACAAGGGTGAGAACGCAGTGTTTATGTCCAAGTAATGACTGGTTCCTGTCCTTCCTGCCTTCCCGGGTGGCTTCCCAGTATTGGCTGCACCTGCCTGGATGAGCTCCGGTCCCTCAGCCCAGCAAGGTCCTGGCCGTGGAGGGGACGCTGTAGGCACAGCTGTGGCTGACCAGGGCTGTCTCCCAGGCACCCTGTATCATGCTCATCTCTCGTCTTTCATCTCTCCCAGCAGTTTCAGCCATTCCTTGTAGGCTAGTCTGATCCATAGGAAAGGAAATGCCCATTTCACTCACCCCTGAAGACACAGAGAATGTTCCAGAGGGTCACAGCAGGCTGCAGATGAGAGATGGAGAAACTCTGGCTTGGGAGGGTGACAGCACTGTGCAGCCAGAGTCTGGGTCCGGATGGCGTGGAGTTTGTTCGCTGGGCTCTGCGACCGTGGCCAAGGCCCTTCTCTGGGCTTCAGTTTGCCTATCTGTCAAGCAAAAAGCTGTCACTTCTGGAGCTTCCACCCTCTTCCCTCAGATGCTCTGTGACCAGGCAGCTGGCATGGGACTCGAACGTGGCTTCTCTGTTTATCTGCTCGCTCCCTGCTTTCCCATCCAAGAAACTATAGTGAGCGAGGTGTCAGTGGACTGTGTTGGCAGAATCGCTGTTGTAATAAACCACTCCCAAACCTCAGTGTATTTTACCTCTCAGCCCTGTCACACCCAGCGGGAACTGTGGGGTAGCTTGGCTCCAGGCAGATGTTCCAGAACGTTGAAGTCTTCCTCTTCCAGGTCCTCAGAGTAAGTTCCTAGAAAGAGGGAGAGGGGTGGGCAAGAGGGCAGGACAACAGCTATCAAAGTTATAGCTCTGGTTAGGATTTAGTCATATGGCCCCACCAAGCCTGGACGCTGCATGTGGCTGAGTAGCCAGGAGCACACAGGAAAGGAGTGTAGGGTACACACGGCAGTGAGAGAGAGAGAGAGAGAGAGAGAGAGAGAGTTTGTGGACCCAAGCAGACAGTGTGCAAGTGAAGTGGACTTGCTGCCCTATGACAAACACTCAAAGGCGGCTGGGACACACAGAGCACAAGGTCCCAGAAGGAGCCGAGGCTCACGTTGCACGGCAACATGTGCACTTGACCCTGTGTCAGCCCAGAACTTGCTGCCCACTGAGGCTTCCCCTCAGTGCCAGCACCTTCCCGGATGACGTCACTCAGGTGAGCCGTCTGGCTGAACAAGCTCTGCCCTCTCCTGGCCTTGCGTCTCCCTTCCGTAAAATGGGAAGAAAAATCACCTCCCGTTGGCCCCTGCAGGCCATCAGAAATACCTCAGGTGTCTTCAGAGGGCCACCGAGCAGCCGCCCCAAGCCTTATTCATAGTCTAACCACATCATTATCAATAATGAAACACAAATTAATAATAAATAAACAAACTAATGATAAATAATACATAAGTCATGCATAATACATTAATACCACGAGGCTTTTGAACATCCATTGCCTCTGACAGAGGGGAATTGGATTAGCTGGCTGGAGATCACAGAAGGGAACATTCCAGAAGATGCTGGGATGTCAGGGGCAGGGAAGGGACACCCCAGTGCATCAAGAGCGCATCTCCCTGCAAAGGCTGCAAAGTGTCATGAGGTCCCTGGAGGTCCAAAGGTGAGACCAGGAGCCCTGGGGGGAGTTAGTGGGAGGCCACCTCTCAATGTCTTTCATCATCCATATTTAGGCTGGAAAACCCAAAGTTCAGGAAAGAAAGCCAGGAAGAATAAAAAAAAACACCTAACCACAGCAGAACTGGATTTTGCTGCCAGGGCTAGCCCAGTTGAAGATCTAGCCCAGTCTGAAGAATTTTGTTGTGCATCTGTGGATTCAGTCAGTCCGTTCATTCATGCAGTGTCTCTTACATGCCAGCAGCATGGCCAACAGCTCACAAAAGACAAAAAAATGCAGTCAGGGAACATTCTTATGGCCTTTCAGCGGTTCACAGTCTACTGTGGAAGACAGAGTGACACAGGGGGTGTCACCTTGCAAAGAAATGGGACATCAGTCATTACTGTTAGAAGGGGTACTTGACCCGAAGTTGGAGGCGCTGACTGGAGTTGGGCTGTGTGCTAGGTCAGTTATAGCCAAGCAGAGACCTGGAAGGAAGGTGGAAGGGATGGGGCAAAGTGACGGCAGGTGTTCCTGGAGAGAGAACAGCAAGTGCGTAGCTCCAGAGGCTTGGAGGAGCCTGGCATCGTTGGGAATCTCCTGGCTGAGGGTAAGCCTGTGAATGAGATGGGAACAGAGCTGAGGCAGAAGTAGACCCAAGAGCAGCCTCGTGTGAGGGGAAGGATGCTTCGGCCCTCAGACAGTGGAGGACAAAGAATAATCTGGATGCAGGTGTGACAATGGGGCATCAGTCCAGGGCTGCGGGACCCGCACAACCCCATGGCATGCAGTCTTTGTAGAGTCTCACCAGCTGTGTGGCCCCTACATGTCAAATGTTACACAGGAAACCAAAGCACCCACCTGCTCCCTGGTGTGACAGCAGAGATAAACACACAAGGTCCTGTACCTTGCTTTACGCTGGAATGCGATTGGGCAATGATTGAGATGTTGACAAGCTTAGGAGAGGGAGGGAGGGGAGCCCAACACCTCAAGAAAGGGAGGGAGGGCACTGTTGCCTTGAACTTGGGAGGACACAGACAAATTTCTCCAGATACATGCAGAGAAGAGCATCTGGGAAAAGGAAACAGCATGGACAGAAAGAAGTGCTTGAGGCACAGCTGCAGGGGCTGGTGGGTGGCAAGAGCACGAAGCGAGACTGATTGAGTTGGAGAAGCTGAAAGAGGCAAGCTCATCAGGGACCCAGCTGGCCATGACCGATGCTGAACTTTATCCTGAATTGGAAAGCAATGGGGCAAGGAAATGAAATGGCATTAACCAGAGAGGTGGCGTCATCATGTTTGCATTTCAGAAATGCCACTGAGACTCCAGTGTGCTGGGTACCTGAGAGGGACCAGTCTGGGGACTGGAGACCAGCAAGCCAGCTGTCGGTGGGCCTTGGCGAGCAGCGCTGAGGGCCCAAGCCAAGGAAGGGTGGACATACAGCTGAGAGTAAAATATGGTTGTGAGAACTATGGGAGGGGTGGAGTCATCCCACATGAGAAAGCCACCAGCTGATGTGTTCACACTGAATGACTCCACCCCCTCTTAGAGATAGAGTTATCTCATTTGAAAGGCAAAGTTACACAGAGGGAGGGTGGACACAGAGAGCTCTTCCATCTGCTGGTTCACTGCCCAAATGTCTGTAACAGCTGGGACTGGGCTGGAGCTTCTTCTGTGTCTCCCATGTGGGTGCAGGGTTCCAAGCACTTGGGCCATCTTCTGCTTTACCAGGGGCATTAACAGGGAGCTGGATCAGAATCGGAGCAACTGAGACTCGGACCAGCACCCATATGGGATGCTGGCATCACAGGCAGTGGTTTAAACCATGACACAACTGTGAAGGTCCCCTGGCTTTTCTTTATCTTCTGCTTAGTCTCTCACCCTAGCTTTTGCTCCCAAGGAGGCAGCTGATTGGGAGCACCTGTTAGTCCAGTACGGAGAGGTATATTTCACAGAACTCTGTGCACCTGCCTGGAAGATAGGGCGGCAGTAATTGGCTTGTTGTAACAATATTTATTACAACAGTAATTACGCTGCACGGGCGCCCAGGAAGGCTGTCATCGCTGTGCCGATATGATATTTATCTTCATATGATAGGGGTGACCTCTTTCCTTCATGAGAGGTGATGCAGAGTTAAACCCCGGATGCACAGCAAGGGGAGGGAGGCATGGAGGATTTATGTGCCCCTCTCCTGCCTGGGTCATTCCTGGCAGGAACTTCAGTCTGTCTGGTGGAGCTGCCACTTGCCTGCCCCGAGGGATCTTGGTGTGATCCACCCCCCACACACGGACTCTCTTGGAAGGTAAGAACCTCAGGGTTCTCTTCATCCCCCTTCTGCCCTCCCAGGCTCCGTCCCTGCCCTCCCAGGCTCCGTCCCTGCCCTCCCAGGCTCCGTCCCTGCTGCCCTCCCAGGCTCCGTCCCTGCCCTCCCAGGCTCCATCCCTGCTCTCGGGAACTGCTGGTCAGGTGGCAGACACAGTCTATACTCTGCAATTGAAATGTGGATGATCCTCTGGTTGAACCAACTTCACTAGTTACATGGTATCTCCTAGTGACATTCAGATGACTCAGGGCCAGCACTTCCTGGCAAACCAGAGCTGCCTCAGAGCATTCTGTGCTGGGGATGGAACACATTGGTCAACCTCACCTCAGGTTCTCTCACAACCCTAGAAAGTGCCTCAGTTTAACCCATCTTCCTGGCCCTGGGGTTCTCTGCCAACTGTGCCCTGGAGCACTCTCCACCCTCTGTCATGCTGCTGCCCCCTTGTGGATTTGTTGTGTCTTCTGGCTGTGGCAGAGTGTCTGATTCCACAATGTGCCAAGAACGGTTTACTGTGTAGTCCCTGAGCCGTATCCACCCGCCTTCAGTGACTCCGTTGGCAGCAAAGGGAAGCAGGCTCCTGGGAGGTGATGGAGAGTACTGGTTCAGAGCCCAAGGGCTGACCTACCCAGCCTGGTGCTTATGGTCGTGAGCCAGTCGTTCTGTGCGTCTGCACCTCCGTCCCCTCATCTAAAAAGTGGGGACCAAATCCCACAGGGCCACATGATGACCTCGAGATCAGCACAGGTGCCCTTCCCAAACTGCCAAGTTCTTATCATAGCTTCTGCTTCTTTTCCTCCTCCTCCCCCTCATTCCCCTTCCCTCCCCCTCATTCCCCTCCTCTGTTCCTCCTCCTTCCCCTCCTCCCACTGTTCCCCCTCCTCTGCCTTCCTCTTCCTCCCCCTCCTCCCCTTTTCCCTCCCCATGTCCTCCTCCTCCTCCTTCTTCCATTCACTGAACAAATATGGAGATCCTGGTAAGGACCAACCAGGAATTCTAGATTCTGGGGGATAAAGGTGATTAAAACACACAAAATCAGGAACTTTTGGTTCTTACAGAATGGAAGAAAGAGCAGACTCTCTTCCTTTCTCACTACAGCCTGAACAGAACACATGTGCATCTATTTTAAAAAAAATCTGAAAAGTAAATATTAACAGGTGGATTGGAGCAGAATGCTAAGACTCAAAATACCACTGAAAGAATGAGTACCAAGGAAACTGGAGTCTCATCAGGTCATGCTTAAGATGCCCAGAGCACAAACACAAATCACTCAATGTGCGGAAAACCATGAAGATCGCAACTCACCTGGGGAAAGGCAATCAATAGACTCCAATAATGAGATGACACATCTGGTGGAATTATCTGACAAGGTCTTTAAGGTGGCTATCATAAAAATGCTTGAACAAGTGCTCAAAAATAGTCTTGGAAAAAAATTAAAATAGAAAGGTTAGCGATGCAATAGAAGATATAAAGAACCGCATAGGAGTTTTAAAGCCAGAATGGAATAAATGAAATTAAGAGTGCACTGGATGAACTCAGGACAAAAGAATCGTTGAACCCGAAGATACATTAATAGAAAGGGTTCTCTCTGGAGATGGGAGAAGATTGCAACTCTTTCTCTCTCATCCCTCGTGGGCTCACATCCGAGTTGGTAGTGGTGAATGTTTCCAAAAGAACCAGGCAGATGTAGAACCAGAGGGTGGCAGGTATGCGGTTCCATCTAGGATGGTCAGACCTGGCTTCTCCAAAGAGGTGAAGTTGGAACACGGAAAGAACTGAGGATGTAACCATGTGTGTGGCCAGAGCAAGATTCTTCTGGCAGGGGGGTGTTGTAGGACCCTTGGCGTCAGAGATCTTTTAGGGTGCTCAGTCACTGAGCACCACTTTCCTACCACTTTCCCCAGAAGTCACCGAGAGCATAGGGGACTATGTGAGTTGAGAGGGCGGGAGGCTGCTGTGGATGGCTGAGCCGAGTGGTCCCTGGGAGTGGGTTATAGAGCCTGCAGGCCACGCTGGCTGCTTTGACGTGGTCACAAGGGCAAGGGCTGGTTCCAAGAACAAGATTGGCATGCTTGGAGCTCCCTGATGGAGAAACGGGAGGGGGACTAGGACTTCCTGTTTTGGTCCAGTTCCCTTGAGGTGCTTGAAGACATCTGGATAATGCATTAGGCAGAAAAGAGGCTCCAAGGTGGGGCATGTGGGTGAGTGCAGGAGTGTACGCATCTCTGCATGAAGGCTCCTGGCTGAGCTGAGCCAATGCTTTTGGATTTATGGGACAGCACAAAGAACTGGACTACAAGCTACCTGCTTACCTCTGCTGGTGGAGATGCCAGGGACATGAGTAAATGCAGAGAAATAGAATGTATCGCTTAGGATGCAGCAACAGCCATCCTGAGAGGCTCTGGGACTCTCTGAGCTGGTACCAACACCTGCCTGTTCAGATGCGGTCAGAGAGGCAGGTCCAGAAGGCACCAGAGGTCATGACGGACTTGGGCTGCCCAGGACAAAGCTCACAAGGACAAGGTGCTTCGGGCACAGCCTCCCGAGAACATGGCCCATGCTGACCACGTGGGCATGTCCCAGGCATCTGCAAAATCGTTGCTTTCCTTCCCCCAACATGCTTCTGGATACTTTGAGAACAAAGCAAATAGAAACAGTCTGTGGCTCGTGCTGTGGTGAACGCGTTCAGACCAGGTCAGTGTCAGTGCTTGTCTGAGTCCTAAGAGGCAGGAATAGGGGGGCCCCTCAGGAACTCCATTATCCTGGGGAAGCACTGAGTTCTCCTAAGAAAGTGATGTGTGCATGCATCCTTGAAGGATAAGCAGAAAGTTACTCAAGCAAAGAGTAAGGGGACAGCCTGTGCGTGGATTCAGAAGGAAGGAGTGTGTGTGTGTGTGTGTGTGTGTGTGAGAGAGAGAGAGAGAGAGAGAGAGAGAGAGATGCAATGAGAAGGAACAAAAGGCAGCAGGAGCAGAGAGAGGAGGAGGAGGGATGCCTGGGGTATGGGCCAGGCTACCCAGAACAGCGCCCGCACCTGTACTCCTGAGTACTGGAAAGTTCCTGCAGGTCCTGAGGAGACCAGGAGCATGCACTATAGAGAGTGGGCCCAAGACAGAAGCCTGACCTCATGCCACACCCTCCTCTACCTGCTGCAACCTGCTGAGGCCCACAGGAGCCAGGCTTCCAATGCATCACTGACTCGCATTCCCTGATAGCCAGTCAAGAAAGGATCAGGGGTCGCTACTGTCCAACAGCAGGAGAGTTGAAGGGATTTACCCAGCCACCCAGGGCTGCACAGCACTTACCACTGTTTGTGAACAGCACACTCAGGCATGCCACATACTCATCTGGTGCAGGGCTGAAAGCCCTGTGTCCTGGGAAGCCCCTCTGTGCTGGGCAAGCAGGCACATGTGGTCGCTCTGATACAAGGTGGGTCTCTGCTCATGACATCGAGGTGAACTGGTCTCCATCTCGTGGAACCCCTGGCTGACCCGGCCGCCCCAAGCCAACCTTCAGAGCTCTTTGTCATCTCCTTGTTAGGAGGAGGCCTGCGATGTTGCTGAATGTGTCCTGGTGGGAGTGTTGTCATTGCTGTCAGAGATGCGGGGAGAGTGATGGCGCAGTCTGGGATAATGAACCGCTTAGTTATGACAAATCCACTGGCGCCCCGATGCATACCTCGATGCCACGTCATTCATCAGGATGGATGTGCGCCAGGTTTAATGCCCAGAACAGCTCTGCTTTCAGCTGGAGGCCGAGCAACTGGCAGATGCACGTCTCTGAGGAAGAGTGGTCAGTTATCTCAGGATGATGGCCAAGGTGCTTCTGCTTCCAGCATCTGTATGTCCAGTCCTGGTGTCGGGCTCTATGGGCATCTGATGTGGGGGTCAGTTGGGGCTGGAAGATTCTAGAAATCCAGCAAAATCCACCCTTCAATTTACACATGAGGGAACTGACGCCCAGAGATGGTCGACTTGCCAAGGGTTCGACACTGTTGAGCAGCATGGCTGAGGCCAAAACCCCTCGTCCTGCACTTGTTCCTCTGTCTGCTCCACCTCCTGGCTGATGGCTCCTTCTGGAACCCCCTCCCTCGAGGGCCCTGGCAGCACAGCCCCTCTCCATTCTCCTGTCCTCCTCCTTGGTCCATGGGTTCTCCTGACCTGGGCCTCTGCCAGAGGGATTGAGAGGCTGCTATCCTGGTCCCTGCAGCTTCCAAATGCCACTCCCTGCTCTTCCTGCCTCTGTCCACCCCTGGACCCCCTTTGCTAGCCTGAACAGGGAGCACCTAAGGCAGGAAGTCTGGGGCCGCCCTCCATTGGCGGCAGGGCTCGGGAATCCCAGCCTTGACTGTGCTGCTCCACGCTGGTCTCAGCCACTGTTTCTAGTTCCTCCTCACCCGAGAGGATGCTGTAACTCACCCAGGTCACTACCAAGGGGCAGAGCAAGCACTTGACCTGGACCATGGATGTCCTTCCTCGGGGAGGGCACAGGTGGGAAGGGGCCTGGCAAGGACAGGATGGAGTTTCCAGAGAAAGAACCCAGTGCATTTGGTCTTTGGAGAATGATGGGATTTTGTGCCTTTAAGAGTCCAAGCATCAGACACCGAAAAGTTTCCCTGTGGTTTTCAGTAGGGAAAAGGCTCCTGGCCACGAACTGCTGCTGCCTCCTCTTCTGCCTGGGGCTGTCTGGGCAGCAGCTTTCTCACCTGGGACCCATGTGGTGATGGGAGCTGTCACAGCCTCTCCTGCCACATCTGCCTTGCCTCCTCTCTGCCCGCCGCTGCCCACACACTGTCTGCTGCTTATTTCAGCCTCACACGGGAAGTACCCAGGGAGCCCACAGTGTGCTGTAAGGCTCTGGCCTCCAACTCCGAAGGATCAGGGTCTCCATTCTGCCCACCATCTCTCCCTTGAGCCTGGCTTCACTCCCAGATGTCTTTTCAGAGTCCTAGTTGCTTGGAGAGTGGTTGTGGGTCTGTGCTCCCCACTCTCACCTGGCCCTGGCCAAACAGCGGCTGCCCTGCCCTGCCCTGACTGCCCCATTTGAGAGCCAAGTCCTGCTAAGGATGCAGCGTCAAGGTCAGCGCTGTGCTGTAGTCAGTAAAATTACCACTTGCAAAGCAAGCATCCAGTTTGTATCCCAGCTGCTCCTCTTCTGATACAGCTTCCTGCTAATGGCTTGGGGGAAAGCAGAAATTGGCCCAAATGTTTTAGGGCTCTGACACCCACATTACAGACCCAACTGAAGCTCTTAGCTCCTGGCTTGGAACTGGCCCAGACCTGACTGTTGTAGCCACATGGGGGCAGTGAAACGGCAGATGGAAGATCTCTCTCTCTCTCTCTCTTCCCCACCTCCCTCTCTTTCTGTTTCTTCACCTCTCTGTATAATCTGAATTTCAAATAAAACAAATAAGTCTTTTTTTAAAAGAAAAAAGATGCAGTGATAACCAAGGGAACAGCCAATCCAGGACTCAAAATTCTCAGGTGATCACTGAGCCCTCTGACTCCACTCTGGGAGGTAGCAGAGGCAATGGGGCTGCAAGGCTTACAGACCCAGGTTCAAATCCCGGTATGGGTATCTACATTGATTATATGGAATGAGGTACTTTGTGGCCCTGAAGAATGAAGCCTCTTGGTGACGGGAACATGACCTTGGGACCTACCTCCCAGGGTTGGGTGAGGAACAAGGCTGCCCACATCTGAGGAAGCCGGAGAGCAGTGCTGGCCTCATGCCATTTCACAATGCCACTGACCCTTGACCCTGATGAAGCTCATGTTCCAGGAGAGGCAGATGGGCAGGCAGACAATCACACCCCCACATGGCATGATTGCTGCCAACGTGAGAAACAAATGGGAGCAGAAGTGCTACAAGATTCGACAGTGCCCCATGGCCTGGCACAGCGATGTGCAATCTGAGAACCAGGTCTGTTACCTCCCCTGCAGCCTGAAGCCCCTCTCTGTCAGGTCCCAGTGGGACTCTAGAGGACTGCCCAGGGACCAGCATCACTCGCCATCTCCTATACCCATGGCTGTAAGTGCCAGGCTTCCCTGAGACAATGCTCCTGACCCAGCTCATGGGAGATAATGTGGCCAGCCAAGAAGCCAAGAGCTTGGAGTACAGGGTGCAATACTGAAAGAGCCACGACACTCCCCAAGGGTGTGATGCAGAGGGAAAATGTGCCCTTGAAGCTGGCACCCCAGGATCTTACTGCTGCCCCTCCCCTCACCCCACTACCACTCCCAACCCCAGCTCTGGCCCTTGTCCAACAGGTTGTTCTGCCACGTCCAGTCCAGCATGGATGATGTTGAGAAAATGACCCTCGCATGGGCCCTGCTTGGAGAACACCCCAGTTCCAGAGCACTTCAAGCCTAGTATGTTCTTCCTGCACATACTCATACCTTCCTTTATCACAGAGGCTTCCCAAGCCTGGGACCCAGGGCAGCACCTCCCCAGAACTGCTTGCTGCGTTACACCACCTGTGAAGTTCCCGCTGTGACTTGTATCAGAACCTCGAAGGCCTATATCACCATGTGATGGCTGTAATTCAGTTGATTGTGGGTTCCTCGGTCAGGACACGGGTTCCAGGAGGGTAGGGACATGTCTGTTGTCACTGCTGTATCTCCAATGACTGGTACTCCGTCTCACACAGATCTCTGCAGGAGTAGACAGGAAGAATGAAGAGAGGAAAGTTCTGGGAAGTCCTTGGGCAGGGGGTGGGGGCAGGCCTAATGGCACATCACTCGGTATCTCTCAGAACTGTTTGAAGATAGCAAGGGGCTGCCCTTAGCTCCCGACTCTCTCTGTGTTCTGGGATAGATGGTCTTGTCCTAAGCTGTCACAAACAGCCCCTCACACCCTTGCCCTCTAACTCACTTCTTCCCGAGTCCCCTTTTCACCTATGCCATGGGCTGTTCACCTGTCCTTGCCTGCTCTGTTTACTGCTCCCGTGGAGGTCCAACAATGACCTCCCTCCACCCCGCTCGCCTCACCTGCACACGCCATCTGCACCTACCTTAGAAGGCTGATGGCAGGGGGCCTGCCTCGGGTCCCATGCTCCCTCGCCATCTGCACCCTCCTTAGGCAGCTGGAAGATGTATGTATCGGATAGCAGGAGGGCTGCCTCAGGTCCCATGCTCTCAACCATCTGCACTGAGCAGTCTCACCTCCAGGGCACCTCTCAGAGGTGAGAGTTGGGGGCAGTCAATAGTCAGCCCATGGTCCTACGCTGTACAAGACAGGAAGCAGGTTCTGGGCTCCTGCCATGGTCCTCCCAGCCACACTGAAGCAGGGTGCAGACATGCATCTTTTCTCCAGCACCTTCCCTCACCTTGTGTGTCACTCATCAAGAGGCTATAATCGCTTGGCGGTAATCACAGAGCCGGGTCGGGGACTGAGTATGTGACCTTGGCAGGTGACATTGTCTTGCTCTTCCTGCAGGAAGTAGGAAGCCTGCACCTTCCCTCCCCTAGGGTTGTGGGGGTGATGGGGTGAGTGTGGAGTGAATGTGTGTCAAACAAGCTATTGGCTCAGAATAGGGCTCTGCGCCTGCAGGCCATTGCCACTGTCTCACTCGTGGACTGGCATGCCGTGGGGTCCCTCAAGCAGTGGACGGTGGGGCAGGGGTTGTCATTTGGCCTGTTTTGGCTTTGGGGTGATCCGAGCTATCCCCTCACATCCCTCTGCCTTCCTCCCACCTCCGTGTGTGACCTCACGAGTCATAGTGTGCATTGCTGCAGGTACGTGAGTCACATCTGCTGCCCAGCTCCTGGCTCAGGGCTCACCCGCAGCAGGTGGAATGGTGCAGAGAGAAGGAACCCAGGATTGGCCCTTTGGGCTCTGGGGTCCGCTGTGAGCCTGGTCCCCGTTCCAGGCCACAGTGGGCTCTCTCTGCACCTTACCTCTCACCCTGGAGATGAGGCCCGGAGCAGGCAGGTCCGGTCTGCCTCCAGCTTCCCCATTGATCCTGTGGAAGTCAATGCTTGTTTGTTCCTTCCTGGAGTGTTGTAGCCATTAAGTTCCAGGCAGGGGTCAGGCCCCTGGGCTCGATCTGCTCAGGTTGCCTGCACAATTGAAATCCCCGAACCCATCCTGGCTAGTTTTCTCATTAAGACGATTGGTCTTGATTGATCCATTAGATCAATAGGCGGACATCAGGCAGCGGGAAACCAGTCTGAGGAGCCCAGATGAATGGGCAAGAATGAGGTCCCCACAGTGCTGGAGTGGGCATCTTCTGGGATAGGGCCAGGGGCAAGTGGAGGCAGGGGTGTGGGCTTGGCAGGCTGGACTGGGGTATGGGAAGTGCCAGGCTAACAGTGGGCCTCCTGTCCCATGTCCCCTGGGTGGGCACTTCCAAGAGGGTGCTGGGGTTGGGATCTAGTGGTTACAGGGGTCTGGTGCCCGCAATCACTTCCCCACCCATCACCACCACCACCGTGGCCAAGGGCCTCCCTGTCCCATCCCACTCCTTGCTTTGGTGACTGGGCATGTGTGGAGGGAAAGAAGAGTGACAAGGATGCCAGCAGTGGCTTCCCAGGGCTTTCTTGCCATTGCATTGGGAGTGATTTGATTATGAACCTGGGACCATGGGCTCCCTTGGGCATGAAGCAGGTGGGAGGGGCTAAGTACCCACAGTCAGAGAGGTTTGAAAACACTGGGCCCAGGTGTTTCAGGATGCTGCCTGCAGGACCTAAGAGATCCATCAGGGCCCCCTACAACTCTTTGAAGGGGGGAGGGGGAGGGGCTGGACCTCCAGAGCCCACCTCCTGTGCATGGAGTAGGAATGCCCTCCTGAGCCACTTGCTACCGAGACCAGCATGTCCTGTGTACAGGGAAATATGTGGCCCATGAAACAACAACTTTTCATCTCGGAGGGTTCCACTGGAACCAGGGAGGTGACAGAGGTCATGAGAAGAGGGTGACCAGATCCAGGCAGGCCCTGGTCATCCTTCGTGAAGACCACAGTGGGACCCAGGCACCGCACACCCCGCCTGACAGCTGAGCGGCGGCAGCCTTGGCCCTCCAGGCAACATGTGTACTCACACCTTTCTTCTTCCCCTCTAGGCTACCTGACTGTCAACATCGAGCCTCTCCCCCCAGTGGTGGCCGGGGACGCCGTGACCTTGAAGTGTAACTTCAAGACCGATGGCCGCATGCGCGAGATCGTGTGGTACCGGGTAAGTCGCTGCTGCTGCCGCTTCCGGTCCTGTGCCCAGGTCTCTGCTCAGCTCTGTGTCTCAGCTGGGAAACAGCCCCGGACAGTGCAGAAACAAAAGGCACTTCACCGGTAGACAATGAAATATGAATTTCATGTAGCATTCATGAGCTACCCAATCTTGGTGTTTTACTTTCGATCGTTCCAGAAAGTACAAACCAGTCTTAGCTCACACTCTTCACCCTTCAGGGGAAGGTTGAAAGCTAACCTGGTTCACGGGTTTGCGACCCCTGATACAAAAATCACACTTTGTTGATCTTTGTTAGCTGCGTTGCCCTTCATTTAAATGAAATCGATAAGTAAGGCAGTCAAGAGGAACCTCTCTGGATGCAGCAGATGGGGCATGGAGGGGAGGAGGAATGGAAGGAGTGGAGGGCATGGGTGGGCACAGGCTGGTGGTCTCGGATCTAGAACTGGTTCCCAGCTCCTTGAGGTTTCACCAGCTCTACCCACAGTACTGGGAGACCAGTGTTTGAGCGACCCCCAGCACCTGTACGCTCCTGACCCTGACTCATAACAACTGCTCTCCTTGGCCTCCTTGCCTTTGGTCCAATCTCGCTCCGTACCCACCTGTCTGTTACTGCTCCCTGCTGCTTCACTCTGGGGTGCAGCATTTGCTGATTGGTGCTGTTTTATTGGCTGTGATATGTGTTCCTTCTCACTGAAATTGTGCTTCTCCGTCTGAGCATTGGAGTCCCACCTGCTCAGAAGCAACCCAGGCTCGCCAGGTAGCTCAGCCTGCACAGGTGCGAAGCCAGCATCGGGGAACCGGCATCCCGCAGGGTCCTGGCTTTAGAGGCTGCATCCATGCCTGACAGATCTGTGGGTTTAGACAAAGTCAAGGGCTGTGCTAAACAGGACTACGAACTGGATCCCTAAGAGGCATGTTTACAGGATGTGGGCATGGCTCGGCTGGCACAAGCTGTGAGTGTCTCATTAGCCCCATCTCCCTGCTGAAGGAGTGCCCACCTCTCTCCTTCCACTGCCCTGCAAGTGAGAGCACAAGGGAACAGCTGACACAAACACACAGCCCCAGTGGGAACAGTTCGCAGGCATAGACAGCATGGAGCTTGGCCCGAGAAGGGCTGCCAAGGCCTCGAAGCAGCTGTCCCCACCCTGGCTCGCATTCTCACTTTGCGGTGATGGAAGTCTTCGTGCAGAGAGCTGCCAGAGGTGGGGCAAAACCGGAGTCAGGTGGGCATAGTGTGGGAAGTCAGGAGCAGGCTTCTGTGTGGCTCTACTCTGGGTCTCTAGAGGTGGAGGTGCCCAGAAATGGGAAGAGGACTTGGGGAAATCCCTGGCACCCAGCTTGTGGGCTGGACAGATTCCCCCCACCTCACCCCAGTGCTAAGATCTGCCGTCCACTCCCTCGTCCGCCTCTCTCTCTTTCTCTCTTCCTCTTCCCCCATCTCTCATCCTGACGCACTGATTGCTTAAAGACTCGGTTACATCTCTTACGGATGTCAGGCCCTGCCTATCGGGCTGCGCTAATTAATTAATTTTATTTCGTTTCACATCCTTTGACTGAGAGCCTCTGAAACAGGGGGTACGCAGATGTATGCAAATCACATGCAAATTGTCCACTACAGTGCCAACTGTCTGGACCCTTTTAATTCCGTAGCTGGATGGGTGGTGGTTCAGCTGACTGCTACCCCCCCGGGGGGGGACAAGGGAGCCCACGTGCCTTGCCAGGGAGGGTGAGGGCAGGGCAGAGGACAGTGGGCTGCCAGGATTCTCTGCCGGCTGCCCCCCTGGCCTCCCCTCACTCACTGCCTCCTTCCTCAAGAAGACGGCCAAAAAGAGAGAAATAAGCACCTACCCAGATGGGGCTGCCAGAGCCAGGCAGGCCAGGGTTTCTGAGGGGCCTGGGAGAAGCTGCAAGACCCTCCTCCCTCCTCCCCGTGGCCCCCACCCACCAGGGAGCTGCCTCCTGCCCTGGCTTCCTCTCCCTGTCCTCCCTGAATGGGCTCACAGAACACAGCTTGGAAGGAAATGAATAGATCACACAGGCCCAGCCAGACTGGTCTCAGTCTCTTGATGGAGAAAAAAGCAAGGCTTTGTAATAGGGCCGCTACTACCCGTTCAACCCTAGCCACGGTGGAGCCCCACGGCCTGTGTGGGGTCCTGAAAACATCACCGCGACAAGGAGTTCATCCTGGGGTCCCAGGAGACAGCCACTACCTGGGAAGCAGATGACACAGTCCAAAACCAAGGAAATCACCCTCTTCGTGTGGACCAGCCGTTCGGGAAGATCTCCAGGAGGTGGGTGGGGTGCCTGAGTTCTGAGCGCCTCACTCCCAGATCGGGCCAATTGGGGAGGAATCCTGCTGGTGCGTACAAGATGGGATCCCAAATTACCAAACAGACTCAAGAAAACGCGTATGGGTGGAACCCTGCTCCATGAGTGTGGTGACCACTAGCTGCCTGGGGCTGTTTCCATTCCATTAAACCACACTGAGCTGAAATTCACTTCTTCCATCCAGTCCACCACGTTTTGATGCTGGTGGTCCCCGTGTTGGACAGAACCAATACAGAGCATGCCCGTTGTCATGAAAGCTCCATGGACAGCACCCCGCCCCCCCCCCTGCCAGGAGCTGTGCAGTTCTGGAACACGCTATGTGAGTCTGGCAAGGGAAGAACTGGGATGGCTCATTGAGCAGATGGTTCAGTGGGCAGCTTTCCTGGCATGATAGTAAGACAGGCTCCTTGTTTTGTGATCTGCTGTGTTGGATTGGGCGTGTGGTGTCAGTTGGGGGGGGGGAGGTTTGATCACTTTGGAGAACTTCTCTGAGTTGTCAGTCCCTAAGAGGCGGGGCTTTGCAGCTGTCCATCAAAGCCCTGTTCACCTAGAGGACTCTTCCCAGGCCCTCCCTCCCTCTTCCTGTGCTTTTTCAGTGGTGACATAGCATCATCTGCCAGGTTGGAGTTGGCAGGTTCCATCTCAGTGACTCAAGCACCTGACTCTCCTTTTCTCTATGGCTAATAGAGTTGAGGTGCAATTCCACACTGGGCCAGTCGGAGGCTCTCACCTAATAACCAATTTACCCTAGCATTAAAGGGCAGACTCTACTCAGGCCTTCCTGTCCATTTACACCTATAGTTGGGGGGTGTATTTGGCATTGCTTCTGATATCAGTCTGAGTTGCTGTCCTTGTTGAGCTTTCACTAGATGCCAGCACAGGACCCACTGTTTTGTGTTTTGTTTTCATGATAGCACTGGGAGTCAGGAACCATTGTAATCCTACTCTCTGTGGGTCTCTAACTTCTGTGCTGACCCCATCATGTTGAGACAATGGATCATGAGGTGTCAAGGACAAGGGTGGGGTCCTTTCCCTGCTATGTTCCCCACACCGGGGCAGAGTAACCTCAGTAAACATGTGTGCCACCGCAGAGCTGAGATACAGCATGCACACACACACTGTGACAGCCTTGCCACGTGGCCCCCTCGGGCTTCAGGTGGACACGTGCATACTGTTGACTAATGCTTTCTGGTCTGTGTACACTCAGGAGGCTCCATGGAGTGTGGGGAGAAAAAGGATAGATAGTTATTAGAAAAAAAACACCATCTCAACCCATTTAGTTGGAGGTCACCTGCCCAGCGGGCAGAGCCAAAGGTCAGTTTACATCATTGAACTCCATTAAGCAGCCCCACAGGATCACGGGGATCCAACCTTCCATGGCGGTTTTTATCATCCCACCTTTGTTTTGCCTCCTGCCTTCACTGTTTGTTCGCACGAGTTGCTCTGGGCCCAGGTTACGAGGCCACAGAAGAGTCACAGAGCGAGACAGAGACGGTGAGCTGCAGTGAGCGATAACGCCCCCGCATCAGCATCCCTTATCTCACCCGGTTCACCTTGTGAGGAGATGGCACAACCGGCTAAGCCACGCATCCCCTTTGAGGCTCTGTGGGTGGCCTGGGCAGGGAAGGCTCGTGGTTCCTTCAGACCACAGAGAAGGGATGGAGCCTGGGGGCTGGGAAAGACGGGGTAGGAAGACAGAAGCCTGAGGCGTGTCCAAAACCTGCCCGTGCATCCCACCTGTTTGACCTTGGGCAGTGACCCAACCTTTCAGCACTTTAGAAACCTCGTCTGAAATTGATTGTGAAAACACGTGACTCATAGGCTTAGAGGAGACAATGCCTGCAACGAGACCAGAGCAGCGTTGGCTCCCCACTGCACCTGCTCAAGGAAGGCCTCCTTCTCCTGCCTCGGGGGCCTGTGGGATGCAGGGTAGGGGGAGTCACGGGGCAAGAACACAGGTGCTGGCCTGGAGGCCCCGAGTCCCGTCTGACCACCTCCACTGCCAAGGGCTCTGGGCAGAGACAGTGCTTCAAGCCACTGTGTTCCAAAGTGGCTGTGCTGATCAACTCGCTGGATTTCAATTTATAGACACATCGTCTTGGCATTAAGCCATTTCAGTGCCTTTCCAGCAGCAGGGAACTATTTCACAATGGCTTTGCTGGCAGTGGGTTTCTCTTAGCCTCAGCTCTTGACAATGTTCTGTTATCTGAAGAGAAATAAGAAACAGTGGTCATGAGGGGATGCTGCAGTCCCCTGGTATATCAAGAGAGCAAGCAGGTGGGCATGCCCATGGACAATCAGCAGAACAACATTCAAGTTCCAGAAGACTTGGAAGAACCAGCCCATTGCCCCTTCTGGCTGGGAGCCAGCCTGGCCCCATGCCAGTGACTCCTTCTCCTTCCTGGACCCATAGCCTGTTCTAGGTCTCCCCAACTCTCGAAGACCCGGACGAAGAAGACAAGAAGACAAGTCCCTCCCTCTGCTCCATTCAGCTGGAGCAGCAGGTCCTCCCTGTGTCCAGCCTTAGTGTGGAACAAGAAGGCAGCCAAGGGACTGCAGGCTGTAGAGTAAATTATATTACTGCAGATCAGGTTCTGGGACTAGCATCACCTTGTAGTGAGCAAAGCCACCACCATGGACCTTGCATGTTCTGTCAGAGCGCCATGAAGTTCTGGCCACTTTGCTTCCATCCAGTTCCCTGCTATAGCTTCTGGGAAAGCAGTGGAAGATGGCCCAAGTGTTTGTGTCTCTTCCCCTCACATGGGGAACCCCAGGGGAGTCCTAGGGTTCTGTTTTCTCACTGACCCAGCCCTACCCATTAGGGTCATTTGGAGCTGAACCAGTAGATAGAGGATCGCCTCTCTGTTTCTCCCTCTCTGTCCGTCTGCTTTTCAAATAAATCTTTAAACAAAGAAAAATGGCCAGTTTCCAAGTCTAGCTCCCTTGCCTTCCTTTCATTCCAGGGCCCCGGAAACTGCACCCTCCACTGTAGCAGGACCAGATTCTTACAACATAATCTCCTTCTTGAAGAGAGCTGGTTAACCCTCCCCTAGAGGTCACAGCATGATTGGCAGCCACTGCCTCCCCACCCTTGGTCTTATAGTGGAAATTTGGTTTTCAACACTTAGAGATGCCCAAATCGCATAACTTGTTACAATCTGGGGTCATAACAAGAGGGTTGGCACTGTGGTGCAGCAGCAAATGACTGCCTGTGACACCAGCATCCCACATGGGCACTGGTTCAATTCCTGGTTGCTCCACTTCCTATCCAGTTCCCTGCCAATGGCCTGGGAAAGCAGCAGATGATGGCTCACGTGCTAGGGACCCCATACCCACACAAGAGACCTGGGTGAGTCCCCTGGATCCTGCTTTGTCTTGGCTCAGCCCTGGATTACAATCTGGTGTTTGGGAAGCCGTCGGGGACAGCTGTTCTCCCTGCTCACCCAGCATGAATTCAGCACGTTTGTGGACAACCCCCCCCCCCCACACACACACGCTATCACCAGATGCCCAGGACACTTGAAAGAACAAAATTTTCCTGCTATCAGTTCTAAAAAGGACCACAGGTGTAAATATTGAGAAGATGGTCTGGTGGGATTGAAAGTGACTGGGTAGTAACGGAAGTTGAGATGGCAAAGGCGACACAGAACCAGTTATGCCAAGGCAGGGATGTGGAGTGTTGCAGGGTCACTACTGAAAACAAAGCTTCTTCTTTTTTTTCCCAAGGATTTATTTATTTATTATTAGGAATGCAGATTTACAGAGAGATACAAAGATCTTCCATCCACTGGTTGGTTCCCTCCCCAGTGTCTGCTAATGGCCAAAGCTGAGCCAATCTGAAGCCAGGAACCAGGAGCTTCTTAGTCTCCCATGTGGGTGCAGGGTCTCAAGGCTTTGGAATGTCCTCTACTGCTTTCCCAGGCCGCAGGCAGGGAGCTAAATGGGAAGTGGAGTAGCTGGGATATGAACTGGAACCCGTATGGGATCCTGGCACTTGTAAGGTAAGGATTTAACCACTGAGTTATTGCGCCAAGCCCTGAGAACAAAGCTTCTTAGATTCGAAGCATGGGAGGGGAGCCTGTGTGGTTGGCACTAATGAGAAGCAGAGAGAGAAGAAATGGCACCAAGCAGAGAAGCAGGTCTGAGCTCCAGATGCAAAATCTGCATAAGCACTGGAAGCTTATTTTTTTTTAACTTCCCATTCCCATGAGGGCCTCCCATTAGGGTGGGAATGGTCAGGCACAGATGGACTCAGGCCACCTGCCTGCTGATGAGTCAGTCCCTGTCTCTTGCAGTCACCAGTGCAGCCCAGCAGAGGCGTCCCCAGAGTTCCCTTAGAGAGCCCCAATTTTTGTGCATGTTAGCACCTGGCAGGTGCTTAGACACAGTTTGGCAAGGCCTGCCCACAGTCTCAGCTTTCACTGGTAACCTATCCCAGCCAGGCATGGCCTATACCATGCTTACTGGTGAATGCTGCATCCCTGCCTGCCTTAGCTCATCCCCAGCCCTGGCTCCCGTGCTCCCCAGTGGAGCTGCAGCCTAGCAGGAGAGTTCTCCAACTCTCCTCACCTTGCTTACTCCTAGTCCTGGATCCCATGCTTGCTGGCAGGTACAGTGGCCCTGCCTGGCATGATTTTCCCTCGGTTCCAGCCTTTGCATGTACTGGTGGGTACAGCAGCCCAGCCCCACACAGCCTCTTCCCAACCTCAACTCCATGAGTGTCAGGTGGTCTCCTGTCAGGCCTTCTCCAGCTCTCTGCACAAACTGACAGGTTCTGCAGTCCCACAGAGGCAACTCCCAAGTCCCCTACAGAATCTGCCCCCAGTCCTTTTGTGTTCTGGTAGGTACTGTTGCCGAGCCTGCATGGCTTGCAACTCCTGCTCTGACACTTACAGGCAGGTACTGTGGCCTAGCCCCGCCATGCATGCACCGTAGCCCCAGCTTTTACATGTGCCAGCAGGCAGCCGGTGGTGCTATATTGTCCAGCCCAGCTCTCCCACATGGCCAGGTACCTTGGCTAGACTCAGACATGTCCTCTGGCCTCCCTGTCCAAACCGCTCTGTCTTAGCTCCCCTGCCTACTTGTAAGCATGGTACACCCAGTCTATGGAAGACTCCAGAAATTACTCCTTGCCCTGTCAAACATGCCCTTAGCTGTTCCCATTCCAATACATCCAAGGCCTCCTTCTAGGTGATCTGTAGCACCCTCGCCCTGGTCTAGGGGCTGAGGCAGTGCATCCCGGCTCAGCACTCCCCACATTTCCTGCCCCTCCCCCACCTCCAGAAAAAAAAGAATAAGCAACTCTGCTGGCACACTGGTATAATGAACACAAACTTGGCATCTACCAGTCCCAGAATACTCATCAGCTACTGGCTGTTTTTCTCCCAGCAATGTAACACTTGGCCTAGGTACAAGGCAACCTAGGCAGTTGCCTGTAGCTTTAAACAGGAGGCTAACTGGATCTGGCTGACTTTATTAGATGTTCGCTTGTAAGAATGGGAAGCAAAATGCATCTGCTTGTAACTCATTGGTGAACACAATTAAGGTGTGAAGGAAATGGGGGGTTCAGGAGCGGGGCAGGGATAGAGCAGGTAGAGGGGGCGTGCATGGAGGCAGAGAGGCTGTAGCTGCGGCTTGAGGCCCTGAATCTGGAACTCTGAGGCGAGGCTGAGTCCTGAGATTGAAATGATTGAGATGTGAGGGGGTTTGTGGTTTGGGGGCGTGCCCAGGAGTGCGTGTGTGGGAACCTTAGTCCCTCACACACCACAGCACAGACAGGTGATGGGTGCTGGTGTCACAAGAGCAGTGAGTGTGAGAGCGAATCCTGAGAAATGCATGCGTGTTCTCTCTGTCCAGGCAGTGCTGCGGCCAGGAGCCCTCCGCCAGGTGCAGCCCCTCTGCCTTCTACTTCCCGGCAGCCAAGACCTTCTGCTGTTCATAAATTCCCCAAGCTGTGATGTTCTGTGTCCTGGAAGCAAAAAAAAGGACCAACACTTGGGTCACCCGAGGAGGGCTGGTAGCGAAAGTCACAGGCTTGGGTGCAATGACCAGAGCGGGGAGAAAGAGAAGCATGCACAGTGATGGACCCTGGGGCACCCCAAAACTTGGGGATAGCAAAGGCTGACAAGAAGCAGCCAGACAGGTATGAAGAAAGCTGGGGTGTGGGTGTCCTAGAATGCAAGAAAGAGACAGATGTCCATGACCTTGGCCATAGTGGGGGAAGGGGCGGAAAAGAGCAGATCCTTCACTGTGAATGGGAGCAGAAGTCTGGCTGTGCTGAGCTGGGAGGAGCACCGAGACAGCAGCGTGGCTTTATGGTTTTGACTAATTAAAGCGACTTGACCTTGAACTTCAGGTGACATAGAGAAAACAGTGGCTTCTGCTCCACTTTAATATACAGTCTTTTCCGAACTTTCCTGGCCTCTGAGTACGGACTGGAGGCAGCCTGGCTGTCCTCCCCAAAAGCATGGAAGCGGAGGGCTCTGCCTTTCCCCGCTCCACCACGTGCTCAACTCAGTGGTCTTCAGGTGTTGTCAGGGCCACGACGCCCCCAAGCTCCATACACAGGGGCAGGCACACCCTCTTCTTTCCAATGGAAGCGCTCCGTCCAACCAGACAGCACCGGCTCCTTGTCTGGCCAATGGGCGCCGTTGTCGCATGGGCATTTGTGTGGCACAGCAGACGTTTGCATGGGCTGCACAGGAGAAGCAGGTGTCGTGTCTGCATCTGCATCCCCTGCCCCGCCTGCCTGCCCGCGTCTTGCTCAGCGCCTCCTCTGGGAGGCCCCGACCTCTCTCAGCAGGATGGAATTAAGACATGCACCTGCTGTGTTCCTGCAGACTCAGATCACAGAGCTCGCCTGTCCTCTAGTTATCCCGCTTTGCATCTCTGTGTTTTATTTATATACTTTCCCGATGCATGCTGTGGTGGCGAGCAGGTCCTGGGGCCAGGGTTGGAGGTAAGGATCCGGCAGAGATGAGCTTCTGGGCTTGTACAAATTTTGGCAGAAGATGTGCATGCCAAGATGCACACGCACTTGTCAGGGGGAAGGGGCTGGATTTTTGTGGGCTCTGCAGGTTCTCCCCCAAAAGCTCAGGAACAGCAGCAGGAGCCCTGGTGGGGTTTTGTGTGTGTGTGTGTGTGTGTGTGTGTGTGTGTGTGTGTGTGTGTATGTGTGCACTTGGGCCACACAGAGACCACATGGGGCTGGCCAACTACGGCAGGCAGAAAGTCCAGGAGTGGCCCATGTGGTATAGCTCAGTGGGTGCAGCTGCCACTACCAACACTAGCATCCCCTCTCCAAATGCTGGTTCAAATCCCTGCTGCTCTTATTCTGTCCCAGCTACCTGCTAATGTGTCTGGGAAGACAGTGAAAGTGATGGCCTGTGTGCCTGAATCTCTGCCACCCCTGGCTGTTGTTGCAGTTAACTGGAGAGTGAACCAGTGGATGAAAGAGCTCTTTCTGTGCGTAGGCATGTGGGGGTTGGGTTGATGTTGATACGTGTGTCCCTCCCTGTTGCTCCATCTTTGAAGTAAATAAGCAGATAGTTTTTTAGAAAGACAAAGTCCTTGAGCCTGCCAGGGGGAGGGGAGAAGGGGGGGATAAGGAGGAGTGAAGGGAGGGGAGGGCAGGGGAGGTGCTACGAAAGACCTTGAGTAGGAAGAAGTAGGTGCTGGGTTCGGATCAGTCCAGACTCCATAGCTTAGTGAGCCCGGCCCTTACCCGTGGATGGGCAGAGGAGCTAGGAAGGGGAGGATGACGCAGCCCTGGGCCGGCCACTCAGCACATGGCCCTGGGATAGGGGTGCCGAGAGCAGAGCGTCCTCTTCTCCTTTGGGGATTCTGATACTGGCAGGGAGACCACCCCTTACAAGGGTGACAAGAGTCCCTGGTTTCCAATGGTGGAGCATTGGAGCAGATGCCTCCAAAAACAAGAGGCTCTGTGGGCCCACATGAGCACTCCTCGGGACAGGCCAGGAAGGTGGCAGTCTGCTGGTGCAGCTCGCCCTAGGGCATGGGTATGCTCACTCCCTGAACAGAGCAGAACATGCTGCTGTGTGTCCTCAATAGCCGATTTACCCTCTCTGAGCTCTGGAATCTTCCGATATGACAGCCTGAGGCTATGGGGGTCTCTGCTTCCTTTCCCCCAGTGAGCCTGGGCTTGGGGAGGGGGTAGGAGCTCCCCCAAGCAGGGCTCCCCCGGGGGTGGGATGCAGTGGGGGTATCTGGGCATCTCTTTGTGAGGTGGGTGTCCAGCCTGGGTTGCTGCCAGCTGCTTGAGCCAGTGGAACCAGGGGCCATATTAAGCCCCAGGTGTAATTTCCAGCAGATTCCACCTGACTCACGCCCTGCTAGGTTTAAGTGACAAGGGGGCTGACTTAACTTGTCAGGCAAGGATTAAAGGTGAACTTCTGCTCTGGCAGGCAAGCGAAATGAAATAGGACGGCCGAAACAAGACACATTTCTCTCAAACCTGGCCTCAGGCTTCCCTCCCTCCCTCCGGCATCCCGCCTGCATCTTCCTCTGTGCCTTGCCCTGGGTGTAAGGGCTCCCAAGGCTGCCAGGCTCCTGGGGCAGAAGCACAGCTCTGCAGCTCTTCTAGTCATGACTGTCCCACCCCCACCCCACAGAGCACAGGAGCTCCATGTCATCTGCAGGAACCAAGTTCAAGGTCATCGGCCCGGTGTGCAAGATCCTTTCTGGACTGTTTTTTCCAGCCTGGTTCCCTACCATGTTCCCAAATGGACCCCCAACTCAGATCATACGTCCTGTTGGCAGCTCTCTGCTCTCACCAATGCATTTCCACCTCCATGCCCGTGCATATGCTATTGTGCCTTGCTCCCCACCCCCATCTGATAAATTTCCCTTTGGCCTTCTGCTGTTCTACCGCAATGTCAACCCCCTCCCACACCAGGGGCGTCTCCATGTTCTTTGTTCATTCTGGGCTGAATTGGATTCTTAGGGCCCTCCCATGAGGCTGAGCACGCTGGGTTTCTTCATTCGTCTAGGCAGCAGGTGTTTCCTGAGCACCTACTATGAGTCCAGCATCAGGAGCAAAGCATAGAATGAAAACAATGTGACCTTGCAGCTCCGCGGGGACAGCAGGCATTGTATGAAGAATTATCAAGTGAATGCTGCTTTCAAACAGAGGTCACTGCCCCCAAAGACAAGGACAGGACGCTGCTGAGAGCTGGTGACAGCAGGATTAATTGTATCAGTCTAATGATTCTGCCAGAATGCAACTCCTTGCTGGGCTCATTCTGTTCGTGTCTTCCTCTCCCGAGTCCCCTGCAGGAGGCTGAGCCCAAAGCTTAGAGAATGAGCGCCTGCACACATGCATGAATGAATATCTCGGGTGGCTCTGAGGGAGGTGCAAGGAAGCTTTTAGCTGATGAGGTAAGGAATTCCCTCACTGTGGGGCTGCTGAGATATCTGGGGACTGGTGAGCTCCCCAAGAGGTGTCTGAGCCATGGACATGTCACCATCCGTCTCAAAGGTAACAGGTGCAATTCCTGCACCAAGGTGGGAGGGGATTACAGGACGGGCTGCCCCACCTACTTCTGCTTTGGAATTCTGTGCTATGTCTGGTTCAGGTGTCCAGCAATGACATTGTGATGGGAGGTCAGGATGGGATGCACAGCCGCCCTGGCCAGTTGCAACGGGGAAGGAAGTAGTTGTGGTTGCTGGGGGAACCAGAGCCATATGCTTGTCTGTGTCCAGCGAGGGTGTCCCCACTCAGGTACACATTCCCTGAGGGGTGTCCAGCCCCGGTGGGAGCTTGGGGCTGGGGTGTGAAGACAATTCTGACTTATTACCCACCTTAGATACACTACTGGCGCTATCCCCAGTTCTTGGGATAGAAACCGAGATCTTGGGTGTCGCCCTGGGGTCCCACCTGCATTTGTGAAGGCAGAGGTCTCAAGATCCCCCCAACCAAGAGCCATGAGAGGAGGAAGAGACAGTCAGTGTCGGGGACCCCAGGGCTGGGTGGGGTTCAGCAGCTTGCTCCAATCTGTGCTGCTAGTAAGTTGACCCCCAGCAGTGTGTCCATCCCCTGAGGTTCCACTCTGGGCTAGGCAACCCCTGCTAGGGCAGGACTGAGTCCCCCTGAGGCAACCTGGAGGTTGGATCATGAGAGGGCCAAGCCTGTTGGTGACTGAAGAGAAAATTTACCTGTTATCTATGGCTCAGTCAACCCTATCATCACCGCTGGAGGCAGGTGCCGTGCTAGGTATGTGACAAAAATTGCCAGACCCCTCATAGGAAGCATGTGACGGGAACTGCTGTCCATTATAGGACTTAGCTATGGAGACTCTGAGAGGTCAGCTTGCTGGCCCCAGTCTTCCAGACAGTGAGAGGCGTGGAATGTGAAAGTCAGCCTCTTGGATCTCAGCAGCTCTGCAGCATCCGGGGTGGTCAAGGGTGCCCGGGACGTGCTGCAAATCCTGTGTGGGTAGAAAGTGACAGGGGCCCGTGACACATAAGGCTGGCTGATGCAGGCTGACTTTATCATTCCACGGCCCGGCAGGCACAGAACCATACAGAAACTCTGAAGCGAGGAGTCAAGGGAAAACACAGCTTCCATCCTATGGAGAAAACCTGGGCAGGTCACCTGCCTGGGACAGACAAGACAGAGAGGGCAGCTGGCAGGTAGGGGCCTCGGACTCAGCCCAGTGAAAGCTGGAGGGCTAGGGCCAGGGCATCCTTCACAGCCCATGGACCTGAGGGAGTCCCTTCGTGGAGACAGATGGCATAGTTTCATGGATAGTCCCCCACCACTGGCATTGTGTTGCTTTTATTACGAGTGTTATAATCCTGCTTTGCAAGGCAGTGGAGTAACCCACGTGAGTGTAAACTAGTATTGTGAAGGAGCGGTTCTTGGGGGACCCGTTTTAATGGCTATAATAATCATTTTAATTGGCACATTAATTATGTGCAAGCAGGTGCTTCCAAAATAATTGAGGGTGTTGGAAAGCTGTTTATTTCCTTAAGTGGTTTAAACATTCCCCTTTAACCCTGTTTACTTTATGAACAGCAAATCACTCAAGGGCTGTCCTCCGCAGCCTGACAAGTGAGGTGCATCGGAACTGCTGAGCTCTGGATGAGTGAGGTTGCGACTTCACTCGCTCACCTCCTCGCTGCTTCCAGTAGAGAATTGACACCTACTAAAAGTAGATGTGGGGTCCCCAGCCAGGGTCCCAGGGTGGGGTGGTTGTGAGTCCTGGGCTACGCTCGTCTAGGAGTGACAGAGTGACGGTGATGCAGCGGAGGAGGCCCTGCAGGTTCCGGAATGGTCAAGGGCATAGGAAACCAATGGGGGAACAGGACCAGAGGCCCAGCAAGGGAGAAAAGGGCGCGAAGCTGAGAGGGGTTGGGGAACCCAAGCAGAGCCCCCTGCTGCGTCGCCATGCAGCAGAGCTGGAGCTGTTTGCACCGGAGTATTCAAAGGACACTGAGCAGGAAAGCAGCAGGGTCTGATTTGAGAAAGCCCTGTCTCATTTCCGGAGACATCTCCCAACAGCTCAGACTTGGCGTGGACAGAGCAAAAACGCCGAGTTCCTCCCCAAGCCTGCCCTCTCCTCCTTCTCCTCCATTCCAGGAAATGGGGTCACAAACTCCCACCTTTCTTTCTTATATTTTTATTTATTTATTCTTATTGGAAAGACAGAGAGAGACAGAGATTTTCCATGTGTGGGCTCCCGCAGCAGTCAGGACCGCACCAGGTTGAAGCCAGGAGTCAGAAGCTCCATCTGGGTCTCCCACATGGCTGGCACCTCCCAGAGTGCACATTAGCAAGGAGCTCGAGTCAAGAGCAGAGTGGAGGGTCTGGTGGGGAATGCAGGTGTCTCGAGCTGCATCCTGGCTGTTGCACCAGGTGCCTGCCCCACACCGGGCTTCTTAAGCCAGAAATCCAGGGGTCTTCTCTTGTCTTCTGCTCACTCCTGCCCTTTCCCCCACACTGCATCTCATCCCTTTGTTCAGTTGCAAAAACACACCCCAGCACTCAATTCTTCCCTGGCACCACATAGAATTCCAGTCTCCTGCCTGCATACTCTCCTTCCAGCCACCAAGTCCAGGGCCCACACAGTAGCCTGAGTGACCTTCTGGGCTTTGCTCCCCGCCCTTCCCACTGCCTTCTGCCTATAGCCCTTGTCTGGAACCTCGTAACTCCCCAGTCACGATTCCTAATGAGGGCTAGACTCCAGCTGTGCAGCCTGCCATGCAGGCTCCCATGCTGGGTGCGGCTGGAAAGTGAAGGCTGAGCCAGTGGGTCAGAGGAGGCCGCTGGCAAAGGGATGCCCTTCGGAGGCAGCAAGATCTGAGTTCCATCTTTCTCTGCCAGCTCCCCTGACCTCCATCTCAGAGCCTGTGAAATGGGCCTGGGACCATGGCACCCTCAGGACGGCGCTCACAGCCTGCTAAGAGCCCCCAGTGTCAGTCAGGCAGTGCTGTACCGGTGTGGCCTCCTGGGCTGGGGCTCTCGGCGCGCACCTCCCAGGCTGCTTGGATTCAGGTCCTAGCATTGGGCCGTGGAGGCTGTGTGTCTTGGGGTAATTATTTTACCCTCTCTGTGCTCCCCAGTTCCCTCACCTCATGAATTACACCTGGAACAGAAGCAGGCTGTCTCAATTTGATAGTTCTATCTATTGGATGTGACATTTTTCGCCTTATTTCTTCCTCTAAAACCTTCAGGATTCTTGTCAAAATGTCTCCTGTCTTCTTCCTGGTTTTCATAGGTATGTATTTGTGATTTGCATGCTGCGTTTGATATTTGCTGCCAGTTTCTGATAAATACTTGTGTTTTTTTTTTTTTTATCATGAATGGGGAGGTTACTTCTATTCCAATTTTACCTAGAGTTTTCATAAAGGAAAATTAATTAAATGCTTCTTAACCATCTATTGAAGTAATCGTATGGCTTTTCCCCTTTAATTTACTAATGGAATGAATTATGTTGATGATTTTCCCAATATCGAGCCTCCATTGGGTTTTTACAATGTCTTTAAACAAATATCTTGTGCCCAAATTAAAAGAACTCTTGAGTATTTAATTTTTATTATTATAAATGGAATCTTTTTCATTGAATTTTCTGTGGTCTCTGGGCTGCAAAAATGCAAGGCAATTGATGTGTTTGTGTGTGTGTGTGTGTGTGTGTGTGTGTGTGGCTTTAGCCTGCATCTCACCAATAAGACAAACTCGGGTTTTTCTCTTTGATAGGCACATGCTGGCTCTCCTTGAATGGTCTGATATCCAGGCTCCATCTCCCCCGCCGCCCCGAACACCACCTGATGTTTTTCTTTTTTTTTTATGCTTTTGGACATCTTGCATTGATCAGGGAGGAGGTGTATGTCGAGTGCCTACCTGTGCCAGGCCCCGAATTGGACTCTGCCTCCCTCGTGTCTGCTGGGCATGGTGAAGTGGTCAGGAGATTCTCCTTGGCTGGTATGTTGAGACTGGGGGTCTGACAAGGCAAGGAGCCACCAAAGCCACTTAGCATCTGATCAGGAGTCAAACCCTTGACCCCTCCTGTCGGGCTATGTCCTGAGTGTGGCCTTCCTCCTTAAAGGGACGGAAGTGCTTGACCATGACCAAGAAGGAGAAATCAGAGCTCAGATATGCAATTGCTATTTCTGGCAGCAAAAGTGAAAATATTCAGGCCTTTCAAAGAGTCCCCACAAATAGAAGGAAATGGAGTTAAAATATACATTTATTTTGATGCCAAAAATACTGAAATATATGCACACAAGGATTCCTCAAAAAGTTTGTGGGAAATGCAGATTAGGATAAAATTATGCATGGATTTCAAATTTTTCTTGCCACAAAAATAAACTGCTCTCTTGCAATATGTTGTCTTACTTTTTGGGGAGAGAGAGAGAGCTTCACCTGTTGGCTCACTCCCCAGTTGCCCACAGTAGCTGGGGCCGGGCCAGGCCAACGAGAAGAACCAAGAGCGCCATCTGGATCTCCCAAGGGGGTGGCAGGGGCCCAACTAGACGAGCCATCACCTGCTGCCTCCCAGGGAGCACGTCAGCAGAGAGGAGGGGAGTCAGCTACTGAATCCAGACCCTTCCACACAGGACAGAAGCAACCCAAGGGACATCCTAGCCACTACGCCAAATGCCCACCTTGCACTTGTCTTCTATGCCTTTTCCCATCAACTTCTTAAAGCACCATCAGAGATTCCCTCACCATGAAACTTGACCTTGAGCTCTTCAACTTCCTGTTCCTCTGTTTGTCCTTGAACCTACGCTCGCTTCTTTGTGCGCTTCTTTGTGAGGGTAGCACCACACCTATGCCCAGGGCTGGCCCCAAGCTGGTAGGTGTCCATTCCTGAGTGAGGGTCTCTGGGGCACCCGCAGCTTCCCTCCATGCCCATTTGCCTCTTGCTGCCTCTGCCCCAGCCCCACCTGCATGTAGATCTGCTCTCAGTTCTGAAGCTGATCATTCCGTCTCACGCCTGTGCCAACAGCCCTCATCCCTCTCCCCTGCATCTGACTCCCCTAGGAGCCTGCATCTTGTCCTCTCCCTTCCCCGAAGACCGCCTCCTTCACTTAATCACCCCTGCCGAGCTAGGACTCCCACCTCCAGGCTGCTTCTCCACAATTGCCTTCTGCCGTCTTATCATGCAGAGTTTCCTCTGGCGTCCCATAAAGACGGCAGCCAGTCTCTTGCTGTGGCGTGCCTGGCACTGAGCCCTGACGCTGGTCACACTGTAACACCATGTCCTCATTACTAATCTATCCGCACTGCCATGCCTTGTGGCGCCACAGAGATGCCCTGCTCACACCAGGCCTTGGCGTAGGAGTCTCAGGATCCTAGGGTGGTCCTCTGGGTGGCACAATGCACCAGGCTCTTAGCAGGTTGTGTGAAAGAGATCCCGTCTCGGCTTGTCGATGCACACATAAGAGAACAAACCGTGCTTGGCTGTTGTGCCAGGCCAAGGGCTAAGTTAGAGCTGTGCTTGTGTCCCTGGAAGCTGGAGGTACATAGGGTCCCATTGTATGGATGGGAAAACTAAGGCTCGGAGACGTGATGGGAGTTCCTGCAGGTTGCCAGTCTGGAATTTGAAATCTGGTCCTTCTGACTCCAAAGCCCTACTTAGGCCTTTTTTTTTTTTTTTGTCTCCTTGAGATAGTCATAGGATGTGAATCCTCCATTTCTCAGTAAAATAACTTAGCTTTAATTTGATTTTTCATGGTCTTTCTGTAGAGCCCCCATCTCCATGGGGACTCCCCATCCATTCCAATGTTGGGTGCTGCTGTCTCTCATAGAGGCTCCTAGGACCTGTGTGTCGTGCTCATGGGGCCTGCAGGCTGGATGGCCACAGGGTGGTGGAGCTGGTTCTAAGGCAGGCGGCAGGTGGGGCTGGCTCTAGGGCAGGCGGTAGATGGGGCTGGCTCTAGGTAGGTGGCAGGTGGGGCTGGCTCTAGGGCAGGCGGCAGGTGGGGCTGACTCTAAGGCTGGTGCCTGGTGAAGCTGCCTTCCAGATACAGCAGTGTTTGAGCTCCAGACACAGAGCCTTCCCCTACTGCCATGGACTTTAGAATCCACAAGTTGCAGAACTAACTCCCCCATGCATATAAGGATTCTTCTAAGGTCGTGGAAAACAGAATTAATGATTAGTTTATTTTGGTGTGAAAAAGTTTTGAGATCCATGCATACTGATACCTAGGGCCATCTGTAGGTACCAAACCCTAATGTAGATATCTGAGATGCCAGATGTTTTAAAAAAATATTTATTGTATTTATTTGACAGGTAGAGCATGTGTGTGTGTGTGTGTGTGTGAGATGTTGAGAGAGAGATCTTTCATTTGCTGGCCTTCCCCAAACAGCCTTGGCTGGGGCTGGGACAGGCCAAAGCCAGGAAGCAGGAACTCTATGTGGGTCTCACATGGGTGGCAGAGACTCAAGCTCTTGGACCATCTTCTGCCACTTGGACAAGAATCCATACATCCACCTTCACTTTCCCATACACATTATTAGGGATCTGTAGGGATTGTAAAACAAGTAGCCAGGACTTGAACCAACATCACTTGGGCACAAGCCGGCCTTCAGAGTGGACATCTTGACTGGGAGGCCAAGCACCTACATCTCTGACTGCATTTACAGCCATCAGAATGAGGCAGCTCGTGGACGTGAATTTCTGGAGGATTAGAGGCTCAGAGCTGGTGAAAGACTAGCCAGTGGCCATGGCTCCTCCTTGGGCTATTCCACAGGCCAGCTGTGCACTGGCCTTGGTGCTGAAAGTCACAGCTCTTGGTCACTTGGTGCTCAAGGTCACCTCAGGTGAGCCCTCCTTCAGTGCAAGGTGCTGTAGGGGGCAAATCATTCACTCCTCTGCCATCTGTGCCTCACTCCTTGACTTCATGCAAATTCACTTGACACCTGCAGGGAGCCAGCCCCTGTGCCCCTGCGCCCCTGCTGGGCATAAACACAGTGTGAAACAGAGAGCCTCCATCCCTGTGGGACACACAGAGTTGCAAGGACAGACACATTGTCAAGTACCGGGGGAGGTTATTGCATGCACCCTACTGCACCCCAGGCACAAGTGGCCAAGGTCAATATCCCAGAGGAAGGACAATCCAAGCCAAAGTCTGAAGGCTGAGGGTGACACAGTCAGATATCTGTGCAAGTGTCCTGAGGCCAAGGATCCTTCCATGCCTCTGATTGGAGCCCAGATGGCGAGCAGGTGAGGAATCAGAAAGGCACAGGAGCCTAGGTGAGATGGTCCCCTGTCTGAGAGAGCACAGGGGACCTCTTATTAAGAGAAGCATTCTACCAGTGCACTCAGTAGCTGTTATGAAGTCCACTAACCAAAATGGCTGGGTGGGAGCAAATAATGGGGTGGGGGATCCAGGCCAGAGGCTGTTGCAGGGACATCACCACCAAGCGTGCAAAGAGTTAGGACCTCCAGGGGCATGGGGGGTGGGCAAAGTCTGAAAGGTCAGGCATCTGCAAGATGCACAGCAGAGGGAATGGGCTGCTAAGCGGAGGCCCAGGAGGCAGCGCCACCGGTGAGGCAGGCTGGCTGTGTGGGTGTGGCAGATGGGAAAGGTGGGATGGGCCGGGAGGGACCTTGTTCGGCGGGACAACTCAGCAGAGCCCCCTCTGGCTTACAGGTGTCTCTTCTCACCCAGGGCCCCCACACCTCTGAGGCAGAGATCAGAGGAGCGATCGGGAAAGGATGGTCCAGCTTTGACAAGGAAGCCTGCCAAGGCCTATTCTATCCCTGCATCCTTGCATTTCCCTCCTGTCCTCCCATGGCTCATCGAGAAAGAGTGGACTCCTCTATCTGATGTAGGAGTTGGCGCCCCAGGTGGTGGCTCCACACTTCGGCACCCTCAGCTCCTGTCTCAGGGCACCTGTGGTGGCATCTGGTTCTTCCACCATCGCCACCTCTTCTGCAGGCTGAGGGAGACCAAATCCAAGGCTGGCAGAACAGGGCTGCTCAAAGAACAGCCTCTCACCGGCTCTCATTCTGTATCTTGCTCTTCTCTGTTCTCTCTCTCTGCAGGACCCAAAGAAAGGGCCATGTCTCTCCCAGCAGCCTGGGAACCCCTGACTAGGGGCAGGGGGATGAGTGAAGAGCGGTTACTAAAGACAGAGCAGTGGCCTTCCCTGTTTTTAACTCCTAAACCTGCTGCAATGAACAAGGCAGAAAGGATAAACTGGATGGAAAGGAGTTGGCTGCAGAGCTGTGCAGAGCTGGGCTGAGACCCGAGCTCAGGCATTTACTGATTTCAGCTTCTCTGGGATTCCCTGTCCTCTTTTGTTAAGTGGGAGCAGTGGGTACAATGTTATAGAACTCTGCAAGTTAAGGGTCCCAGCCATGAGCATTTGGAAAGAATCTATGCCAGGGTCTACCCAAGTGCCAGAATATAATGGTGAAGTCAGCGCCTGGCCTGCAGGGAAACTCTGAGCCCAGAGGCAATACCTGAAGAGGCAACCCCTGAACCTCAGTGCCTACACACACTGCCTGGGTTGATATTCTGCTCACAAAACTCTGGGTGCAGGTCCAGCAGTCATGCAGGACAGCTGTTGCTCCAAGAGCTGGCTCAAGGCTCCAGGCTCCTTTCATCGGGGGCCCTGTGTTTTTAATCTGCAAGGTGGCTTCTTCAGGGAGGGCCACAGAACCAGAGTGCTGTAGCTGGCTCTTGGAGGCTGGTGTGGGAGGAGCTCAGACTGTCCCTGTTGCTTTTCCCCCTTCCTCCAAACCCCCAGCCTCAGCCAGATCCCAAGCTCAGGGCTGCAACAGCCACAGATGTCGGGAAATACAGTTCTGTTGCATGCCCAGAAAGACTGGGATGAGATGGGATCTGGTGACCACAAGGAAAGCACTGTCCTTGCTAAGGGCCAGAAAAGGAAGAATTTCTCACAGATTTCCAGAAGGGAATGATAGTAACTAGAACACCGGTGGTGGCAACAGGAACCCAGGGAAGAGGACGGAAGTGCCAGCATACACACCATGGCTGTCCTTTGCTCCCCTGGCTGCCACAAGGTCAGAGCTCCTATTGTTGTGATCCCTAACCATTAGAACCACTTCATTCTCTTCTGCAGAATGAAGGAGAATTCCCTTAAATGGCCTTTCTCTCGCACCGCAAGGTCTGACCAAAGATTTTCAAAAGACGTGGTCATGAACTCCTGGAGCTTTGACATCAGAATGGCTTGTAGGGTGTTTCAAGTCCCCTCCCTGCAATGTATCAGGTGTAAAAAATGGCCCACAGATGGCTGAGGACCTGAACAAACTACAGACTTCTAAGCAGAGACCAGAGCTAGAGGCAGGGCCCGGGTCTGAGTGTCCCACGGGTCTCTCCATGCAGCCCAATGACGTCAGGATTTCTCTCCCCCCAACCAAGACTTTTAGAAAAGGCAGCTAAGGGTGTTGGCACTGCAGGGTTGTGAGGAGGGCATGGTGAAAGAGCAGGTAAAAAGCCTTGGTGCACAGCTAGAAGACCTCAGCTAATAGATGGAACTCACTGGACGCCTGGCTGAGCCTCCTCTGCCCCTCCACCACGCATCCTGGACTCTGGAAGTCAGCTCTTTGCACTTTGTCAAACTCTCTTGGAATTAGGAGAGCTTAGAAGCTCATCTGGCCATCATGAAACCTCCCCCAAGCCCCCAAGCATACTGCCTTCCTGGCATCTCCATTCACTGTGCATGGTCCATCCAGCCTTCAATCTCTCTGCTGTGAATCACAGCTAGCATCCTTGGACCCATGTTCAGATACCCACTGGGCCTGAGTAAAGGCTTGCCCAGGCCATCTGCTGGACAGTGGGGCTCCAGAACAGCCCCAGTGTCCTTAAATGGGCTTCTGTGGTTTGCCTGTGATCAAACAGGTGCAGTGGGGGTGGAAGAGAGAGAATGTTCACTCTGAGGACAGGACCAGGTCCCAGGATTCTGGCTGCAACCCATCAGCCTCTTAGAAGGTCCCTGCATGACACTGGGGAGCCCTCAGACTGGGTCCAGCCAGCCCCCTGGGATCCAACCCTGGGCTCTCAGAGGTAGCTCAATAGAGAGAATTTTAAAGCCTTTTAATGCTTAGCAGGGAAGCTGTTCTTTGCCAGAGCACCAATTAAAGGGACAGCCAGTCAAAATGATTTTGTTACAGGCCTTTTATGTGGAAGAAGAGGCAGAAGGGAAGCTCAAGCAGAGAAGGTTCTGGGACGACAATGGATGCTTCCCCGGCAGGGACAACCGTGTACCATCACAGGCACCTGCCTCCTTGAAGGCTGCAGGGAGAAGCCGAAGGAGTCTGACCCTAACCCTATCCTTGGGAACTCACAGTGCAATGGAGAGGAAGGAGATAATGGAGTGAGGTGATTGGAGGTTTTCAGGAAATGGAAAATTTGGCAGGGTTTTGGAAGGTCCATGGAGGTGAGGCACAGTGGAGACAGAGGGCTGGGCATGTGGGGCAATGGCCACACAGGAGCAAGGACAAGTTCCAAGGGACTCATCTGCAATGTTGGTTGGGTCCTTTCCAAGCGTAGGAAACCACACTGAGTGCTTTAGACACAATGTTTAATGTTGCACACCACCAGGAGACCCGGAGTCTCTTATTGTCACCAAATTTCAGATACAAAGACTGAGACTTAAAGGTTTCAGCCAAATTTGTGTATTCAAATCAGTGCTGGATCCCAAGACTAGAACCTGGATAGGTAATCTTGTTGCTTTGCTGTGAATATCTGGGCTTGGAAGGGGGACAAGAGACAGGGAGGGCTCAGGACTATAGCTCCTGGGAGCCACGTAGAGTATGTCTCTCCTCAAAGCCCCAAGGTCCCTGTTCCCTTCTCCTTGAGTCTCCCAAGGATTTGGAGTTCTGTCCTCATCCTTCACTTCTAGGCCTCCTACCTAAACTGGCCTGCTGGCCAGACTAGAAAGTGAGAAGATGGTTGGTAACAGGCACTGGGGTCCAGACCTGGGAGCCTCTGGATGTCATACGGCTATGATTTAGAAAGTCCTCAACAACCATCAAATGAGCTGTTGTCTTACTATATCTGGGATGCCTAGACAGAATGTCTGCTATCTAATATCTGCTTCATTTCTGGAACCTTCCAAAGAGGCTTTGTTCATGCCAATAGCCCATAGATCATGGTGTCTGTTCCAGAGTTCATCCTTCCATCCACCTACCCACTCATTTAACCATCCTCCCATGCACCTGCCCACCTAATCATCCAACCATGCATATGCCCACGTCACATTCATCTGATGCCACTGGCCACAGACCTGGCCAAAGAGCTGGGGCCTCTGCCTGTACAGGGCTGCGATCACAGACAGACACTGACCCACTGTGACAGGATACAGGCAAGACAACATTAAATCGAGATTCCCTCATCCTGACCGTATGATCACGCCCCTCCCTCTTCCCTTGCTCTTGTCTTTGTGGCTGTGTTCCCAATCTCTCCCTCCCCAATCCCTGTAACTGCCTTGCTTCAACCTCACATCTTTGCTTCTCACAGGTGCCCACACGCATTAGGAATGATCCTTAGCTCCCTCCCCTCCCCACACTCAAGCTATCTTGCTCTGAGGCCTGTCAATTCCATTTCCTAAATTGCTCCCCCAATGCATCCAGTGCCCTCCATCCTGAAGCCCTTGAATGTTATGCCAATCTGCCAGGAGCATAGTCTGAAATCATCTCCCAACTTGCTTGTTGGCACAAACTTGCCCAGCCCCAATACATTCTCCACATTTTAGCTGGAGGGAACTTTAAGGCTGCAGATCCGATCATGTTGGTTCGCTGCAGCTTGCAGTGGCCTCAGGATAGACCAGTTCTGTCTCATGCTTCTGCTCTGATCTTCTCTGGCCCCCTCTGCTTCAAAGCGTTTATTAAAGAGCATCCTAATGTCTAGCTTCATCGCTTGTCTTCACTGCTGGAGCTGCAAGGCAATTGGATACAAAGAACTGCCAAGTTCCCAAAGGAAAGCCAAAAGCTGGCTCTCTAATTCATGCCCCTTGCTGACCATCAGACAGGGAGGCAGATTCCCAGGATGGGCTGTGGGAGCTGTCCGTGGTACTGCCCATTCCTGTGTTTCTGGGGCAGGACAGAGGGGAGCCCCTCACTGAGCCCCTACCCGGAGGAAATCCTCTGCTCCCTCCTCAATAAAGGCCCTGGTCTGACCTCAATTCTTCTGCTCTACCTGGTGCAGCTGAGTCTGGCTTTATTTGGAAAGTTCACTGGAAATGCTCCAAGCTGGCCTCCGCCACAGCACCTGCCTCTCAGCATGGGGCCAGATTTGCAAGAAGAAGGAAGAGCATCCCCTCAATACAGCACTGAGTGATTGTCTCCCTCTGCCGTGGCCCAATCCCCTCCCTCCACTCTCTGAATGTCAAGGGAATGGAAACCAGCTCCTCTTCCCTAAACAGTTGGTGCAGGTGCCTGCTCCATTGTTCCGTGGCATGCCAGGAACCCATCTTCTCCATGGCTCATCCATCTCAGTTGCTTCCCAGTTCCCTTTTGGTAATATTGGATTAGCCCACTTCCTTGAAAGCGGATTTCCTATTTGCATAATCCTCCCCTTGTGGGGTTGGTAGGCCCTTAGTGATAAGCCGGTAGGCCAAGTAGTCAAGTAAATTGTATTTTGTATTCTGAACAGTGGATGTGGAGAGAGTGAAAGGCAACACGGAAGAAGACACACACTTTCCTTTCTTTCATTACCTTCCCAAAACATAGTGCCAGGCCAGTGCTGGGCGCACTGACCTATGCTTTCTGGACTATACGGATCTATCCCAAGGTACAGCAGGCAGGATGAAAGTTAGACCTTGGGGCGGGACCAAAGGGGTGTTCCTGACAGTGCAATGAATGCATGCAGAAGCCCCAGTAATGGCAATGCATTGCACCTATGACCTTGTCCCCCCAAGACATGCCATAGGCAACCTGAACAGGGGCATTTTTCCTTACGAAACAGTAGGGACTCGAGGGCCTCTGAGATTGTCTCTCAGGTCATGGCAGAGTTGACTCTAGAGCGGCTGAGTCCTGTGTCTGTACTTCTAGCTTCAGTCATCAAACAGCAACACTCAACAATGTAGCAGAGACACCAAGCACAGGAAAGGTTTTGATACACTCAAGTTATTACTAAGTGTCTACTATGCATAGCTTTCCCAGCTGCATTAGCAGGAAGCTGGATTGTAAATGGAGCAGCCAGGGCCCAATCAGGCAACCATATAGGATGTTGGTGACTTAGGAACAGCCCTGAACTGAAACCCAGAGATTTTTGCCTCATCCTTAATTTCTGTGTAGTTGCAATGGAAATCCATCCTGGCCTTGGCCAGTGTGGACCTTGTGCACAAGGGGAGCCAGGGGCCACCTGTACAACCGGAAGTGCTGAGGGTGAGGGAGAGGACATGGACCCCAGGTGCCACAAGTGATGTCCGATCACAGCTCTAGAGCCTCAGAGGGGACAAGGCTGGGGGATGCTGAGCCAGCTGGCCTTGCCGGGCCTCTGCTTCTTCATCGCAGACAAATGGCCACACAGCTTCCTGGACCTGCTTCTGGGTGATAGAATGAGGGGAGCACTAAGCACACTGGCTAGCCAAGGAGAACATGGCCCCCAAAATGCCAGGCAGGAAGAGAGAGGAGGACAAGATGAAGAAGCACTAGCTGGGACTCAGGACTGGCACACGGTACCTGCACCGTGTGAAATGAAGGATGCAAACAGCGCCGACGTGTTCCCCCCTCGCTCCTATGTGGAAGCTAACAAAGTCACTCTGCTGGAGGAAGAGGGTGGTCTTGTGTTGCCCGTGGGTGGAAAGGTGAGGGGCTGGTGAGGTTGCAGGTATATAATCAGAGAACGTCCGCTATTGATTGCAGCCCATAGGGGGACGATGGTTGACAACAAGTGAGTATGGAATTATTTTTTGTTGTTTTTTAAAGATTTATTTTATTCATTTGAAAAGCAGGATTACAGAGAGAGACAGGTGAGACAGAGAGAAAAAGGTCTTTCACCTGCTGGTTTACTTCTCAAATGGCTGCAACCAGAGGGATGGGTGGGCCAGGCTAAAACCCAGAGCCAGCAGCTTCTTTTTTTTTTTTTTTTTTTTTTTTTTTTTTTTTTTAAAGATTTATTTTTATTATTTTTTCATTGGAAAGGCGGATATACAGAGAGGAGAGACAGAGAGGAAGATCTTCCGTCCGATGATTCACTCGCCAAGTGAGCGCAGCGGGCCGATACTATGCCGATCCGAAGCCAGGAGCCTCTTCTGGGTCTCCCACGCGGGTGCAGGTTCCCAAAGCTTTGGGCTGTCCTCGACTGCTTTCCCAGGCCACAGGCAGGGAGCTGGAAGGGAAGCGGGGCTGCCGGGATTAGAACCGGCGCCCATATGGGATCCCGGGCGTGCAAGGCGAGGACCTTTAACCACTTGCGCCACCGCGCCGGGGCCAGAGCCAGCAGCTTCTTTCAGGTCTGCCGTATGTATGCAGGGGCCCAAGCTATTGGAACATCTTCTGCTGCTTTCCCACTTTCCCAGGTGCATCAGCAAGGAGTAGAATTGGAAGTAGAGCAGTTGAGACTTGAACTAACACCCATCTGGAATGCAACAATGTTACCAGCAGCTTAACTTGCTATGCTGCAGTGTGGATTTCAAAATGGCTGGTGGAGAGGATTTTTTTTTTTTCTCAGCACAAGGAAACGATGCATGTCAGAGGGAACGGGTGTGCCTGGTACCCTGATCTGACCCAGAAGCATTGTCCCCGTGGATTGAAAGAGCTTAGTGCACTCTGCCGCTGTGTGTGATCAATGTCAGTCAATCAATCTATCCATCAATGTGACATGCTGAGAGCAGATTTTCTGAAAGTGCAGATTCTGGGCCTCAGCGGGAGCTGCCCATCAGCCTTGTCTCCCCTGGTGAAACTCGGAAGCCTAAGTCTGCCCCGCCTGCCACCGATCCTCCCCCACACCCCGCCCTGAGTCTCACACCCCTGCATTCTGAGACTTTTCTCTTCCCGCCTCTCTCTGGTGCCACTTCAACAAAGCCAGCCCGCCAGCCAGCAGGGCCGGGTCACCTGATGTGGGCACATGTAATATCTAAGTGGGGACAACAACTCGTCAAATGGAACGGTTTACAATTGCCTGGGATAAAACTATTTTCTTTTCAATCTTCTCCCGAAAGTGACAGCTAATAACCAGCCAGCAGATCGTAATATTATTAGGGCCAAAAATAAAATAAAACCCTCTAACCGCTTCCTCTCACGGAGAGAAGCCAAATAGGTCTTCAGCTCATTTAAATAAAGTGATTGTTTTCCCTGCTCACTATTGCAAACTCCTAGTCCCTCCCTCTATCTGGCTTGTGGGGAGAGGGGGTGCCGGCTTCCCCTCTGCTCGCTTGCAGTGGGGTCCCTAGCTTCTGATTGTCTCGCTCCTCAGGAACACCTGTTGAGACCCACCAGCAAGCAGCCAGATGTTTATGAACCAGCTGCTTGCCCAGTTCCCACCCCTGATGAGACAGCTGCCTGCCCCTACCCTGGTCCAGAAGCCAGTCCAGGCATACAGGAAGTGCCCAACCGATGCCTATTGTTGTTATAAATAACATTGTTACACGGAGCTTCAGAATACCATGATGCTGCTGTCACAGAGACAGATCCCTATGCACCAGGCCTCAGTTTGCCCAGCTGTGAAATGGGGGAGAGAACGAGCCCAGAGCAGTGATGGTGAGCTGGGCTCTCTGCCCGACGTGAGGCCAGGAGCCCCTGAACCGCAGGTCAGTGGTCCTTGAGACCTCTTCAGTTCCTTATCCCAGAAGCGCCTGTGTCCTCTATGTTCACGCATTGCATGGTATGGATTCAGCTGAACTCCTCACTTTAAGCTGCACTTTAGTTTACCTAGGCATTTCCTTCCAGAGTGTGCCCCAGTGCACTCTGCCACCCCTGTCTCACCTGCTGACCTTGCTGACCTGTTACTTCCCGCCTTCTGGCCCAGCAGTGCCCCTCCCTGCCCCCGCTACGGCCGAGGGTCCAGGAAATGGTGGTAGACGTGACAACCATCTCCTGGTTCTTCCTCTGCAGCCCCAGACATCCATAGAGGTCTGAAAATAGGTTCTGCTTTTATTTCTTTTTCTTTTTCTTTTTAAAAAAATACTTATTCATTTTTATTGCAATGTCAGATATAGAGAAAGAGGAGGAGAGACAGAGAGGAAGATCTTTCATCCGATGATTCACTCCCCAAGTGATTGAAACAGCCAGTGCTGAGCCAATCCGAAGCCAGGAGCCAGGAACCTCCTCAAGGTTTCCTACACTGGTGCAGGGTCCCAAGGCTTTGGGCCGTCCTCAACTGTTTTCCCAGGCCATAAGCAGGGAGCTGGATGGAAAGTGGGGCTGCCAGGATTAGAACTGGTGCCCATCTGGGATCCTGGTGCGTTCAAGGTGGGGACTTGCGTTCAAGGGCCCGGTACTGCTTTTCTTATCATTCATTCACTGGCCAATCTACACATGATTGCACAGACTGGGACCCAGTCGGAGCCGAGGGAGATTGCTCTTGGTCTGAATTCAGTTCCCTCAGCACCAGCCTGCAGGAACCTCACTGTAGGAAGATGAACACGGGTGATGAGGGTGCGCTCTTGGCCCTTGGCCCCCAGCCAGGGTGGGTGATCCCAGCACATCACAGTTGGAGGCAGAGTGATGCTGGAGTGATGCCATGGCTCCAGGGCTCCAGACGTGAACTGTGGACTTGGAGTCAACGGGAGGGGAGACTCTTACCTGAGTGTGCTGACGTCACTCTTAGACAATCATCATGTGTGCGGTTGTCATCGTGCTCATCACACATATAAATCCCACTCAAAGCCATCTGCTGGGACACACCTTGTCACATGCAGACACACACACACTCAGCGTCCCTGTTCCCTGATCAGGCCTTCCTTGGCATGCTGCATCTCCATTGTAACACATCTCCTGCTTTCCAGCCAGAGGGGAAGGTGCCCACCTGCTTGGCATGTACCTGCCTGGCACCCACATCCTCACCTCCAAGCCGCATCGCTACCGATTGGCTTCTCCATGTAGACTTTTGGCCCCAGATCCACACAACCAGAAGTGTGTCTCCCAGGCCAGCCGGCTGCTTTCTTAGGAGCTATTGTCTCGCTCCAAGGCCTGCCTCTTCGCTGCCACCTACTCTGCAGGCTTTGCTTCTGTGCCTGGAGTTGATGAATTCGTAGGAGGCCAAGAGGGTGAGGTTTTCAGGGATTTAATGGAGCTGAGCAGGCCCAGGGCACTGGGTGCCAGCAGTCTCTTTCTCTCTGACCGAGGAGGAGGTAGGGAGACCTAGTGATTTGTCCTTGCCCATTGCAGGTTAATGTGTGCAGGCTGCTTGCCGTGTGCCCAGCTCTGTTGAAAGCGTTTAGAGCCAACGATCTTGCTCAGGCTTCCCACACACCAGGAGCACACCGCTCTTACCCTTCTTACTGAAAAGATCAAGAAGCCAAGGCTCAGAGAGGCTGGGCAATGGGCTCCAGGTCACACAGCTGACCAGGAGTCCAGGCAGCTGGACTGCAGAGCCCAGCTGCAGCCATCAGTGCAGTCATTCTCCATCACCATGGTAACACAGGGTCACATGACCACCAGGCCCCCCCACACACACAACCAACAATAAGTGCTTTCTGCTCGCCCATCTGGGCAGAGGAGCCGGGTGGCTGTGGAATTGGGGCCAACGTCAGGTGACCAGCTGACCATGGGCTGACCTGGGAGGGGGGACTCTAGATCCCAGAAGTGAGCCGCTCCATGCGATGCATCACATGGTCGTGCCAGGATGGAGAACAGGGTAGCTGGTGTGGTCTTTTGAGTGACAGACACCCAGAAGGCCGACAATCAGGACACATTGCAGTCTACCACCATGATGTCACATGGGATCTTCCAGCCACAGGTTACCTTGTCTGCCTGGGAGTGGGAGGGGCCCTGCGACTCGCATTGTCATGGATTTTTGGAGTCCTCGGGTAAGGACAGCCACTGCTATTGGTGCCAACTTCCTCTGCCTCCAGAAACTGCCAAATGAGGTGGAAAAGACCCGCTGCCCTCCCAAGAGTCCAGAGGGCTAGAGGCAGTGACCTCCACATAAGGGAGTGTGTCTGTGGCCCCAAATGTGGCTCATACCTGCTGCCCGGGGTGGACTTCCAGACCACACTGTCATAATAGTGGGATGCCCAGCATCCCGAGGAAGGACACCCACACTCTCAAAAAACAAAGGGTCTCAGTGCACCAAAGCCCAGCTGATAGAAAATACAGGAAAGACCCTCATCAACCTGGGTGGCCATGCTGGAGGTGGGGCAGTGTGACCACAGTTATGGAAGCAAAGGAATCTTCCAGCAAGACAAGCATTCAAAAAAAGGGGTCACCATGCTCAGGGGGACAGGGTATGTGAGAGCCAATTTTCCAGTCTCTTGGCCTGTCTACTTGGACCTGACCTCCTGCTTAGGATCCCACGCTGAGAATCTTCTAGACCTTCTAGAATTTTCTAGAATCTCTGCCTGCTTTCTCCTCCACAGGAACCATTGAAGGGAAGGACATACTGGGTTCAGAGGGAGAGGCAAGGGATCAGGAGATGGGGGCCTCAAGCCTCCTTGGGAAGCCTGAAGAAATGAGGAGAGGCTGGGGGAAGGGGAGGGAAGAAGGGGAGCCCTGTGGCTGAACCAGTGACCTCCCTGGGTCCCCATCCTCAGGGGCAACAGCACCAGGAGAAGGCTCTGCTCTTTGGACCACAGCTGCTTTCATTGTGAGCAGCAGCCACAGGCCGCCCCGCTCTACCACTGCTGTTGTGCTAGGCTCAGATCTGCATGCAGGCGGAGTAGGGGTGGGCACACCCAGCGCTGATGGATGCAGCTCCTTCCCAGCCCTCCCTGCAGAGAGCATCCACCCACTGCCCTGTCCCAGCACGTGAGCTCTACAAGCACAGCTGTCTTGATCTTACCCACTGCTATAGCCACTCCCACATGGCAGGTGCATCTTCAACACGCACCCAGGGAAGGAATGAATGCATGTGCAAATGGATGAACAGCCTGTCCACCTGCAAACTGTTCCAGACACTGCTCCCTCGTCACTCCCTCATGGTGGATCCCAGTACCCAACCTCCATCTGTTCCACTTCTCTGCCCATTTCACAGATGAGATGCCGCAGGGGGCAGCTTTGCTTACAGCTCATTAGTGGTGTAGGACCCAGGCCTCCTTCCCTGCCCTCTGCCATGACCCTCACCTCCCTGCATGGTCCTGCCTCTGCACAAGGTGCTGAAATTCACTTCTAGCTTCCTTCCCTGAGGGGAGGAGGGGATTAAGACTTTGACTCCCAGGAGCGCTGGACTGTAGGTGGGGGGGAATCCTGCATTCCTGGGGTAATGCTGAAGAAGAGGTGGGCTCCAGCTGCTGGCATGCACCTGTGATGGTCAGGAGAACCCCAGGCCCACTTGAGTGGGTGGGAGGAGGCTACGGCGGCTGCATGCCTCACCCACTGCCTCTCTGCTCAGGGCTGTCACCCACTTGCTAGGAAGTGGAGGAAGTCACTTGTCACAACTTGCACAAGAAAAGGCAATAGGTTCCTCTGGAGAGCAAGAAGCAGATGAAAGTGCAGGAGGAATCCAACGGGGCAAGGCTCTGGGGTGCCGGGCCGGGGGAGCTGACAGCACCCCAAGGCTTTGGGGGTGGAACCTGGCCGTATGTCCCATGCACACCACTCTGCCTGGGGTCATGTGTGTGGTGGACTCTGCATGTGCACAGCCAGCATTTCATGCATCGGTCCCATGTCTGGCTCCCGCCAGGACCAGCTGTCTCCTGAGCCAGTCGATTGTTTCTGAAGTCACCGCTCTCAGTCCAGGAGCAAATGAGCTGTAAACAAACACACCTGTCAGCCAGAGCATGGGCGGAGGGTGGCTCTCCCAGGAGCGACTGGGCAGGGAGGCACAGTCCGGGCTTTGCTAATTGCAGCCTCAGGCAGATGGGCGATGCTAACAGCTGGAGGCGTGATTCACCAGGGGCAGGCCTGTGACCCCTGCAAGGCACCCAGGGACCTGAGGCTTTGGGTGACCATCCCTTCCTGGTGAATGGGAAAGGATGCAGGCACTCTTGATTCAGTGTCCTGAGGATGGGATGTGAGCACCTGGGGAGGACTTCCTGGAGGAAGAGGAGAAGGGCGAAGGGAGTTCATGGGCAGTCCTTCGCAGAGGGTCCCCTTTCAGCCTAGAGGCTGCTGCCTGTTGATGCCCAGCCCTGTCTTCCCCATCAGACTGGGAACGCCCCGAGGGTCAGAGCTGCACCTCCACTTTCAGTGTGCTGATTCTCCAAGACTAGGGGAGTCTCTATGGGTGCCAGCATGGACAGCAAAAACTGGGGCACCCAAACATAGCTTTGAATTCCACCTTCCCCAGGCTGTTGACAGCCCCGACATAGGTACCATCAGACTGGGAGCTCTGGGAGGGCAGAAGGTGCTTCTGCCATCAGTCTAGCAGCAAGGGAGACCCTTCTTGGTCCTCCCCTGGGAACACTGAGCCTTCCTCCCACCAGGGGCCTGTGAGAAAGGGCAGACATGTCCAAGGAAACAGGGGCAGCCTCGCCCCCGCAGCTGGGGGTTGCTGGGTGACCTTCGATGGGTCCTGCCCCTCTGCAGAGCTGCTCCCCCGACACCCAAGTTCAGAGGCTTCTCCCTGAGAAGCACCCTGGGGACTCTGAGCGAACCAGGCATACGTGCCATACAGAAGCACTGCCATGCACTTCACTTTGTTCTGCCCACCGAAGCTCCACTTTGGTGCCTGAGATATTTACCTGACTGCGCAAGTCACTTTCAGCCTTCGCTTAGCGAGCCAGTGAGGCGTAGAGGAAAATGGCAGTGGACTTGACTTCAGATAGCATGGTCAGGTGGGCGGAGAGAAAGGCCGTTCTTCTGCCCCACCCCGCAGAAGGAGGGCTGCATGAGCTCTCTGCCAAGCATCCTCTTCCTGTTACTTACATGCCACTGGCAATGGTGAGCTCACCCCCTGCCCCTGATGCACCATTCCATGTTTTAAATATTTCTAACAAGCCAGCTACATAGGCTGGTGCATAATGCACTGTCCACTCTCTCTGAGGGTGACAAAGCAGGGAGGGTAACCCATGCATTGCAGCTTCCCCAGCCCTCACCCAGTGTTAGCACCGTCACCAGCTTCCATTCAAACAGTGGAGTCATTGCAGCTTGCCCGAGATACTCCAGGTGTTAAAGCTGAGAGCCCTGCACCCTAGGGGTCCTCAGCCCTAAGCACCCCAATGTGGGAAAGCCCACATCCACCATTTTCCATCTCCACCTGCCAACCCTCCTGTGGCTCTCGGGAAGCTTCAGAGGCACCCCTCCATACCACAGACTCAGGGAGACAGGAAATGCCCAGACAACTTGTACCAAGGCTGCTCCAAGTCCAGCTGCACCATCCAAGGGGACAACTTGGGTCTCTGCTCCAGCCCATCTGTGCGGGTTCTCAACAGGGTGGCCTCTGCCAAGACCCTCTGGGTCGCATGGCCTAGAGCTGTGGAGCGGTGTCTAGATCGTGTGTGGGAGACACCTGCTCAGTTCATCTGAGAAGCTAGGGGAAATGTCGGCTAGCTGGATTAGTGAGGCACCGGGCACCTGGACTGGGGTCATGGCTGCCAGGATTTCATGCTTGCTCTGCCTTGTTCTGGGTGTCTGATCTTGAACCCATCCCTCCACGTCTCAAAGCCAAAGCGGAGCCACCAAGGGTGCGAGCACAGGCTGTCAGGGCCCCAGTGCACCTGGATTGCTGCTGTCCGTGCCACCTTGGCCCTGTGTCGATGCTCCTGCCAGCTGTGTAGTGTCCGTGCCACCTTGGCCCTGTGTCGATGCCCCTGACAGCTGTGTAGTGTCCGTGCCACCTTGGCCCTGTGTCGATGCTCCTGCCAGCTGTGAAGCCACCATAGCCCTGTCTGCAAGCACAGCCTGTGGGCTGAGAGACAGGCAAGCAGTCACTGCTCACCTTGTCCCCCGGGGCTCTGGCCAGGGGCTGGGCAGTGGAGGCTGTGGTCAGCTCTGGAGGTGCCACCCATGTCAGAACCCCTCGGTGACAGGGAAGTGCAAAGGGACACAGCGGAGCCAGGGAAGCAGTGGCCCCGGGACCGAGCCTCTGTGCACTCCAAACACAGTGGCTGAAAAGGCCTCATCCGAGTTCCCTGTCCATCTGGGCCCCGCCATCCCTCCCAGCAACTAGAGGAATCTTTCAGACACATTCACCAGGCCACACTCGATCCTGGCTCAAGACTCTGCAATATCTTCCCAATGGAACAAGAATAAAATTCACCCTTCTGGGCCAGCATGGTGACTCCGCAGGCTAATCCTCACCCTTGTAGTCTCAGCATCCCATATGAGCACCGGTTTGTGTCCCAGCTGTTCCACTACCGATCCAGCTCCCTGCGGATGGCCCGGCTCAGGTCTTTGGGCCTCCTCACCCATGGGAGATTCAGAGGAGGTTCCTAGCTCCTGGTTTCAGATCAGCTCAGCTGTTGCAGCTGTTTGGGGAGTGAACCAGCAGATAGAAGGGGTTTTCTCTCTCTCTCTTCATTCTGTAAAATCTGATTTTCAAACAAAAATAAATAAATCTTTACAAAAAAAAATCACCCTCCTCACACCAGCCTTTAAGACCATCAGGGATCTGTCCCTAAGAACTCAACCAAGAGCTCCCCGCCCCCACGCCCCACCTGCTCTCTCCCCCGACTTCGGCCGCCTCGGCCGTCCCTCAGCACCTCTGCAGCCGCACTGCCTGGCCTTGTCTTTCTCCCAGCATCCCCCAGGCCTGCTCCTCCTGTCACTCAGCTTCTACAGCCCCATCCTCAGGCCTCAGCGCCGTCCCTGTGTCCCCTGCAGCTTCCTTGTAATGATTCCTCGGGGTGGGGGGCCTTGCTTTGGCTCTAGCACGTGGTGGGGGGCACACTCTTGGGGAGCAGGGGCCGTGGAGTCAGAGCGATCATCTTCACTTTTGTTGGGTCTTTACCATGGCCCTGGGAAGGAGGCAACAAGGTCTCCCAGTTTACAGATGGGAAGATTGAGGCCCCCAGAAGTTCTGTGCGTGTGGCCTGCATCTCCCAGGGAACAGGCATTCAGGCCTCTGATCATCATCCGGCTCCAAAACCTGCCATCTTCCTCTGCTCCTCTTTTAATCACTCTGCCCACGCAGTGCTTGCTGTCTGGGGACCAGAAAGCAAAACCCAAGCAGATCTGTAATGAAAAGCAAACGAGTTGGGGGTTGTAATAATAACATGCGTTTGTGCAAAGCCGGGGAACGAGTTTTCTTTTTTTCATGCAGTGGGTTTTTATTGAACAGCTGCCTTATAAAGAGGAGCCAGCAGCAGACTGCCATTCCCCCTCCCCACAAGGGCGTCCACTGGCCACACAGCTGAGTGGGTACTGGACCCCAGAGGAGAGCTTCCCTCCTTATGTCTGAGTCTGACTCCTGGATGTGGCTGGAAGGGGTCTACCCTGGGATCATGACTCCCCCACTCTGTGTTGGATGTCTTTTAGTTTTTGAAAAGCAGCATGACAGAGAGGGAACGAGAGAGAGATCTTGCTTTCTTGGGGCTTACTCCCCAAATGGGCACAACACTGAGACTGGGCCAGGCTGAAGCTTGGAGCTGAGAGCTGCATCAGGGCCACCTACACCGGTGGTAGGAGCCATCCTCAGCTGCTTTCCCAGGTGCATTAGCAGGATCTGGATCAGAAGTGAAGTAGCCAGGACTTACACCAGTACTCTATATGGGATGCTGGTGTCACAGGCAGAGGCTTAACCCGCAAACCCACAATACCAGCCCCCCTTGCTGCATGTCTTAAGACAAATTGCTCAACCATCTGATAAAGACACTTACCACGTCCACTTCAAAGATGATTCAAAGTGTCTAGTAGCCCAGCTCAAAGGGAAGACTTGCCGGCACATGGCTGTGCCTATGAGTGCTGGCATTTAAGGGAGTGATTCTGGCATTTCCTCACCAGAACTGGGGCTGTGCCTCACTGAGCAGTCACCTTGGGTCTTCCCCTTTGGAGGTTTACAGTCTGATACCATCGTCGCATCTCCTGCAAGCACCACACAGGCTGTAACTGTGCCTCCTCCAGCACTTCTGCACCCCTGCACCAGGAGTCTAAGCTGGGACTCAGTGTCTCTAAGCTCCCTGCCTGACCCCTCCTCCGAATCACGGTGACGGAGAGCTGGCCTTCCCTTCTCAGCTCCCCAACCATAAAGCCCAGCTGTGATGAGCAGCACAGGCGCTGCCCAGCTCTGTCCCCGAGAGCTCCTGAGCAGTGGACATGAGGCAGTGTGGGCAGGCGCTCCCAGGTGAATGGGGACTTCCTTCTGATGATGCTGCATTCCATAGTCCCTCTACCACCACCACCTAGAGCTGTCTGATGGAGCAGGGGTACCTCAGTTTACCTAGCTGTGGAGCAGGATCTCATGGCCATTCAACCCTGGGTTTCCAGACTGGAATCTGTGTCACCTTCCCTTACAGTAGCTGTCTCTTTCTCCCTCCTTCTCTGTGCCCAGAGGCTGACCACAACAGGCAGCGTCAATGAACTTCCAGTGCCCTGTGGCTGACGGGAGGCACCTGCAGGAGATAGGCAGCCAGGTGGAGATGAGGCTAGGGTCTGTCCGCAGCTCCTCCCTAGTCTCTGTAAGTTTTGTCGTGTTAGGATGTTGGATGTGTGATGCTGTGGGTCAGATGTTGAATGTCCCCCAGAGCTCCCTGTGGTAAGTGCTTGGTCCCCAGAATGATGCCGTCAGAAGGTTGTCATCTGTGTGCAGGCATGGCTGGGAGTCCCCTCCCCTCCCCACGTGGAGTCCTTGTTCCTCCTGACATGGAATCCCGCTCCTCCCCAAGTGCAGTCCACACTCCTCCCCGTGTGGAGTCTGCCTCTCCCCACGTGGAGTCCCCGCTGCTCCCCACGTGGAGTCCCCACTCCTCCCCACATGGAGGTCCCACTCCTCCCCATGTGGAGTCCCTAGCACCCCCAGTCCGGCTCTCAGAGAACTCCTGGTGCACCTGCTCCCAGAGACAGGAAGTGGAAGCTGGCAGCCTGGAAGGCTTGGGCTGGAGACAGCAGCATTCCTCCCACTTCTGCTGATGCTCTTGGTCACAGCAGCTCTGAGCCCTGTCTCCCCCGTCTCTCTCCGTGGGGTTAGCTTTCATCCACGTCCCTCCCTCTGACTCTCATCTGTTCCTTCGTTAGCCTAGAGCTGGGTTCACAAAATCATGGCCTGGGGTCAGACTCACCCTGCAGATTGTGTTAATTTGATCCACACTGGGATTTTTATTTTCTAAAAAGTAAGTGGCTTTGAACCTGCATCAACTCCCCTTGTCAAAGCTGGGCCTTACCTCATTCTACCGTGAGCCCAAAAGCTCTCGAGGCCCACTCCTGGTTCTGGACTGCTGGGGGCAATAGACATATCCCTAGAGCCAGTGATGCACATGAATGCACCAGGTTTCTTGGTGACTCAGCTCTCCTAGCCCCATTTTGGAAGGGAGGATTGGCCAGAAGTGGTATAGGTCTTGTCTGAAGATCAGAATGCTAGCCCCTCTGGGACCAGGATTGAATGGGAAGGGACCAGTGGTACTATCTAGAAGAATGATGTTAGTTTACACGGGAGAATGCGTTTACCCGTATTTGAAACAAAATGAGAGGTATGCTTGAGAGTTGCACATTTCATTGGACATAAGCTCCACCATGAAAGAAAACAAATTAGCAAAATAGTTGGATCCCGAATAGTGCTATTGTGCTGACAGACTGACGCCTGCAGCTTGATTTAGATAAAATAAATAACATTGGGTGGTACACAGGGAAGCCGGGAAAGAACGGTGAGGCTGGTAAATATGGTCCCTTCAAAGGGGTAGGAGCTGGCATGGCGGGATGCGTGTTGGCCCTGAAGTTCCAACACTTCTCTGTGTGTCTCCAAATGTGCATGACCGGGCCTCAGGGGGAGTGGAACCGGAAGTATGGGGCTTGTCTCTGAGACTCGGTATCCCTGCCTGGAACAGGCAGAGCGCACCTGGAGTCACGGAGATTAAACAAGAAGCCAGGAGCCGTGACCTTGAATCAAGAGCAGCTCACAGCAGCTGGCAGCAAGCCACCGCCTGCTCTCTCCACAAACCTGCCCCGTCTCACCACCACCACCACGGGGACCTCAGCTTAGCTGTGGCCTCCAGAGCCAGCCCGCCCCGGGCTGCCCACGCTGCGGCAGCCCCACCCCTCCATCCATCACTTGGTCGGTCGGCTGCCTGGGACCCTCCCCGTCTGATACACATCTTCATCCTCCTTGAGGTGATTTATGATCTGGCTCTACCAACTAGAAAGAGGACTTCCGAGAGGAGGCATTGTGTCTTGCTCACAGCCATCACCTGTGTCACATGCGAGGAACCTCAGCAGTCTTTGTCCCAAGAAGGATGCAGAGAGCTTAGGTAGGTGCTGGGGTGACCCCCAAGTGCTAAGCTGTCCTGTTGCTAACAACCCCTTCCCTGCCATGGTCTGGCAGGAGGAGAACGCAGAGGTCAGCCGTCCCTGTCCCATTTAACAGATGCAGACACTGAGGCCCAGAGAAGACAAGTTTCCCAACCTCTGGGAGTGGCTAGGCAGAGAAGGGCTCCAGGTTTCCTGGCTCCCAGCTCAGTGCTCACTCCAGGAACCACTGGCAAGTAGGTGGACAGATAGGCACACTGCCTGAGAGGCTGTGTGTTAATCACCGCAGGCAGGATATGCCAGTCCAGCAGTGCTCATTGGTACACCTGCCCTGTGTCTAGCAGGTGGGCAGGCCCATGAAGGCCACTGCTTAGCCCAAGTGCATGGCTCCAGCCAGCGGCTAATACCGCTGACACAGGTTCAACTGTGTACAGCACCTGCCGAGCCTGGTGGACTGGGCAGATTGGCACGGTGAAGTCCCTCCCCCTGGATTGGCAGCCTCTGCTGACACCACCAGTCAGCCAGACTGGCACAAGCTGGGCATCCGCCCCCGTGATGAGCTTTTACTGGACGCAGCTTGCTTACACAGGTCTGCTCACTGTCAGGCAGCCAAGGAGGAGGAGGAAGACAGGAAAGAGTGCTGAGTGTGATCCCAGCGGGCAAGAGGGGACGCTGCAGGAGGCTTCCCAGGCAGGGGATTTGGGCCAGAGGCTCACCCAGAGAGGCACAGGTCCTGGGAGCAGATGGGACTAGGCCTCCTTTCTAGCCCCAGGCCCTGCCCAGCTGGGATCCAGAAATCAAATCTTCAGCCCTAAGAGGTACCTTCTCTCTGTACGCTCCAAGGCCTCCCCAAACTCAGGCCTGTCTTGTCCCAGCTCATTGCAACCAAGGTACCTTTTCTGGCACTGGCTAAGCCTGTCCCTCTCCTGCTTGGAGTCTTTGATGGCTCCTTCTCAGCCCTTGGATAAAAACACCACAGTCCTGGTCCCCACTGAGCTGAGCTTTGTGCCTCAACGAGAGGTCCCCACTCAAGCGCACCCACAGAACATGTGAGCCTTCTGCGCACCTTGTGCAGGGGCTCCTGTTATGGGGCAGGCACACTGCTAGGAGGGCTCAGGACAGCCTCCGCAGAGGTACAAGGAGGGCTCTGAAGGCATCACGGAGAAGGGTGGTGAGGTTAACAGGTACTGAGGAGTTGGGGCCGAGTTGGAGAGCCTGGCGTGCAGCAACCCTCCTGGCTGTATTGGACTTTGGAGTTAGACTTTTAGACTTAAGTCCATTTCAACATTTTGCATCCTCTTGTCTTAGTTATCTCCCATCTGCAAAATGGGGTGGCAGTCCTGCAGATGGGAGTCCCAGCTTGGCGACACCTGCCAAGGATGCTTCTCTCTTTTTTTTTTTAAAGATTTATTTTTATTATTTTTTTATTGGAAAGGTGGATATACAGAGAAGAGAGACAGAGAGGAAGATCTTCCGTCCGATGATTCACTCCCCAAGTGAGCGCAACAGCCAATGCTATGCCGATCCGAAGCCAGGAGCCTCTTCCGGGTCTCCCACGCAGGTGCAGGGTCCCAAAGCTTTGGGCCGTCCTCGACTGCTCTCCCAGGCCACAGGCAGGGAGCTGGAAGGGAAGCGGGGCTGCCGGGATAGAACTGGCGCCCATATGGGATCCCGGGTGTGCAAGGCGAGGACCTTAACCACTTGCACCACCATGCTGGGCCCAAGGATGCTTCTCTTGGTACCCTCTGCCCTGACCCTTGTTGTGAGCTTCCAGAATCACCCCTGTGATGTATGAATGAAAAAAGCTGAAGGAGGCAGGCAGAGAGTAGATGCTGGAGGGTGGCCTTTGTGCAGGTGCAAGACCCATGAGTAATTCCAACTCCCCCCTCTCCACATCCCCCCCCACTACCCTCTCTTCCAGGACATGATGTGAGAGCAGAGGCCTTCACCTATATTGAGGACCCCTCAGTACCTCCCTTAGGGAGTGACACCTGTGAGGCTGGGGGTTTCTGAAAGGCCCCTTGTCAGGAGGTAGGCAGAAGAGCCCAGAGTCAGAAGCCAGACTTCCCCCATCATCCCAAGACAAAGGGAAGTTTGAGGGCAGCAGGAGCTGGGCTTCATCCCCCTTACCTGAAGGTGCCAGTGGAACTTGAGTTTCCCAGAGGCCAGGACTGTTGGGCACTTGGCAGTGGGAACCTGGTATTCTGGGTCTGGACTTCAAGCATCTAAGAGGTGTACTGTGAGCAGGAAGTGGTTTGCACCCGAGGCCTGGCTCTCCACATTGTCGCTTCATCCCCGTGAGGCCTTGGACTTCTCCTCCCGACCCTTTGGACCTTGACCTTGCCTTCTGGACAGTGAAACACAGTCCAGGTGCCCTCCTGCTCTGAGTATCCGGGGCCTCTCAACGCACCAAGGCCCCGGCAGCTGATGGGCAAGCAGAGCAGAAGGAAGAGAGAAACCTCTTTTACACACACTGGTTCAGTCCCCAAATGCCTGCTCTAGCTAGGGCTGGGCCAGACCGAAGCCAGGAGCCAGGAGCTCCATGTGGGGAGCAGGGGCCATCACCTACTGCCTCCTACAATCTCATTCGTGGGGATCTGGATCCACAGTAGTCAGGAGCAAAGCTAGGCACTTGGAGACCCAAGACGCGACTTAGCCCACCGCACACCAGTGCTCACCTGTGACTGCGGCTTTGTGTTCTGCTGATGGGTGCCCGCCTGCTTGTGGGAGATGATGATAAGACAGGGCTGGCGTGATGTCCTCCCCGACACTGGCAGGTGCAGCCTGATATTGTCAGAACTCAGTCCCCACCCTTTCTAGCTGACATGCTCCTGGGCAGGGATCACCATTTCAACTGGGTTTACAGCAGTGGGTGAAGGCATTGTTCCCAGTACACACACACACACACACACCACACACCTCCTGGTGTGCAGCCAGAGGTGCTTACACGCCCTCTGCACCCCACTGATCACAGCTTCCAGTTCCTCAAGCGTGCCTCCCCCTGTAGAGGCTGGCTCCGCCCACCCCTGGGCTTACACCTGCTCACACTAGCCTGAGCACCTGCCCATCTGTGCGCAGAGCCCCGGGAGAAGCCAGCAGCATCCGCCTGCCTGCCATTCTCCCTGCCCCGGCCCCTCCCAGAGCTGCTGTCTGCCATTGGATGGTAACCAGATGAGACAAGGCAATTTATGACAGCAGCTGTCTCTGTCAAAACCGGATCTCCCTCGCACCAGGGAGAGCTGATTACCCGGAGCCTAGCCCTGCCAGAACCCGGCACTCACAAGGGCAGAGCAGGGGAGACGCTGCCACCCAGATAGGCGGGCAGGGGCGACAGCTGACTTGAGGACTGTTCCTGCCCCCTTGTCGTGGGGAATGCATCATCCTCTGCCCTCCTAGGGCCCCTGCCCATGGCCACTCCCCTGGACCCGCTCGCATGCCTCTGAACTTCGTGAATGGTTTCAGGGAGGAGTAAAGGTGGGCAGAGATGTTTGGCCAAGGTTGGTCCAGGGTCACCATGGCAACAGGAAGCCAGGAGCTCTGTGCTCCTTCCCCTATGCCACAGGCTACCTGTCTCCTGTCCCCTGCTTCCTCTCCACCTTCTTTGCCCTCACCTCCTCGCTGAGTGCCACTGCCCAGGGTTCCCTCTGCAGATTACCCATTCCTTGCCATCCTTGTCCTCTGCCACAAATGTATCCATCTCTCCTGCCTGAGCCTCTTCCGGGTCCAAGCCGACCAGGATGAACTCTCCTTTTGGACACTGTCCAGCTGGCCGTCCTGGATGTTTGCTTCCATAAACATTAAGTGAGTCTGCCATGGCCCAGCCACCATCCGGGGTAGGTGTTGGTGTGGGGCCACAAGGAGTGCAAAAAAGTGTCAGCTCTCTCTTGCTTCTGTGGGAGGACCAGGAAGCAGGAAGTGCTTGTTCCAGAAATTTCAGAGGATGAATAAGACCGCCCCACTTCACCTCAGCAGCTCTGCCCACAGCAGTTCTCCGGCCATTGGGCATAGCTCAGGGTCAACAAATGCCGCACCTCTGGGAGAACCCCCAAGTGCGTGAGTGACAAGCACCTGGGCCCTGGGGCGGGCCAGATCTCCAGGAGCCCTCCCCCTAGCCCAGCTGGTCTGGTGCCATCTCTGTGTTGGGCCTGGGGGCAGCTTTCTTGGTACAGTCTCTGAGTGTTGGGGATGGGGCAGGACCACCTCTACATGGACTAAGAGCCCATCTTTTTACTTATAGATTTGTTCATCCAGATAGACGCACAAGAGAAGTTTCTAGATATAACACGCATCACCTTCCACAGTCTAGGGACACACCCATAAACCCACAGTAAGACAAGTGTCTGGTTCCTCCATACTCAACAAGACGTTCTCGTGCGCTTATTGCTCTCGGCATGTCTGAGGTAGAGGCTTCATCAGCAGTCCCGATGTGCAGATGGGCATTTTGAGGTTCAGAGACAGACAAGGCACCCCAAGGCAGGAGTCTCCACGAGCTCAGCTGGCTGCTCCCACTGCCACCCATCCTTGGCGTCATCTGATCCAGCACCCTCCTCTCCCACCAAAGAAGGCAGCCCTCCCCTCCCTTGCCCGTTTGCAGCCAGAGAGACAGACCAGCCTGTGCTAGGATTCAAACCTGCACCAGGGCCCAGGCACCATCCACACCTCCATGTCTAATCAGTTCATTAAAGCCTTCCTTGCAAACAGTCCCTCTCGCCTGCCCGGACACAGAGACCTCAGCTGCTCCATTTCCAGGAGAGCCCGTTCCTTCCCGGCTGGAGAGGAGTCGGCATAATGCAGGCAGGCAATTTAAACAGCTCCGGCGAAAAACAGCAGTTTCCACTCGCTGCCACTATTACACTTCTCTGCCGCGGCAGGATTGGCCCATAAGTGGGATATCAAGTTTATTACAGCTATTTCCAACCTGTAATTGGTTTTGTGGAACACAAAGGAAGGGAGGTTGGAGAGCGGGAGGAGGTGATATTCCTCCTCCTGGGATTTTTTTTTTTTCGGATGGCAGCACCCAGGGATGTTGGAGAGGTAGCTGATGTTGGAGATTTGTTTGTTTTCAAATTAAAGAACTTCAATTGCCTGGTTGGCCGGCCGGTGGACCCTCACCACTGCTGGCTGGACTCAGTCCATTGGCCATGCTTTTGGGGAGCCACGTGAGGGACCGGCAGGCCCCACTGTGACCAGATTTGCTGGTGAAGGGTAGCTGAAGTATTAGGGTGAGGTCCTGCAACCCCCAGGAGCGTGAAAAGTCGTAGTCTCCAGGGTTGGCTGTTCTGGCATAAGCACACGTTGGATGTTCAGGACAGAAAGTTGCCCATGATTGAGCAGGATCCAAAAAATGTTAGATTGGAAATTCCAGAAGCAAGCGATTCCTAAGCTTTAAAACGGCACCGTGTTAGTGTCATCTCTTCACGCCGCGCACTGTGCTGTGCACACTCATGGCCTGTTAGCCACTTAATAGCCATCTGGGTTATTAGATCAGCCGTTCGAGATCACCTGCTCATATAGCCGCCATTACAGTATACTGTTACATCATTCCAGTTTATTAGCAAATATTGATTTCTTACTGTGCCTATTTTTTTTTTACATTTTTAAAAAAGTTTTGTTTATTTGAAAGATGGAATGATGGGGAGGTGGAGAGAGAGACAGAGACACAGACAGAGAGGGTCTTCTCCCCAAACGTCCACAGCAGCCATGGCCGGACCAGGCTGAAGTCAGAAGCCAGAAGTGACATCCAGGTCTCACACGGTGGGCGGCAGGGACTCCAGTGCCAGAGTCATGCTCTGCTGCTTTCCAGGTCTGGGCCCAGTGCGTGGATCAAACGTGATCACAGGTGCGTGTGCACGGACACAGCACCCAGGGCTCAGGGCACACCCTGGAGGGGGTGGAATGTCACATCTCAGGGTGGGCTGCTGTCAGATGGTCTCTTGCTGTGGTTCTGCTGCTTCGTGCTGCGTGGTCTCAGGCCACTGTCCCAGCGGAGCCAGGCTGCTCCTGCACAGATGGAAATCAGGCGTGGCGGCTGTCCTCTGGCCAGTAAGCGGAGTATTTCTTTTCTTTCCGATGCTTCGAGGGTCTGGCGACTCAGAACATAAACACCCCACCTGCTCATTCTGCCCACCCTGCAGATGTTTGCAGGCTAAGCAGTAAGTACAAACCCCGAGGGCTGCACAGTGAGGGGACCCCCAAGGACCCTGTCCTGCTGCAGCATAGGCACTGGGACACACTCGGTGAAAGGCCTCCTTTTAGATCATTTGGTGAATGAATGAGTGGATTCCTTCATCTCAGGGGCATTTTCAATCCAGGGGAGGAAAAGCCCAATCCCTGCACCTTTGCTGACCAAGAGGACAGCACCAGTGAGCACTGTGTAGCACTCACACTCACCATGGGGCACTCACACTCACCATGGGACACTCACACTCACCATGGGACACTCACATTCATACTCACTGTGGGGCACTCACACTCACCAAGCAGCACTCACACTCACCATGGGACACTCACACTCACCATGGAACACTCACATTCATACTCACTGTGGGGCACTCACACTCACCATGGGGCACTCACACTCACCATGGGACACTCACGCTCACCATGGGACACTCACATTCATACTCACTGTGGGCACTCACACTCACCAAGCAGCACTCACACTCACCATGGGACACTCACACTCACCATGGGACACTCGCACTCACCATGAAGCACTCACTCATACTCATTGTGAGGCACTCACACTTACCGTGGGATACTCACACTCACCATGGGATACTCACTCTCATCGTGGGACACTCACACTCATCATGGGACACTCACACTCACCATGCAGCACTGACACTCACATGGGAAACTCGCACTCGCCACAGAGCACTCACACTCATCATGCAATACTCACACTCACCATGGGACACTCACATTCATACTCACCACAGGACATTCACACTCACCATGGGACACTCGCACTCACTGTGGGGCACTCACACTCACCATGGGACACTCACACTCACTGTGGGGCACTCACACTCACCATGGGATACTCACACTCACCATGGGATACTCACACTCATACTCACTCACCATGGGGCACTCACACTCACCATGGGACACTCACATTCATACTCACTGTGGAGCACTCACACTCACCATGGGACACTCACTGTCACCATGGAACACTCGCATTCACCATGCAGCACTCACTCATACTCATTGTGAGGCACTCACACTTACCGTGGGATACTCACACTCACCATGGGATACTCACTCTCATCGTGGGACACTCACCATGCAGCACTCATACTCACATGGGACACTTGCACTCACCACAGAGCACTCACACTCATCATGCAATACTCACACTCACCATGGGACACTCACATTCATACTCACCACGGGACACTCACACTCACCATGGGACACTCACATTCATACTCACTGTGGGGCATTCACACTCACCAAGCAGCACTCACACTCACCATGGGACACTCATACTCACCATGGGACACTCGCACTCACTGTGGGGCACTCACACTCACCATGGGGCACTCACACTCATACTCACCATGGGACACTCACACTCACTGTGGGGCATTCACACTCACCATGGGATACTCACACTCACCATGGGGCACTCACACTCATACTCACTGTGGGGCATTCACACTCACCATGGGATACTCACACTCACCATGGGGCACTCACACTCACTGTGGGGCACTCACACTCACCATGGGGCACTCACACTCATACTCACTGTGGGGCACTCACACTCACCATGGGACACTCACATTCATACTCACTGTGGGGCACTCACACTCAATGTGGGGCACTCACATTCACTGTGGGGCACTCACAGTCAATGTGGGGCACTCACACTTACCATGGGACACTCACACTCACCATGGGACACTCACATTCATACTCACTGTGGGCACTCACACTCACCAAGCAGAACTCACACTCACCATGGGACACTCACACTCACCATGGGACACTCGCACTCACTGTGGGGGCACTCACACTCACCATGGGACACTCACTGTCACCATGGGACACTCACATTCACCATGAAGCACTCACTCATACTCATTGTGAGGCACTCACACTTACCGTGGGATACTCACACTCACCATGGGATACTCACTCTCATCGTGGGACACTCACACTCATCGTGGGACACTCACACTCACCATGCAGCACTGACACTCACATGGGAAACTCGCACTCGCCACAGAGCACTCACACTCATCATGCAATACTCACACTCACCATGGGACACTCACATTCATACTCACCACGGGACACTCACACTCACCATGGGACACTCGCACTCACTGTGGGGCACTCACACTCACCATGGGACACTCACACTCACTGTGGGGCACTCACACTCACCATGGGATACTCACACTCACCATGGGATACTCACACTCATACTCACTCACCATGGGGCACTCACACTCACCATGGGACACTCACATTCATACTCACTGTGGAGCACTCACACTCACCATGGGACACTCACTGTCACCATGGAACACTCGCATTCACCATGCAGCACTCACTCATACTCATTGTGAGGCACTCACACTTACCGTGGGATACTCACACTCACCATGGGATACTCACTCTCATCGTGGGACACTCACCATGCAGCACTCACACTCACATGGGACACTTGCACTCACCACAGAGCACTCACACTCATCATGCAATACTCACACTCACCATGGGACACTCACATTCATACTCACCACGGGACACTCACACTCACCATGGGACACTCACATTCATACTCACTGTGGGGCATTCACACTCACCAAGCAGCACTCACACTCACCATGGGACACTCATACTCACCATGGGACACTCGCACTCACTGTGGGGCACTCACACTCACCATGGGGCACTCACACTCATACTCACCATGGGACACTCACACTCACTGTGGATACTCACACTCACCATGGGGCACTCACACTCATACTCACTGTGGGGCATTCACACTCACCATGGGATACTCACACTCACCATGGGGCACTCACACTCACTGTGGGGCACTCACACTCACCATGGGACACTCACACTCATACTCACTGTGGGGCACTCACACTCACCATGGGACACTCACATTCACTGTGGGACACTCACACTCACTGTGGGGCACTCACACTCACCATGGGACACTCTCACTCACTGTGGAGCACTCACACTCACCGTGGGGCAGTGCTTGGCTCCCTGTGAGTATCCTTCATCTCTGAGTACCACACGGCCACCTGCTGCAGCGGTCACCGTCTATCCCCTCCCCTGGTCCCTGTGCTGATGGTGCGGGCTGTGGGTCCCGACAGGAGGTGAACAAGGTCAGGAGGGCCCTGGACCTGTGTGAGCTCATTTCTTTTTCCTCCTTCCCTGGCTGCCGGCCTCAGGCCGAGATTGGGAGGAGATTTCTTTAAAAAAATAAATAAATAAAATCAAAAGAAAGGTTGATTGATTGACTTAAAGATCAGAGCCACAGAAAGGAAGAAAGAGAAGGGAGACAGAATCCCCTCTCTGCTGCTTTGCTCCCCAAATGCTTACAAACCGACTAGTCTGGGCCAAGGCAAAGCCAGGAGCCCAGGATGGTATCAGGGTCTTGGAGAGACATTTCTAGAAGGAAACGGGAGGTGACCCCCAGCCCACTGGCAGCCTAGCACCTACCCACCCACCAGCTTCTTCTGCAAGGCCTTTAACTAGCAGGTTCTCAGATGGCCACTGGCCCCACGGCCTGGGCTGAGAATACAACTTGCTGTCCCTCTTCCTCCATTTCCAGGGCCACGGTCAGCGACTCCAGGACCCCCCCAGTGAACCCCCATACCTAGCCACAAAGAAGAGGCTGTCAATCAAACCCCAGGAACACCAAGCTTGCCCTTGAGATCCCCTGGCTAGGCCTCCTGCCGCGATTTATGGCTCAGGCGCTTTATCTGGGGCGTGCGGGGGGTGTGCTCACGTGGGTGCGGGCGTATTTTCCTGGTAATAAAACCCTCAGCCCGGAGAATAAATTTGAGAGGACAGTTTTACAGAGAAGAGTTTTTCTCTTTTGTGCAATAAAAAAAATGGAGTAAAATTTGAGATGGGGACGATAAGGGCTGCTGTACTTTCAAAGGGGATTAAAGGAGGGTACCTGAGAGAGACAGGATGTGGGTGGTGGGATGACTGGACAGCACCTCTCAGGCCCCCGCTGGCCTCCCTGAGCCCCCTGGTGGGCGGAGCTCACAGGTGCCTGAGCTCACCTCTGCTGCCCAGTCAGGTGGACTGGGAGACCTACCCAGGGAACCAGCATCAGGTGCCCAGGGTGGCTCTGGCACCTTGCTCTGTGCATGCCTCAGTGTGTTCATCTGCAAAATGGGGTGACAGGGATGCTGTCATCTGCTGCTCTGATGACTTCCTGAGCACTGGGTGGGCCACGCAGAGCCATGGGTGGGAGGTGGGGGGTGCTGTGCCCCGACAGGGAAAGGGCTCTTGGGGGCAAATGCTGAAAGTCAATAACTGGGCCAGTCACCCAGATGCAGCAGTCACCTCCAGAGCTGGCGGGGAGGGGGCGCACAACCCTCTCCTGGTTGAAGACCAAGACAAGTCATGTGGTGGCCAAGGGTGGGGGTCCCTGGAGGGGCCACTTCAGGCTGGTGTATGGAGAAGCAGGAAGATGCTTTGGACCAGGCCTGGCTGGCTCCAAACTCGCTGCCCAGTTTCCCCATGAGCCCCACGATCAAGCTAGGTGCAGCTTGATTCTCAGGGTAAAGGATGTGTGCCAATGTGGAGAGTCCAGTCTGGCCTCTTCTTCTAGAAGGTTCTTGCTGTCTCCAGAAGAGGCAGGGTGAGAGGTTGTGTGCCCTGCCTTCTGACAGCTCTGAGGCAAACAGGTGAGAAGCTCCAGGTCTTCAGAGGGCCAGCTGTCAAGTCTGCAAGCTCTGAGCTGAGTGTACTAAGTCCTGTTGTGGCCGCTCTCCCTCCAACCCCAACGCTCTGGGATCTTGGAGCTTGAGGCCACACCAGCATCCCTGAACCTTCCGCTACCCACGAGCCTGAAAGGCCAGGGAAGGTGGCACACACATGTACACAATTGGTGCTAAATAATTGCTGGCTGGATGGCATTGACTATGTTGCCTGAGGCACCTGCACCAGGCAGGTGTGCTCAGGGGGACCCAGCTGTGCCTGGAGCTGGGGTTCCCAAACAGAGCATCCCAGCCCCAGCTGCCCCCTTTGCCTGCTGAAGCCGCACTCGTCCCAGCCCTGGCTCCTGGAAGAAAATGGGTCCACTCAGCTGCCCACACCCCCTGCCTCCTCTGCCTCCCCCATCCTCCTGCCTCCAGCACGCAGAGCCGCAGGGAGTTAATTCCGCTTCTCCAGGCCCAGGCATGAGGCCTCCCCGTTGCAGGCTGTTAGCGCGGAGCCCAGCTGGGCGGCGAGAGGCTGCAGGCTCCCAGTCTATAATAGAGTTGCTGAGACAAGCGGAAAGCTGCAGCCGGGTAAACAGATAAATAATTGAAGCCCTGACAACACATACCTTGCTGCTTTGTGGAGTAACACTTTCATTAACGGAGGCAGCGCGGGCAGCCGGGGATGCAGCGGAGGCTGGGGGCCAGGGACCACTGTGGCCCGCTTGCTGGCTTTTCGGGGACTGGAGACAGGGGGCCAACCAGCCCTTGGTGTTTGTGGTCACCTGCTGAGGTCCCCTGTGCCTGGTGCCTTGGGGACATCCTGGCTCCCTCCTGGCCCATCATGAAGGCAGCCAGTAGAGAGGCGACACTGCTCTCTTCCCTCCATCCCCCATGGGGGCCCCTCCCTCTCCTCCACCTGCCTCCATCTCCCAGTACCCTCCTGGGAACCAGATTTCCTCCTCCATGGGACCTTGGGCCTTGGAAACAAGGAGCTCACTTATCCAGGAGCCCAGCAGTGGTCCAGAGGGTTACCACTCAGCAGCATGCGCTGCTGTCACCTGTTTCGGGGCCTTTGCTGCTACCTGGGAGGCCCTCCCACCTTTTACTTTGTCATTCCTTCTGATGGCAACTTAGACATGGCTTCTTCCAGGAAGCCCTCGGTGATTGCCTTGTCCCTGCTCTAGGCTCCCCTGTCATTGCAAACCTCTCTTTGGAAAATCTATCAGAAATACTTTTGTCTCCCTGTGAGATCTTGGAACCACGCCTGCCCCTCCACCTCCAGCTCCCACTTCCCCTTGCTTCTTCTCCATCCAGCCTGTTCCCTCATTCCTTCTTTTCAGTAGCCCCGGAAGGCTTGGGGGTCAGACTGGGAGCTATTTGCACACTTTCTGGCCCTGTCCACCACTCCCTAAGCTTTGCTGGCCATCCCTGCAAGGTGGGCCCAAGGGCAGTGCCTGGTACAGGAGAGGAGGCAGCTCTGCTCCTGTTTGGAGTCCCGGTTGCACGTCAGGGAGGTGAGGGCAGGTTTCCCTCTGCCGAGGGAGGGTTGCAGCAATGACTGACAGCTGGGGCAAGGGAGTGCTGGAGCTCCTGGGTGTGGACAGCACGGGCAGTCCCAGCCCGCTTCTCCCCAGCAACCAGGGGCAAGAGGTGGCCGGGGCTGGCTGGGCACTCACCAGGCCGGGCACTCACTGTGCTGCCCTCACTCTGTGGCAGGTGACCGAGGGCGGTACCATCAAACAGAAGATTTTCACCTTCGACGCCATGTTCTCCACCAACTACTCCCACATGGAGAACTACCGCAAGAGGGAGGACCTGGTGTACCAGTCCACAGTGAGGTGAGCTCCGGGGTCAGGATGGGGCGGCGGGGAGTGGGGGCGGCAGGGTTGGCACGCAGGCAGGGGCTTCCTTCACAGCCAGCTCTCAGCGCTCTGGGCTGCGTGTCCCCGTGGCTGGGAGACAGAGCTGGGGCCCTCTCCCTGCAGCGGCAGCCTCTGGAGGGGTGAGGCAGGGGAGGATCAGGCCCCAACCCCCACCCACCATCGGCACCCTGGGCCAGCTCTCCCAGTGATCCCACAGGGTGGGTTTGCAGGTAAGGACACTCAGGCAGGACCAGAGAGGGTGAGCAGACTCTGAAGTCACACAGCCAGGAATAGCAGGGCTGGAGTGAACTCATACCCCAGGCCTTAGGGCCTTAGGGATCCCAGCCAGGAATGAGGACAGAAACAGCAGTGGGCGGGGAAAGGAGTGGATGCAACCCCCGGGTCATCAGGGGGCCCGAGTTCAGTACGGATTGAGAGGGGTGTGCCTAAAATATGCAAGCGCATCCGTGACACCTAGGAGATTACAACACCTGTGACCCCTGCATCACCCAGGACAGTTGGTCACAATCAAGAGGAAGAAGGAGGGAGGGCCAGCACAGCACCAGGGCTTGCAGGGAGGACGCGGCCACAGTGCATGCCAGGGCTCATGGCGGAGGGGAAATAGCTAGCCCTGAAAGCCACGGACCTCTCCAAGCTTCCTGGGACCCCAACTCTGCAGGGAGTCCCTGCACCCCCAGGCCTGGCCCCTCTGGACTCCAAGATGGAAACCCCCAGAGGCTGTGCAGAAAACCCCAGGCCCCCCGCCAACATTCCTCATGTCCCCGGAGTGTTGAAAGCACAGCCCTGGGACTCCAAGATCTGAGTCCAAACCCCAGCCCAGATGCTGCTCCTTGGCAGCGCACACAACCCCAGCCACTTGGTTCCAAATGCCACGGAACGCCCAGTGTGGAGTGTGAATGCTGGGGTGGGTGTTCAGTGGCCTGAATTCCAACTGACTTCTGCCAGCTGGGATCCATGGATGCCTGGGCTGAATTTCCAGGAGGGAGCGAGCCCAGACACCTGCTATAGCCTCCTCAGGGTCCATTAAGTTCGGCCAGGCAAGGGGCCAGTGTGGACCACTCCCTTCCCCCAGCAGGAAAAAGCTTCCAAAATCACCTTGTCTGTGACGCCCATAAACCTTGCATTAACTTTCTCTGAGCTTCATAAATGATCCTTTGAACGCTGGCAGTATGTTTTTTTTATTATTATTATTATTATTATTATTATTATTATTATTATTATTTTCTCTAGCTCCATTTTTTTTTTTTCTTTTCCCAAGGGGTCAGGGTTCAACAAGGTCAAGAGACCAAGGACCTCCTCCAGAATGACACGATCTTGCTCAGACCTCTTTCTACAGGAACCTTATTTGATAGCTGGGGAAGCAGAGGCCCAAGGTCACACAGCACAGGGGCTTCTCAGGATGTCAGGGACCAGGCATCCCTCCAATCCAAGCCTTTTCCCTGAACCTCTGCGACACAGAGCACCCCAGGAGTGAAGGTCCCAGCCCCTCTGGCTTGGCCCACCATGTCACAGCCAGCAGGACTGGGAGAGCACCACGCTGAGCTCCACACTGCAGGGCCCCCCAGCAAGCTGGTGGTGGGGCACCCGGGACTCCGTATTTACATATAAATGAAGATATTTACAAATTAATGCAACTCCGTTCGAGAAGGTCCCAGCTCACAGCTGTCTGAGCCGCTCCCTCTTCAGCTGGGGAAAGTGGAGAGAAGACGAGGCTGCAGACTGCACCAGGAATGGCAGACAGCAGTTTCCTGGGGAGGAGAGGGGTCCGAGCAAGGAGCCCCTGAGACTCCTGAGCAGGTGGGATCCCAGGGGCGTGACCGTGGGTGAGTTACTTCCCCTCCCCGCCCCTGGGAACCCAGAACTAGGATGGAGCGGGCAAGCATGGGCTGCTTCCAGACATACTTTCCTGCACATCCTGTGGGATCCTGGTGTACAGTGCCGAGGCATAGGGCAGGAGAACTCGGAAGGGGCGGTTTTACCTGGAGTCACGGAGGCTGTCAGCCCCCAAAGCCAGACAGCTCCACAGATTCTCCAAGAGACCCAAGGCTAAATGGTGCCTCTACAGTGCAGGGTGCAGGACCTGGGAGGGACAGAGACGCCGGGTGCTATTCAGGGGGAACTCCCCTGGGAGGCTGGTTCTCAGGCTAAGACTCCTAGGAAGTGGGTCTAGCAGGTGTCACCACCCCCTACCCTCCCTCTTAGGGCACTGCCAACAGGTCGCAATCTTCCCTGGACTTCCCCAAGCCACTGCACTGAAAGTGCCAGGGACCTGGACCCACCACCCTGACTGTGAGAGGAAGTAGCTGATACACCTTGGGTGCCTTCCCCCTTCTGGTGGGACCAGGTATGTCGCCGTGTCTCATCAAGGCAGGGGTCTAGCAACCCAAGGCACCCATATTGGCTTCCTTCACCCCTTTCCATCTTCCTGGGGTGTCATCCCTCACTCCCAGGTCTGCTTCTCAGGGAGTCACCCCAAGGCAGGGCAACAGAGCCAACACAGGTGCTCACCCACCGTCCTGACCTCCACATCCTCCTTGGCTCTGCCTCGCTGCTTGGCACCAGGCTGGGCACAGGTAGGAGTGGAGTGAGGGCTCTGCCCTGTGAGCACAGGTGAACTGTGGGCAAAGCTCCCTGGTGTCGGGAAGGAGACGAGCTTTCCGTCCTGCCCCTCTGGGTGCCTGTCTGGGGTCTCCAGAGCAACAGGGCAAGAGTGGAAGGAGGCCAGTGGGGGGTCTGAAGCCTGTGTCTGTTCCTCTCTGCATCCATTCCCTTCCTCATGCATGAGGGCCACCTGTCACAGAGCCTGTCACGCGACCTGCTCCAGAGGAAGGTCACGGTCCTTCTTGCACCTGCTGAGGTACGGGTCAGCCTGCGGTGTTTGGGGGCATATTGTTGAACCCCACCCCCTGCTGCCATCGCCACACACCTTGTCCACTGCCCTTGGCCAACGAGGCTCCTTTGGTTCATCCAGGTTCAGTTTCGGTGCTGCTTCCTCCAGGAAGCCGCTCTTGCGTGCTAAGATTCACTCATCCTTTAACACTTCCAAGTTTGTCCCCAAAAGTCTAGAAGTCCCACAGGCCCTGGCATAGCACCCCACACTCACACACACTGGTGGGTGACTTGTAAATGTCTGTGGGGTGTGTGAGGGTGGATACCACCCTCTCCCCACCCCTTGGAGGACCGGGATGACTTTGGAAGAGGCATTCAGGCCTCGGGGCTTCCCTGAACAGCCGCATCGTTCATTCCTCCCAGAGTGAGTAGGAACGGGAGTTAGAAGCAGTGACAAAGCACAGACAGGCCTGGTGTGTGAGGCTTACAGCCACGAGGGTGGACTCAGGAATGTGGCAAAACAGCGAGGGGGGTGGGCAGTGTGAGGGATGGGCGTGGTGAAGGGCTTGACCGGGGAGGATGAGGGACCGGGGAGGATGAGGGACCGGGGAGGATGAGGGACCGGGGAGGTGGCTCCACAGCTTCTCTGGGGAGATGCCCTCTATGCAGAGATGAAAAGGAGCAGCCCCGCAGGCTTACGGGTGGAAGAGGTACCCCAGGCTGAGGGAGCAAAGGCCCTGGGGTGACCTAAGAGCCTCCCCGGACGCAGGGTGCCCAGGACACAAGGGGCAGGGAGGAGGAGGCAACCTGGCCCCTCAGCAGCACGGCCCGATGTGACCCATAGAAGCCTCCCTGGCTGCTGAGCCAAGAGTGTGGGTTGGAGGTTCCAGGACAGAAGGAGACAGAGGCCTTTGCAAGGGAGGCCCAGGGCCTGATTCCCTTGCCCAGTGAGTATGCATGAGGACCACACCCTCTGGGTGTGCAGGGCAGGGCCTGGGCTGCAGGAGGAGGGCAGAGCAGAGCTCCACCTCCCTGACCCCAGGGAGGCTGGGGAGGAAGCCAGTCAGGGCGAGGAGACAGAGGGTGGGCGTGTCGGGAGACTCAACAGTGCAGTGGGCACACACACTGTGAGAGCAGAAAGGACCCTGGTCCACGCAGGAGTCCGGGCCAGCCCCGCATCCCAGGTACTCAAAGGTCGTGCCCTCCGTTCGTGGTCCAGTGGCCTCTGACCTGCCTCTAGCACTTGGCTGTATCCTTTCTATCCTACTAACCCTGAGAGAAGAACAATAAATATTTGTAAAAGAAAGGCGAGAGAGTGTAGGGCGATAAGTAGCTATCAACGCAAGGACACACTCAGACATGGGATGCCAAGAAGGGGGACATCACACAGAGGGGCATCCACAGTGGTTCTGGACGTGGAGAGTAGGTTTGACCCAGAGGTGCTGGAAGCCTGTGTGTGCCGGGGCGCAGGGGTGGGAGTGAGCCCCAGGAGTGATGGGGCCACTCCCTCTGCACAGACAATGTGCCCTGCTCTGCCCACCCAAAGAACAAGACGGACTTGACCATAGCAGGCATGTTGACCGTGTCATCTTAAGAGCCGACTTTGCCTTTGTAAAGTTCAGTGTTCCTTCTATAATTCTGTCTATGAATGCGCAGTCTGCTCTCTTTCTCCGCTGATGGCACAGAGCGAAGCGTCATGGTCCCTCCTGGCTGATTTGAAAGTCTGAATTCTAGCATTCCAGCTCCCCTGACACATTATCTCAGACATACGGCCTTCTTCCTCCAAACACGCCTAACAGGTGCCGCTCACACACGAGCGCGCCTTCATTTATTCTGCTCATCTGATCACTCAGCCGACACACACGCACACACACACTGGGCTAGACCCCTGACAGCAGGGCAAACACAGGTCCTGCCCTGAGGAAACCAGTGCGATCACAGCCTCTCCTGGCCCTGCCCTCTGTCTCCCTCCAGAACTCATCCAGGAATGAGAGTGAGAGGGGCGGTGTCAGAGGAGCGCTTGTGTGTTAACACCCTAGGCTCTTGGCTGACCTTCAGCCTCAAGTGGGCACCAGGATCCCTTCTCCAAAGCAGGAGGGGAAGGTGGCAGTTCTGCCCCCAGCCACTAGGGCGAATTAGGCCCCTTGATCCATGAGATGGACGGTCTACACTGCAGACCAGTCCAAGAACGCCCTCGCTTTAACGTCACCTTGGAAGCTACAAAAAAAATTACGAATTCTTGGGCCCTACCAAGAGAGGGGATCAGGAACCCCAGCTGTTGGCAGTCAGATTTGGAAAGCTCTGCTCCACTCACTGCCTTCACCTGCTCCCACACTCACATCAAAGCCAAAGACTCCTGTGGGAAGCTCCTGGGCATGGATTATTCCAGCTGCTGGTGGCAGCTGGTGGCTGACATGCAGTGGCTCTGAAGTCCCTAGAGCCAGGTCCAATTGGTTGGAGATGAGGAAAGAGCTGGACTAGCCAGTGGCCTCACAGCCCATTCCCCTGGGGACAGACGGCCTGACCCAGGGCCTGGTGGCCCCAAGTGCCCACGCCACTCGGAGTCATCCCCAGGGCAATTTCAACTGCCCAGGTGCCAGGCTGGGCAGAGCTACCTGAGTGCGGTGGGGGAGGTGCGGGCAGGATCATCTCCCTCACGGGGGTCCTGGAAGAGGGTGCCCGGCTCTCTGCCTGAGCTGCTGAACAAGGATAGGGGCTGTGCCAGCCCCCTAAGTAAGGCTCTGCCCGGGCTGGGAGCTCAGTGTGGGTACTCAGCTGCCCTCCTGGGTTTTGCCTGTTGGGGCAGGGCCCCCCTTTCTGTCTTACCGATAAGCCCATTTACTTGCCCCTGCTGCTCTGCCTAAACCCTTTCGGAAAGAGACACTCTCCCCACCCCACCCCCCCGACTGCCAGCTCCCGCTTCCCCCAGCCTGTTAGACCCACAGAGCCCCAGTAGGGCTTCCCACACCCCACAGTGGGGAGCACCCTGCCTTCTCGTGTTGGCCACTCTCCCATCTCCCACCCCCGCCAAGACCGTGAGCAACCCGGGAGGACCAGGCCCTTGCTGCCTGCACAGGCGACCTCCCGTGGAGGATGGCCTCACCCCCCACCCCCCGCTAGCAGAGCACACACGCTTTCCTTCTGTTCCTTCTCTGCCCGTCTCCTTGACTGTCTTCCTGGCACTGTGTCCTGTGTTTCCGCAGTTCTCCTCGCCAAGGGTCTCACTCCCCCAAGGATGTGTCTGTCCTCACCCTCTGTAGCTCAGCCACATGCCTGCACCTGCCCCTGCACACCTGTGCACCTCTGGGTTTGTAGCCCCAGAATCCTCTGCAGCACAGACCCTGGATCTTCAGGCCCCAGGGGTCTCCAGGAGGTCTCCATTTCCACATTTGGTACCACTGGTGGGCACAAGATTTCCTTGGTCTTAAGCAAATGGAAGCATTTGAGGCAGGAAATTGCGAGGTGTTCCATTGAATCCCCAGCTGTTACCAAGCAGCCACCATCCTCCCATTCTGTATTTGCCCTTGACGCTCAAGGAGACCCCTTTGGACTCCCTGAACTCACCCTTCACCCACTAGCTACCTGCCCCAGGGGCAAGAAAGCACATGTGCAGCTGTCTGCTGCCCTCTGGTGATGCTCTAGGAAATTGCAACTGGGGGGTCTCCATCCCTCCTGCTTCCAGTGACCAGGGACCAGCCAGCTTGTCTCCCAGGGAGGCTTCCTTCACCTCAGAGTCCTCAGCTCCCAGCAGAAGGCCTCAGGAAGTGCTGTTAAGTTAATGGTGCAACAGATTCTCTAGAGGAGGAATTACCATTTCAAACAGTCAGCAAAACATGTGCCGGGCAGATCTCAGGCCCTGCGTATGGGGTCAAGCTGAGCCCAGAAGAAGAGAGGGCCTGGTCCATGAGCCCAGAGAGCCTCCCAACCAGGCAGCCCTCCCCTCCCCTGCAGGCCCCCAGCTAACAGAGGGGCGGTGGTGGGGATACAGGGTGATGGTGCCTTCCTTGCAGGTGCCATCTCAGTGCTCAGTGTCAGACCCGCACTGGACAGGTGGCACAAAGTCAGTTCTCATGTATGCGTCCCGTGTATGCGGCACATCTCACTCCTACAGGAGAACGAGTGTGAACCCCACCCAACCCCCTTGGTGGCAGGGGGATGTATTTGTTTAACCGCAGACATCAGGGGAACAGAGCTCCTGTCCCCATGGAGATAATGTCCCCAGGGCCGCGCTGACCATGCAGGGATGAGCTCTGCCAGGAAGACAGATCCCTTGCTGTAACCTGGGCAGCAAGAAAAGCAGCCACATGGAGGGCAGGGAGTGAGCTTCCTGGCAGAAGAAGAAGCAAACAATGGGACCATGCACTTAATCCAAGGACAAGGGAGTTGGGTGAGCCCTCCCACAGGGCAGGAGAAGGCACAGACAAGCAAGAGACCAGAGCCCATGGCTTCTGGAACTTTCTGCTAAAGCAGGGACTCTTTTTTCAGTGCACTGGGGTGGATGCAGCTGCTGATGCCCAGGCACGGACCCACAACATCACAGCTGTGCATTGCCCAGCGTGATCCCAGTCTGCGGGCCAGAGTGGGACGCTCAGGTAGAACATTCTGGGTCCTTGCAGAGACTGCGTGGTGATGCGAGTGACACAGGGTCCTGGAAACCCGTCTCACTTAGTTTTGTGTTACCAAAAGACTAGAGAGGAGGTGGAGCGACCTAGGAGAGAGATGAACTTGGAAGCAGCAGGCTGGCAGGACAGGCCTGGAGTAGATGAACAGTGACGCAGGAGGTGAGGCGCTGGGATCTGGAGGTGAAAGCCAGCGGGCAGCTGCCAGGACTGGAATACGCTGCTGCCCAGAGCCAACGGGTTAGATGCCCGAGCGCCCCAGCACACAGGTGCCAAGGAAAGAAGCTGTGATCCCCAGCTAGACGCCAACAGCTCCGCCCATGGCCGTGAGCCATCACCCACACCAGCTCTCTCAGCCTCCCCATGAGAGGCCAAGGCCTGAGTGTACGGGGGTGCTGCCCATACGGTCACACACAACAAGTCACTGCTCATGTGAAACGCGACTCCTGCTCCCGGGAGACCCCGTCAGCGCTGTGCGTTGCTCAGGGCTGCCACCTGCCACCCCCAGCCTAGGGGACAGACTTGCTGCCATGGCAGTTAATGTATGCATGTGCACCTAGGGAGCCAGAACTGTTAGAAATTAGGCACGCACACACATTATCCTTTCAACTTCTAAGTGAAAAAAAGAAAAATCAGGAACCGGACTGTCAGCTTTATTACTAATTACACAAATACTTTATTGCTGGCATTTAAAAAAAAAAAAAACTAAAGGCTGAAAACGACTGGGAAAGACCTAATTTAGTAAACAGTTCAGAACAAAGCGCTCGTCGCCGTGGTATTTCTGCACATTAGAACCCGCCCCGGGTGATGCGAACCTCGGCTTCATGCAGAATCGCAGCCTGAGGAGTCTTCCCCACTCTGCAGCACTCTCATCTCCGTGGAAGGCGACTGTGCCCCCGGCGGCAAGGGGTAGGTGGGCAGTGGGCAGTCCTCAGGAGCCCGAGGGTCTGTGAAAATCCGGATAAGAGAGAGCAGGAGCTGGGGGTTGGGGGCCAGGAGTGACATGTTCTCATACAATAAGCACTTGGTAATGACTGGGTGACAGGAGAGACGTGGATGGTAGTGGAAAGGGAGAACAGAAGGAAGGAAGGAAGGAAGGAAGGAAGGAAGGGTGGAGGAGTGGATGGGTTCATGAATAGATGGGTGGTGTGTAGGCAGATAGGTGGATGGGTGAGCGAGTGGATGGTCATGAAAGAGTGGGTGGGGTGGGGAAATTCCCAAGTAGATCACCAGGTTGTGGCAGAGCTAACCCTGAGCCAAGGAAAAAGTCACCTAAAACTCACCATTCGTAGAGATAAAGGTTGGAGAGCCATTCCTACTAAACAGGCACCATCACCTCTGCTTGCACATCACCCAGCCTTCAGCTGAGACCAGACAAAGCCGTCTTCATTTCATAAAAACCAAGAATCCACCAGAGACGCTGAGTGCTGTGTACTCCAGGTCACACAGCCTGGTGGTGATGGAGCCAGGGCCGGGCTTGCTGACGCCCAGCCATGGCATGGTTTCTCTCTGGCTCTCTCCGTGCATCACGGCCCCTTGTCACTCAGTTCCTTCTGTGCCTGCCCAGCAACCAGGGGGACATCAGCTCACGTCACCTGCTGATGAAGCGCCCAAGGGCTTCCTGCTCACTTGAGATGCAACCCTGGTACCTTGAGAGCCCACGTGCTCACTCCTTCACACACACACACACACACACACACATTCATGCATACCATACACACATGTCCCACTCAGACATTCACCTCACACACCCACACACACCACTCACATGCACACATACACCGCATGCCACATACACCACACACACCCCACACACCCCACACACATACCACACACACATGCACACATGTATGTCACACGCATGCTGTGTATACCACACACCCTGGCTAGCCTCTGGTTGCCCAGACCTTCTTAAACATGTTCCCCTTCCAGGGCATCTACGTATGCCTCCCCCAGACCTGCCACGTAACCTCTGCAGGGGCGCCTTCCAGGCCCTCCCCTGGGTTGCCTGTTGTTCCTCTGATGGCATTGATTGTTCGGTCGGTTTCCCTGTTTGCGCTCCTTAACACTGATCTTTTCTGAGACTACTCCCATTTGTTTATCCTGGTAGAGGTTTTTCTTCTCATCTCTCAGACGCAGGCCTTCCCAGACTCCCTCCCCTAGCTCATCCCGGGTAGCCCTTCCATAGCCAGAGGCCGAGAGAGATTTTCTAAGCAGACAAGTGAACTCAGCGTCCAAGGGCCTGACTGTCAGATCTGTGCCTGAGCCAAGGAAGCGGGTAGTAGTCCTGTATGACAACATGGGGTAATTGGGCCCATCATGCAAGTGTCTCTGAGCCTGCTTCCTTTTTGTCCAGTGCACACACATGGGAGGGGCCTGGACCTGGCAGTCCCCTGGGTCTCTCTCCTCTACCCCTTCCTCAGTGAGATACACTGCGCCCCCAGCTTGACTGGGCTCCAGGTGCAGCCAGGTCTGGGGTCGAGGAGACAGAGGCCTGAGCTCTGTGTCCAGGGCCCCTTGGGGTCTGTGGAGTCGCATCTGGGTGCTAAGGGGAGCAGCTGGCCTTGTCATGGCCTCTCCTAGTGTGCATTGTGGATGTTCCAGATTATGATTCCCAAAGTGGTCATTTGTTTCCTGTGCCAGTAGGGTGCTTGTTCGGCTGGGCTTTGTGATCTGTTCTGCAGGAGGTTAATGGCCCTGGGTGTGGTGGGCCACACCTGGCTCGTGGGGGCCCTGTCCATGATAATTCACATTCCCTGCTGCCCTCCAGCCTCCCGCAGGTGGCTGGGAGCTTCCATATCCCAAGACCGTTGCATTCCCCTCCAGGGTCATGGCCAAGCAGGGGCCCTGGGAGCTGAGGAGTCCCAAGAACCACATTTATGGGTGACATTTTTTCCAGCTCTTAGTGGGAAGCTTGCTTGCCCCAAGCATTGTACACGCAGCCACACACAGGTCCCCCAAATGCCGCCATGAGGTGGGTCCTGCCCAACTCTGGCTGTAGGTAAAAAGATAAAGCTCAGACAGGTTGGTAGGCCCAAGGGCACACAGCTACAAGGGGTCCAACCAGAGCCCAAGCCACCCCCTGCCATGGAGGGCCCCGGATGTCTGCCCTGCCCTATCTGTACATCTAACAACTTCAAGGGAGGTGCTGAGCACCTGATCCTGTCCACACTGACGTAGAAATTCAGTCCAGGGCCATCTCAGCCCCGAACACCCTGGGAAAACACCCGATCACATCCCCACCACCCCAGCCTCACTGAGCCCCTCACTGTGCCCTCTGGGATGCGAAACTCAATCCTTCCCCACACCTTGGTCCTTCTACCCCTTGTGTCAGCTGCTGCCTCTGCTGTGACCTGGAGAAGGCAGGTGCAGAGGGCAGTACCCCGGAGCAGTCAGCGTGGAGGTGCCGAGATCGGACAGGAGGGGCAGAGCTGCTGGGATGCCAGTGAGTCCTGGCACGGAATAGCTGGCAGGAAGGATCAGAGCTCTCCACACCGTTAGCTCTCCCTGTCCATTTCTCCATTCTTGCCCAGCCTGGGGGTGGGGAAAACCCTGCCAGCTGCTCCAGAGGCTGACGGGCAAGGGTGGACAGGGGGTGGGGGGGGGGTTCTGGACTTGTCAAAGCCCTCGTTAGATGCCCAAGGCTGCAGAACCCTGCATTCTTACTGGGAAGCCCCTCCTCCCTGCCATCGAGCCCCTCCCTCTGTGGTCTCTGCACTTTTCTTCTCCTGGACTCTGTCCCAGTTTGTCATATAACCACAGCAGAGAGGGCTGCCAGCTCAGCAGTGGTGGGGCTCATCTTCCAGCCCAGTGAGTCACCTGCATTTTTTTTTTAACCTGGAATATTGCAGGTGTCCAGGGTCCGTCCGTCTTCTCAGATGTCATCGCTGCAGAGCTCTTCCCTAGCTGTCTTGTCCAACACAGCGTCCCTACCCCCATCTGCCCCTTACCTTTCTGTCCCCTGATGGTGTGGGTCACCATACCCAGCATTGCGTGTTTGTTGTCTAGCACAGACTTGAACAATCTGCCGCCTCTTTTCTCACACCCGTGGGTCCATCATTAGTACCTGGATGGTCATTGAAGGAATGAATTCAGGAATGTGCTAGAAGCAGGAACAGGTGCTCACCAGGTCGCAGTGGTCACCAGGAGACTGACTGAGAAGATGAGAGACACTGTCCATGTCCCCTGGTGGTCCTCGCAGTCTCTGTAACAGGTCACCGGGGGCATGGTGGTTTGGAGTCACTCAGCTCCAGGGCTGGAGGTCGGAAGCAGAAATGGGTCTCACTGAGCTGGAGCCAATGGACAGGAGGAGTGGAGCTCCTCCTGGAGGTCCTGGGGAGTCCGCCCCTTTGCTCTTTGGTGCTTTTGGGGGTCTGCCCTCAGCGTTCAGCCAGTAGCCCCTTTCAGAGCTGGCATCACTCGTCCCTTTGCTGCTGTCCTCATGTGTTTCCGACCCTAACCTTTCCCCACCCTGTAACATTGCATCTGCCTTTCTGGGTCACCCAGGACCCTCTCCCCACCTCGAGACACTCCCCCCATCACACAGGCACAGCTGCCTTTCACTGGAGAAGAAAATGCAGTCCCAGCTTCCGAGGACTTGGTCCCTCGGCTCACTGCTGTGATTGTCATGGGACGGCAAGCAGCACCAGGTCCAAGGTGAGGGCCTCTGGTGAGGCCCATCCCCTTCTTCCCTCTGAGTCTCTGCTTTCCTTGCCAGGGTCTGGTTAGCACACAGTAGGTGCACAGAAATGAGTCCCCCATGTGTTCATCCCAACGCCCTGCTGTCCAGGGGCTCAGCCCTGGCACATGGAGCAAACCCACCAGGGGTCGTGTGGGGCCAGTGAGGAGACAGATTGGGTAGAGGGAAGGTGAAGGTCTGGTCTTTGGAGGGCTGGGGGAAGAGTGAGGGGAGGTGAGAGAGGAGAAGGAGTGAAATGGATTCCAGAGATGGGGGAGCCACCAGCTCGTGGCGGGTTTGAGGATCTGACACCTGTCACATGCATCCCTCACCTGGCACTGGGACTGAAGAGTAAAAAAGCCAAAGTGTGAGGTGGCAGAGCAGAATCAGCCAAGGACTGGCCCTCTAGGGACCCCAGCGCTGTGGGGACCAGGGCAAGTCATCGCCTCCCCGTGCCTCAGTTTCCCCATCTCTGCAAAAGAGGCCATGGTGGTATCACCTACCCCGGAGAGATAACATTTCTTGGCCCAGGTGGAGTATACCCTGAGATGGGAGCCTAGTTATTAGCGTATGTAGAACAGTGACATGGGGGTGGAACTTGGCCACATTCGTGCCAGAAACATGTTCCTGGATGCCTGCTCTGAGCCAGGCCCGGGGCCAGACTCCACGGTGACATTGTGGTCACTGGGCAGGTGCTGGCCACATCACGATCTCCCCCGTGTTACAGGCGAGAAAGTTGAGGCCTGGCCATGCTCAGTACTAGCTTGAGACCCATAGCTAGATCGTAGGGGAGCCAGCGCTTGTAGCCGGCCTCTGCTCTCCACCACTGCTCTCCTGTAGCATCCAGCTTCACTATGCTGGTGCCCAGAGCCCTGGACCTCTGCCCTGAATCCTTCTGGAAGATTCGGAGGCAGTTTCCAAGCAGGGGTCTCCTCCTTTTGTCACGGCCATCTAGGGAAGATGCGAAAATTTGGCTCTGATGAAATTAGGTCCATGCTGTGATATAACTTTCTATATTCACCATAAAGCTAATAAACTAATAAATTAGACAGGATGAAAATATCAGTGGGCAGGACTGCACGCTAAAACATTGCTGTAATTACTCTCCTGGCCAGGGCCAATTTCTCAAATTTCGCCTTGGCCAAGTTTCCTCAGCTCACGGTGTCCCTAATAAGGCATAACTCACTCTATAAACATTAAATTGACTTATTTATTTTACATTACAGTGGAACCGAAAACCACCTTGATAAACCTATTCTCGTGCATCTGCCTGCCCCGTGAACACAGCCTGATTCCTTTTTGAACAAACAGCCAGTGGGTCTCAGCCCAGCCTGGCCCTTGCTGGCTTCCATGCATCCAACTGTGGCACCTGGCGGCACTCCCTGGAGCTGGCAAAGGCCTTTCGTTAGAGGTGAAGATGATTCATGACTAATTAGTAATAACACTTTTTTTAAGATTTCTTTTTTATTGGGAGGGCAGATATACAGAGAGGAGGAGAGACAGAGAGGAAGATCTTCCATCTGCTGACCCACTCCCCAAGCAGCTGGGAGGCTTCTTCTCTGGGTCTCCCGTGCGGGTGCAGGGTCCCAAAGCCTTGGGCCTTTGACTGCTTTCCCAGGACACAAGCAGGGAGCTGGATGGGAAGTAGGGCCACCAGGATTAAAACTGGCTCCCATATGGGATCCCTGCGCGTGCAAGGTGAGGACTTTAGCCACTAGGCTACCACGCCAGGCCCTAGTAGTAACACTGATGCCAACATTTACAGAGTATGCATGATTGGTGCTCTAGGCAGTGCCATTGGCTCCCAGTCCCTAAAGGAGTCAGTCACCATCATGAGCTCCACTCTGCAAATGAGGGGTGTGTGTGTGGGGGGGGGGGCGGGGGACATTGCTGAAACTCTGATAGGGTTGGATCACTGCCAGGGAGGGCTGAGGTCAAGGTCGTGGTCACCGTCATTGCTCCACCCTGCTGCCCTGCTTGCTTGCACTGATGGCTGAGGTGTGTGCAGCCAGAGGGATGAGAAGGGGGGATTCAGGTGACAATGACACGTGTGGTGAGCTGTGGCAAGCAGGAAGACAAGGTGGGGAAGAGCTGGATGAGTGTGCGTGCTCAGCAGCAAGTGCCATGGAGGAGCACAAGGAACTCTGGGAAGTTTAGCAGGGGCCACAGTTGGGGGGGGGAGTGGGAGGCAGTAAGACCACTGTGCAGGTGGAGAACACAGCTGCGCCAGGTGTGTGTCTAGAGCTCTTTGACTGGACGGATGGAATAGGTCCAGGCCCAGTGGGAGTGCATCTCAGCAGTGGCATTTGCACAGGTCTGTGCACATTTCTCCTGGGCTCGTCCCACCTAAGCTCCTGGAGACCATGCCACTAGCAGCTCCTCCTCCTGACCTGCTGTCAGTTCCCCCCTGTTGTCATGTCTCCCAGCACCCAGACACCTTGGGAAACTTGTCATACTCTCATACAACATCTATCCCTGTGGCAACCCTGTCTGCAGCACTGAAAAGTAAGACCAAGGGGGCAGGAATCTGACTGTTTTGTTCACTATTATCTCTTGAGAAATGATTCCATGTGCCTTTGAGGGGTGTGTGGTCAATCTCAATATAGAACTGTTAGATGGACAGATGAGTAGATGGATGGGTAGATGGGGAGATGGAGCGATGGATGACATATGGATAGCTGGATGGATTGGTGGATGGATGGATGGATGAGTGGAGGATGACGGACAAATTGGATGGATGGATGGATGGATGGATGGATGGATGGATGGATGGATGGAGAGGTGGTTGGATGGATGGATGGATGGATGGATGGATGGATGGAGAGGTGGTTGGATGGATGGATGGATGGATGGATGGATGGATGGATGGATGGATGGAGAGGTGGTTGGATGGATCAACTGATAGATATGCTGATGATTCAATGAGCTCTTTGTGGAGGCCCCAGCATGGTGCCTGGTGCAGAAAAATCATTCTGTGTGTGTTAGATTAGAAAGACAGAGCCCTAACCAGGCTTCAGAGATTCCTGCTTGCCTATCAAGCTCACTTTCTGGAAGGCAGAGCCCCTGATGGGAAACCAAGATCCAGAGCCAGCCCCAGGCCAGAGGCATGGCAGAGGTCAATTGGGCTTGTTGGCCCTTGCCAGTCACCAGCTCTGGTTCTGCCAGGCAATGATGCAGAGCAGGGAGGGTTGGGTGTGGGAGAGATCTTGGCCCCTGTCTCAGTAGAGCTATCAGCCTGTTCTCTCATTCCCAGCATGGCCAGGGCACTGCCAGGTCACAGGGACCTAGCATCTGAGCAGATTTTGGCGAGTGAGAATTTCTCCTGCTCTCTGGGGGGCAGGTCCCAAGGCCTTCCAGAAACTGCAACTCAGCTGCCCCTCTCTGACTTCTCAGACTCTTGCTCAAGATCCCCAGGGACTCCCAGCCAGTGCTCCTCTCTGACTTTGGACATGGCTGTGAGAAGATCCCCTGTTGCTTCTGTGCGAGTCACTGGCCCTGCACTCCCTAGGTAGGCTGCTAACTTAACCCAGGCACTCAGTACCTTTCCAAGCTGCCAGTCCCATCTAGGTGTGACTCCGGTTTGATCTGCTCTGGGCTTCGTAGGGGAATGTCCGTCCTTTCAGCGTGACCTTGGACATGGGACTTGATCTCTTTGTGCCTCAGTTTCTTGCTCCATCTAGGAGCAGAATGTAATAGTAAGCATAGGATTGCCAGAGGGTTCACTGAGTGAATGATTAAAGTGCTTGGGAATGGTGCATGTTATTCACTGTCACTCAACATTTAACCTTCAAGTACTAGTAGGTGTCTGACCAGGTTTTACATGCTGAGGGTACAACAGGCTAGACTGGCCCATAAAGCTAAGCTCCAGGAGAGGGCCCACCCTTGGTTGTATTTTGTGAATGTGAATGATATTGTCTCTCTCTGGCATTGGGTGAGTCACCCAGCCTCGTCAAGTCTTCATGGAGCGTGTCTGCCCCGAGCTTGGAGCTCAGCATCCACACCGTCTCAGTAACTGGTGGTTTGTACTGTCCGTGCCGACTCCTTCAGGGTCGATGGCCAGGGAAGGGCATCCCATCCATTCTGTACTGTTCTCTCCTCACTACGCTCCCAGCAGGACTACTCTTCCAGGTTGGGAGATGTGTGGAAAGATCAGGCATCCTACCAAGTCACAGAGCTCCCATGTGGCAGAGCCAGACTGTCTTTCCTAGTCTACTGGATGCCACCACCTGTGCTGTTGGCTGCTAAGTCACACTGTCTTTTCCCACCATAGAAGCCAGTCCTCATCTCAAACACCAAGATCATCAGCCTCAAAGCAGCTGAGAGCCGGGACGGAGCCGTGGCTATCCCAGAAGTCTGAAAGCATGGATCCCCAGCAGTTGGCTGTACATGTTAGTCCTCAACAGCTCCTACCTGCTTCTTCCTGCCTGTGCCCTGCTGGGTCCATGTTCCTGGTCCCTGTGCAGTGTACAGGCAGGAATCTGTCCATCTCAACAAACAGCACAGGCAGGCAGGGTGGCTGAAGGAAAGCACAGACCCCCATTCACACCACAGGCCTGTGCAACCACAGGGTGGGCACCAACCTAAGCGTGGTCCTGGTGTTACCACAGTCTGGGCTCTCAACAGCCCAGCTGGGGAAGTGGACACCCAGAGGGACAGAGCAGTTTGCTCAGAATCACACAGTTGCTGCATGGAGGAGCTAAGGTCAAAGCCAGGTCGAGCAAGGCAGCCAGGCTCCTTGTCCCTGCCCTTAGCCCTGTGGTCTGAGGGTACTCACACAGGTGCTCTTAGGGGGACCCAGGAGACGCTTGGGAAAGGAGACCTGCAGACCAAAGATGTTCCCTGGGGACAACAGCTGAGCCATAGCTGCCACAGCAGCTCTCCCCCACGCCAGCTAGCTGGTGGCGTGTCGCTGACCCAGTGTCCCAGTTCAATGACATTGCTGAGGGAAGGATGGGAAGAGCCCATGGGTGTCTGCTCTGTCGCTGCTGTCCTCACCACCACCCTCCCAGCAGCACTGCCAAGAATGAAGCCCCTGAGCTGAAGAGCAGCAGAAGGGAACAGATGGTGGCGGTTAGGGCTGGTGGCACTGCATCCATCTCCACGCAGTGGCAGAGCCTTGCCAAGACACCACTCGACTTCTGAGAGACTCAACTCCACAGATGCAGACCACATGTCTGACTTCACAGGGCTGCTTCTAGTTTGGTCTCGGTGAGATTCCAAGAGGTTCTTCCTAGGAGATGCAGCCTCCGGGGGCTGGGAACAGGAGTGTGTGCAGGGGGCCCCCCTCCCTGAGTCCTATAGAGCCCCCACATACTCATAGGGTCTCCCACAAACCAGGGACTCACAGGACAGCCAGCAGTTCCATTTGACCCATATTGATTTTTTTCAGTAAAAAATTTGTTTCATGAAATCAAAGACAACTTTTGAAAATCAGAAGACTTTCTTTGTATACAAATCCATAATGTTGATTGTTCTTTAAAAAGCTGAATATGTGGCTTTTTTGCTGGCTATTTCCAAGATTCAGTCATCAAGCAACATAAATAAATAGGGCAGGAGTCAAGCATTCCTCCACGACCCACATGACTGATGAGGCAGCTGTTGTCTGGACTGAACTCCTTAGAATTAGTTTGGGTCAGATGCAACAGCACAAAACCAAAGTGTGTCTTTAATTAGATAAAATGTGTTTTTCTTTCCTCTAAGAGCCCCAGGTAGAGTGTCAGAAGCACACTGGGGGCTCTGCGATGTCAGGGACCCAGACTGTCTGCTCCTCTCCTGGTATTCCAGTGTTTGTGGTCTCCATACTCAGGGATCCCTCCAAGCTCACGAAGGTTGCCCCAGCTCCAGCCATTATGTCTACAGCCCAGCCAATAGGAAACAGGAAAAAGAAGGGAGGCCACACACCCCTTGCTTTAAGGACCTATCGGAAGCTGATCATAACTTTGTCCTGCATCCCATTGGCCAGAACTCAGTCATGTGACCACCTTTGCTCCATTTCCCTTGTGTCTGAGAAACACAGCATTTGCTTCTGATAGTTGCATGTTTGGTTAACTATCATCCCTTATCTGAAATGTACAAGAACAAAGTTGTTTCAGATTTGGGACTTTGGGGGTTTTGAAATATTTCACGCACATAATGAGATAACTCAAGAGTAAGAGCCAAGTCTAAATGCGAAATTCACCTATACTCCCTGTGTTCCTTTCACAGGTTGTCAGGTCATTTTCTATCCTTTTTCCATCATGTCTTTAATAACTCTTAATAACAAAACAAAGTTTCATGGTGGGCAGTTTTTCACTTGTGTTGTGTCTGCCCGCAGCAAGTTTCAGATTTCAGAACATTTTGGATCTAGGGTGCTCAGCCTGGATTCCTGTGAACACACGGAGGCTGGGTTGCTTCGCTTCCCCCCAGGGGGCCAACCCGTAAGGATGAGACCCTGACCTTAACCTTGCCTCTGAGCTCCTGGCACATCCCTGGCCCCCGACGTCCTTGTGGATCATGTAAGGTGTTCACAGGAGCTGGTGAAGGTGAACACGACCCACATCCCATAGAAGCTCATGGTGGCCGGTTTCCCCTGTTCCCTCTGCGTGTCCCAGGCCCCCTGGCTCGCCTTGCAGGTCCTTGCCCACGTGGCACCTCCTGTGTGAAGCCTGCCCTGACCACCCAACTCTACTCCCAGGACTCTTCACTCCATCCTTCCTTTTTCACAGACACACAGATCCACAGCCAAGTTGTTTCTCAAGGGTGTGTTGGCTTATGGGTCACTGACTCTGTGAGCGTTGCCCACACCTAGGACAGGTCCTGGCTCTGCTAGCACTCAGTAACAATACCTAGCCAACAAGCAACCACGTACCTGCTGTCTCCTGAGTGCGAGGTTCCAGGTTTAGTCGGGCAGTCACAGCAAGATGCCTCGCAGGTTCTCTAAGCCCCCAGGCATGGAGCCCAGAGCCGAACACACCGAGATAAAGACCTCTACCTTGGATGTGACTGTCGCACCAGCCAGAGTCAGGGCATGTTCATTTTGCTTTGACAAAGAAGCTGCTGGGAGAAGCCGGCCCATTCTTCCGTCCCTCATCTCCCGGCGGCCCTGGGAGTCCAGGTCTGCCCTTTCTTGCGTTCAGCCCGGCCTGGATCGGGTCGGTACTATGTAATTGGCTTGGCCTACTTTGTCAGAGAACGCAGATTGAAGGATTGGGTTTCTGGTGGGCTGACCTGTTTAAGAGCCTTCAGAGGGAGCTGGGAGTTGTAATTCTTCTTGGCCAGAGCGAGGCTGTTTTTAGCTCTGCTCTGATGAGGCAGCGGGAAGCAGGTTCGGGCGGGGGTCATGTCCCAGCAGCTCTGGTTGGGACGGGCCTCCTGCCGTGCAGCTGCAGCGTGGTGGGCTAAGTGAGGGCGTACAGTAACTGCTCCCACTCTGGAGCTGCCCCAGCCCATCCCCAAGGAGCGAGATCTCCAGCCGACCTTAGATGTTTTGTCCTCTTAATGGACACCAGTGGTCAGCCAAGGCCTGAGTATCTGCCCTGGGGATCAGCTGTGTGCCTTCAGCCAAATCGCTTGACCACCCTGGGCTTCAGCTTTCACACGTCTCATGCTTCTGGTCTCCCCGGCTCGGGGCAGGCTCCCAATGAGCCCCCTGTTGGGGCAGCAAGGGCAGTCTCAGGTCCTACGGCCATGTCACCTGGAGTCTCCGTGCAGGATGCTTGTCTGATTGACAGCCATGCAGGTGGGCCAGCTCGGCTGTGGTGGAGGTTGGGCATGCGGTGGCTTTCAAGGTCACACCCCTCTTTTGGATCCTCTACTTTATTCTGACCCTTTGCTTCAAGGATCTACAAGGCATGTTCTAGGCCTGTGCGAGAGACCCACGTGGGCCTCCTGGGTAAATGTGGGCTGCTCTTGGGGCTGGAGGCAGAGCCAGGCCACACTCAGGCCCCAATCATGCAGCATGAGGGGGCCCGGAGCCAGAAGCACTACCCTGGAGTCAGCTGTCACCTTGATGTCCTCAGGGAACCGTCCCCCGCCCTCCATTTGATGGTGCTGCTTCTGTGTCCACTGGGCCATTGTGCTTCCAGAAGCTGCTACTGATGTGTGCTGTGCCCACCTCTAAATGCAGCGAGCCTCGGTTGGTTCAGGAGCTGTTGCCCACAGTCCTGGAGCAGGGGACATTCATGGTCAGCATGACGTCTGTGACTATGCCAGGGCAGGGCCTGCCCCTCCAAGCATCACAAAAGGAAGGCGACATTCACACAGAACACAACCCTCCCATCTCCAGGGCCCCAGCTCCTCACTCCTCCCCACTGGCCGTGGCCACCTCTGAATGTGGGGACCCCGAGGGGTGCATTCAGGCCATAGCAGTGTCCCCTGCCTGAGGGACCAGAGACTCAAATGATTATCTGTCCTCCTCAGCCTCGTTCTCCTCATCTGTAAAATGGGAATAATGGCAGGACCCATCTCAGGTGACTATGTGGAGTGAGTTTCACAGACAGGGAAACTGAGGCCCTGGCAAGAGCTGGCAATGTCTGAGTACCAGAGAAAGATGCCTTGGGGTGGGGTCTGGGTGAAGGGATTAAACACCGTTCTCAAAGAGCTTCCAACAGGGTCATGTGCATAGTAGGTCTTGGTGGAGCTCTGATTGCTTCAGAAGCCTTGGTCATCAGAATAGTAAAGACCACGACCAAAGTGTGATCTTTTGCACAGTAGGGGGCACCAACAAGGTCAGCAGAAGCACAGAGAGACCCCCTGACAGGTGCTACAGAGACCCTTTGCCAGGTGCTCTGGCTCACAGCCCTGCAGGCTTTCTCCCTGTGCAGCATCCTGAGACCAACTTCCAGTTCCCCACCACCTGCTGTCTTTGTCCAAAGCACAGGTGCACCCTGCACCCTCAATTCCCCCTACCCTTGCGTTCTTTCCACCCCAGGCTGTGCAGGCTGATGGGTGAGGAGCCCAGTCAATCAGTGAGGCCCTGGAGGAGGAAGAGGTTTCCATGGCAGCAAGAAGAGCTGGAAGAGAAAGACCTGGAGGGGTAGAGTGGGAGGAGCAGGAGGGACCAGAATGGGTCAGATGGGGACGAGGGGAGAGTGGCCAGAAAGTCAGAGGGAGGAGGCCACCAGAAAGTAGGAATGGGAAGCTCAAGGTAGCAGATACAAGGCAGGCAGGACCAGGGTGGTAACAGGACCAGGGTGATAGCGGGACCAGGGTGATAGCGGGACCAGGGTGGCAGCGGGACCAGGGTGGTAGCAGGACCAGGGTGGTAGCGGTCCAGTACAGGAGGGTTTTCCACCTAAGAGCTGCCATTGCCCTGCTTCTTGGCATCAACTTCCCAGGCATGGCTGATCTGGGCAACCCAGGCCAAGCTCTCTGTGGGATTTCTTTGGGAATTCATCATCTTGGGGAAAATGAAATTCAATGTTTAAGAGGTATCTTCCCACATCATGACCCAGCCAGGGCTGGCCCCCGTGGAGCGCTCCTGTGGGCCCTGGACCTTGGTGACTGCCCCCCTAGACCTCGCTGTGTGGTGCAGAAGCTGAGGCTCAGAGGGTCCCATGCCTTGCCTGGGGCCACACAGCCCATGGGAAGCACAGAGGAGGTGGTGGAGTTGACAAGAGATGATGAGGAGGGTTTTGACACCCAGAGTGAGATGAGGCCACCCAGTGGGGGAGCTGAGGAGGGCCAGGGGCTGCCTGGTCTGGGACTAACTGTCCCTCACCTGCCCCCCACAGTCCTGCCCTTGCTAGCAGTTCTAGACACCAAGCATGTTCAAGTTGAGAGGGAGTGACTGTTTAAGGTTGATTTCAGTTATTTGAAAGACAGAATAAGAAAGAGAAAGAGTGAAAATCAAGCTGAAACCAGGAACTCCATTCAGGTCCCTAGGCAGGTGCAGGGGCCCAAGCATTCGGGCCATCTTCTGTTGTTTTAGCAGGTGCATTAGCAGGGAGCTGGATCAGAAGTGGAGCAGCAAGAACCCCAACCAGCATTCATAGGAGATGTTGGCAAGGCAAGAGGCTGCTGAGCCCCTCTGTACCACGTGCCACTCATGGCTTTTTAACTGGAGGCTCTGGCCCCTGTCGGAGTTGCTTCACTCCCTGCCCTTCCCTTATGTGGGATTCCTCTAAGAGGCATTTCCACTCCTGTGTGCCCCACTGAGATGGGGGAGGAGAAGGTAGGAGGTCCTGGCAGTGGCTCCTAGCTCATGGAACCTCAAAACAATCATGTAAAAGATAATTAAAAGAGACATATATTTTGGTGCAAAAACATCTTGGATTCCATGCATAGCTTTTCCTTCATTCTCATTTTATGAACATTTTGAAGACTCTTCATGTACATGGTTCTTGATAATTTTTGCACAAAAAGAAGCTTATCTTTTAATTCCATTTTTCAATGAAGCTTTTGAAATCCCCTCCTATTCCTGGCTGGTCCAGACTCCAATTTATGGAGGTTGCAGCTGGTAGCATCCACAGTGGCTGGCTGTCCATGGCACTTCTGCTAGTTGTCTGTTCAAAGCATGCACGCCACTTCCTTGCGCCACTTCAGGAGGCACTAGCCAGCCCATATCCTGGAATTCTAGGGGGGTCCCCAGCCCAGGTCCCCCAGCTTCTCCCTCTGAGAAGTTATTCTTTCATTCTCTGGTCTGTTAAGTATCAAGTAAGCCACCATCTTGATTTGCTTGGGATCACATCTGGGACTCTGGAGACGTTAGCGGGGTGCGGGCAGTGTCCTGCAATGCACTAGAAACTACAGGGCTGGGCCAGAAGGAGGGGAGATTGCATCTGGGCCACTGGCTCCTGGGAGTTGAAATGACCATTTCACAACCAGGTCCCCCAGCTCAGCAGTACCCACTGGTAAAGCTAATTGAGGTCCTGGCAGCTAGCACTGCTGCAGCTGAGGTCATACTCAGAAGTTGGGGATCTGACTCTCATACCCCTTTCTGGGCTGAGCTTTAGGGTGGGCCCGGCTGCCCTCTCCTTCTGGGGCCAGCATGGGACAGGGTGTAGGTGCAGGACAGGGCCCAGGAGGACAGCGATGGAGGCCACACATCCAGGCCTGGTAGGGGAGTGCGGTGGAGGAGGTGATACTTAACCCAGCCAACTTTGTGGCAGCCCCTGGTGTCTGGGCTGTGGAGCATGCCCTCAGCTAAGTGCCATCATGAGGCACTTCCCCTATGCCAAGCACCTCCTGGCTCTGGCCTGGGTTTTGGGAGTGGTGAAGCTGGGGATGAGTGGGGAGGCAGCCAGCCAGTCTATCCGACTGTGAAGGGCAGGGAGAGACAGGTCCTTGGGGAAGGACAGGGCTGAGATCTGAAGACTCTGGAGTGGGGTTCGCTGACAGCAGTAAGATTACTGCCTGGAACAGGTCAGCAACACTCTGGCCCCTCTCTTGACCCAGGAAATGCTTGCATACATTGAAGCTTGGTGCCCAGCACCCTCCTGGGTGAAGCTGCCCAGCTGAAGGCAAGGACTAGGGCAGCTTTCCCATGCCTGTCTCCATCAGGCACAGTGGCCACAAATACTACCAAGAGTGACCAATCTGTTCCCCTAAGTGGTTCACTTGGTCACCCAGGCCCATACACAGGAAACAGGACTCATCCAGGAACAGGAAGCCTCTGGGATTGACCAAACTAACAGACTTGAGCCACCCAACAGTTAGGAGTGAGGAGGGAGAGAAGGATGAAGGCTGAGCTCTGCCCACCCCCACCCCAACTTTTTCTGGGAGCAACAAACCTTCTCCAAGTGTTTTATCTGTAAACTCCCACAGCACAGAGGGTTGCAAAGACCTTATGGCTATTTGTATGAGCTCAGTTGAGGTACAGCAGGCGTTGTGCAAATGTGACTCCAGCATCAGAAGGTGTGACCCTGAACTTGGAACGTGAGCAGGTGTATGAGGGAGGGAGAACCCAGACTGGGGCCTCAGGGAAGGGGCAGCCAACCAGAGAGACGCAGCAGTAAAGCTTCATGACTTCACACTTGGGACGCTTCCAGGAGGAATGAGGCAAGATTGCAGGGGGAGAGTTTAACCTACTTGCGGGATCGGACTCTTAGAAGCTCCGTTTCCATGCAGACAACGGCTCCACAAATGAAAAGCCTCTCATCTCTTCATTAAAGCCAGGCCTCAAAGGACCAATCGCTACCTGAATCCTCTGCTCGCCCAGAATGAGGCCCTGTATATAAAAATGAAGACGTTGGAATTACAAAATGCTTTTTAAATAGACTGCATTATAAAAGTTTGATCGGGAAGAGTCTGCTCGCTCCGTTGCTGAGTTTTGACGAGAGATGCAAGGCCACACATGATTCTCCTTCCTGCCATCTGGCCCCTCTTCCTTTCTGGGTCCCGGCCAGGTGTCAGCTTGCAGTCAGACCAAGCTTGGGCTTGTCCCCCAGTGAATGGAATCCGCAGAAGGCTTTTATGTGGGGAAGGGACATGCCAGGTCCCATCAGCTACAAGGTCGCCATGGCGGCAGGTTGGATCTGGGAGGGACTGGCGAGACTCTAAAACCGAGCAGAAGTGTGTGACAAAGAGAGGGGGGACGCGCCTCCCAGACCTGAGAGATTAGAAGATCTTCAAAGGGCCCCATCCAGAAGCCATGACACAGACACTTCTTGTGGAGAAATACGCAGTGCACCTCCTTCCCGAGCCTTTGAACTCACATTGCACACGCAGTTCCAATGCTGCATGCCCAAATCCAACCTTGCATGCATAATTCCCACACTGCATACACAGTCCCCACCTTGAATACACAACTGCAGCATTTTATGACATGATTTCCACACTACACACATACACACTTGACTTCCACACCACACACACACAGTTCCTCCTTTGTGTTCCAGTAGCAAATGTTACCTAGGTGCAGGAAGCGTATTGCAAATTTGGAGCAACTTCTTAGAATGCAGAAGGAAATTTGAGGCAGGGTGAGCAGGGAATGTAGCATGAAATGAGACGCTTCGAGCAGAAGGCACGTGAGCAGCGTGTGCAAAAAAACAAACAAACCAAAAACCCATAAATTGCCATGGTGGCCTTGTACTTCAGAAAAGAGTGGAGCAGCGGCCTGGAAGGTTAAACAAACACCCAGACTTGCCACTCCAAGATATCTCCCCCAAGCAAAGTGAAAGCTTGTGTCCACAATCACAGCAGCTTCGTTTGCAGCAGCCCCAACTCGAGGGCACTTGGCGCTCCTCGGCAGGTGCGTGAGCAGACAGGATGCGATGTCTCCACACAACGGGTTGCACGCAAAGGGATGAACTGGTGATGATGTGGTCATGTGAGTGAATCTCAGAGCAGCGCAGAAGAGCGGGAGAGACAACAGCAGGACAGGTGCATTTTGTGATGCAACTTCTCCAATGCCTGGCAAACGTGAGCTGCAGCGCCAGACGGCAGATCCACGACAGGAAGTAGATATCACTGGAAAGGGCAAGATGGGTTCAATCGTTAGCCTGATTGTAGCCATGATTCCAATCTAGGAAGGCTGATCGAACGTGTCAACTTTCAGCATGTACACTTCGCTGCTTGTGGACCAGACCTTGGTGAGGTAACAGACACATCGGAAACACACACAGAGGCAAGGAACCCAGGGACACTCAGGCTTGGAGCAAACTGCATCCAATACATGCGGAACCCCCAAGACCCAGTAGGATGTGGTTAAGATGGGGACTTTGATCCTGAGACAAGTTAGGGTCCCACCTCTGCCTCCAGAGAGGAAGGAGCTTTTGCAGACTGGACAGAAAAGACCCGTTGCTCCATTGCTGTTTGGAGGGATTGCTTGTCTGCTGTTCCTTGGCTTTTACTTTTTCCAAAGGATGGATGTAGTGGTTCCCCGGGTGGCAGTAGGGGGCGCTGTTCCTTGGTCTGGGCAGCACTCTGTGTCGTCAAACCCAGAGCTGGTCCCTGGGTGAACTTTGGAGTTCTGCTGGTGTTTTGTCCTCCCCAGCATCCCCTCCCCACCCCCACACACACCCAGGCTGATGTCTAACTTTCTCCCTAACACATCCACACCGAGGCGCAGCTGGGACAGGCACACAGCAGGGCCCGGGATGCAGATGGCCCTGGCTCCTGGCCCTGGCCAGGCTGCAGTGACCAGCCCTGATATGGCTATACACTGGCAGAGGCACGCAGGCCAGAGGGGCGGACAGTCAGCAAGGCCCTCGCTTTTCTGTCTGCTCTTGTGTGTCTGCTACTCACGCTTGGAGCCACGCTCAGAGTGGGAACACACTCCAGCCCCTGGCCTGAATACGCTCATCTCCCCAGAAGCCTTTGCGGTTATTAATAGTGCATCGATTGCAGCTCATTGGGAGTGGGAGAGCAGCCTACTGGCCCCGCCCCTGCCGCCCCCACTCTCTGTGGAAAGCCTTCTTTCCAGCATGCAGATCGATGCCACTCAATTCTGGGGACAAGTCTGGGGGCCTTTTAATCCACTCTGGAAAGACTAACATGTGGGCAGAGAGGCGCAGGGTTTGATGAGGTGCTGAGAAGCCAGGCATCAGTTCGGATCAAAGCTGTGACTGGCAGAGCTGGATCTACATTTGAGATCCAGAGCCTGCCCGGGGACGTGGAGAGGGTGCACCTGCTCCCCAAAGATGGGGACTGGGAGAAAACAGATCAGGGGGAGACAAGGGTGCCTGCTGCCTTTGCAGCTGTCCTGTAATACTAGAATTATTCCAAAAATTGTTGTAATGTTTTTTGATGAACCAGGAACTGGAAGGAATGGGAAAGCCTGGCATGAGGTGGGGAAGGGGAGAAGGCTGTTGTGCGGAGGGCAAGAGGGACAAGGAGTTGGGGAAGGCCAGGGCTGTTCCTGGTGACCTACTGTGCTGGCCCAGGAGAACAGGAAGAGCCTTGAAAGGATTTGGGTCTCAAGAAGAAATACCATTCATCCATTTGCATTAAGACCTGGAGAATGGATCGGAAGAGAGATTAGTGGTGGCAGGAAAACCACACACCCTGTCCGCCCCCAGCCATAACAGCAGTGGGAAGAGGGCAGCACGTAGACCAGGATACACACAGGAAGCACAACACGCAGGCCTCCATCACTGAGCATCCTGTGATGTGGGCTAAGGCTGGAAGGCTGCGTTGGTCACAGAGTGAGGGTCCAGGAGAAGGAGGAACCAGGGCTGCCCATGTCCTCCTTGGTCAGAAAGCCCATTGCAGGTGCCCTCAGCCATCTTCATTCCACCTGGGAGTGTCATCTACCCATGTCAGAGCAACATGTGGCTTATGCTACTTTCCCCAAGCCCGTCCATAACCCTGTCCCTTGAGTCGCTCTCGCGTGAACACACCTGACCACATTGCTTTGGATGGAGGTTACCTGTGCGTAGCCACCTGTGTATCCGCCATGTCATTCCTTCTATCTCACCTGGGCAGCTGTCAGCCTCATACGTCCCCTGAGCCTATTGTTTTGTAGTGCTGTCACCTGACATGCCCCCTGCATCCCTGTCACCCAGGAAAGTGCCTTAAGCAGGTTGCCTCTCCAATTGACACCTGTGAGTGTCGCCTAAACATGTCGCTCTAGGTGACTGTCATTCCGTAATGGAGTCAGCAGAGAGGCCGTGTCTCAAATCCAGCTGAGTAACAAACAAAGAGCATCTTTCCCTAGGGCAGCCCTGTCCCCTGCTGCTCCCACTGGCCCTGTCATTGTCACTCTGCAGTGAGGAGCCGGGGTGGAGTCTCCTCCACCATACCGCGTTCCCCCATGAAAAGCCTCCCCAAGTCCTTCTGTGACAGACAGCCATGGACCAGAGGCCCACCCCTGTGTACTCTATGGAAATGAAGGTGCTTGTTGATGCTAACGGTGCCAGGTGATGGGAGGGAAGGAGGTGCACTGGGCTGGCTCTGTGCACTGCAGCAGCAGGGAAGGGAAGAGGCTGGGAGCCCAGGTGTATGATGGGTGTGGGGGGAGAGGCAAAGAAGGTAGGGGCAGTGGGAAATAGAGAAGGGGGGCAAGAAGACAGCAACAAGTTGGGACTTTTAAGACCCAACAGGTAACTGCAGAGTAACCAGAATGTGCTCAAACTTTCTGGGAAACACAGTAGCATTAGAGCCTCTGCCACTTCAGGTCAAAGGTCCTTTCTGCTCAAGTGTTCCCATCCTGCTTGGCAGGAATGCCCACAGAGATGGGACTGTCCACTCTGTCCTCCTCCTCGATGTGGCCTTCCTGCTTACGGGAGCCTGGCCACCCTGGACCATCCCTGCAGCCCTGCCAGGCTCCCCTCTCTTGTTTAGATGAGAAGTGGAACTCCCAGGTATCCGGCTCTGCTCACCCAAATTTGTGCAGCACTCAAACAGCACACACAGAACTTGGACTTGATGCTCTCTGTTGCCGTACCAGGGAGGCAGGAAAGAGCTGACCTGCCTGCATTTTCCCAGGGAGAGAGGACAGCATGCTTTGTTGTTGGCAGTGGAGTGGAACAGGTTCTCGTCTTCATGCAATTCAGACATGAGACAGAGTGATGTTAAACAAGGTAGCCAGGTTTAATGGTGAAGGGCACCTGTCAGCTCAGATGGGCACCTCGGCAGACAGGCTCTGAGAACCAGGGCACCTGTCAGCTCGGATGGGCACCTCAGCAGACAGGCTCTGAGAGCCAGCATCCAGTCACCCCGACAGGTAACAAGGCTTAATGGAGAGAATACAGCTGACGGGTCTGGCGGGCAGCTCAAGGGAGAGCTGAGAGTCTGTGTTCAAACAAGAGGACAGGGTCCAGCCATTCCTGCCATGTCTCCTCCCCTCTCCCTCTTTGAGACAAAAGGTTGGCTGGGTATGAACAAGGAAGAGGTCCTGCCAGGATTTTATTACCCAGTGTTATCAGGATGGGTAGCCCACTTGGCACTGGAGGATGCCCGTAGGCAGCCTTCCTTGTGGGGGAGCCATTGGGGTCTGGGCAAGACTTGGAGAGGTAAACCTCTGGGAGGCTTCCAGGGAGATACCTGAAGCCCGCTGTCTTCCTTCCCATAGGCTTGTTTCCCTATTCTTTAAAAAAAAAAATTTATTTTTATTGGAAAGTCAGATATACAGAGAGGAGGAGAGACAGAGAGGAAGATCTTCCATCCAATGATTCACTCTCCAAGCAGCCGCAATGGCTGGAGCTGAGCCAATCCAAAGCCAGGAGCTCAGAGCCTCTTCTGGGTTTCCCACATAGGTGCAGGGTCCCAAGGCTTTGAGCCATCCTCCACTGCTTTCCCAGGCCATAAGCAGGGAGCTGGATGGGAAGCAGGGCTGCCAGGATCAAAACCAGTGACCATATGGGATCCCGGTGCATGTGAGGCGAAAACTTTAGACACTAGGCTGTCACACCATGCCCTCAGGCTTGTTTCTAACTCCCTTCCTGACAGTCTGATCCTGTAGAAGCATCCAGAACAAGGATCATCAACCCACAGCTCCAGGACCTAGTCTGTGGATTTCTGAAATGGGCATTCACTTGCAGACTATCGGAGGAGGAAATAAAATTGAAAGAAGAGTGCTTCCCAGCCCCAGGAAATGACAGGAAATTCCAACTGCTGGGATGCTTCCAAAGGCTGTCCTACCCACGGCCACACTGACTCACTCTCACCCTGTCCTCAGTGGTTTCAGAGCACCTGCTGCAGAGAGCAGAAGGACCACAACTGCTGAAATGTTTATACTGTGGCCCTGTCGGGGAAAGTCTGGAAGGAGGCTTGATGGGGTTGGTGGATCACCTCCTCTGGGAAGCCCTCCTGACCACATTGGAGGGAGGACCCAGCTCCCGGCTTAGGCTTTTGCAGGGCCGTGTGAAGAGCTGACCGGTGTCCCCGCCTTCTTACCCTCAGGGATGAGAAGTTTACTGGGTTTCTTGTCAGCATCCCCAGAACATTAAGTGGCAGAGTGAGCAGGTCCCAGAGTTCTCAGTCCCATACCAGTTCTTAGAGCCCATATACAGTTGGTGTTCCATAAATGTTGCCGCTCTACCAGCCCAGCACCCAGGCACACGGGTGGAGCAGGCAGAGGCTGGACCAGCTTCCTCCAGGGCTGCCTCTCCTGGATCCGCAGTGCCTGGCCCTCACACTGTTCTCTGTTCCCCTCAGGCTTCCCGAGGTCCGCATCTCGGACAACGGCCCCTACGAGTGCCACGTGGGCATCTACGACCGTGCCACAAGGGAGAAGGTGGTCCTCGCCTCAGGCAACATCTTCCTCAATGTCATGGGTGAGTCAGGGCCCCTGGCTTCCATGTCACCTGTGGGTGTGTATGTGTGTGTGTGTACAGAGGGGCCTTCCTGGGCACTGCCCCCTATGGCACTGCTACAGGACTTTCTTCCCTTTCCCATCCTTGCTCAGACCATGCCACTGTGCCCTTGGGAACCCTTTCTCCTCCCAATAATGGCACCCTGAACTGTGAAGGCAGGGCTGATCATTGCCCTTAGACCTCACGTGGCGGGCCAGGGCTCTGATGCCGTGATTGGATGAATGAGGAACTGCAGGAGACAGAGAGGTCGCGCGGTGGCAGGTGGTGATCAAAGCCTCAATTTCCACTTCTGTGTGATGGGCATGGGGCATGGACCTGGTGGATCATTCATGGGCTACCCAGCTGCAGGCTGTGCCACCTGACACAAGGAGGACACAAGGAGGAAGCTGTGGACAGCTGCTGCAGGCTGGAGACTAAGTCAAGCCAGTGAACAACTCCCCGTTCCCCACGCCCCATGGGGAGTGTGCTGTCGGAGCACCCCAGCCACTGCTCACACCTCCACCCAGGACCATCTTGCCTGGAGAATATTGAAAGGCCAGGAGATGAGCTGGGGCCTGTTCTGGGTTGAACCCCAAGACTCCCTGAGTCCTGACCCTTTCTCCCCAAAACTTCACTTACTTACAAATAACAGGAATGTCTGTCTCTAGCCATTTATACCCCGGGGACAAGTCAACACCCCACCCCAGCACACAGTCTCGGTTCCTCTATTTGTGAGATAGAAGTCCCTGCTGCATCCGTTACTCCTGCTGGACCCTCCTCTTGGATTTGGGTGCAGCTCTGTTGAAGGACTGCTGGGTACTTGGCCTTGACCTCAAGCCCTACTTCTTCTTTTTTTTTTTTTAAGATTTATTGATTTTATTGGAAAGGCAGATTTACAGAGAGAAGAAAAGACAGAACAATCTTCCACCTGCTAGTTCACTCTCCAAATTGCTACAATGGTCAAGGCTGAGTGCATAGAAACCAGGAGCCAGGAGTTTCTTCCCAGTCTCCCATGTGGGTGCAGAGTTCCAACACTTGGGCCGTCCTCCACCTGCCTTCCCAGGCCACAGGCAGGGAGCTGGATGGGAAATGGAGCAGCTGGGACACAAACCAGCACCCATATGGGATCCCGGATCTAGCGAGGCAGGGATTAGCCACTGAGCCGGGCCTAAGCTCTGTCATTTTTATCAAACCTCCTCCCCAGGGACACCAAGCCTGCTGTCCCCAACAAAGGTACAACACTTCTGGGAAAATGGAAAATCCCCAGGCTGGACCTCCAGTGCACACGGATCCCACAGAGGCAGCTCACCTGCCGCCCAGCTTCCTGGTGCAGCTCGGATGCGAGAGGAGACTGCCAGTGAAAGTGCCCTTCCCACAGCCACTCAGGCACTGGTCAGCTCCTTTGGTATAGCAGTAAGGAGCATACTTGGTGCCCAACCCCAGGCTGGTCACACCACAGAAACCAAAAGACAAAACTCAGTTGGCGTCTCCCAGTCCAATGTGGCCTCATCAGATACCTACAATCTGATATGAACTTGGCCTTATTTTTATTTGTTTATTTTTTACTTTGAAAACATATTTAAAAGGTAGAAAGGCAGACAGACATCTCCTTTCTACTGGGCCACTCCCCTAAATTGTGCAACAGCCGGGACTGGAACTTAGCCAGGTACTCAGCGTAGGTCCCTCAGGTGGTGGCCAAGACCCAAGCGTGCCGCCCACAGCCACGAGAAGGTTCACCAAGCTGGCTCCCTGTAGCCTCAGCTGTCACCTGCTACCTCCTGGGACACATCAGCAGGTGGGAATTGAGTCACAGATGTCCTACACGGTGTCCTATTACCTGTCACCTGCCCCACACACCCCATACACGTGTAATAGAATGCAGGGCGGATCCATAGTCAGTCTGTGTGCCAATTCAGGGCTTGTGCACAGAGCACACGCATGGACCAGTCAGTGGATGGCTATGCCTACTACTGGGCAGACTATGCATGGGTCAGGAAAGTTGGTCTGTGTGTCTGCCAGTAGGGGGTGAGGCTGGCTGCTTTGGGTGGGGCGTCCAGGAAAGTGCCTCTGTGGCCATGGAAGTGAGTACTTTAGGTAGGTGTAGGTCCTCGGGTCCTCACAGATAGCCAAGAGTGAGTGCTGGCAGTACCAGTCCCAGCTGGTAGGCAGAAGAACGGAGAAACAAAGCTGCTTCTCTGAGGTCACCCAGCAGGGATCCCTACCACGAATCTTCCTGTAACGTAAGGCAGCTCAGGATGGCCCCAGCTGCGGGCCAGGACTGACCCCTGGAAACAGCTCAACTTGGTGGACAGCCCCATGCCATTGCACTCCTCTGTGGAGCAAGCCTGGCTCCCAGGCAGCTCTCTGGTGCTCAACTGGGTTAGAGCAGGTGTACAGAGGAGCCAACATCTTCAAAGCCACTTGCTTCACAAAGCCCACTCCCCCATCCCTTTCCGCAAAGACCATGAGCTCATTGTATTCCTTCTGGGGGCCTCAGTATCCCCATCCATGCCATGAAGGGTTTAGATCAGGAAATCTGATCCCCATGAGTCTGTGACCCCCCACCTGCTACATGAGGAAATGGAGGCACAGAACGGTCTGGTGGGACTGACACGGCTGGACTGCGTGCTCCAGGCTGACACGACAAAGAAGGACTTCTCTCCTGCGACCCTGTGTGGAGGCAAAGTTAAAGGGCTCTGATCTTGAACCTGACCCTTGCGTCAGCACACGGTGGGCCATTCCTTCATCTCAAGGTTTGTGCCCGATGACTCCAGAAACTGTCGATGGAAAACAGTCAGAAAAACCCTGATGTCCATGCTGAACCCGGGCAGGCTTTTGTTTCTGCTGTTATTCCTAGAACGACACAGTACAATAGCTTCTTCCACAGCTTTCCATTGCATCAGGCATGGTCAGCAAGGATCCCATATGGGCGCCTGTTCTAATCCCGGCAGCTCCACTTCCCATCCAGCACTGTGCAGGAGAACCTGTGTGGCTTCCAGGCAGCACAGAAGTTAATGCAGGGCACCTGGCTGTCCAGGAGAGTCCCAGGGCACTGTTGCTCTACTTTGCAGATGAGTAGACGGAGGCTCAGGGAGGGGCAAGGGCTTGCTCCGGGGGCCCGAGTCGTGCTGGCCATTTGTGTCCCAGAGCAGCGTGGCTTCCTATAGCCGAGCCAGGCCTGGGAAGGCCAGGGGTGGTCTGGGAGTGGCAGCAAGGCTGACATGAATCATTTCTTGTCACCTCCTACAGTCCAGCCCTGCCTGTGAGGATGGCCTCCGCTGAGCTCATGGCACAGATCCGGCTCAGAGAAGGCTGTGCCCTGGTCACACGCGGGAGGATCTGCAGAGACACATGCTCCAATGCAAGGCACGAATAGTAAACAGCAGTGAGTTCAAGTCAGGCACAGTTAGAAAGCTTTGCAAACCACTGCCCCTCCCATCAACCCTTCCAGAACCTTCCCTCTTCAAGCATATTCTAAGGCAGGTGTCAAAAAGTTAAACATGTCTGTTCTCTCAGCGTGTCAGTGATCCGGTGTTCACACCAGCACCTGCCCTCTGCCAGAGGTCGTTGACTCCTGAGTCCCTTTGGGACCCCAGGCACTCTGGCAGTGAGCAGTGGGGCACGACACACCACCCTCGATTTGAGAATCAACAGGAAGCTTCTAGGACAGTGGGGAGAGGGGGAGTGGAGGAGCGGGCACGGCCGCCAGGCCGCCACGTGTCAAAGCACAAAAGCGCCACAGTCAGCCATGACCACGCGCGCATCCGCGCCCACATCCGCGCCCCACATCCAATACAGCCGCTGTCAGAGCCTGCGGGGAGGATCAAATGAGGAACTGCTGTCATTGCACGCCAATAACAGACTGCCACGTGGTGGGGAAAGACGTGTGGGAGCCCCGCGGGTGACACCGAGGGTGCACGCTGCACACAGCCACTTGAGTGTTCTCTGAGCTGCTGATAAATTGCCAGCCCATTTGAAAGCTGCATGCTAGGCCCTGGTGAGGGGTGAGAAAAATAGGGTACATTATCCACAGTCACGGAGGGATTGCCAAGGTGCATGTTGGAGTACAGGTTGGGGAGGGTAAGCGTGTTAAGGGTGCTCAGCTAACAATGAATTAAATGTTAAGCAGACCTAACTCCGGCTCCCATGCCAGCCACAGGAATTGGCGCTCCTCTGGGGTTGGGGTTTTTTTCTGCCAGTGACTGGACCCCCACAAACCAAGGCTGAGCAAGCTCCCTGTGCCTACCCTGTGCTCGGTGCTCAATGTGCGGTTCATCATGGAGTCTGCAAAAGAACCTTTGCGCCAGGTATTGGAAAGGCAGATTTACAGAGAGAAGGAGAGACAGAAAGATCTTCCATCCACTTGCTCACTTCCCGAATGGCCACAATGGCCAGAGCTGAGCAAATCCAAAGCCAGGAGCCAGGAGCTCCCTCTGGGTCTCCCACACAGGTGCAGGGTCCCAAGGTATTGGGCTGTCCTCCACTGCTTTCCCAGGCCATAAGCAGGGAGCTGGATAGGAAGGGGAGCAGCCAGAATACGAACCGGAACCCATATGGGTTGTAGGGGGTTGCATGGCAGAGGATTATCCAGTTGAGCCATTGTGCCACCCCTTTCCCAATTTTTGTTTTGTTTTGTTTTGTTCTTGTTCTTGTTCTTGTTTTAAAACTTACTAACTTACTTATTTGAAAGGCAGACTGAGAGGAGGTGAGAGAGGAGAGAGATTTATCTTCTAGCCATTGATTCAGTCCCCGATTGGCCACAGTGACCAAGGCTCAGCCAAGCTGAAGCCGGGAGCCTGGAGCTCCATCCACGTCTCCCAGGTGGGTGGCAGAAACCCAGGCACTTTGGGAATCTTCCACTGTGTTCCCAAGCGTATCAGCTGGAAACTGGATCAGAAACCAAGCAGCCGGGACCTGACATGTTGCTCCAATCGGTGTTGTATGGCAGTGTCTCTGGCCACATTTGACCTCCTGTGCCATGATGCCAGCCCTGGCCAACCCTTTTGCAGATGAGAGAACAGAGACTCTAGGGATTTATGTCCTTACTCTTGGGAGTGTCAGACAATGGTCTACCCTACGCAGAACTGGTGCCTACGCCTGCGTCCCCGATTCCCAGGAGCAAGCTGCCGCCTTGGACAATCTGCAATGAGCAGGAGGTACAGGGGCAGCAGTGCAGGCAGCTCAGTGAGATTGAACGCTGGCACAGCAGGAGCCCTCAGCACTCATGGCCAGTGGTGCTGGCAACCTAAAGGGAGGGGCCTGTAGGAGCCTGGAAGGAAGAGATGACTCCCGTGTCCCCTCCCCCTAGCCTTGCCATAGACCACACCTGGCTCTGTCATCCACAGCCGCCCAGACTCCCCACATCACTCACACGCTCTGAAGGGGCGCTCATTGGGTGGGAGGCCAGTAGACCCAGTCCACTTGACACTCACATTCCAATGTTGAATTTCCTTTACAGCCCGAAGCACATTAGAAACATCTGTCTAACTCTGTTACACAGCAACCTAGATGCCCCTCTCTGCAGGTGTTCCTTCTTTAAAATACTTATTTATTACTTATTTATTTGAAAGTCAGAGTTATAGGGCAGGGGGTCGATATAGAAACTCGAGACATTCCAACTTTCCCGTTTATTCTTCATTCATTTGACAAATATGCGTTGTTGTTGCATGCATGAGAGCTCAGCAAAGATAAAGCTTCAGTGCTCATGGGGCAGGATGTGAAAGATGACGAGCAAGGAAAGGGAGGGGACAAAGAGGCTGTCACAGGTGGCAGGGCAGCGCCAGGAACAAGCAGAGGCCTCTTAGAAGTGGGAGGGTCGGTAAGACCCTTTGGAGGTGACACTCAGGGAAGGCACCTGTGAGCAGACTTGTTCTTGCAGGTGACCCAGTAGATACTTACCAAGACCCTCTTCCCAGGGGACACGGTGGGAAGCAAGACCAAGTCCAACTCATGGATGAGTCCAGCCCAGCCAGCCAAGGAGACAGTGCCAAGGGTCAGGTGGGGAAACTGAGTGCCAAGACGTGGCTGCTTTCCTAGGGCTGCCCTGTAACCAGCAGCAAACCGGAAGGCTTGGAACAGAAAGGTGTGCTGGCTGTCCCTCAGAGCCTGAAGACTGAGCTTAGAGTGTCGGCAGAGCTGAGCACCCCCGGAAAGACCCTAGCACCCCCTTCCTGGCTGCATGATTGCCGCCTGTGGACGCCTCCCTCCAGACACAGCCTCCTTCTGCACGTGGTGTTTGCCTCGCAGCTCCACAGCTCTATGTCCGATTTTCCTTCTTCTGAGCTTGTCAGCCCCTGGATCCGAGCCCAGCTTAGTTCAGTGTGATCTCATCCTAACTCGATTGCATCAACAAGTGTGCTATGTCCAAACGAAGCCATGTTCACACCCAGAGGGTATAAGGATCTCAATTTTTTTCCCCCTGGGAACACATGTCTGTCCCAAAAGGGGGCATCCTTCCTTGACCATTTGCTGCGACACCAGACTCCCAGCTAACCTGCTCACACTCACATAGGCTCCTGGAAGTGGGACAAGAGACAATGCCACCTGCCCACAACACCCAAACAGCAGGTGGCTGACAGAGTGGGGAGCCGCCCTGCAGGAACCACTTGGCAATTCTTGGCTGCTGAGGGGACGGCCATGACCCAGGGTTCACCCATTGGCATTCAGGATACATTCTGTCTTAGAATCTCTTTCTCTCTCTCTCTCCTGTGGCCTTCTTAGCGAGGCTGGCAGATGAAGTAGAACACTGGTGCCAGGCCACACCATAAACCCTCCAAATGCAGGCCCAGGAGACAGGGCTTCTGCCCAAAGAACAGTGGTTAATGAACTGGGCACGGCGGTGCCTTCCCTTTTCAGTATGTTATGGTCCATTTTTATTAAGTACATCTGCTGTTTTCCTCTTTGTTTTTAAATGGCTTTTTGGAGATTTGTTTCTGTATTTGAAAGGCAGCGTGGCAGCAAGAAAGCAAGAGAGAGGGGTGGGGAAGAGAACTGGTTCAGCCCTCAGATGCCCGCAACAGCTGAAGCCAGGAGCCAGACCCCCATCCAGGTCCCCCGCACCAGGTGACAGGAACCCGGGCACTTGGACCATCATCTGCTGCCTCCCAGAGCGCATGCTAGCAGGAGGCTGAGTGAGATGCAGCGGTGAGACCCTACCCTGGGCCCTTGGATAAGGGATACAGGTGGCCCCGGGCAATGGCTTGACCACCTGAGTCCCAGTGCCCACCCGAGTCCCAGTGCCCACCCTTAAAATGTTTTATTGAGATATAATTCACTTCAAATTGCACTGTTCCCTGGGAATTAGGCATGTTCACAGACCTAGGTGAGCACATCCCAGTTCATTTTAGAATGGTTTTCTCACTCCTAGCCCAAAGAGCCTGTGTGTCCCTCCGCAGCCACCCCCACCATCTGACATCATCTCCCTCAGCCTTTGGCAACCGCTAAACTCCTGTGTCTCTTTCTAGATTCCCCATCTCAGGAAGTTCCCCCATGAACGTGCTCACTTCATGGGGAATGGGGGAAGGGGGCTTATGCAACTGACTTCTTTCACTTCCCTCACGGTCCATGTACCCGTGTATTGTAATGGGCATCACTATCTCATTGCTTTAATATATATATTATTGTATTGGAAAGGCAGATTACAGAGAGAAGAGAGACCGAGAAAGATCTTCCATCTGCTGGTTCGCTCCCCAGTTGGCTGCAACAGCTAGAGTTGAGCCGAGCTGAAGCCAAGAGTCAAGAGCTTCTTCCCAGTCTCCCGTGTGGGTGCAGGGTGCCAATGCTTTATGCTGTCCTCTGCTGCTTTTCCAGGCCATAAGCAAGGAGCTGGGTGGGAAGTGGAGCAGCCAGGAATGAACCGGTGCCCAAATGGGATGCTGGGGCTTGCAGGTGAAGGATTAACCAACTGAACCATCATGCCTGGCCCTACCTCCTTGCTTCTAAGGCTGAATGATATTCCATGATGTGGCCAGACCACGTGTTTCTCCATTCATCAGTACGTAGATGTTTGGGGTGTTTCCACTTTGAGGCCATCACAGAGAAAGCCACCTTAACACCCACTGAGACATTTTGGGGGTGACCATGCCGCTCCCATTCTCATGATCTCATACTCGGGAGGAGCATCGCTGGGCCAGATGGGGACTCTGCCTTAACCTAGGCACAACTGCCAGCTTTGCCACCGTTTATAGTCCCACCACGGCCCAGGAGGGTTCTGGTTCCACTGCTTCCTCACCGACATTTGCTGGTAGCCATCTTCCTTCTGTACCACCCTGTGCTGTGTGGTGTACTCATCTTGCTGGTTTGGGTGTGCATCACCTCTGGGGCCAATATGTTCAGCACCGTTTCAAAGGCTTGTTGATCATCTGCGGGACCATCTCCTAGAGTCCACACTGGAGCCGTGTGTGTAGCTTATCTTTGTTACTGAGCTGCAGGAGGCCCTTACCTAACTGCAGGCACAAGTGCCTCATCACAGTCTGCTCACACTTCCTCTGCTGTGTCCGATTTCTTATCACTTTTTTGTCAGTGCCTTTTGAAGGACAAAAGGTGTCCCTTTCAGTGAGGTCCATGTCTCCTTTCTTTTGTTCCCGCGGCTTTTAGTGTCCCTTGTAAAGAGGTTTTGCCTTGTCCAAGATGACAATTTACTCCGTTTTTCTTCTAAGGGTTCTCATGGTTTTAGCTCTTACATGCAGGTGTGCGACGCATTCAGCCAGAGGCGAGGTCAGGCTGCAGCGGGTGGGCGTGGATATTCCTTCATCCCAGCATCGAGTGCTGAACCAGCTCTCCCGCCCCTGGTGCATTGTCTCAGCATCCTGGGCAGAACCCAGCAGGCTCTCCAGTGCAGGCTGCATCTGGACTGCCCTCCCCTCCACAGCCTCCATCCTGACCCAGCTCTCTGACTCTCCAGCCAGGATCCCACAGGAAGTGCTCCTGTGATCTGCTCAAGCTGTGGGAGGAGGAACCCTGAGCTGCCTTCAGTGGGGACAGTGGCACCCAGCACTTCTGAGGAGCTGGATCCCTGCTTCCTGAGACAAGGATCTTGAGGCTGGTTCCCTGGCATCTCAGCCAGTGCTCCCCTCTAGAAGACAACTAAATCCCAGGTTCTGTATCTGGGGTGTGAAGGACCATCTTGAGGAGGAGGAGGAAGATCTGGAACTCCAGCTGGCTAGGGCTATCTAAGGGCCCAGTGCAGACCCCACCTCGCCCAAGAGGGGCTGATCTCCTGCAGGTCTGAGCGAAATGGAAGCTATGTATCCGTGTGTCTTTGAAGTGTGTAGGTGGGAATCAGGGCAGTTTGCCTGGGGGCAGGAAATAAATGGAGGGTGAGGGACCCCGCCCACAGCTGGGGTAAGTAAGAGTAGGGTGGTGGGTGGGGGAATGGGAGGGAGAGGTATGGTCAGCCACCAGTGGCGGATAGTCTGACCCCTGAGGACCCCTAGACAGGGCAACTGGAAGACAGTCTATGCTGCAACCCTCCCCCAGCCCCATGACACCTGCTGGGTGGAAACTGATCAGCTCAGGTTCCCCTGGGCTGTAGCCTGAGTGGATGCTCTGCCTGCTGAGCATGGACTAATTACATTAATGCCCCCCAAAGTGGCCATGACCGCAGCTCCTGGGTATAGGCAGATGGGAGGGTGGGATTCCTGGACACCTCCCACCCTATAAGCCTCAGTGTCTAAGCACCAGGCCTGGATCGCTCCTGCCCCACCCTCCCTGCCCAGAAGGCTGGGCAAGGCCTCCAAGCCCCTCTCCCTTCCCTGTTCCCATCCTGTCACTTAGGGTGAGGGCGGTGCTGGCCATCAGCTGAGGTCCTTCAGACTGGTCTAGAGGAGGATGGGTAATCGCCAGTGGGAGGGTTCACCACTGTGGAACTAAGGTGACCACAAACACCTTCCTTCGCAAAGACTGACTCTCAAGTCAGACATGAATTTCCTACCCAATTCTGCAACTAAGAGCCATAAAAGCAGCGAATGTTCATTGGGCGTTTACTGCCCCCCAGGCACGGCTCCGTTAGCACCTGCTCTGTCATTGATAACAGCCCTTCATGGCAGGCTCCGATTACCTTCCACATTTCACAAGCGTGAAAATCGAGACATTAAAAAGTTTGCCCAAGGCCAGGGATCTCACAGGGACAGAACTGGGACTGAAGCCCAGGCAGCTAGCTGCTCCGTGGGCCCACGAACCCAACCACACTGAGCCACTGCCACCTCTGGCGGGAACCTGCACCTATGTGCAAGTTTCCCTATGTGCCAGGTGGGAGTACAGACAGGCCCACCTCTCTGTGGGGGCAGATATATGACCATTGTGAAGTTCTGTATCCCTGGCTCACTATGACCTACTGTTGTGACCCCAGCCTTTTTCGCCTGTGATGATCAGCAGGACAGGAGGGCAAGGTGATGGGGGACAAAAGGGGAAGCCAGAGTCCAGGAAGCTATGGAGTTCCCTAAGCCAGACAGAGCAACCCCAGGTGCCACCTGGAGCCCGAGTTCAAGGCCACCCCCTCCAGGCTGTCTGCCTGTGACTTTTCCTCATCCAGCAAAGGGAACTGCAATAAGAAGTAAGTAAGATGGTCCAGCTGCCTGGCTGGGCAGCAGTAAGAGGGCCAGAGAGCACAGGAGCAAGCAGGGCTCAGTCAGTAACCACAGGGGTTAGACATGAAAGGTCAATGGGAGAAGGAGAGATGTGGGAGACGCAGCAAGCAGAGGTGGTGGGCATGGACGGTGTAAGTGCAGCTCACTGTGGTCTGCTACGGAGGGGAGGCCAAGGCTGCAAGCCCAAGGACCTCCTAGGACCCTTCCCCCCCGCCAGAGGAGGCAGCTACACAGGTGGGAGTCAGGGTTGGAGCAGCGGAGCTGAGCCAGCGACCAGGAGCTGCCCAGAGCTAGGGCTGCAGCCCAGAGGCCTGAGGTAGGAGTGGCCAGGGTTCAAGCTGGAAAGGAGCCTGTTCAGAGATTAGATAGTGTTGAGTACCAGGCATTGGCCAGAGACCTAGAGAGAAGATGCCTGCTTTGCCCACCTGTCCACACGTGGGCTTCTCTGCTGAAGTCACCGACTGAGGTCAGTTCAGAGAGGGAATGGACAGATGGGTTCGGAGCTCAGAGGAGCACGATGGAGCTTAGTGGGGTCATTTGGCAAGGACAGTCACCTCCCAGCTTCAGCCGCAAAGGCCCAGGTTGCTGACTGCCTCCTGGACAGGCTTCTAGACCCCTCCCTCCCTCGCCTTCTGTCTGTATAGGACCTTGCAGAGTAGCCAGCTCAGGTAGGCTGGGAGCCTGACCCCTCTACCCCCTATTCCAGCAGGAGAGTTGGACATCCTCTGTATGGGGTCCCAGGGTGGCCCCGTGGCCTTGGACTCAAGGCCTTACCAGTCCCCAGGCCCTTCCACAAGGATGGCTGGTCCTCCCAGCAGGTGGGGGTCAGCACGCCCATCTCACAGAGGGAGACACTGAGCCAGCCAACAGAAAAAAACCAAGAGTTTAAACTCAGATGTCTCCAGTAACCACCTTCCTAAGATGGGGCCCAGCACCCCAAGACCAGGGCTTTGAAGCCCACATGGGGTGTGATTTGGCTGCCACCTGGTGTCTTGGAAGCAGCTGGCAGCTAGGTCAAGTGTCTCACGCGCTCTATGCATCTTGAACCTGGAGCTGCGGGACCTTGACTTCCAGCAGGGAAAGAGCCGGAGCATTTGTTTGCTCACTCCTCACTTTTAAGTCCTACTATGCACCTGCCATGGGGGAAGGACCAATAGTTCCCACAGCCACCAACGCAGCTGCTGGATACAGGACAGTGGGATGTGATATGTCAGGAAGCTGCTGAGAAAGCAGAGGTCCAAGATGTTTTTCTTTCCACGTGAAAAGTTGTGAAACCCATGCAGAACTTTTTAAGACAGACATTTTCCCAGGAGCCTCTTAACAAGCCCTGTGTCACGGCAGTGAACTGTAGTTACCAGGCATTGCCCCCACACTGAGTGTATTTACTCACTACACCCTTCCCACCCTCAGTGCTGGGCACTCCTGTCACTCCTCTTCTTTATTTTATTAATACTGAAGATGCCTCACTTTAAAAAATACATTTATTTATTATTTGAAAGGCGGGAGTTACTCAGAGAGAGAAAGGGAGATCTTCCTTCCATTGCGATTCATTGCCTAAATGGCCACAACAGCCACGAATGGGCCACTCCAAAACCAGGAGCCAGGAGTTTCTTCCAGATCTCCTGCCTGGGTGCGAGGGCCTAACCGCTTGCACCATCCCCGGTTGCTTTTTTCCAGGCACATTAGCAAGGAGCTGAATCAGAAGTGTAGCAGCCAGGATTCAAACTGGTGCCCTTACGGGATACTGACATTGCAGTCAGTGGCTTTAGCCGTTACGCCACAGCTCCAGCCCCATTTAAACAGTTGAATGTTCAGGCATGCAATGTACCAAGATGCATTCATTCCACAGCTTTCCACACTGGCACGGAGGCTCTGTGGATCAGCACAAGCTCAGACCCCAGCATGCACCCCGGCTGCCGTGACCACCCCTGCCAGCCCCCAGCCCTAGCTCAGAGGCTCACAGCGAACTGGAGACTCCCTAGAGGCCCCTGCAGATTCTGTCTTTCCTGTCCTCCCAGTCTGGAGGACTGGCTGCCTGCGTCAGAGGGGCTGGTAAACTGTGCTGGCTTCTCCAAAAGCAAGCCCTAGGGTGGGAGGCACCGTACAGAGGGGCATTGTGCGGGAAGCGCCCTAGGCACTGGGTCCCCACAGTGTTCAACTATGCAAATCTCCAAACTCCTCAAAGAATGAAAGGAATAGTGCAGTGAAGGGCACGTGCTGTGACAATGAGCACCTACCAATGGCCCAGTGGGCAGCGTCTCTCTAAGGGCAGCAGTCACGGCCCCCGCAGCCTGGCCTCAGAGAAGGGCTTCCTTCAACGTCCTTCACTCAGTTTCCCCCACTCCTTTGGAGCTGGACTGGGCCTGCCAGTTGGTGTCTCAAGAGCTGCAGGCTCCAAGCTGGCCATGTTTGTGTCCCGGCTCTGCCACCTACTGTCTGGGGAACCTTAATAAGTCACCCGTCCTCACTGCCTCATCCACTAAATGGGATTGTCCTGTGACGTAGACTTGGTAGGGTTCTTAGGTAAGTTGTCCAACGCACCTGCCGTCGGCCATGCTGGCTCCTGCCAGCGTTATTCCCCCATCTTCCTGCTTCTCCCTTCCCAGTCTTGGGGTCGTGGGAACAGAGTGCTCCCCACTGGCTGTGCTTCCCTTCCCCACATGGCTCCTTCTGTCTGCAGAGCCTCCTGCACAGCCTGTGGGAGCCCGTTCCACACCACCTCCTCCAGGAAGCCCTCCTGGTGCTCCCCTCTGCAGGAGACTCTCTTTGGAGGAATGCCCTCTTCCGTCTACTGGCATCCTAGTCCTCCCCACCTCCCCGCTTTCCTTCTGCTGGAGTTCTGGGAACTTGTGCCCTTCTCCATCTCTCCCACCATTCCTGAGCTCCCTGGGGACAGACACTGGACCCGACACCCAAACATGCTACTCCTGGAGCTGAGAGGTCTGGCTCTGGGACTCAAAGAGGGGCTTGCAATCTCCATTTGGTTACCCGAGAGCCAGGCGAGCTTCCTCTCTCGGGGCCTCAGTTTGCTCTTCTGTAGAACGAGAATGACATTCACAAAGGGTCTCCCCACCCGGCTGTGTGACTTCCGCAGTGGATGTCCCTGAAGTGTGTCCTGCTGCACCTGCTTCTTGCTACACACTCCAGCCGTGTGAGAGCATCCACGGTTGGGATCATGTGAGGGGCTCCGGGGAGTGAGCGGAGGACACTGCCTTCTCCAAAGCCATGACCGGGAGCCAGGGCAGCATGGCAGCAGTCAGGGCTACTGCAGCAGACCAAGCCACCTGCGGGGTCTCTGTGTCCCCTCTGGGGCTGCTCTGCTATCCCCAAGTGTCTGTGGGCAGCACGCCCTCCCAAGGCAAGGAGCCAGGCCACTGCTTTCTTTCCTACAGCTTGCTAGCACCTGTAGCCCCACTCCCTCCAGCCCCTTAAATCACAGGCTGAGGTCTGCAGCTCCCACAGCCACATTTCACCTGTAATTAACGGGCCTGTCTGTGGAGGGGAGCTTGGCTCCTGCAGGAGCCACTAAATCCAGCTCCCAGTGGTGGCAGGATACAGTGTGGCGCTGCCCCAGCATTGTCAAGATGAGTAAGGCACCTGCCGGCCTGATCTGGCAGCTCCAGGGAGGAGGCAGAGCCCACATGACACACAGCAGGAGAGGAACCCTGGCCAGGGAGACACGGAGGATCCAGGGGAGTGGTGGGAGATTGGGGGTCTGCAGTGTCTGTGCACATGAATCAGGGGAGAGATGAGACGCTTAAGCTTGGCTCTAGCCATTCTGTCCCGGCATCTGGGTGTGAAGATGAGCTCTGCCACTGGCTTGCAGTGTGGCTTTGGAAACGTTGTTTAGCCTCTCTGGGCCTCAGTTTCCTCATTTATTGAAAGAGGAGCCAGTGCTGTGCTGTAGTGGGTATCCCTTATTGGCACTAATTTGAGCCCCAGCTGCTCCATTTCTGATCCAGCTCCCTGTTAATATGCTTGGGAAAGCAGTGGAGGACAGCCCAGTACTTGGGCCTGTGTACCTACGTGGGAGACCTGGAAGAAGTCCCCTGCTCCTCGCTTCAGTGTAGCCCAGCTTCTGTTGATACAGCTATTTAGGGAGTGAACTAGCAGATAGAAGGGTGTGCATGTGTGGGGCGGGGGTGTTTCTCTGCCTCTCTCTGTAACTCTGCCCTTCAAATAAATATTTTTTAAACATTGTGGAAACTGAACCCCAGGCCTGGGAACTGGCTGCCTGAGTGTGTAAGTTGGTGGCTAAGCTTCCAAGAAAACCTCCGCCTCCCGACCATGGGTCCCTGCCCCCTGGGAACCACAGAATGTGCAGACTACCAATCCGTGATGCACGTGGTACCTGGAAACTCGAGCTGTGGTGAGCTTCATTCCCCATGGCAGCCCCACCCGAGACAGGCAGCACTGGCACCCTCAACCCCACGGAGTGAACACACCTCCTTCTCCCAGGAAGGCCAGATGAGCTGTGTCCTGCGCCTCACAATGGCAAAGCCCAGTGCCCGGGGCACCCAGCTGGACCAGAAGTGGCATGGTGGGGAGAAGGGCAGGAGTCCTGCCAGGGCCTCCAAGCCCCACCCCACAGTTGTATAGGGGCGAGGAGTGTTTCGAATCAGCTGGGAGAAAAGCTTGATCCACAAGCCAGACCTCTAGCGAGCCTTGCCCTTAGCAAGGTGTCCCAGGCTTCCAGAGACTTCCAGAGTCTTCCCCAACTAAGCGGGACATAGGGTACCTGCAGAAGCTGCCAGGGCGTGGAATGTACACTTCTGAGAGATTGAAAATGGCCCCACCCCCCCCAGCATGATGTATAAAACAAATTCACATTACACCCCATAGATTTCATCTAGGCAGAAACGGCTCCTATTGACCGGCTTAACCACAGCCGCTCTGTGGCTGCATTGACGGTGAAGATGACAATGACGCTGACAGTGGCGGTGATGGAGGAGAGCTGAAATCAGCACGTGCCTTTATCATGCAACTGGCCGGCAAAACTCCAGAGGCAATACAGGTCCCCCAGGGATTGGCAGCCTGGAAGGCCAATCACAAGATTTGAAGGACTGACCAGTAGCCAATGAGGGCATGGATGGAAAGTTGCCTGAGTCCACAAGGTTTGATATCTTTTGATCCAATCAGTGCAGAGCTCCAGGGAGTCCATGGGGCTAGACCTGAGTTGGTGCTGAGAAGGCAGGATGAGCCCAGCTCCCTGGAGCCTTTCCTTCCCAGCCACAGCACGTCTAAACTTGCAGATCTTACTTTTATCAAGAGAATAGACCCCAGGGCCTGGCATGTCTGGCATGGGGCTCAATAAGTCACATTTTTTTAAAAAAAGGATTGATTTATTTGTTCAAGATTTATTTATTCAAAAGACAGATTGTCAGAGACAGAGGAGGAGACAGGAAGAGAGAGAGAAATTATCCACCTGCTCGTTCACTTCCCAGAGTGACTGCCACAGCCAGAGCCGGATCAGGCCAAAGCCAGGAGCCAGAACTCCATGCGGGTCTCCTGAGTGAGTGACAGGGCCCCAAGTATTCAGGTTGTCATCATCTGCCTGCCAGGCGCATGAGCAGAGAGCTGGATGGGAAGCGGGGCAGTGGGATAGGCGCTGGCCAGCTCAGTTATTGTCAGAAGTAGCAGGTTCACCCACTGCACCACATGGCAGACTCCAAGAATTTGCAAATTTCCTAACTAGCCGCAGGTGATGACAAGCTGCTGATCCAAGCGGCATTCCCCTGGTGCTGCTGGGAGTTCCTCTCACCCTCGGCAGGAGCCAGGGTTGAGCCCTGCTCCCTCTAGCCTCTGGCACTGCCTCCGAGCAGCCCATGCCCACCTCCAGTTGGAGTTGGTAATTTTATCTCCTGCCACTGGAGATGCACAACAGCTGGCAGGAGAGGGCGAGGCAGGGGAACAGTGTCTGTTGCGTGAGTAGGGGGCCACCAACTGAAGGGTATTATGTAGCAGACACTGGGCTCCCTGTAACCTCACTCCATTCAGAAAGGCCCCCATCCCAGGGCAGGAAGGATGGGACAGCAGGCACCCATACCAGCAGGGACCAGGGCCCCAGGCTACAGGCTCCCATCAGCTGGGGAGCATAGTGGGCTCAGCGGCAGTGACATGAAGGGCTCAGGTCACCCACACAGCCGTGGCTCCACTCTGTCCTGTCGCTGATGCAGCAGTGTTGGGGGTGGGTTGAGGGGGCTCTCTATCTTCTGTCTGCTTTTCCCCCTGGCTGTCGTCTTCCCCTCAACTGGGCACTTGTGCTTCATCCTGCTCTCTCATTCCGGCTGGTGACCTCGTCCCACAGGTGGGATCCAGGCCTCTGCTGGGAGAGGAGGGCTCCGGTAAGGCTGGAGACTTCCGTTATCCAAGCTGGGCAAGGGTGGAGGGAGGACCCCTGGCATGCCAGTGTGGGGGGTGTCTGCCGAGCACACCCAGTAACGGGTAACACGATCCTAGGTGGTAAGGCCCGGCCCGCTGCTGTGACCCAAACATGGAAGGCAGCCTGGTTTTGCGTGGGTGGTGATGTCTGAGCTGAGACTCGACAGATGAGCGGGATACAGCCGCCAACAACACTTCGCGGATGACTTTCGCTGGAGCAGGCGGCAGATGCAATGGCCCTGAGGCTGGAAGGGGTGTAAAGTGTTCATGGGCCCCAAAATAGCTTCGGTGCATATGGAGCATGGTGTTGGGGGTGGCACTGATTTATGAAGGCACCACAGTGCCTGATGGGATTCCCTTCACATACAGGCTGCATGCTCACCTGTGCTGGGAGAGAGGCAGGAAACAGCTGGAATCACAACGGGACGGTTCTAGTGAGCCCAGGCCCATGTCAGCTCAATCTTGGGGTAGAAAACCGAGAACCTTAGGTTTAAAGACAAGCAGCCATGTCTGTGAGGTGCACAGGGTGCTCCTGGTACCCCAGGCTCTGACGCAAGCTGATTGAGTCTGGGAAGGCTGCCTGGAGGAGGTGACACCTGTGTTCAGCCCTCAAGGGCACTGCAGCCGTCAGTGGCAGAGGACCCAGTAGGTGCAGGGCATGAAGCAGGTGAGGCAGGAGTCTGGGAAACATGGTTCAAACACAGAGGGCTTCCTGGAGGGGGAGCTTTCTTGGGTAGCTCCTTGAAGGAGCAGAAAGAGAACAGATTATGGTAGACCAGGAATGCAGGCTGAGGGGGCCAAAAAAAGAGAAATTAAATTAGGGGGGAACAGGAAATTTCCATCCAGGAACATTTTATATTAAGAGGGTTGTTTTCTTTTTTTTTTTTTTGAAAGACGGTGCAATGGCTGGGGGCTGACTGAAAAGGAAAGCAGTTAATAGAGCAGGCACAGTGAGAGGAAAGAATAGAGTTTTTGCAAATAACATCATTCTGAACTTGTCCCTGACTTCCCCCTGTCCCTCCCCCACATCTGGTTACCACCTCGAGATAAATGGTGCTCAGAGCAGGTGTGCGCTAAGCACCCTCAGGGACTGTACCCAAGGGCTAGCAGGGGCCACCCCTTCCTGCACACAGCAGCTGCCCCTGGGAAGGCAAGAAAAGCCCCTGGGGGAGGAGTGGGCAACCAGAAGGGGCAGACAAGGCCCTTTCTGTTGGCTCAGCATGATGCTCTTCCAGAAGGAGACTCGTGGCTACTTACACATTTGCTCCTCCAAAACTTTGCAAGCTAGTAGTTTGGAGTGGTGAGTCTTGAGTCCATTGAATAGATGGAAAGGCCAATGCCCAGAGGACTTCACTGATTTGCCCATAGTTCCATGGGGGGTGGGTAGCAGATCCTGGACCATGGCCTTAGCTTGATGGACTTTGGTGAAGCCCCTTGAGGGGGGCTGCTGGAGCCAGGGCTGGCCGACCCTGTCAGACATAGGCAGGACAAGGTGGCCCTCTCCACCAATGCCAGGGTTTCTACCCGGTCAGGGTAGTGTTCCCAGACTGCAAAGGGCCACAGGTGATTTAAGGAGCTGGGCACAGCAGCCTCGTTGGCTCCAAAGTGAGTTATGGTACCAGAAACTAAGTTCTGCTTTCAGGAGAAAGACAGGCAATATTTCAGAGTTCACTTCGTCAAACCCATCAACCAGGAGCTACCTCCCCGTGTCCACGTTAAGTGCTGAGTCCAAAATCATTTCAGTGCCTGCCTCCCTCGACGGCCAGAGGGAGAAATGAGGCGGCAGAAGTTGGCCGTGATGCTGCCCGGGGAACCACTTGACCCTCCCTAAGGTTAGATAAAGATGGTCAGAGACACTTGTAGCAATAATCCTCTCCCCTTAGGACCAGGTGGCGGGCAGAAAACCTGAAAAGTCCACTGGCATGGGAGTTGAGGGATTCGGGGGGTTTGTGGTGGTGGTCTTGGGTTGACTGCTGGTGGTCCTTCCTCCACCTGGGGCTGGCATTAAGCAGGTGCTTCACACAGAATGGGCTGCGCATTCACAAGCTGCGCTCACATCTGGTGTCTCACTTTGGGATGGCAATGCTTTGGGCCTTCCCCAAGTAGAACACCTGCTTGGGGGTCTTTCTGCCCCTGGAGGGTCAGTTCAAATGGTTCTGTGAGCATGTTCATCCACCCCTACCCCAACAAGTTCGGCTCTGGCATGGGCATCTCTGAGAACCACCCCCCGACACACACACACACACCTCCAAGGTCAAAAGACTGAGGCACCGGGGTGGGAGCCTAGCAGAAGCAGGGCAGGATGGGCACACCACAGAGCTTGGTTGATGACCTTGGCCGCTGTCCATCTCCCGGGTTTCCTTAGCACAGCTGAGCCCAGTCAGGTGCCTCACTTTCCCCAGCTTCTTCTGGAGCTCGCTCTTGTCTAGGGAGTCACACGGACTCCATTGCCTCCATTGACCATCTGTCCATGGCCAGACGCTGTTCCTGGAGTAGGGGGTCCACCCAGGGCAGAGGGACACACAGGCTGCTTGCTTTTGACCTTGGTCAGAGAGTTCAACAGAGATGGCCATGGAGGACAGGGCTGGCACGAAAATGAAGGTGGGGGTGGAGTGGAAATGAAGGTAACAGGTGTGAAGAATGGCCAGAAAGCGGGAGAGGGGACATCCGACCCGACTTGAGGGCCATGTAAAACATATGAGGACACTTGGTCTGGCCCTGCCAAGGCAACAGCAGGTGGGACAGGAAATCCCATAAGTCTGTAGCTGACTCACATTTAAGTTGATGGCTTTGAATAGACCACGGATGGTGTTATTAACTATCCAAATAGTCCTCGATGGAGCAATGGCTCCCCAGCCCTGCTACAGACAAATGTGCCCAGGAAGCTAGGTGTGGCGGGGTACAAAGGCACAGTGCCCAAGGAAAGGGCAGGGACAAGGAAAGAGGAGCCAGTGGCCAGTAGTCACTGCCAGCACCCAGAGGCTTCCAGCAGGCGACAGGGAGCCTGATACAGAGTGACATGTTTCTAGGACTTGGTGACAGGGGAGCATGTAGGTGGGGAGCGTGCAGGGAGCCCGGGCCTCACACAATGATATTAGCAGCTCCATCGTGTCATTGTCACCATCCCAGGCACTGAAATTGTTATTGTCTTAGGAGCTTGATTAACTGTACATATTGCTCACACCTGCTCAGAAATATAACGAGGGACAAGAACACAGCTCCTCATCAGAGTCCGTGTGGGTGGTGTGCGTGACTCGGGTGCAGATCTGCAGAATGGGGACACTTGTGAGGGGCGTGGGGAGGAGAGATGGTCCCAGGACATGCCGAGAATCTGAGCCGGGAAACTGTCCACCCATGGCTGTTGGCTGATAGTGTAACCCTGTATAGATCTGTGCCTGTCTCTCTGGCCTTAGTTTACTTACCTGTAAAATGGGAACACTGGGCTAATGCTTTCTAATAGAAATATAATGCAAGTTTATGTGTAATTATAAGCTTTCTAAGAACCGTATTAAGAAAAGATTAAAAAGAGGTGAAACCAATTTTTATAACATAGCTATTATGTATCCAGAATATCATACTAACATGTAATCAATATAAAAAGTTCATGGCATACCTAACGCCCTTTTTAAAAAACTAAATCTTCAAAACTTGGTGTGCTTTTTACACTTGAGGGCAGATGAACTTGACCCAGCCACCCTTCGAGGATGAGTGGCTCTGTGCACGATGGGGAAAGCTCCAGGTATCCTCTAGGCTCCTTGAGGAACCATGACTTCCCCAAGCAAAGACCATTTTCTGTTCCCAGCCCACAGCAGGGTGTCTCAGGGCCACTGGTGAACCACACGGTGAGTCGGTTTGCAATCGACACTTACAAAAGGTCCTGCTTCCTTGAGTTTTCTCAGGTGAGGAAATGGAGGCTTAGAGGGGTTAAGGAACTTGCCCAGGGTCACATGACAGGTGGGTAGTGCAGCCGGCCTTGACCCCCAGGGGGTCTGGTCTAGAACCGGGGTTCCTAACCAGCGTCCCTCCCTACCAGCTTCATCCACAATGAGACAGACCCTATTCCTTAACGCTGCTGGTCTACACTGCTGGCAATGGTGGACATCTGCTCAATGAATCCTGAACACAGCCCCCTCAAAGAAGGTTCTAGATGTGTGGTATCTGCACGGGGAAGGTGTGTGACGCCAAGGCACTCTGCTTGCCCCGTTCTAGGGTTCATGGGAGGTAGACTGACAGCTGAACACAGGCCACCCTAGCTGTGCCAGCAGCTAGGCTGACCCCTGACTGGCCTGGTCACTGAGCCTGGTGACTACTGAGCCTATGACAGACACTCATAGGAGCAGTTAATCCCAGAGGGAATGAGGCAGCAAGGTACCTGTGCAAGTTGACGTGAGCCAGCAAAGCAGGCGCCTTGGTGGCTCAAATACACTAGTGGGTTCTCCCTGCCAAGAGATACTAACTTGCCTTTGCTTCCCAAAGGCCGAGCTAGTTCAGCCTCAGGTGAGAGGCTGGTCTCTGGTGCCAAACAGCCTGGGTTCAAATCCTGGCTCCCCCTCTATCTGGATCTGTGAACTTGGGCAAGTTTCTTCATCGCTTACACTTAGCCATCTGTAAAATGGGCACAAAGGAAACCCACCTCGTATGTAGCCTGAGGGTGCCGACCAAAGGTGGATCCAGCCATCCGGTCACAAGAGCAGCTCCTGTCTGTCCGTGCCGAGGCAGCCCTGAGCGTTCCGCCGAGTTGCGGTGCAGTTTGCAGAATCCGCAGCTTCTGGAAATTGAAGTGTTCTGGTTTATTTCTTGCTTCTCAGAGTGCCTGCCCCGCTTACCATCTGTTTCATGCAATCTTAGGTTTAATCACAATTCCCCGTCTATTGTTCTACGATTGTTTCCGGTGGGTTCTGTTCCTCTCCAGGAGCCAGTGGGGGACAGCTGCATGGATGAACGAACGCCTCCTACCTGGCTCTCTGTCACTGGACCCTGAAATAGAGTCGCCCGCGTGCCTGCCGCCCCCACAGGGTGACCCCACACAGGGTGTGAGGTCCTCGGCAGTGTGGCCTGCACCTGGTGGGTGTGGGGGCCATTTGTCAGATGTAATTAATCTGTACTGGAGCAAAAGCCCCCTGCAGGCAGGCTGGGCCTGCCCCACTGCACTCTCCCTGTGTCCCGCACGAGTACCCTTGCCCATGGCTCCCCTCCAGCCAAGGAAGCTGCCCCCGGCAGGCTTGCCCAAGCACAGCTCCGAGAGTCTGGCTCCTGTCCCGCTGATTCCGAGAAGGTTGTGGGGAAGCACAGTAGAAATCATCGCGGTGACAGATCCCTACCCTTTCCTGGCCGTTAGCCAGTGTCATCCTGCCGACCGGTCTGCCCGTGATACGATGCCCATTTCACACACTGGAGACTTGAGGCTCCCGTTTTGCCTGTGGACATTGAGTGCTAGCGATCCAGCTGGTTTTAGATCCATGTGTCCCTAGTGGCTTCGTGTGTGTTCTTTCCTGTGCCCCTGGGTACCCAGGAGCGCAGGCCTCCACAAACCCACCAGAGGCAGCAGGTGAGACCAGGAGGGAGGTGAGACCAAAAGAAGCAATCTTCAGCCAAGAGAGGCAGGGGGCTCCTGGCTTCAAGAAGTTCTCATGGTATCCACACTCCCACACGTGCACTCCTGCATTCACTCCGGCTCAGAGTCACAGTCTGCTTTCAGTCTTTTCAAAATACAAGCCAGATGATGTCACCACTCTGCTTAGAACCGTCGGTGGCTCCCTATTGCTCAGAGGATGAAGAAGACCTGGGAACCAGGGGTGTGCTGGTCAAGCAGCTCTCTGGGGATCCAGGCAGAGGAAGGCAGCATGAAAAGGCCCTGATTTGCAGCAGCTGTTGCTTTCCATGGTGCAAAGACACCCACTGCGACCTGTTTCAAGTTGGCAACAGTGTAGCAGCGGCTTCACAAAATTCCTGAAAATGTTACCATGGGCTCCTCTGGTTGGAATCAGCTGCCACAGGCCACCACCACCGCAAGTCAGCCAGCTAGTCACGTGCTCTGTGCTGCTCACCCACCCAACCCACAGGGCAATACATCTCCTGGGCTGCCCCCATGCATATTCCTTGGCACCTCCTGCTGCTCCTGCCTGCCACGCTGGCTCTCACCCGCAATTGCTTCCACGGGTCCCAGGACTGTGCAGCTCCTCCTACAGCACCCACTCCCAGGCACAGGCAGGGTCCCCTCTACGCTCTGCTGTACTTCCTACGGGTGTTCTGCAGGGTCCCCTAACTCCTGTGTGACCTCCCGCCACCAGTCTGGAGGCTGTATGAGGCACTGGCAAGGGGTCTGTATTTCCAGCTAGCAGCCTCATTCTCACTGAGGTCAATGCCAAGGGCATCTCTGGGGCTGTGAGATATTGATTGTTCCTTGTCCCTCCAGCTGCCAGCATCAGGAGTGGGATGGCCCACCCTGGGCAACAGGTGAATTCTCTGACTCCTCTGGTTAAGCCTCTGTCTTCCTGTGTTTCCTCCCCACCCTACCCCGTGGCAGCTCCTCCCACCTCCATCGAAGTGGTGGCCGCTGACACACCATCACCCTTCAGCCGCTACCAAGCCCAGAACTTCACGCTCATTTGCATCGTGTCTGGAGGGAAGCCAGCGCCCACCGTGAGTGTCCCAGATAGCATGCCCAGCTCTGCTTTGGGGGTTGTTCAAGCTGCAGGGGCCCAGGAAGGACGCTGACTCTGACCCCCTTCACACGGGTGACCCACCCAGACATCTGACTCTCCCTCTCCAGGGCCCAGGATTCTGGAACTTTACAGTGGGCCATGGTAGGGGAAGAGGGTGCCTAGAGGTGAAGCGACTTGTCTGGAGTTGCCCACGGGGTTCGCCATGGAGCTGGGACTCGCATTCTAGGCCTCAAGCTCCAAGTCCATCGCTCTTCCTGGGACCTCACGTGGTTGGGGAGAAGGAAAGGGGGAGGAGACAGAGGAAGGAGAGGAAGATGAAAAGGGAGCAAACTCCTTTGGGGTTCAACTCTTGCTTAGCAGACCCAACTTCATTCCTGTGAGGTCTGCAGACATGGCAGGGTTGGGTGAGCAGGTGCCCACAGGAATGGAGGTACACTGAGCAGGTGTATGGAGACATGGCAGGGTGGTGAGCAGGTGCACAGAGGTTTGGGTAAGCACTAAGCAGGTGCGCAGACAAGGCGGGGTGGTAAGCAGGTGCCCAGAGGTAGAGCAGCAAGCAGGAGTGCAGAGGCACAGGTCAGGCTCTAGACTGGCGTGCAGAGGCTCAGCTGGGCACTGAGTGAGTGCCCCGAGGTGCAGGTAAGGAATGGAGGATGGGCATAGGTGCCGAAGCATAGTCGGGCACTAAAATGCGCAGAAGGTCACGAGGGACCTTGAGCACGCACACAGAGGCAAGATGCAGTCCCAAGGAAACAGATTTTCAAGGTGACTTCAAAGTCGCCAGGATTTGAAAGACCTGTCTCCCAGTGCTCCTCCTTGTCCCCCTCAGCTTGTCTCTTCCCCTGGGGGTGGGGGATCACAGAGAAGCTTCCCCCAGGCATGGGGCTGTTAGAAGACACTGTCCTCCCCACCGCCCTCACCTGGTCTGGCCTGCCACTAAGGACCTGGCAGCGAACCACACTGATACAATGCAGAAGACCCTCATCTGCCCACATTCCCGGCACCTTCCACCTCCCGAGATGTCAGAACTTGAAAGACATTCTTTGATACAAATTGCAAATCTGCTTTTGAAGCACTTTGCAAAAAGAGAGAGAAGAAAGGGGGGTAAAAAAAAAAAAAAAAAAAACTCAACGCAGGCTATTATGTGCCTAAGAGACTCTTTGCTGGAGTTATAAACTCTGACAGATTCTCTGCATCCACATTTCAATTATCCTCCCTTCGCTCCTGCCCCCTCCGCCTCCTGCCCCCGCCTCCTCGTTCCACACCCCCATCCGCCCATCTGCATTCCCCGGGGCTGCTTCCCCGCGCTCCGCCTTGTCTCCCATCGATTTATTTATCTGATTTATTTAAAAAAAAAAAAACAAAAAAACACCCAATCCCCACAGGCCTCTGGGCGCATGTACCAAAATAAAAAGACAGCAAATTAAATTAAATGCCGCCTCTCAAAACTCGAATTCCGCATTAGCAGAGAAAGCGAGGAGATGGGTGTCTTCTCGTTCCACACCTAGCTCCCTCCCCCACATGCACCTGCTTCCTGCCTGCCAACTCCGCGGCACACTCATGCACACACGGCGCCTCCCTCCTCACTCGCTCGCCCCACACCTCGTCTGCTCTCCATGCATCCATTTCTGTTTTATCCCGTGGCTTTCCCAGGTAGGTACACATCACCCCCTTGGAGCCTAGGGTGGGCCTCGAGGCTGTGTCTAAGGGTTCTGTTTCCCCTATGGTGTCACCTTTGCTCCCCTAAAGACCCCGAACCAGATGTCCTTGTCTTCCTTTGTAAATTTTCATTATAGCACTTTAACTCCTAGTTTTGAGATGCTATAGGGAAAGAAGGGAACTGAGCAGCCACCCACCTACAAGAGTCCCAAGAGAGGGGACCAGTGCAATACCATAGTGGCTAAATGCTCGCCTTGTATGTGTACCAGGGTCCCATATGGGCACTGGTTTGTATCCCAGCTGTTTTACTTCCCATCCAGCTCCCTGCTTGTGGCAGTGGAGGATAGCTCAAAGCCTTAGGACCCTGCACCCACATGGGAGACCCAGAGGAAACTCTTGGCTCCTGGATCCTGGCTTCTGGCTTCTGGTTCCGGATCAGCTTGGCTCCAGCCGTTGTGGCCACTTGGAGAGTGAATCAGTGGATGGAAAATCTTTATTTCTGTATCTCCTTCTCTCCATATATCTGCCTTTCCAATAAAAATGAACACATCTTTTTAAAAATAAATAAATAAAAGTCCCAAGAGAAGGTCCCAAAGAACTGGCTTCCTGTGTCCAGTTCACCTGAGAGTTCATTGGGAGGTCAAGGTCTGTTGGGCACAATCCTTTCTCACACCGCACCTTGTAACTTCAGGTTTATTTCAAAAGAGATGGGGAACCCATCGACGCCGTGCCCTTGTCTGAGCCACCGGTTGCAAGCTCGGGCCCCCTCCAGGACAGCAGGCCCTTCCGCAGCCTTCTGCACCGTGACCTAGATGACACCAAGATGCAGAAGTCGCTGTCCCTCCTGGACACTGAGACCCGGGGAGGGCGTCCCTACACGGAGCATCCCTCCCGCGTCTTGACCCCAGACCCCAGCGCCTTCCTGCAGCCGACCACCGAGAATGTCCCGGAGACCATCGTGAGCCGCGAGTTCCCCCGCTGGGTCCACAGCACCGAGCCCATCTACTTCCTACACCACAGCCACACCCCAGGCAGTGACGGCACCGTGGAGGTGCGTGCTCTGCTCACCTGGACCCTCAACCCGCAGATCGACAACGAGGCCCTGTTCAGCTGCGAGGTCAAGCACCCGGCACTGTCGATGCCCATGCAGGCAGAAGTCACGCTGGGTAAGGCTTGGGGTCCGCTGTGCACCACCTGCAGGCCAGGTGTTGGGCAGTCTTGGAACAGGTCTCTGGGATGTGAAAGAAATGGAGCAAAGCAGAGGTCAGGTCAGGCCAGAGCACAGAGAGGGGTTCTAAAGCAGGTTTACTAATGGGATTGAGGAACAGGGGAGGAGGCCAGGGCACCACTGGGTCAGGGAGAAGTTGGTTCTGTCTGAATGGAAGATGTGGGAAGTTACGGGGGCTGGTGGCTGAACAGGAGCGGGGAGTAGTTACTGCATCTGTGTTAGGAACAAGGCAGGTGGCGAATGAGACCTGGGTGCCATGGGGAGCTGTGTGGGTAAGTGAAGAGGGGAACTTCTGCAGAGAAGGTAACTGGCTCCCGTCAGGAGCAGAGAATGTCAGTTAGGACCAGGAGAGGCAGAAGCGGGTCCTCCAGGGTTAGGGTTTATATAAAAGCTCAGGTCAAGGCCAGGAACAGAGGGGGCCACAGCAAAGTCAAGGTCTGGGTCCATCAGGAATGTAAGAGGAACCCAGGGGATCATCTGGCTCAGACAGGAGTTCTGGCGAGATGCAGGGGAGGGGTGGCGAGCCTGGGGCACGATGGGGCGGGATGGGGCGAGGCTTCCCAGGTCCTGATGCTGCCTGGGCAGCGTTACAAGCATAGGATGGGGGACAGCATCACTCCAGCTGCCATGTCAGAAGCAGTGACCTGTCTGCCTTCATTTTATTTCAAAGAGAGGAGGGAGAGGAGGGGGTCGGAGACAGAGAGGCTGTCCATCTGCTGGCTCCGTCCCCACGTACCTGCAACAGCCGGGCTGAGCTAGCCCCGGAGCCAGGCACTCAGTTCAGCTCTCTCACAGAACTGCAGGGATCTAAACCCTTGAGCCATCACCTGCTGCCTCCCTCAGTGCAGATTCAAATGAAGAGTGGAGCTAGGACTGAACCCGCACATTCTGCTCCTATGGAACTCAGGAGTCCTGAGCACGAGCTTCGCTCCGGCACCAAATGTCCGCACCCAGCTTACGGGTCTGCAGACCTCATCCCCAACAGGGGGCCTGCTGCCCCTCGGAGTTCGCTGCACCCCTGAACCAGCCTCCCCGGCTGAACCTCCTTCCCTCCCTTGGCGCTTCCTTCTCCCAGCTGAGCTGGAGCGAGGAAGGAGGAGGCGCAGGGCCAGAGGGGATGGACGATGACACGGCTGGTCCTTTCTGCCTGCCTCCCTTTGTACCCCAACAGCTCCTCCTCTTACCCAAGACCTCCAGGATTATTCTAAGGGCCTCTGCAGCAGTCAGCAGCAGTATGGATCCAGCCCCAGCCTCATTCCCAGGCCCTTGAGGACCAGGAAGTGAGAGTGCTGCCCCACAGGGGGAGGGTCTGTGGCTTCTGTCGGGGTCCAGAGGGCTTCCCTGCCCTTCACCGGACCACCAGACATAGTAACACTCCTCCAGAGTCCCAGGTGTACCTACTGGGTATCAGGTGCCTCTGTAAACACTGTCTCATTCCATCTTCACAAGTGAGGGTCCAGGGTGGAGTCCTATTTTGCAGATGGGTCATCCGCTTGTACACAGTGAAGCGGGAATGCCCAGCCAGGCCTGTCGATGCCTTCTCTTGGTCCTATCATGCCAGCCACTGTGCTCCCCAGGCCCGAGCAGGTGCTCTGGGCTGACTTGGAGCTTCTTCTGGAAGACCTCACTATTCCCATGGGCCAGCTGCCCACACAGGAGATAATAATGAGAACTAGCAGGGACTGAACACCTGCTGCCTGCCCCAGGCTGCTCCCTGGAGCCTCATAATCACCCAAAAAGGCAGGCTCTTTTATTATTCCAAGATGAGGAAACCAAGGCCCAGGGAAGCTAAGTCAATTGTCCTGGGATGAATGCTGAAAGGTGGACAGTGCACCTCTCACTGACATCCTCACAGCAGCCACCCGGGCACATTTGTCCATCATTCCATAGAGACCCCAGGAGTAGCTCCTTAGGCCCCCTGCCTACCTCCCCAGCCAGGTGGGAAGGAAGGAGCTCCCTTCCTTTCCCGGCCCCTGCTTGGCCAGGCCTGATCCCAGGCTCCTTGACCCCTTACTTAGAACCACCTGTGTGGCTCCCCACTGTTGGAGCAAAGGGCAGACGGGTCCACTCACCAGCAGTGGGCACAGAGAGTGTGGGGTGGAGGGAAGGACACAGCACAGTCACCAGGATGGCAGAGTCATCCAAGAGGCTCCTGGACTGGCTTGCCCTCCAAGCTCTACTCTGTGGATTGAGGAGGTCTCTTGTGTCTCAGAGCTTCTGTTTTCAGACCTCTTGCATGGAGAGAATGAGAGTAACTAAGTTGATGCAAGATGCCTGGTTCTGCGCAAGATGCTTCCCCACGTGGGAGCCATCTTAGGGTGACCATGCCGAGACAAGCCAGCCAGGGCTGCCCAACCACCATGCTAAGCAGCCATCAGACATCCACTGAACCAGTGGGCAGTGCCAGTGGAGAATGCTGGGGGGCACAGGGGCCATGGATTCATGCACTTTCACATGTACTCAGACTGAGCCAGTGGAATGGACAAGATGGCCCTGGGGCTCAGAATCCAAGCATCTACAATGGATGTGGAAGAGTAGGCTGACCGACAGGCATCAAGGTGTGTGACCCTGCAGCATAGCTTCACTCCTGCTCACCTGGGATGCATTCCCCAGCTCAATGCCACCTCCTCCAGGAAGCCCTCCTGGACCCTTCTCTAGCTCTTGCAGTTGGATGTGCCCATCCTAAAGCTCCCCTGTCTTGCAGGGTTTGCTCCTTTCTCGTGGTCTGGACCACAGGTGCCTGGGGATGCTGGCTCCCATCTCAATGGATGCTAACTGCATTCTTGTGCTGATGGAGGCAGAAACCTAGAGCCACCACATACTCCACTCTTTTCTCATATCCCACATCCTGGCCTTCATCCAGCGCTGGCAATTCAGCCTGACTCTTCCCCACAAATCTGTCTTCCATGACCATGCAGCCACCCCCACCTGCATCCATACGGGCGCTTCAGTGAGCTCCTTCTGCTACCACATTTGCCATATCCCACCCCCAACATTAGCCCTCACCCCTGCAGTGGTGGATGAGTGGATGATGGGCCAGATGAGAAGCCAGAAATAGACCCACATCTGCACAGCCAATTGATTTTTGACAAAGACCCCAGGGCTATTCCAGGAGGGCAGAGACATCTTTGTAATAAACGGCCTTTCAACAACTGAGTTCACAGAAGGAAAAGTTGAACTTGCAGCCCCTCCATGCCTTACACACACACACACACACACACACACACACACACACACACACACACACACACACACACACTGGATAATTGGAAATGAATCACAGACTTAAAAGCCAGCATCCTAAAGCTTCCGGAACAATGTATTGAAACATTTCCTGCTGACCCTGGGGTAGCTAGGATCTTTCAAGCACTCACTAAAAAGCACTAAATGAAAATGGTTAAATTGGGCTTCATCAAAATTCAAATCTTCTGCTTGTCCTAAGACAATTCTGAGCTAATGGAAAGACAAACTTCAGTGCTCTCTATACCCGTGTCTGATGGAGCACCTATTTCCAGATCCAATAAATTAATAATGAAAGACGACCCACAGTTTAAGAAGAGACACAAATGGCCATGGAGTCATCAGGAAAAAAAAATGAAGATTATAACTTGGGGAGACATAATTTCATGACCACTAACTGCCGTATAAACAGACACTGCCAAATGTTCACAAGGAGCCAGGACCGTCTGCGCCCTCCCACGTTGCTGATGGAAGCCTGAGACAGTGTCACTACTTGGGAAAAGTGGCGGGTTCTTACAAAGCCAAATCGTCCTTCCCAGTGACCCCAAATCCGAGAGAATGAAAACAGGTATCTGGAGCTAACATTGTGACACAGCAGGTAAAGCCAAGGCCTGTATAGCCAACACCCATACAGGCACTGGTTCTAGTCCCAGCTGCTTCACTTCCAATCCAGTTTCCTGGTAAGGCACCTGGAAAAGCAGCAGAAGATGACCCAAGTGCTTGGACTCCTGCATCCACATGGGAGACCCAGAAGAAGCTCTTGGCACCTGGCTTTGGCCACAGTCCTTGCAGCCTTCTGGGGAGTGAGCCAGCAGATACAGGATAACTTCTTTCTGTCTCTCCCTTCTGTCTGTGTGTGTAATTCTGCCTTTCAAAAAAAATTAAATAAATAAATAAGATACATTAAAAAAAAAAAAGAAGCCAGATGTCTACAAAGACTCGTACATGAGTGTTTACAGCAGCTTTCTTCCTGACCACCACCAACAAGAACAAAGCCCGTAGGTAGCCCAGTGCAGCCTGATGATGAAGCGCTCTCGGTTGATGCCAATGCATGAACTTGGGGTTCACAAAGCAGCTTGGCCAAAGCTCAGAAGTCACACAGCAGGCCACACTGTGGGATCCAATTTCCAGCAACTCCCAGACAGCAACTCAAGTCCCTGTTGATGCAAACCGGAAGTGCACTGGTCTATGGAGAATGGGACTTGGCTGCAACGAGGCACGAGGGAGCCCTCAGGAGTGATGGGAATGTTCTAGGGTGTGATTGGGATGGCTGCACAAACATTCCCACTGATTAAAATTCATCAAACGGTCCACTTAAGAACAGTGCCTTTCCTGGTAGGTAAATTTTATCATGATTTTCAAATATATGAAGAAAAGAAAATGAGAAAGCCCAATTCACTCGACATCACATCTAAATCAAGTCCCCACCACCACTCATGCTCTGTGGCTCTTCCTGGCACACCCTCTGTCCAATGCCATGGCTGTCCTTCCTCTAGCCTGAAATCCCCAGGCACAGGCTTCTCTGTATATAAGGGCTTGGACTGTCATTTCCAACTACAACAACCTTGTCACAGCCACTCTCCTTCATCCGGGTCTCTGGTCAGATCTACTCAGAGCATCCCTCCTCAAATTCTCTGCCCCAAAACAACCTTGTCACCCCCCCCCCAGGTCCCCACAACCCCGTCCCTCTCATTGTTGTCTAGCATCTAGTGGCCAGGACCTCCCACTGGAACTTGAAGTGCCTGGGACAAGGTCTTTACCTACCTTGTTGACACAGTGCAGAGCTCAAAATAATCCCTTACATACCCTTGTCCTAATGTATTGAAATCCTTAACATATTACTTCTTTCATAATTCATTTATTTTCTTCTTAGCTGTTGCAAAGAGTGACAGAGTAAGGCCATATTTGATCAGCAGAAGCTATTGTTACTATACATCACTTATCCAACACTGCCCTGCACAATCACTGACACAAATCAATGTAAAATAAAGAGTCAGAGGGATAGAGCTACTCAGTGAAGGCTTGGAGTATGTTGGAAAGCTTATGGGAAAATGTGTGAATGGATGGATAAATGGGCGGGTGGGTGTATGGATGGGTGGATGAATGGGTGGATGGATGGATGGATGGATGGATGGATGGATGGATGGATGGATGGATGGATATGTAATTGGCTCTATGGGTAGATGGACAGATGGATGGTGGATATATGAGCAAAGGGATGAGAATGGATGGATGGATGGCTTATAGAGTATCTGGATGTATGGATGAGTGGGTGGATAGTTGGATACATGTATGGATAGATGAATGGATACATGGATGAATGGACAGATAGGTGAGCAAATTGATGGCTTAATGGAAGGATGGGTACATAGGAGGGTAAATAGTTTTATTAATGAACACCCAGACTTCCTGGAGAAGCCTAGTAATTTTCCTTGAGTTTCCACTGTGTGCTTCAGGATGCTCAGGAGTGGTGAGGTGGGAGGTATATGAGCAGGATCTCTTACGTTCCCCTGAGCAGCCATTCTTACAGTCTTCCTTGTGCTCTCCATTCGTCTCCCCGTTGTAGCTTTCAATAGGGCTCCACAGGCAGAGTGGCAGCCTGTTCTCCCCATTCAAATGGAGGCCCAACAAGCTGAATTGACTCATCCAAGTCATGCAGCCAGAGACTAGACTGCAAGGCGCCATTCTGGACTCTTTTTCCTCTGCACACAGGGACAGAAAGGAGCCAACACGGAGAGGCTGGCAATCTGCTACCAGCTATACTCACTGCTGTGTTCCAGAAGTAAGCCAGAGGGTCTGGCTTTGGCTGCCAGGAGCTGCTGATTGACTACTTGGTGGTGGTGGTGGTGGTGGTTGTAGGGCGGGTGACCGCAGCTCCCTTGGCTTGGAGAACACCATCTCCCTGCAGCAGTGGCTGAGGGAGTCAGGGACCATCTGCTGTCAAGGCACTTGTCCTTCTGCAGCTGCCAGGACAGAGCTCAGAGAACCAAGGGCAAAGGACCACCCTCCCCAGCCACCTGCTGTGACCATTCAAGTCAGCTCAGCACCAAAGCTGATAGGAACAGCAGCTCTCAGCGGCTTAGTAGACCAAGTAACCCAGCTCTGTCTCTCCTCCACTGCTGGCCTCCTTTCTCCAAAGCCCTCCATGGCCATCAAGTCCTGTGTGACCATGGGCATGCCACCACCCTCCTGGAGGATCAGTTTTATGGCCTGCAAAATTGGCTTGCTGTTAACCTGAGCACCAGGAGGGCGTGCTTGTCCCAAAACAATCTAGCACCTGTTCAGCACCTGCAAAATGTCAGTGTGCTTGCCCTTCACTGGAAGGCAGAGCAGGGAGGAATGCAGCCAGGAGTCAAAATGTCTACCCTGGACCCCCCTAGGGGTGGAGCCTTCTCCTTCCATGCCCTCTGCTGGCTGCCAACAGTGCCATGCCCACAGCACTAGAAGGACACGCAAAACCAGGGATTCCCACCAACAAATCGAGCTGAGAATTAACAAAGAAGGCAGGGAAGTTATTTGACTTCCCTAGACCTTCCTTTCCTCCTGGGGACAATCTCAGTGACTGGAAGGTCAAGTGAAATAATGCAGGACAAATGAAATCACACAGGACCTGACCCTCAGCATGCGCTGGACCAATACTAGCCATGAAACCCATCATATCTCCTGACATTCTAGTAGCCCTATGTGGTGGCTGGGCTGGGGTCATTGTCATGGCTCTCATGACACATTTGGGGAAAGCAAGGTGGGGAGATTCATCCTGAGACACACAGAACAGATTGCAATGCAGTTGTGGGGCTCCTGGGCCTCTGACACTCTCGCCCACTGGTGCATGCAGCAATGGAGCCACCCTTGCCCTTCCCCCCTCACCATTCCTTCCCCTCTGCAGGGCTTTGCTCATGGGTGTTTCTCTCAGCCCCCTGTGGCACTTCAGACGTAGCAATCCTCTGGTCTCATTCTCAGATAATTATCCTGGCAGTGTCTGGGAGACCACCCACGTCAGTCTTCTGCTATGAGAGCTGTGGATGCATAAAGAGGCTTGGGAACCAGGCAAGGGCAAATGGAAGAGATGCTGGCTAGCCAAAAGCCTGGAGACCATGAGCAGTCTTTCCTCCTGCTGCCACCCTTAGACTGTTTCCAGAGAGAAGTCTAGAGCATGGCTGGCCACCCGAAACCCTAACCCTACTTCTGGTCCTTGAAGCTCTCCAAATCCATCCCCTCCCTGACCTGCATCAGAGCCCTGGCTATTCCCTCCACCCCAGACAGTCTTCATGAAACTTCATACCACACCTCCTTGGAAGAGACACTGGCCACTGTATTAAGAGTGCAGCCCACTAGCTCTCCATCATCTCCCCTTGGCCTGTGTTCTGCAGCATCATCCCTCCGAGCTGTGCTTGTGTCTGCTTGGTGGATGCCTTCTGACTGAGTTCCAAGCCCCCTGTTGGCAGTGTTCACCATTGCACCCCCCACCCTGCTCCCAAGTCTGGCACATACTCAGCTCATCATTAGTGTTGAATACATGCATGGATAGATGGATGGGTGATGGATGAGTGGATGGAGAGGTGGATGGGTGAATGGCTGTGTGCACAGGTTGGTGGGTGGATACAAGGATGGATGGATGAACAGATGCATGCGTGGATGAGTAAATGGATGGAGGAATGGATTGATCTAGGGGAAAGATCCTTGGTCTGAAATTCAAGAAATACAGCCAACTGTCTCTTTGGGTGACCCTGGACAAGGCTCTTCCTTATCCATGCGCACCTGCTTCCCAACTGAAAAGGATGACTAGAGCCAGCGATCCCCAGCAGATCTCCTGATCTGTAAATTTCCAGGCTCCCCTTACAGTGCAGCAAAGCTCCAGGAAATCTCATCTCCCAGGTGCTGAGCTACAAAGGGGCTTGTGGAGGACGTGAGGGAAAGATGTGATGTAGAGAAGCTAGGTGGCAAAGGTTGGAGCGAGGATAGAGAAAGTCTCCCTGCACCATTCCCACCTTCATCCAGATGTGCTGGATTGGGACACAAAAGACCCAAGTTTGGGTCCTAATTCTTCTTCACTGTGTGATCTTTGGCAGCCACTTGGTGACTTCGTGGGCCTCAGGTAACTCAGGCAGCAATGAGGACATTGACAGTCACACTTGGCTAGAGCCTGGAGTGGCCCGGTGATGGAACAGCTGCTCCCCTCCTCCGGCAGCTGAGTCATCCCCTGGGCAGGTGTCCATCTCTGACCACTCAGTCCTTGGCTTCTCTCATCTTGTCACATATCTCACTAGCTTGCACCTGACTGCTGCTGCCTCTTTTCCCCATCCATGCGGGAATCACACAAGGACAGGGGTCTTGTTGAATCCCAGGGTTCCCATTGGGCTCTGCCTCATTTCAAGAACTTGGAGAATGTATGTGAATAGATGCAGGGGTGAAGGAATGAATGAGTGGGCATACTCAGTGCTCATGACCCAGAAGACACTGACTCCTAGACCAGAACGTTCTCTGCCATGTTCCCTGCTCTTCCTCCAAACACATACCTGCCTGACACAGACCTATTCTCCCTACAGTTGCCCCTAAAGGACCCAAAATCGTGATGACGCCCAGCAGAGCCCGGGTTGGGGACACGGTGAGGATCCTGGTCCACGGATTTCAGGTTAGCATCTCTTGGAGCAGCCAGGAGGGTGGCGGGGGGTGGGCACCAACCAGGCACCTTCCAACCCTTTCCTTCCCTCTCCAGCTAGCCATGGCCAATGGGCCTCAGTCTACTGATCTGCACAATGGTAGAATTGGCTTCCATGAGGAAGGGCCAAGAGAATATCTGTTTCCATTCCACAACCTCAAACTCAGAGCACTAAAGCCCACGGATCCAGACACCCTCTCCTGCCCTGGACTCCCTCCCTTGGGATCCAGGCAACCACTCCTAATCCATCCAATGGGAATGCTTCCCCAGCCCCAGCCAGGCCATATGGCTGACCCCTTCATGTGACAGCAGCACAGTATCTCTTGCGAACTGACTCTACCCTGCTTTGGCCAACAGAATGAAGTCTTTCCAGAGCCCATGTTTACATGGACACGAGTCGGAAGCCGCCTCCTGGACGGCAGCACCGAGTTCGATGGGAAGGAGCTGGTGCTGGAGAGGGTCCCGGCAGAACTCAATGGCTCCATGTACCGCTGCACAGCCCAGAACCCTCTGGGCTCCACCGACACACACACCCGGCTCATCGTGTTTGGTATGGCCACATTTATCCATGACATGGGGCAAGAAGCATTACCCAAGGCGTTGGGGCAGGAGTGGGAGTTTAGGGGTGAGAGAAGGACAGGACAGTAGGTGAGGAGACAGAAGAGAGGATGGCCCCAACCCCGGGAATCAGGGCAGTTCAAGGGTTGAACAGCTTTGGAGTCATACAGATTGCATACAAATCCTAGCTGTGTCACTGAGTAGGGGATAAGCTTGGGTAACCCATTCGGCTTCCTTCAATTCCTCCACCTGCAGAATGGGCTGGTCTCTGCCAGCCCCTGGGAGGTGACGTGGCTGTGCCAAGCAAGTGCCAGTGACTCCATGTAGCAGGTGCTGGGTGATTGGTACCCTTTACTGACTTCTGACTGCTGCCCACTGTGCTTCCCTTCCTGCTTCTTTTCCACAGAAAACCCAAATATCCCAAGAGGAACGGAGGATTCCAATGGTAAGATTCCACCCTCGGGACATGTTGCCTGAAAGTGGGTGGTGTTTGCAGCTCCTGGAAGCTCCGTCCGCCCAAATTCACCATCCACCAACCTGGCTCTTTCCCTGTTCTAGAAGGACACTTTCTCTCTCTCTCTCTCTCTCTCTCTCTCTCTCTCTCTCTCTCTCTCCCTCTCTCTCGTCAGGCAGGGGTGATCAGGACTGGAGGGTATGGAGGCAGGTCGAGGGCTCAGGCATCCAATGCCCCCCTCCCACATGCAGTGACTCCAAGACACTGTGTCCAGCATTGACCCTGGGTTATGACTTAGGGTCCTGGACCACCCCCACAGGACAGCTGGAAACACAGGGAGGTGCCTCAGGTGCTTTGTCCTGTCTCCCCTGGCTGCCTCCAGCTCCAACAAATCACGGCCCCAAGGACCCAGTCACTGTTCCAGGTCACCACCCTCCCCTCAACACACACACACTCAGCTAGTCCCATAATTCACCTCGGAGACACCCAGCCCTGCTCTTCACTGGACCAGCTTGATGGCACCAGTAGGACTGAGTCACCCCAACAGGCTTGGGAAAAGACCATGAACTCCAAGATGGACCAAGTGGCAGCGTTGGGATGCAAACCCAGCTCCTGTTGACGCTAACTTCCAGGGCTTTGGCTGGGACCCGGGCCACACACTAGGCTCCCGGGCACTAACGTGTTTCCTGCTGCCCACACAGGCTCCACGTCTGGCCCCGCTGGCGTCCGGCTCACTCTGGTGCTCACCCTAACAGTGGTCCTGGAGCTGACGTGAAGGCGCCGCCCCTCCTCCGACCTCCACTGGCACCGACTTCCCTGAGGGCGATGGGTTTTCATTTCTTTTCTAAACTATTTCCAGTCTCGTTCTTAGTCTCTTTCGGTCTGTGTCTTGGCTTCTTCAGTCGGTTTAATTAAAACAAACACGATTTTCCCCACCTCCGTCCACGGCTCTGTGTTTTATTCAGAAGCAGCCACTGGGCACTTGCTGGGGCAGGCAAGGCCTGAGAAAAGGATGGGCCAAGCAGCCTCTCAAGCACTCCTCTCAGGGACCTTGTCAGACCCCAGCAGCCTACTCAAGGGCTGCTGGTCATGGGCAGCTTCCATCTTAATGACACCGACCCCAGCCGTGGTTCAATGGCAAGCGTCAACAGGTGTTTGATTGTGTGCCCATTCTGGCTTGGCACAGCCCTCCTGGTTATGGGTGGCAGGCAAAGAGGTTGTGTGGTGAGCACGGGCTTCCTCTGCAGTATTATTTCTAGAGCCCAGCTGACGGGCCGGGAGCTGCCTAACACATGGCCCCCTTTGAGTAGTTCATCAAAGCTCAACAAGAAACTCAAACCAGGCAAACCCCTTGCAGGCCTGGCTCACCTCCACCAGCCTTCCTTTGGCCTAAACAGATCACCTGGCACCAACCAACATCAGTCCAGTCAGTCCCCTGAGGGCCAGTGGTATTATCCCAGAACGTTCTATTCAACTGCTGGATTTCCTCAGCCATGCCATCCAGTTCTTGTTAGTGGTTAGGGGAAACCCAAGAGTCTTTGGGGAGAATGCAAAGTTGACCTCTCTGACGTGTGGCCAACACTTGAGTCATCAAGAGGAGTCCATGAGAAACTGCATGACTCAGAATGGGAGTATACAAAGGACAGCCTGGGCTGGGCTGGGCTGGGCTGGACTGGACTGGGCTGGGCTGGGTTGGGCTGGACTGGGCTGGGCTGGGCTGCCTGGGCTGGACTGGGCTGGGCTGGGCTGGAATGGACTGGGCTGGGCTGGGCTGGGTTGGGCTGGGCTGGGCTGGGCTGGGCTGGGCTGGGCTGGGATAGGCTACCGCAACACACTGGCCCCACCATCTAAGGCTTTACCCAAGTAAAAGTTCATTCTGAACTCAGTAAAAGCCCAAAGCAGCTTGAGTCTTTTCACCCCTCTTGTCATTACAGCCACAGGAACCTGAGGACCTCTAGCATGCCCAGGGCAGGGGAGAAAGGACAGGAAAGTCACCACAGAATGGTGGACCTTCAGGGATGTCCACCTCCTGAATCTCAAAACCTGGATCCACATCTCCTTCTGTGGCAAAAGGGGATTTGGATGATGGGACCAAGTTGAGGATCTTGAACGTAAATATTCAGTTATTCTAGGTTTTCTTTGGAAGGAGAGTTCCTGATCAGAACGAGGCTAGCAGGCACCCGAAGGGACTGGGATGCCAGAACTTGAGAGGGGAGTGACGCAGGAACAGAGATGTTAGTGGTCACTAGAAGCTGAAAGGGGTCAGGGCGTGGGAGAGTTTCCTAGGAGCCTCCAGAAGAACGCACCCCCAACATCTTGGCTCCCTAAAACTCATCACAAACCTGTGACTCAGGGAAACACACAACTCATGTCACTGAGCTTGTGACCAACTCTTACAGCAGCAGTTAACGTTTAAGGCCACGCCCAGAAGTGCACAGGTCACCTTTGCCCACAGCCCATTAGCTGGTGATAGTCACATGATCCAGTCTAGCCATAAGGGAAGCTGGTAAGTGTAGTCTTCCAGTGAGCACAGCGGTAAGCCCAGAGCACCCTGCCTGCCAGAGAATGGGACCCACTTACTGATCTGTTCTGTGTAACCGCCCTGGTCAGAATGGCCAGGGAACAAGTTGCAAGGCCCCATCCTAAGAATGATCCTCACCCAACTCTTTGGGATGAGTGTCTGGGTTCTCCCCTTCTCACCAGGAGAGACAGGAAGTTTGTATCTTTCCCAGCCTGGCAGGTGTCCTTAAAGATCAGGCTCCAGCCCTGAGGACTTACTGTGTACCAGCCCCTGTGCGAGGCTCCAGGACTCAGCCTCAAGCAGCTCTCTCAGGGCAGAGAGGAAAACCACAGAGCATGGCAACCCCTGTGACGAGTGTGCAACAGGGGCCACCCAGCACACCCTAGCACTGAGCTAGAGAGCCACCTTCAGGGGGCAGAGTCCCAGGGGCAAGGCCAGGGGTGGGGCAGACATGGGACCTGGGGCACAGAGGGGTCCTTGGAGAACAAGGGGTAGACAGCAGAGCTCTGGAGGGACCACAGCGATGGAAGCTGAAGACTCTGCTAGACACAGGGTGCCGGGAGCAGAGGCTTAGCGCCAGGAGGACCTGTGTGTGTTGGGTCATAGTGGGGTTTCCAAAATCTCAGGGAGTCACTCAACAAATACGTGCCTGCCTCTCCGCTTGGACCAGGTAGTACATGAATGCTGCAGCTCAAATACGCACGGAACCACAATCCTCTTTGTCAGACATCTAGTGCTACAGTGACCCGGGGCGACAAGGTCCCAAGTGCAGGGACCTCAATCCAGTTAGGTAACAGATCTCACTGGGCATGGGTCATCCGCTGACCTGGGCCAGCCAGGGCTGATACATCTCTTGGGTCCTCCGTCAACTGGAGGGTCTGCCAGGCGCTGAGTGATCAAAGGTGTATGAATATCTGGGCCAGATCAGCCAGCAAAGTCCACCAAGAGCCACCCCCTCCTCGACCTACTTCCTCCTTCCCCACCTCCTGCATTCTCACAAGGCCCCCCACCCTTCCCTTCCTGCAGCAGCCTCTGTTTCCTGAAAGCAATGAAACAAAATAAAGATTTTTTTGTTCCCTTCTCTCTTGACTTGATAAAGACAAGCCCATATAACCGTGAAATCAGAATTGTCTTGCCCTATTCACAGCGTGGTAGGGGGCTTTGCCCACCCCCCAAGTACCCTCATAGCTCAGCAGCCAGCAGATGAACCATGCAGAGTAGCAGTGGACACACCCGGCAGGAGCCAAGGGGAGGCTCCAGGGCCACGAGGCAGGGTGCAGGTGGCCGTCAGCTTTTGGTTTCCAATCTGCAGCTTGAAGCCTGCACAGCTGGACATGCCTCAGGGATGGCCCAGCCTGGGGGAGGGGGAGAGGAGTGGAGCAGAGCCTGGCTGAGCTGGTCTCACACTCATTCATTTCATCCACCCACTCCAAGTAGCATCCAAGCCAGGCTCAGGGCTAGGCAGGGGAGGCACAAAGACAGACTGAGCCACCTGCCCTGGCCCATTGGTCAGGAGCACAGACTCGGGGTCTGGCACACCTGTGCAAGTCCGTGCCTTAGGTATTGGAGAGTGTGAAGAAAAGGAATGGTGTGATGGTTCAATGGTTAAACCCTTACCTTGCTACCTCCAGGGTCCCATATGAGTGCTGGTTCGTGTCCCAGCTGATCCGCTTCCCTTCTAGCTCCCTGTTTATGGCCTAGGAAAGCAATCGAGGATGGTCCAAAGCCTCAGGACCCTGCACCCATGTGGGAGACCTAGAAGAAGTTCCTGGCTCCTGACTTTGGATTAGCTCAGCCCGGGCTGTTGCACCCACTTGGGGAATGAGCCAGCAGATGGAAGATCCTTGTCTTTCCATCTCTCCATAAATCTGCTTTTCCAATAAAATAAAATAAATAAATAAATAAATAAATAAATAAATAAATAAATGGGGGTTTGGCACAGTAGCCTAATGGCTAAAGTTCTTGCCTTGCATGCACCAGAATCCCCTATGGACACCAGTTTGTGTCCTGGCTGCTCCACTTCATGGGAGACCCAGAATAAGCTCCTGGCTCCTGGTTCCTGGCTTCGGGTCAGCTCAGTTCCGGCCATTGCGGCCAATTGAGGAATGAACCAGCAGATGGAAGATCCTCTTCTCTGTCTCCTTCTCTCTGTAAATCTGACTTTCCAATTAAATAAATAAATAAATCATTTTTGAAAGTGGAAAATCATTTTTTACGTTTTAAAAAATAAGTCTTAAAAAAATGTGAAGAAGACACAATAGGGGCACCACAGAGCTAAAGCTGTGCCTGCTGAGGAGAGGAAGGAAGGCTTCCAGGAAGTGGTGACATCGCTGCTTGGCCTTGAAAGCTAAGAGACAGCATGGAAGTCAACACTACCACCTTCGCCATGCGGCTCCAAATTGGGTCAGGTGCCCCAACCACCTCGCAGACACCAGTCCAAACCCTGCAGGTCACTAGACAAGAAAAGGCCTTGAGTTCCGGGCCGTTCTGCATAGCCACCCGAGACCCATCTCATCTTAAACAAAGGTAAACCAGGAAGCCCCATGGCTGCTGGCCTGGGCCAGAACACCAAGTCCTGGTCCCCTGGGAGCTCCGTCTCTGCTCATGTCCCCTGTCCATCATGTATCCTGTCTGCAGGTCCCCGGGGTTGCTCTGGCTTTGCCAGGGTGTCCCTTGGGCTGATGGTCAGTTCCCTTTGGCACTGTGCCCAAGGAGCCTTCTGCTCTCTGCATGTGGCCGAACAGACAGGTGTGCCTGTGCAAGGGGAGAAAGAGATCTGCATGGCAGGAGGTGGAAGTGAAGCCGGCAGGAGATGGGGATGGGACAGGAGACAGGAGAGAAGGAAGGAGGGGAGGGGCTGGAGAGACGGGAAGAGAGGGGCCGGGGCAAGCAGAGGGTGAGACAGAGAGGCCAGAAGGAGAGACAGTCTCTCAGAGACTGCCAGCCCTGGGCGGGAGCGCTTTCCAAAAGGCAACGGGCCGCGATTCGGTCCTCGGCCTTCCAGGGCATGACAGCCACAAATGAAGAGTGGAGGACACAGGTGTATGGGTCACACAGCCTCACTGCCCACTCGGTGACAGACTTAAATGTCAGCTGTTATGACCAGCCCTGGCCACTGTGAGGGGCCTCGCCATCCCTACCCAGACCCCGGGCCCTCCTGCACTTGGCTCCCCAGAGCCTTAGCGTTGGCTGGAGCCTCTTCTAAACGTTGCCTCCCCTCCCATTCCTCAGACCCGTGGACCTGTCCTTAAGCCTCAGGCTGGCAGCGGAGTGGAGTCCAAGCGCTTGGGCCCCTGCATCCAATGTGGGAGAACCAGAAGAAGTTCCTGGCTCCTGGCTTCACCTATTCCGGCCCTGGCCGTTGAGGGCATCTGGGGAGTGAACTGGAGAATGGAAGATTCAGTCTCTGCTCTGTGTGTGTTTCTTTCTCAGTAACTCTTTCAAATACATACATAAATAAATCTTTTTTAAAACATCTTAGCATTTCCACAGATAAGCACATGGGGAGCCATCACTCCCCACCTGGTCTTCGTGTGCCAGGCACTGTGCCAGCACATCATCGCACCTGAGCTCCTGACAGCCTTACACTGTGACAAGCGTCATTTCCATTTGACAAAGAAACAAGCTTAGAGAGGTTAAGCAGCTCACCCTCGGTCACACAGCAAATGGGTCCCAGGGCCGGGATCCACACTGTGGCTTGATATGCCAGGTCAAGTGAGAAACCCAGCACCACGTGGGGAGGCGCCGGCCCCTTCTGCCTGGAAATGTCCTCAACACAGGTCTTCTAAACACACACAGAAGCCCTGAGCTGGCCAACTCCGGAGAGAGCTCCAAGCAGCCACCCAGGAGGTGAATGCTGGAGCCAGCTTCCCGGCGCTCCACGTGGCTGTGGTGGGCTGTGTGACCTCGGCCCACTGACAGACCCTCTCTGAGCTTGTGTATCCCATCGGAGTAGATGACACAGATGCCAGCTCCCAGGGCCAGGCCGGCAATTGAATGGGAAAGTATCTGCAAAGCTCTCAAAGACGTTACAGAAATGTATAGTGATGGAGTACTGGGGTCTATCATACAGATGTGGGGATATAATGGAACACGCACCCCTGCTTTTCCAGACACAAGATGGACTCCCAGTGAAACTGTTGGACATGTGTAGACAATGGGGTGCTGGACTGTCTGACATTGTCTGTACCAACATTGTCAGGGTACACTTAGATAAGAGACTGGTGGAATTATGGTTCCTTATGAAGGACTACACCATTGTAGTAAAATGGAGGAAATACGTCGGGGTGGGAGTTTGGGGGGAATCCCAGACTATACGAGATTGTACCACGCAATTCAAAATTCAAAATAAAAATATATATTTGAAAAAAGAAGAAGAAAGGAAGAAACGTCACCTCTCAATGTCACTCACCTGCTCCAGGGGCTGCCACTCAGCTCTGGAGAACAGAGGCCACGGAAATGCTGTCCTCTTCCCCACGGCCGCTCTGTCCCACATCGGCCCATTACAAGGGGCGGTGGGCGAGCAGAAGGGAGAGGGACAAGGGAGAGCGCTGACCTTCATGGCCAAGTGCTTTCCAACCTGCACACAGCAGTCATGTCACAGGTGCCGGGTGCCCATCCAAGAAACAAGCAAGAAACGGCCCCAAAGGGGAGGACATATCCACAGGAGTTACCAAGGAGCCTGGAGGGAAACCCTACCCTCTCACACCTGCCCCTTGGGGAGGGATGACCCAGTTATCACCAAGCCCCCTCTGAGGGCGCTGCCTTAACCACTGCCAGCGGGCGAAGGAGAAGGACCAGGTGTGTGGGGGACATGCCCAGGGCAGGCCTGCACTCAGCCCCGATCTCCGCCCAGGCCCATGCCTCCACCCCAGCACCAAAGTAAGAGGCCTCCTCCGTCCAGCTAGAATGGAAAGCTGTGGTTCTGGATCCAAGCCACAGCTGGGAAAGTAGAGGCTGCCCCTGGGGGCGTAACTGGACTTGCCCGGGGCTGGCCCCGCCCTCTTTTTCTGGTCTTACACCCTGTTCTCTGCGTGGTAGAGCCAGCGTCGGCTTTGCCAGCTGGTCCCCTCATTCCCTTCTTCGGCATCAGTTCCAGGGAGGAACTTCAGGACAGTTTTCTAGCGGGGGGTGGGGAGCAGGGACCCCCGCAAGGGCTGAGGTTCGGAGCCTGGCGGCCCCTCCTGCTACCACTCCATTGGCTCAGGGGGAGGGCTCCCAGGTGGAGCTTGGCCCCGCTGGCACTCCCCGCCCCAGACTCAGGTGATGGCTCTAATTAACGCCCTGCCGCCCGGCTTGAAGTCACAACTTGGCTGCCTTGCTGCGGGCTGACCCACACGCTGTTCTCTTTTTTCAGATTTCCCCTAAAACATACACGTGTGCGTGTGAGTGAGTGTGTGGGTTGGCTGCTCCTGGGGGACTATTAACTAAGAATAATTTATCCAAGAAATTTGTTATGTTAGAATTACCAATTAGATATGATTATAACTTACCATGGCTAACACTGCACTACTGCTGGAAATCTGAATCCCATTAAAATCTAATTAGCATGTATTAAGTCGAAGGCGGTTTCACTGCAGTGCGCCAGCAGGTCGGAGTTGCGATGGGCCCCAGCACACAGCTTCATGGCCTACTTGGGCATGCCGGCCACGTTGCCCCCGGCACCCAGGTGGATGCCACGCAGCCCCAGGCAGCTTGTCCCCTCCTATGCCAGGCCCAGATGGTGCAGGCCTGCAGAGTAGGGCAGCTGTAGCATGGACATGACTGTCGCTGGACGAGTGGCCAGGAGCTGCAAGGACCCATGATTAAGGTCAAGGAGCTCTGTGCTACATGGCTGGGGTGATTCTGGCAGTCCCCGGGAGTCACTCAGCGTAGGCTGAAGGCTAATGGCACAGAATACACCCGTTCCTGGGCTTAGGGTCACAGCGGGTCCTCGGTGAGGCCCTCACTGCTGTGGCCTCATGCCTCCCACTGCACCACACCACGACAGCCAGCGCAAGGGGCTAATGGTTTGACTTTCAGATTCTCACTTAATCCTCTCGCAAATACCAGGAGAAAAGCACTCGTATTAGGTCCATTTTACACACGGTGCACCCAAGGCTTAAAGGGCTTAAGGAATTTGTTCAAGGTCCAAGCCAAAAAGTGCCAGAATCAGCATCTGAATCCAGGAGACTTGGCCGAGAGACAGACAGACAGACGGCATCCATCCGCTGCCACACGTCCCAAACGTCCATGACAGCCAGGACTGGGGGAACGTCAAAGCCAAGAGCAAGACCGCCAGCCAGGTTTCCATGCAGGAGCTGTCACTGCTGCCTCCCAGAGTGCGCATTAGCGAGAACTGGAGTCAGGAGCCTGAGCCATGTACTGGACCCAGGAACCCACTAGGGGATCCTACCGTCTTAACCCCAAGGTCAAACGCCACCCCAGCTGTCTTTGTTAAAGCTCTGTCTGGTAACAACCTGTGGTGGACGAATGAGGCCGCGGTCCAGATCCAGCTCTGGTTTCGCAGGTGCCTTCCACTGCCAACAGGGGGAGCCAGTGAGAGTCAGGAGCTGGGCCCCAGGGCTGAGTTTGTGAATGTCTTCGCCTGCAAAGTCGCAGGTGGACACACTTGAGGAAACAAAGGTTCTGAGATGAAGCTGCAAATCCAGTCGCTGGATGGCATCGTCCCCATGGTGGGGGGTTATGGGCTTGCTAGAGGAAAAATCTTCCCTTTGCGAATACGTTTACTGAGGGTAAAGAATTTTGACTCTTCCTCCTCAGTTCTGTAAGGTAAGAATGGTTTCCCTCTAGTGGAGTGTATCTCCCCACCTGGGGCTGGGCCTGCCACTTGCTTTGTCCCAGGGGCTCTTTGTGGGCCCCCTGAGCAGGGCTTCAGATGTTCTGTGTCTGCCATCACCACGAAAACTGTCATGGTGGCCAAGCCAAGAGAAGGCAGATTGCATGAGAGAGTGATGGGCCCAAGCCTTGGCTGAGAACCACGCTCAATCTAACTCAACCTAGATGTGTCCAGAGCAGCCTAACCCTGCCCAGCCAAGTCCAGCCTAGTCCAGCCCAGCCAAGTCCAGCCTAGCCCAGCCCAGCCAAGTCCAGCCTAACCCAGCCCAGCCAAGTCCAGCCTAGCCCAGCCCATCCAAGTCCAGCCTAACCCTGCCCAGCCAAGTCCAGCCTAACCCAGCCCAGCCAAGTTCAGTCTAGCCCAGCCCAACCAAGTCCAGCCTAGCCCAGCCCAGCCAAGCAAGTCCAGCCTAGCCCAGCCCAACCTGGCCTAGCCCAGCCTAGCCCAGCCCAGTCAAGTCCAGCCTAACCCAGCCCAACCTGGCCTCACCCACACTCAGAGGGGCATGAATGAGAAATGAGTGTGAGTTGTTAAACCTCTTCTGGTAGTAAGAGAGCTTGCTGCAAAGCAATAGCCGAGAGCACAAGGGATACCATGTGTGAAAGAGCAGAGAAACCAGCTACCCAGCTGAAGTGTAGAAGAGGGACCCTCTTCCTTCCATTCCTCCAACAAGTGAATTGGAGGGGATTACAGCCTGAGCAGTCTCATTCACAGGGTGCCTGTCTCTCCGCCCCCCAACATAAGTGACCCTCCTTCTAAATCCCAGACCCACAGTACTGACCAATATTTCCCCCCTCAATACCCAAGACCCCCCAGCCCCAGGAAGTCCCCCACCCCAGCCCCAAAGCTCGGCATTCCCAGCAGGTGCACAAGTACAATTTCTAGCTGTGTCTCCTACTGCAGCTGGCAACGCACAGCCAGTCTGGGGTGACCCTCCTGACCGCTCCCTGAAACACAAGACAACCACACGCTGAGGTGCAAAGAGTTAGGACGTCAACATAGGACTCTGAGAGGGACACGACAGAGCCCCTGGCAGTGCCTCTCAGACAAAAGGGTCCCCGGACCAGTCCCAGCGGCTCCCACGGAGGAAAGCATGCTGGGGTCAGGCTCTGGTGCCCCCCAAATCGAACCGTATGTTAAGGTCTCTGCCTTAACCGGGGCAGGTATTGGAAGGCAGTGGGTTGCCCTGTAGCTTCAGAGGCCTCGGCCCTTGTCTTGGTGGTCTCTGTTATTCTGCACATCTGGTCTGGCCTCTTGCTCATGCATCCAGGAGGCATCAGAGGGCGGGCCAAGCACGTGGGCTCCTGCCACCCATGTGAGAGACCTGGATGAGTGTCTGGAGCCTGGCTTCTGCCAGCCATTGTGAATCATTTGGGGAATGAACCAGCAGTTGGGCGATCTCTCCCTTTCAGACAAATAAATGACTAAGGCTGTTTGTTTGCCTCAGCAGTAGAAATGGATGTGCTGCACCTGCACACTCAAGGGAAGGGGAAGAACTGAGACCCAAAGCAGGCTCCTGATGCTGGCACCCACCACAGTGGCCCTGGTAGGGATGGGGGCCTGTGGGTGTACCAGAGCCATGCCCCACTTGTGAAGACCCACTGAGCTGCCCACATGGGATGAGGTGTCTGTTTCTGTCTTCCTGTGTACCTGTGAGACTTCACTGAGCAAAGGCGAGTAAAAAATACGTAAGAAATCGCCACTGTTCTTGTAACTTATGGGACTTCCAATTAGTTCAAGGTAACTTTTAAAAGTAGTGAAAGAAAGAGGGAAGAGCCAGACCTGGACGAATTAGAATAAATTTGGAAAATAAGCAAGATTTGCATCTTTCTGTGTGTATATTGCATATCAATTAAAAACTTAAAAAAAAAAAAAGGAAAAGGAAAGGGAAAAAAAATCTACGTTCATTTCTGAGCTGACCCAAAGGAAAGCCGAGCATGGTTCCACAGATTTAAGTTAGATGCCAGAGGTTTGCAGGTGTTTAGCCCAAGTCATCCCATGCATCATGAGGGACAAAGTCAGAGGCCCATTTGCTGACCAGGACTCTGAGGTTCTGAGTCCCAGGGGCCCACCCAGCATCACCCACAATCACCCAGCATCACTCAGCATCACTCAGCATCACCCAACATCACCCAGAATCACCCAGAATCACCCAGCATCACCCAGCATCACCCAGCATGATCACCCAGCATCACCCAGCTTGCTCAGAGCACAGCTGTGCTTCCAACCCATAGATCAGCACTGGCTGCCTCACAGGCCCTGCCCTTGACCCTGCCCAAGCTCAGGTCCCTCAGAGGAACACTCCCCCGTTTTCTACCCTCCAAGGTCCCGAGTCCAGCCTTAGGATGGGTTGCTCGCCACCCCAACGCCCAAGGTCCTCGGCGGCCCCATTTCCACCCACAAAGCTGCTGATGAGGGCTTTTGCTGGGAGCTTCACCGCCAGCTCCCGCGCGGGGGTTGATTCCGAGACCGTTATTAGCACCATTAATCGCCATGCTCCGTGCGTGGCTCTTCTTCCTCCTGCCCCGGCAGACCCCAGAGTACATTCTTGTGGGACCTCCTCCTTCTCCAACCCCAACACATATGCACTTCGTCAGCACCAATGTCCCCAAGACCCTGGAAGTTTGTGCAAAATTAACTCATTTATCCAAGCAACCCACAGTGAGTTACCAAGGGCCTGAAAATTAACCCTAAAATTAACATGTGCTCCAAGCCGGCACTCCAGCAGCTCTTGCAGGACGAAGACTGACCAGCTGCAGGATCAGGACCTCAGGAGGGGAACTCCAGCCTGAGAGCTGGTCTCCTAGGCTGGACTGGCTGGGGGTCAAGAGCGGGGCCTCCCAACCTCTGTGCTTGGGCAAACCTCATGGGGGCTAAAACCTTTACCAGTCCTCCTGGCCAGACGTCCAGCCGGCCAGAGAACAAACGCCACAGCCTATTCCACAGGCTGCTGCCCAAAGGGAGTCTGTGGGCGAACCAGCCTAAGTGCCCTTGTTGCAGGACTTCTCAGAGCCTTCGCTGGGCCCGTGCCCCCCGTGTCACTAAGAAGTCCCCCTGTTTGGATCGCTGCTGGTTCGGGCCTTTAGCACAGGTTCAGGAACAAGATGGAAAGGACGTGATGGGAAGGCGACGGACAGGAGTCTCACTGTTCCCCCTGGGAGAGGACGCTTGGTGCCTTAGTAGGGGAAATCAGTGACTGAAACAGACCCAAGTATCCACCAGACCACCTCACCTCTGCCCAGGGCTGAGGGCAAGTAGGTGGGCATATACCCATAGATTTCCAGGAGATCCGCAGTGCCAAGATGCAGCGTCCACACGGGCAGAGTCCTAGAAGGAGGAGCCAGCTGTGGAACCTGCCTCTCACAGTGAGAAAGCTCTTTGGAAACTAACGGGTACCTATTCTTTTTCTTTAATGAATGTATGTAAAAGGCAGAGTGACAAAGAAAAAAAAAAAACTGAGCAAGCTCCCATCCACTGGTTCACTCCCAAAATGTCCACGATAGCCTAGGCTGGGCCAGGCTGGGAACTCCTCAAGTCTCCCTCGTGGGGTGCAGGGGCAGGGGCTTAAGCACCAGGGCCATCCGCCACTGCTTTCCCAGGTGCAGCAGCAGCAGGAAGCCTAATCAGAAGTGGAACAACCAAAATTCCAGGGACACTTGGAAAGGAGGAGTCGGTGTTGCAAGCAGCACATAGCCCACGGTGCCACAGCGCTGGCTCCAAGTATCTCTTTTCAGCTCTCTCTACATCATAGGCAGCAGAGCCCCATGCCATGGAGGAAGCCACCGAGACTCACTGGGGAGGTGATGTGCCCATGGTCACAGCCAGGGTGCCTCCCTAGCTGCTCTCCTTAATGGCCAGATCTAAGCTGGCTTGGATTAGGACCCCAGCACCACCAACCCTAGAGGCCATGCTGTCCAGAGGAAGCCTGGGCTCTGGGTCCAGAGGGGCGCTGGAGAGGGAACCCTGGGGTCCAGAGGCCCATCCTGTTGTGACTGAGCAGCCATCACCTCCTGCTCCTCTCTCCTTTCCCTCCCAACATCGGTGCCAAGACCAGAAGCCCCAGGCCTAATCAAGCGGTCTCTTCCTTTCACATCCATAAAACAGGGGCTTCCTGTGTTTTGGATGGAAGGTGGCTTCGCTGTGGCCAATAGGAGTCAGGTCCAGGGCAACCAAACCCCTCATCAGGAGCTCCATGGTAACCAGCCACAGCACTGATTGCCCCAGTTTTCTGCGCCAGAAAGTGCAGGAGCTGCAAGCTTGAAATAAGGGCATGAGTATCGCTTCGGTACAGCCCAGAGTCAGCAGAACAGGCCTGAGGGGCAGTGGTGGCCCTGGGCTGGCATCTGGATTCTCACCTTTCCCTGGGCAAGACCGGCTCCTTAAGCCGAACTGCGCATGTGAGCAATGTGCTTTGGTCTGAACCCTGGTTTTGCTTCTGGGAGTTGGGGGTGTGAGTGTATATAAAATAGAAGCCCACGTGACCAGCCAGCATGGAAACCCGAGGCACTAAGTCCCTGACGGAGCACCCCAGCAGGTGACATTTTCACAGGTATGCTACAACCGTTCCAGTGGAAATCAGCATGCCCCAGGAGAGCCTTAGGGAGAAGATTCCAGAAGCTCCCACTTGGCTTCCTTCAGACTTGGCCCATACACCTGTCCATGGCCCAGCTCCCGCCTGGACAGGGGGTAGGGAGCACTGCCTGACCTGGAGGACCTCTCTGGATTGTCCTGAGTCATCCCAAAGGATCAGCAAGCCTGAACTCCACCTGGTAGACCCCAACACAGCCTACTCCCTGGGGTGACACGATGAGAAGGCAGAGGCTGGAGACACCTGATTGGGACAGGAAGGTGGAGCCTGTATGGGACCCAGACAGCTCTCTGGTCTCACCTGCCCACATTGTAAGAATGCAGTGAGAAGTCATCATGTGTGGACCAGAAAGCAAATGTCCCCAGACACTGTCTGCTAGCATCTTGATCTGTGAGTCCAGCCTGGGAACAGTGAGCCATGCATTTCTCTGCCTGATTTACGGCCACACCAGGATGCTGAAACAGCCACCCCTAACTCTGACCCAGGGATCCAAAGAGGAGGCCCACAGTGGGGTGCTGTGATCCTGGCAGTGGGTAAGTGGTGGGTGTTGCAGTGTGGGGATGGGCCTGAGTGGCCTCTGAAGCCCTGGTCACTTGACTTTCACTCGGCGTCTTCCCAGAGCCCTAACCCGACCCTGGAGCCGGTGAGGGGGCAGATCCCATGTGGTTGCCTCTCCCTCCTGCACCCCTCCACCGTCCCTCCCCTCAGCTCATGGCTGTCAGAGGAGGAGGCTAAGGCCGACTGGGGGAGGGGTTCTAATTGGCTGCTAAGGAAACAGCCGTGGATGAGAGGGGACCCAGGGCCTGAGATGGCTCTGCCTTTCCAAGCGCCCCAGCCCCAGCAGGCAGAGCCGGGTATAGGGCAAGCTGGGCTGCATCGGCTTCCGCATCAAAGCTTGTCCTTGGCAATGGGAACATCAGTCTCCTGATGCCAGGTGCAGCTGATGGAAATGTGCACCTTTCTCAAGACAACCAGGTTACCGACAGCCTTTGCAGTGACACTGGGTGGTGGTCTGACCTCTACACACACCAAGATTTCTCTCGCCTCTCCAGCTCCATGAGTCCACGGTGTCTTCCCTGTGTGTGCCAGGCCACCGGGCACCAGTACCTCTTCAGGTTTGAGCCACACAGACTCACCAGGGAAGCCCATGAAGAGGCCTGCGGCTCCAGCCGTGTGCCAGGGATACAGCAGCAAACAAAGCAGACAGAACTCTCCACCCCTGTGAGCCTGGTCTCCTAGCATGGGCGGGGCATGCCAAACAAAGCACCTCTGTGAAATCTATGTTAGGTACTGTGCTGCAAGGAGAAAGATCAGGCCAGAAGAACAGATGCAGAGTTGAGGTTGGTTGCCATTGAAATGGGGCCAAGGGGAGGCTCCGCCTATCTCCTCGTCTACATCCTGAGCTTCAGCTGAGAATGAGCCAGGACAAAGCATGGAACCTGCAACCTGGCTGCCCACAAGAAGCCTAGAGGCCAAACTCAAGGTCACCAACCCCAGAGATCAGCTGAGCCTGTGCCTGTGAAAGAGCTCACCCCAACACCTGTCGTATCCCTCCCTGTGCTAGGACAACCCCGGATGAGCCCCATCTGTGTGTTCACACAGAGGTCACCGACCCAACAAAGCTAAGTGATCACCTGTACCTACAAACCCCAGCCCCTCGTCTTTGCAGCAGTTTTCCTCCACGTCATCTGGCTGTGATCTACATTCAGCAAGAGCCTGCAGCTTGGCCAGTAGTCCTCAGCCAGTACTCCTGCCAGACAGGTGGATGTGGCCCAGTCCCAGCAGAGCGGCTCCGTTCCCATGCCTGGAGAATGAAGCACCTGACATTCTCTCCACGCACTGAGCTGGCCAGACCCGGCCTGTGAGCCCCTGGAGAGTGCCACCCCAGCCCAGCAGAGAGATCAAACATGTAGACCCTTCCCTGCGGTGCTCCTGGTGAGTATAAAATGATCCTTGCACTTTGCAAGGCCAGCAGTGGTTACACCCATAGGTGCACATCTCCCCCATGAAGCTGGCTTCTCTGGGAGCTGGGCCATGTCTGCTTAGCACTCCCAGCCTCTGGCATTGCATTTTAATTCTAGTAGCCCTTTAGTGAATGAATAGATGAATGAATGAATGAACTAACATGGTAATGAATGACAGCAAGTTAGGGGGATCAGGGAAGACTCCTAAGAGACAGTGAACACCGAGCCAGGCTAGGAATGACTTGGAGGATGTGGCTGGTGTGTCATTAACTGTGGCCTCAGATGTATTATGTAATAACCAGCCACATGCTTCAGGAAGTTCATAGAAGATGAAATTAAAAGATTAGTCTATTTTGGTGCAAAAACATGGAAACCCACGCATAGCATTCCTAAAACACACATTTGCTGGGAGTGCTTGCCAGGCCCATTGCATGTCAGAAGCCACTAATGGAGCTCACTTGCCTTCAGGCCGGCAGGGAGCTCTGCTCTGGCCTGGGCTGCCCGGGAGCAGCAGGGTCAGGCAGTGCCACTCCTCACCCATGCATCCTGCCCCTGTAGCTGGCAGGCTGGCTTGGGCACATTCTTGGAACAAGGGCAGAGGGCCAGCCATACAGGGCAAGGCCTCTTGAGACTGACACTCAGAATCAGGTTCAAGGTTGCTTCTACTCCGTTCCATTAGCCAAAGGAAGTCACTTCACTCGCCAGGCTCAAGGTCATACGGCAGGAAATGGCCTCTATCTGTGAGTGGATGAATTAAAGGCAAAGGCAGCTGGTTACAAGTACTGATATGGGAAGGCTGAGATGGAATGAAATTACCCCCCACAACCAACCCAATACAATGGGCCCAGGGCAAAAGGGCAGAGGGGCCACTGTGGGGCCAGGGGACTGAAGCAGGAGAAGACAAAGCAGTATAATCCTAGCATGTTCTCAGGCAGCAGGGTCTGTGGGTCTGGGGCCGAGGGTCTTCCATACCCCAGGACTTTCAGACCATCCTGCACACATCCATTCACTTGTTCTACACACGCTGGTCTCGGTGCACCTGCTGCGTTCTCTGTGCTATGCAGAGAGCCCAGAGCCTTGGGATCTCAGGAGGCACTGCTTCTTTTTCTGGCTCTTCCACCCCTCGTTCAGTGACCTTGGGAAAAATCACCTCCCTTCTCAGGGCCTGGTGGCCACTGTTGATAATACCTGTCATTTGCAGAAGGCTTTCAAGTTCACCCCCAACGTCCTCACACACTCTCTCTGTGAAGCATTGGAGATGGGATGTGTTACCTGCTTGATTTGACAAGCAGAACCCTAATGGGTATGAAATGCACCGAGTCCTTGCAAGTTCTCTCCAGGGAGAGCTCGCTGGGGCATTCCCCTTCCAACAAACCCTAGGATTCTCTCTACAACAAAGCGAGTCTCTGGATGTCGGTTCACTGTTGTCATTTCAGTGTTTGGGGCCACACAATTCCTGAGTGACCCCAAGACTGCGATGCCTTCCTTTATCTTCCCTTTGATTTTCAGAAGCCTCCGCTCTGAACATTTCAAAGATCCCACAGAACTTTTCCAATTTAATTTTGCTTAAAACAAGAAAGAAAAGGATCACCTCCTTCTAACTGCCTTCACAAATGAAATGGGCCATGCACGTGCCAGGCTCCGGGAGGGGACCCAGAGCCTCAAAGAACAGGACCTTCCCCCGTCCCCGGGGTTTTAAGAGAAGAGAAGAGAGACGGATGCACTGCTTCCTCCTCGCCCATGACACCTGCCTCTCAGCTCTTGGGTCCAGGGTCAAGTCACAGTATGCCATTTTCGCTGTGGCTCCTCTCCGATTTGCTTGATTAGAAGATGAAATGGCTCCTCCTTCCACCAGTCCTGCGGAGTGTAGGTGCCATTTTGTGGGTGAGCCAACTGAGAATCTGCAAGGCCATCACACAGCCAGGGAGCAGCTCAGCTGGACTTGTACTCAGCTGCACCTGAGAGGCGAGAGAGGAGGGAGCAGGCAAGAGAAAGAGAGCAGGGAAGATAGTGGAAAGAAGAGAGAGGGGAGGGGGAGGAGAAAGGGAGAGAAGAGAGATCTTGTTTCTGGTTCAGGAAGACTCCAGGCATCAGCCCCTCCGGTGGATTCTGCCTTTCCTGGGGCAACCTCATTTCTTCCAAAACAAATTCCAGTCCCTTCAACCTTCCGAATCCTCCCGCAGATACCCTCCATGCACAAAGGGGTGCTGAGGGCAAAAGGGAGGCCACAACAGTCAATCCCACACCAACACTGATCACAGAACCCCCGGGGGAGAGTCTTTGCAGACCCTCATGCTGACCCCCAAACTCAGGCTTCCAGCTAATGGGAAAACCCATTCAGGGTGGAGTTTCCAAGGTTAGACCAGACGAAGCTAAGTCACACCACTCAGGTGCGGAGTGGGACTTCTGGGTCTTGCTTCTTCTTTCCCCTGCCCAAGGGCTCCAGGACACACTCCCCTAGACACACTGTCCTTGTCACAGTGGGAGAAGCAGAGACAGGGGCCGGTAAAGCATTCAGAGTCACGGAAGGAGGAAATGAGTTTCCACGGGAAGGCGTCTCAAAGCGGTAGGTGATCTGAGCTGCCAGTGGCAATCAGAGTAGGTAACTTGGGCAAAGTATGGGGAAAAGAGCAGTGTGGGGGTGGGCTCTGGGGCAGGGTTCCATGTCCCATTCCACCTGGGCTTCCTGCTGCAGCCCCTCCTGGGCAGCTGAGGTTAGGCAGGGCAGGTGACCAAGGGGCCGTTAACCTGAGCAGGTGAAGGTGGGTAGTGCAGGTGACCAGGTGGTCACAAACCCCAGGGCTCCCAACCTGGCTACTTCCTCCAGGAAGCACTGACTCTGGGGACTTCTGATCCCTGGGCTCCAGGCTGAGCCAACTGCTCCTGGCAGTCCCAACCTGCACTTGCAGGAAACAAAGGAAAGCTGGACACGTCATCGTGGGACGGTCACACACCCAGTCCCAAGTAAGGAAGGAATACACAGATCCAGAGATACCCAGGGCCGAGACAGTATCAGGGAGTCCACCATCCCTCTGGTGGACTCAGGGATGACCATGGTTGAGTAGGAGCTTTGGGACTGCCCGCCAGCCCCAAGGCCCGGGAACAATGAGTTCCAAAAATAGAAAGGATCTGGAAATGAAAACCCCTGCTTCCTTCTCTGATTTGGAAGACAGGAGGTGGTAATGAAGGACACGGCCCAAATACAGACCATCTGGATCATGCAGAGCACCTGCCAATGGGCCTTCCTTGTGCAGCAGCAGAGGGCACAGGTGGTGACCAGGAGTGGAGGCTTCAGACACACTTAGAGGCAAAGCAGACGGGTAAAGGAAGCTGATACGGCCAAATGCATGCCATTAACTCCCACCTAAGCGCTGAGTTCCCTTTCTCAGAGTGCCTAAGGTGGGAGTTGTGGCACAGAGGGCAAACATGGTTTGCAACACCCACATCTCATATCATAGTGCAGATTTGGTTGCTCTGCTTCCTGTCCAGCTTCCTGCTAATGCCCTTGAGCTGAGGGTGGCTGAATTACTCAGACCCCTACCACCCATGGGACAGACTCAGATGGAATTCCAGCTTCGGCTTCAGCTTGATCCAGCCCTAACTGTGTTGGCAGCAATTGGGCGGTTGAACCAAAAGTTACATGCCCTCTATCTCTCACTGTATCTTTCAAATAAGTAAATAAGTTTTTTTTTTTTAATTGCACAAAGTTACATCAAGAAAGGGGTGGGTGACTCAGTGGGAAGTCACGGGGAAGTCTGAGAATCATAGGGACGAAGCAGGTGCCTAGAGGCCAGTCCCACTCAAGCTCAAGGGCAACTGGAATTATACCAGTAATGATTCAATTACTGCGTGCTGGGTTTGTTACAGGGTGCGTGCGAGATTACACCAGACATGTCTAAAGTTTATTAAGGAGTCTTAATTACCAAGCTTGGTGATAATAGAGCACACTAGAAATAGCAAATCACAAGTCCACATGGCAATCCAACCAATCACAATCCAATCAATCATAACTCAACCAATCATAATCCAACCAATCATAATCCAACCAATCATAAACCAGCCAATCATAATCCAACCAATCATAATCCAACCAAACAATCCAAAGAGGAACAAATGGTCATTACCCTGAAGTCCATCCGTTAAGCTGCAGACCTGTGTCCCAGCTTCCCCAACAATGTAAGTTATCCTGAGACATGTAACAAATAACTAACGTGGACACACTTACAAAGCTGCAGACATTCACCTTTCCCTGGCTTCTCTGCCCACACTCCACCACTGCTAGGCCTCACCTCTCCTGCAACTCCTGATAGCACACAAACCAGAAACAACATTGCTATATCCATTGCCCCATCTAAGCAGTACACAGGCACCATGCTCAGGGGATGACCTGTCCTGGGTCAGCCAAGAGTCGAGATGCCAGAGTAACGGAAGCACCTGACCAGAAAGAGAGTGAGCCCTTGCTTCCTGGACCATTTAAAGGGGCTTGTGAGAGGAGTGGTTACACAAAAACGCCATACTGTCCCCTCCTCTCAGATGATAGGTGAGTCACAGGTGGGCAGGAGCGAATACCTAGGTGGGGGGTGGGGAGAGTGGCTGAGGATGGAATTGGCATTCCATTGCTGTTAGGACCCACCTTCAGGACAGAGGTAAGGGACGCAGCCACAGTTCATTTGCCCGCTGTCAGTGGGTGTTGACTATCACTCGCTGCACCCCATAACAGGTTCTTCACACAAATCGCATGGGAGTTAACTTTTTTTTCAGGCTAAACATGCATATGGGGGCTCCAGCATAGTCAGTGAACTGCCCAGGCTAATCCCAAACAAGTTGGGACTCAAATCCAGACCTCCAGGTCATCCTGGAGCCCAGGAAACCAAAGCCCCCCCAAGTCAGATAGGGTTTCCAGTATTTTTTTTTTTGGAGAAAGCAGCCGGGTCCGACGCCTTGGGATGTGTGGCCACCGGTGGCTACCACTGGCTGCCACTTCTCTTTGCAGGGCGAAGGGAAGACTGGGAAAGTTTTGAGTGACAGCTACTTCTGAGCAATCCTGGAAACCTTTCTGGAAAGGGCGCGGGAATGGGACGGGTGGGGATAAAGGGCAGACTTTCCCCAGGTCCCTGCAGAACACGCAGAGCTGGCCTGGGTGGAGGGACAAGCCCTCCGAATGCCCCTTCCCCTCGTCTGATCCCTGTCCCCTGCCTGTGGATTTAAGACGTACCACCCCCAGTGCTCGGGTTCATCTAAACATGATTAAACAACCATTAGGCCGCTGCAGTTGGGAAATGGAGATTTACAGACTTCCAAACCTCCATTTAAATGCAAATGCAGCGTTCTCGCCTGGAACTGGAAATGGGAGCGGTGTTAACTGCACTGTCTTCTCTGCCTGGGCCACCTCGGACTGCAGCAAATCCATCCCAGAGGGGCTAGAGTCAGGACGAGAGAAGACAGACCCTTGGTGCCGTGCACTGTTCTTCTACGTCCACCGTTGCCTGCGTCACTTGCTGTGACACTGAGGATGCTTGCCTCTGGTCCAGGGCGGCACGACCTTCTCAAGGTCACACACACACACAGCTGGGGACATCCACAGCCAGGACTCAGACCTTGTTCTGGCTGGCTCTGCGTCCAGTGGTACCCTCAGGACCCCAAGCCAAAGGGCCTGAAATAGCACTGAGTTGACTGGGCACCCCCAGGCTTGCAAGGAGTCACTGAGTTGAAAGCAGTTATGAACCTAGCCCACAAGTGGACTGCATCACGGAGGGGTCTTCCTCCACCCAAGCCCCCCAGAGGTGGCTGAGGGATTCTCATTTCTAAGGGGGAGAGGGAGCAGTTAAACCCATGAAGGCCTCCTGGGTGAAGCACCAGCGCTGGGGTTTGACCCCCAGTCTATCTGACTCCAATCTCCACACTCACAACCTCTTCTCGGGCTCTGTCCTTGACCTCCGCATTCCCTTGTAAAGACTTAGACAAAATGACAATTACAGAATAGAGATCTTCCATCTGCTGGAGGTGAGGCCTAGCAGTAGTGGAATGTGGGCAGAGAAGCCAGGGAAAGGTGAATGTCTGCAGCTTTGTAAGAGTGCCTAGGTTATTCGTTGCATGTCTCAGGATAACTTATATTGCTGGGGAAGCTGGGACATAGGTCCTCAGTCTAACGGATGGACTTGAGGGTAGTGACCATTTGTTTCTCTTGAGGTTTCAATTATACAGGCTTACAATTTGCTATTTCAAGTGGGCCCTATTATCACCAAGCTTGGTTAATAAAGACTCTGATACACCTTTGATTTGTCTGGTGTGATCTCGCTCGCATCCCACAGCATCTCTCTGGCACTCAAGTTCCCACTGTGACCTCCTGGAAGACTGGGTCACCAGGGCCACTGGCATATTCTGCTTTACTCACACCCTTCTCATTTTAAAACAAAATCTATGTCCCTAGAAACCCGCCGGTCGTAAGTAAACTATATCCATGGGTCGCTCCAGCCATGACCCAGAAGCGGGGCAAAGGGAGAAAGGGGAGGAGAGTTAGCTGGGGGTGGTACGGGTGGGGCTCTAGGGGGCTTTGAGACCCAGATGTATGGCTCTGCCATAGACCTGAGGGGCCCCTGGGACCTGCCCAGTGGCCTGACCGTGACTAAGATGAGGTCTTTCCTCCAAGGACAGAGACGGTGCTGGCCTTCCTGCCCTGCCCTGCCCCTAGCCAGCCTCACCTCAGTTTAGCCATCTCCCAAATGGGGCCTGTTGCACTTGCTCCACCTCCTGGGATGCTGTTGGGTCAGAGGCGGAATGTGACCAATAGATGGTGGGAAGTGGTCTTCTGCCCAGAGAGGAAGATACGGGACGGTGAAGGGTAGGGGACTGAGTAAGTCGGGGTACAAACGAGGCAGCCCAGAGGAGGGACTCAGGCTGGGCACAGAAGACAGACAGCCGAGGCAGGTGACAGCATGCTAAAAAAGGGAAGCCAGGTGTGAGTGCATCAATCAGTTTTAATGTCCCCTGCCCAGCCACCCCTCTCAGCCCCCACGGATAATTGTGGAGGACACCGATCAGGGCTCCCTCCCGAGGCCGCTTTGTTTGAAGGCCTGCTGGTGAATAATGCAGGAGGCTGGGGGGGTGGGGAAGCCGTGGGATCGCTTCATTATTGATGAGAGATGACGGGTCCTCTGCTGACAGCCTGCCTAAGAGAGATGATTAGCTTGTAAAAAATTAATCACCCTTCCTGGGAGGACAGATTAAAACCCCAAGGAGTGGTGTTATCGATGTTCCCTAATTTCAGGGGACTTTGAAAAGGTTTTAGCGCAACTTGGAGGAGACAATTAGATTCAATTAGAGTCACAAGTGCTGAAATGTCACTCTTGCCTGGGGGGCCGGGGAGGGGCTGCAGGTGGTCGTGGAGGGTGGAGATTCCTTCCTGCACCCTCCAGGGGGTCTCATGTTCACCCACTCGCAGCTCCACCCGGCTGTGATGACTCAGGCTGCCAGCCTCCCGCCCAGGGTTCTGGGCTGCAGCATCCCTGCCTCTCCCCGGGGACGATTCAAAGGCACCTCCCGATGACCCTGTGTGACCCTAGATGCGCAGTCGTCCCCCCCACCCCTGCACCTGGATCTTCCAGAAGATCTTGCCCTGGTGATGTCACACTCATGCCCCACCTAGGGACCCATGCATTTTCTCCATCCACCCTGGCCACCACAGACCCAGTTCCTCTGCCTCTTACCCTCTCCTCACTGCCTCCACGCGTGGGTGGGTGGGTCCTGGGGGCCTGGCCCACTGCTCACTTGTAGAACTAGTAGGCCTTCTGCATTGTATACCAGCATGTTTCTGCTTGGGGGCTCCTCTGGCCTTGAGGCAGGGAGATACCCCAGGGGCAACCCTTCACCCACGAAGACAACAGTCACGGTGATGTCCTATGCAAGGTGGGCGGCAACTCCGGGAAGCCTGTGCTGGCTTCTCCCAGGGCAGCACCCCAGGGATCCCTCTCCCTTCTCTGTAGCTTTCTGCACCTGCTGGCAGGATCACCCCAGATGAGCTCCCTGCCCCTGACATAGGCTCGAATGACGCTGCATATTGCCATTCTGCTGTTTGCCAATCGCACCACCCCTTTGCCGGGATGCCTGGGCGAGGAGGACATCAGAATTGATTTCCATGGAGGATCTTCCAGAGGTATCAAGTCTGTAGAGGCAGCCCCCTAACCCCTCTTGTGAAAGGAGATGCTCTCCCCTTCGCCTCCCCAGCCCGTTCTCCTTCACAACTAGGGCACACGTATGTGTGTTCCTACTCTCACCTGCTGAATAAAATGAGTTTTACATGAGTCAGCATGAAGAATTCTTCTCTGTGCGCACGACAAGGTGACGGCCTGGGAGAAAAACATGAGTACGCTACTCCCTGGTAACACAGCCAGCCGCACATCAGTGACCGCAGGTGGGGATACGGGCCTAGCGCTCTGGCCCCTGCAGCCTGTCCTGCAGGTGGCAGATGTCAGAAAGACATCTCTCCAGGATCTCCAGATCTCCTCTATCTGCTGCTCTTGGGATAGAGGAAATCCTCTCCCCACCCCGCCTCTAGACACGGGGATGGGGCTCGGGATCCACTGCCCCACCCCGCCTCTAGACACGGGGATGGGGCTCAGGATCCACTGCCCCAAAATACAGCACCAGGGCACTGGAGGAAGACTCACACCTGCCTCCCCTCGGCCCTTCTGCCTGAAGTGTGCCACAAAACCCAAGCCAGTCTCGGCCCTTTCCCAGAAGCAGATCATGGGACCCTTACCCCGAGAGGTGCTTCCTGCACTTGCTGGCTGGGCATGTCCTGTCATACAGGACACAGAGAGGACTCCCCACGTGCCTGGCTACCCTGCCAGTTTATTATTGCTTTGTGTCAGTATTTAAGATTTATTGATGTGTTTATTTGAGGAAGCTACAGAATGGGAGAGTTAGACAGCTCTTCCATCTGCTGGTTCACTCTCCAATTGGCCCCAAGAGTAGCATGCAGGAGACAGGAGCCAGGAACTCCACCTGGATCTCCCACATTAGCAGGGAGCTGGCTCAGAAGTGGAGCAGCTGGGCCTTGAACTGGGGCTTGGCAACACAAGCAGTGGCTTAGCCAGTTGAGCCGTGCTGCAAGTCCCCAGATTACACAGGGGTTCTTGGGGTTCTTATTTTCCCCTGAAACTTCCTGCATCTCATAAAATGCCTATTAAACTCACTGGTGCACTTTCTTTTCTGTGCTAGAGGCCTCAGCCATGAACCTGGCAGTGAGATACCTCCCAAGCCAAAGCCATCAATTCCTCCCACCTTCTTTCCAACATTGACCCGACTGTAGGGGAGGAAAAAGAGCTTTTTCTCTGCCCTTCCTAGCTCTTAACTCACAAGACAGAAGATAGCCCAAGAAGAGAAGAATCTATGGACATTCCTGGACATAGCTACATGAAGGTGAAACGGGAGTGAACCCAAACACAGGAGGAAGTCTGTAAAATAGATCCCAAATGCAGAGCTTAAACTTCAGCTTTAAATATCCCCATTTCTGAAACAAAGGAGGGAAGGAGTGGAGATGGGCCCCTTTAGGACCAGCGGGCAACCCTCGAACAAATGTGAATTTTGTTAGGCAGATTTTAGTCTCGAGCTTCTCCGTCTTTCTAAAAAATGCTGTTGATGCATTAATCTCTGTTCTGCTGGTTCTCTCTTCAAATCCGTGCAATAGCCAGGGCTGGACCAGGAACTCCATCTGGGTCTCCCATGTGAGTGGCGGGGACCCCAGGATTTGAAGAACCATCTCCTGCTCCGTAGGGTGTGTCCAGCAAGAAGCTGGAATGGGGAGATAGTTGGGACTGGACGTTAGGCACTACCCTGTAGGTTGTGGTCATCCCAAGAAGCCAGCCGCTGCCCCTGTGTTTTCCATCTTCAAGAGCCCCTGCTGATTTGGAGCTGCCTTCGTCTTCCTGGCACAGATGGGGAGAGAGCCTTATGAGGGAGGTTTTCTTTGGAACAGGTGCACATTTCTCTTGCAAAATGGCAACTTGTCAGAGCTGCTCCTGTGTCTGCGGTTTTTCAAAACAATGAGCTCAGAACCCTGGCTGGAGGTGACACAGTGTGGCCTCCTCCTATTTGGGAGGGAGCCCCAGCACGGCCTTGCAGAGTGACTCGTTCACCAGGCTCCTCTCCGCCACGGGGCCTTTGCACATGCTGTGCCCATTGCATGTAATCCTCACCAGGCTAGCTCACTAGGTCCTGCTTTGCCTTCAGGTCCTGCCCAGTTGCCCGGTCTGCCAGGGGTTGTCGCCAAGGTCAGACCTCTTTTTGTGTGAATCTCTCTCGGAGCAGACCCCTCTCCTTGCATTGATAATCAGGGTTACAACTGTACATTTGTGTGAGAGTGGGGAGGGAAGAATATGTGATAAGCCTCTTCCTGCGTCCCTGAGGAGCAAGCGTCATGGATGTCGTGGAAGTCAACATCGCGGGGGGTGAAAAGAACTCAGCGGAGCCGAGTGAACAAAACGAGATTTATTAAAATACGCCTCAGGGGAGCGGCGGGTGGTCAGGGCAGCTGTCGGTTGGATACTGCGACCGCGACGACAGGCCCTGCTCTGCGAGGCACGCGTTTGAGACAGGCTGCCGCTGGCCGGGCTCTCCTCCTTGCCATGGTTTCCTTGTGGCCGGGGACTTCCACAGGGGACGTCCTTCCTGCCAGGGGCCCAGTGACCTCTACAATGGAGACACAGTGTGTGGTAACCCCAGAGCCAGCACAGTCAGCATGGCCAGGGCATGGAGGGGAGGGTGGATCAGAGAGCGAAGTGGTCCACCGTGGCTAATGCCACATTTTCTGCACCCCACTCTTCTGTGCCTCCCCAGCCCAAGCAGAGAAAATTCACAATTCCTCAACAGATGTGTAAGGTCTCTCTGCCATCAACCTGACATCTCCCTAATGGGGCTCCCCTTCCTGTACCTGGGCACCCCAGATTTCCAACCCATCTGAACTGCTTGCCCATCTCCTCCTGCTCCTCTCCGGTGGAATGCCATTGGAATGCACATGCAGGAGCCGTGCGGCTCAAACACAGCGAGAGTCCATTGCAAGTTTGCTGACAGACCTAGAGCCCTTCCCCATGAGCCCTCCGAAGCTGAAGGGCCACCACCTGTGTGCCAGGGCTCCGCGGGGGTGTCCTGAGCACCTGACTTAGTCCCTCTGTATTTTCCTGAAGGCCACTGGGGCTCAGAAACACACTTGCAGGTAGCAGAAGGAGGAGGTCAACCCCGACTTGCCCCAGCTCTGCCTTTCATCGTATCCGGTGTCCACATTCTCCCCTGTTCCTTGAGGTCCAGGTCAAATGCCACCTCTTCCTGGGAGCCTTCCATGATGAGCTAATCCCTTGCTGGCACTTACTAAATGAGGATTTAGCCGTTGAACCATAACACCAGGCCCCAGGGATTGCTTTTAATCACAGGACCCTGTTTCCCTGGGAGGAAGATACTCAGATTTAAAATCGGGACAGGCGCTGTCTCTATGGCATAGTAGGTGCAGCCTCCGCCTGTGGTGCAGTCATCCATTATGGACACTGATGTGAGTCCCGGCTGCTCCACATCTGATCCAGCTCCCTGCTTATGGCCTGGGAAAGCAGCAAGGCCCAAAGCCTAGGGACCCTGCTTCCGCGTGGCAGACCCTAGCTCCCAGCTTCAGACCAGCACAGCTCTGGCCCTTGCAGCCACTTGGAAAGTGAACCAGGGAATGGAAGATTTCTTCTCTCTCTAACACAAATAAACAAATAAAACCAGGGCAGTCCAGGAAAAGTGGGACAAGGTTCCAGCCACATGCTCATGTCATGGCAAGTTCACGTACACACGGACCATCTACGGAACCAGCACTACTGCATGCATCTAGGGCTGTTCTTGGGTCTTAAGGGGCTCAGGACACGGCTGCCTCCCCACTGACTGCACCGGAGGTCACTCTCCTGCCTCCCTCCATCCCTATCAGGCTCCCAGAGGTGACGTTCTGCCTTCTGTGGATCCCACCTGCCAGGAGAGGGGCTCCTGGGGATAGGTTGACCTGCTGGGAGGGAGTCAAGAGAACAGGTGCTATCATGGTAATGGGATCTCCTATAGCCCAGAGTCTGGTAGGACCAAGGAGACAATTGGAGAGGAAGAGGAATAAGCCATGCTCCTGCTGACAGGAAGTTTTCCAGCAGCCTCTGCTGCGAGCAGGTACATCTGCAGTATGGGCTCTGCCGCGTGTCCCAAGGGACTCCACTTTCCAGAAGCAAGTCCTGAGGGAGGCTGTGTGTGTGGAGGGGGCTGTCGAGGACAACAGGCTGAGGATATGGGCAGGCAGCAATGACTCCTCAACCCCTCATCCCTGGGAAGATGGAAGTTCAGAGATGAGGGTGCTTGCCTGGCGTCACACAGCTTGACAAATAGCCAAGCAGTACACACTCAACCTCTACTCTGTTTACATAAGGGCCAGGCTGGTGGGGGTGGCACCCGCAAAACCAAGGGGCTGCATCGAGCTGGAGCAACCCCAAAAGACAAGCTCCCTCACCCCACCAAGGCCAACCAAGTGGGGTCTTCAGTTCCCGACAGACTGAGCCTGAATCCCCATTGTCTACCTCCCACAAATTGGCCTGTCAGAAACTTGCCTTCCTCGCTAGAGCTCATCCCTGGGATTACCAACCAGGGTTCCTCTTAGGAGAGCCCCTTGCTGCAGCTAACTGGTGTAGAACCTCCACTGAGTGCCAGGCACTGGGCTAGGAGTCTCTGTGTGTCTTAGAGCAAGCTCTGGGCCAGTGCCATTCCACACATACCCCAAGTGCACAGGAGGCCCAGGAGGGTATACTGTGCCCACCCCCTTCATGGCTGGCTGCTTCACTACCCTGGATCCCATCCTCAAGATAAGAGGAGCTGGTTCATCTGCAAGAAGTCGGCGTGTTTTTAGCAAGCACTGCCTGTTATCCCCTTGTGTAGTTGGGAAACTGGGCCTAGTGGTGGTAGAATATGAGAAGCTGCATCAGGATCACCCAACTCGTGAGCTGCAGATCTGAGGCCCTGCGGTCAGAGGCCAGCCACCATCAGTTGCTGGACTCTAATGTGACTGACACACAGGCCACGATGGCAGCTAGCTACCAACAGCCCTAGCCCTCAGCCTGGCAGGGTGCAGGCGACACAGCAGGTTCAAGTCTGACCACTCCTTCCTTCCAGGACCCAAGAAGCCTGAGTGAGGCCAACCTCCCAGAACAGCCTGGAAGTTTCTTTCAGTGAAATGGGAGCAGTGCTATCCACCTGCTTAAGAGGTTGCTAACAACCTGGGCTTCAATGATACTGAATTAGAAGCAGCCATCCTGCAGGGCTGAGGACAGCCCCAGAGTGGAGCACATCAGTCACACCCATTTTTGCCTCAGTGCTGGGAACAGGGGAGATGAAGGGAGGACAAGAAAAATGAGCTGGAGAAACCAAGGCAGAATAGGCACTGCTCTCAGTGTCCATGTCCTGAGGCTGCCATGCTGTGAGCGAGCTCAAGCTACAAGGAGGAGCCATGTGCAGGTGTCCAGCCAGTGGGATGTACCCCACTGGGCCCTCTGCCACAGCAGAGTGGGGACCAATTCACCTACCACTCACCCTTTGCAGTCCCTGACCTGCAGACTCATGGGCAGAACCAGGGGGCCTGGGTCCCCCGTAATCAAGGTAAAGGTGGGTTTTCCAACACAGCATGGTCACCAGGTGAGTGGCTTCCTTGTCCATATTCTCCAGATGAGGAAACTGAGGCACCACAGGTAAGTGACAGAAATGGCATCAAGCCACAGTCTGGTCCCAGGGCCTTCAAAACCGTCAATGAATGACAGTGGCTGATAACCATGGTGGCTTGGAGGTGACAACATGGGACCACTCCTATTCCCTGGCACATGTGTAATCTGACAGCAAGGAGTGACACACCTTCCCCACTCCTGAATCCCCACTGTGGACACAGGAGAGAAGGCAGAGATATTTCTCTCACTCATGTATCCCAGCCGTAACCCACTCCATCCCAACCTGTGGCCCACATGGATACCTAACCCCCTCATTTTTTAAGTTTTTTTTTTTTTTTTTTTGGAAAGGCAGATCAGATTTACGGAGGGAAGCAGAGATAAAAATTTTTTCCATCTGTTGATTCACTCCCCAAGTATCCACAGTGGCCATAGTTGAGCTGATCCGAAGCCAAGAGCCAAGAACTTCTTCTGGGTCTCCCACACAGGTGCAGGATCCCAAAGCTTTGGACCATCCTCTAATGCTTTCCCAGGCCATAAGCAGGGAGCTGAATAGGAAGTGGAGCAGCTAGGACATGAACCGGTACCCATATAGGATGCTGGCGCTTGCAAGGTAAGGATTTAACCACTGAGCCATCATGCTGGGCCCTGTAAAAAGCCTCAAAATTAACAAAACAAACAAAAAAGTGATGTCTCTCCACCCAGCCAGTAACACCCGTGGCCCAGAGCTCTTCCCAGCCTCTGTCTCATCAATGCCAGTCCCACGTACTCACGCCCCTGGAGTCTCTACCCCAAACCTCCCCTGTACCCCCCTTTCACCAGGTGGGACAGGGGCTCCCTGGCATCTCTTTCCCCAAAGTCCAAGTCAGGAACGTGGCATCTTTCCCTCTCTTTCAGATTGATTCCTTATTCGTACTCTTCTCTCTACCCCCGTTGTTCCTCCTAGCCTGCCCTTGTCTTCCCTGGCTGGCTGGTGACGCAGTCCCAGGCTCTCTTTTCCATTGAACAACACCCCAAACTAGTTGAAGGCGTTGCTATAGAAACCCGCAATCCAAGTCCACTTCCTGATGCACAGAAAGCCCAACACGGACATCGGGATGGTGGAAAAAAAGGAGGAAATTACTGCGAAGTACAGAGCAAGCATCCGGGCAGCTACTGCTTGCTTCCCAGGCTCCCTGAGGAGTTAAGGCTAAAGATTCTTACACACTGACATTGGGGCTGAGAGGTGCGCGATCGGCTCATGTCCAAATCCACGACTAGTCAACGGTGATCTTTCATTGACGGATCAGTGATGCTGGGCTCTTTAGGGGGTGGACAATGGCCAGATGGGCTCCAGTGGGTCTGGGGGCATACATGCAGACAGCAGCTACGTTTTTCAAGGACCTGGAATTCCCCTACATAAACTACCTCAGAACAATATTGCCTTTGAGGTTCTTTTCTATTGGAGAAGTAAATGACTCCTTGAGTCTTTGTCAGGCCGTTGTCAGGTCAGCCGGATCAATCCCTCAAGTCAGTGAATATCCTTTGATAAAGGACAAGCAAGGCTTGAGCTAAAGGGAGACAGACAAGACCTCTGTCTCGAGGCCATGGGCAGGTAAGCATCCAGCAGGCAGGGGTCCTCTCTGCCCACTCACCTGTCCTCCTGTACCTAGAACAGTCTGGAATGTGTCATTGTGGCTGCACCTGACTCTCATCCCCATCGTGTCCACCACTGCAGAGCCATGGGCCTCCTCCTGCCCCTAGGCAGCTGCATCCCCACAGCCACCCCATGGAGGCAGCAGTACCTGGGCCTCGAGGAAGCACATGATTCCTGGGTGTTAGGCATTGGAATTCTTCACCCAGTGGCCATTCTAGCTGTATTCGTTCTTTGGGAGCCTGATGCACACTCAAGCTGGCCACCCCATTCCCAGCTTCCCTAAGCACCTCCCCCAACAATTTAGCCTGGTTCCAGCTTCCTGGGCTCACCCAGAGTCCAGCAGCTGGATGAAGGTGGCCTCCCCACCTCCGCAGGAAGAACCCCAAGTTCTCCCTCTGCACTTGACTGATAACACAAGAAGAGCTTGTCTCCGCAAAAGTGCATGTTTGCTGGGCACATTTGAGGCTTTCTCTTTCAGTACAGAACATCTGTTGAGGCTCCCATGTGGCTGGCTGGTTCTTTCCTTCAGCGTCTCCCCTAAATTCCTCTGGTTCCCCAGGAGACAGACGCTCTGATTCCACTTTATTAAGGAGGAAAAATGCAAATCCTGAGGGGGTGTGGATCAGCAATGACTTGAAGCAGTGGCAGAAATGCCCATTGCCACAGGGAAGGGGCACTGGGTCCTCAGTGCAGGGCAGTGAGGGGGACCTGATGGAGGAGCTTGTCCTTTAAACTCTGCAGCCAGCCAGCCCTGGGCACCGGGCCCCGTTCTGGCATCCTTTACCAGGCAACTATGTTCAAGGTGCTTAACTCTGTGCTTCAGTTTCCTACATTTGATTTTAGCCAAAAGGCTGAGAAGCGATGCTTCAGTTTCCTAAAAAGAAAAAAAAAAAGGAGAAAAATCGTGCTTCCCACACATGGAACAAGGCTTTCCACCTGCTGCTCGGAAAGTGCTGTCTTCATGTTTGCGTGAGGTTGACCTGTAGGTGAGTCCTCAGGAGCTCAGGAGCGAGCGAGCCAGTGGGGATTTGTCCTGATCGGATTTCGGGGGTGAAAACGAGCACTGCCCAGCACTGGAGAAGCAGGGGAGCAGGGACGGACAGAAGCAGTATCTTCTCTCCCTACGGGCAGTGTTTCACTTGCAAACAGGAGCAACGGAATCAACGTGCATGTGTGTGATGTTGGAGTGTGCGGGGTGTGTGTACGATGTCTGAGTACGTGATGCATGTGTGTGGGTGTGTGTGAGTTTGCATGGGTCTGAGTGTGACGTGTGTACATGCGTGTGAGTAGATGCGTGTGGTGTGAATGTAGGTGTGTGATGTGTATATGCTTGTGAGTATAGGTCTGTGTGCTCTGTGTGAGCATGTCATGCATATGCATGTGTGTATAAGTGTGTAGATAGATCTGTATGTGGTGTGTCTACATGTGTGTGATGTGAGTGCATATTTGTATATGCATGTAAGTGTGTGATGTGTGTGCGAGTGTATATGCTTGTAAGTATGGATCTGTGTACTCTATATGTGTAATGTATATGTGTGTGTGTGTGCTGTGTGTCTGAGTGTATAATGGTGATAAGGATGCTAAATTCCTAAGTACTGGGACCACAGGGAATAGCTAGCTTCTCTTTCTTATATATTTCTGGATCTTCAAAAAGCGAAGCAAAGAGAGACGAGCAAGACCCCAGGCCAAGTTGAGGTCCCCCAGCCTCGAGCATGTGCTCCCTGGCCTGGCCCTGCCCTTCCCAACTGCCCATGCCTTCGTCTCTCCTCTGGGCCAGGGCACAGCAGGAGCAGCCCAGGCCGCTGCTGTACAAGGCACCAGGGCTACTCTCTGAATCTCTCAATCCTCTGTGCTCTGCGTTTGCCGTCTCTCTCTTTTTTAAAGATGGGTGAATTATTTGGAAGTCAGAATTAGAGAGAGATCTTCCATCTGCTGGTTTGCTTCTCCAAGTGGCCACAACTGCCAGAGCTTAGCTGGTCTGAAGCCAGGAGCCAAGAACTTCTTGCTGGTCTCCTGGTATGTGCAGGGGCCTTAAGCCCATCTTCTGCTGGTTTTCAGGCACATTAACAGGAAGCTGGATTGGAAGTGGAGCAGCTGGGACTCGAATTGCTGCCCACATATGATTCAATCCCTACAGATGGCAGCCTAAACCACTGCACCACAGTGCTGGCTCTTCATTTATAGAGGGGAGATGGCAGCATCCATATGTCATCAACACATGGGCCCGGTAAATATGTGAGCAGGGACATGTGGGTGGTCATCCCACGGTGATTCCCACGTGATGAGTGTCTCCTCCCTGCCTGGTGGCTGGCTCTGCAATGCCCAAACCCCACACCGCAGGTGTAGGCATCAAGTTAGGGCATTAGAGACAAGGTGACTGAGAGCGACAGCCCAGTGTGTGTGTGCGTGCATGCATGTGCAAGCTGGACTTTGCATTCAACACAAAGACATCTACACGAACTATCTTAGATTTAGCATCACGACAATCCACGCTCTTTCCTACAAGATGGACTCTGCCATTCTAGGAAATGAGAAGTCCAATGACATGCTTCAGGTCACCACGCTGAGCAGTGACTGAGATAAACAGTGAACCCAGACCGGGCTGAAGCTGTGGTGCCACAACTGCTGGGCTATGCTGCCTTTGATGTGCAAGAAGTTCAAGTTGATAGCCAAGGTCACACTGGGAGTGGAGAGGAAGGCTGGGTCCAGCCTGAAGCACCAGCCCAGGGACCTTGTGCCTTCATTGCCCTGGCTCCCTTCCCAGCAGGGCTTGGCCTCACACAGGCAATGAACGTCTCCTCTGCTGCCTTCTTCCCTAGCACCCCCTGCCCTAGTCACCCTGCGGCTGGGAGCCAGGCGACAGCTGCCCTTTCTGCAGCCTGAGCCGCTGGGACTATTCAAACTGGCCAGGCCTTCACTTGCCCAACCCGCTCATCATGCCATACCAGTGCTGCCTGGGAAAACCACCGCGAGCCTCCCCTCCCTGTTCTGCCACTCCACCTCCTCTGCCTCCCTTTGGGCCCTTTCTGGCCGTGCCCTCCTCTGAGCAACAAGATTGATAAACCCTTTGCTGTGGTCATTGGGTGTGTTCCTTGTTCCAAGGCTCAGATACCAAGGACCAAGAAAACCTCCTCGCTTTATGGGTCTCGGTTCTAATCCCAGTGGCCCTGCTTCCCATCCAGCTCCCTCCTTGTGGCCTGGGAAAGCAGTAGAGCACCCAGCACCCATATGAGAGACCCAAAAGAGGCTCCAGGCTCCAGGCGCCTGGCTTCAAGTTGGCGCAGCTCCGGCCATTGTGGCCACTTGGGGAGTGAATCATCAGACAGAGGTTTTCCTCTTTTTCTCTCCTCCCTGTATATCTGACTTTCGAATAAAAAAAAATAAAATAAATCTACAAAAAAATATTGTGGGCCTGGTGCAATGGCTCAGTAGCTAAATCCTCACCTTGCATGTGCCAGGCATCCAGATGGAGTCCAGTTCATCTCCCAACTGCTCCATTTCCTATCTAGCTCCCTACTTGTGTCCCGAGAAAGGAGTAGAGGATGGCCCAAGGCCATGGGATCCCGCACCTACATGGGAGACCCAGAAGAAGTTCCTGGATCCTGGCTTTGGATCAGCCCAGCTACAGCCATTATAGCCACTTGGGATGCCAGTGCTGGCATATGGGGACTTACCCAGCGATGCCACGGTCTAGCCTCTGTCACTACTATTTTCTTTTGTTGTTGTTGTTGTTAAGTTCCCACCTGTGGCTCCCTTCCTTCATTTAGGGAGTTAAGTTCCATTTCTGCGTTTGATGAATGGTTTGTAATAGATGCTCATTGAATACCCACTGAGCAGGTGCAAGAAACACTGGTGACAGCCTGCAAAGGTCAACTGCACCTGTCTGTGACAGCAACAACAGACTCCACCAGGGCCCAACAAGGAGGACTTTATCTCCTTTATCTGACAGGTGGCCAAGGCTTTGGTATGTTCTGTGGGCAGGACTCTGGCTTAGCCACTCTGCCCTTGACCCAGTGCTGTCTATCTCCAACTACAGTATTTCTGCTCAGGCTGGTTACTGTCTTGGTCCATGGCAGCTGTCACTGGCAAACAGCTGGAAAGGGATGGGTCTTTGTGTTGCATCCAGTTAAACCACTACCCTGAGATGCTGGCATCTCGTGTGGGTGTGGGTTCAAGTCCCGGCTGTCCCACTTCCAATCCAGCTTCCTACTAATGTACATGGGAAGGTAGCTGATGATGGCCCAAGTGCCTGGGCCCTTGCACACTTGTGGGACACCTGGATGGAGTTCCAGGCTTCAGCCTGACCCAGGCCCCACTACTGTGACTGATCGGGAAGAGAACTGAAAGGTGGAAGATGTGTGTGTGTGTGTGTGTGTGTGTGTGTATGAAACCTTGCCTTTCCAATAAATAAATAGATCTGAAGGAAGGGAGAAGCTTATTGTTCCCATTCAGTGGGAGAGACAGAAAGCAGGCGACCCACCAACCACCCAACACAACACTTCCTTTAGTCTGATTGGGCCACTCAGATGAACTTCCGTATGCTGATTGGCTTAGGCCTTGATTTCTAATCAATTATTAGTAAACATGACCATGCCTCGTGGTTCTCCCCAAGGCCACTCTCACCTACCAGGGTAGGGTGTGCTTCTGCACATAGACGGGCTTAAGAAGGGTGGAATGAAGACCTGACCTGACAGGGGTGTCCTCGGGGAGCAAGCAGGGGGCATGTGTGGGGGAAAGACAGCCTCCCCAGGAGGGCATTAAAAGCATAGTTACCCTCAGCTTAGACAGGTGGGCACATGTGCCTGAGCTCACAGAGCTCATGTGCCAGGGCACTGGCTTTGGACCCAGATCTCTGGTCCTTCTGTTAGTGAGCAGGCTAAGCTCTCCTTGCTCACTCAGAGCCCTAGACCGGAAGGAATGTGTGTGCGTGGGAGCGGGGGTCTCAGGGGACAGCAGCAGCAGGACCTCACTAATGACACAGCAGCATGGAGGGGCCTACCTCAGCTGTCCCAGTTAATGTCTTCCCTGCTTGAAGTGGAGCAGGTGCTTCTGGAAAACCTGGTCCAAGAAAACTGGCAGTAGAAGGTAGAAAATGCCGTGTGACCAGAGAAAAAGGCAGACAAACCTAGGGCCACCAAACAAAGCATCGTCTTAGGTGGCAGTAAGACCCCGGTTCTCCATGCAGACTCCGGGTCCTTGTGCAGACGCTGGCTCCCCCTGCAGACCCCGGGTCCCTGTGCAGACCCTGGCTCCTCTTGCAGACCCTGGCTCCCCCTGCAGACCCTGGCTCCCCCTGCAGACCCTGACTCCCCCTGTAGACCCTGGGTCCCCTGTGCGGACCCTGGCTCCTCTTGCAGATCCCAGCTCCCCCTGCAGACCCGGCTCCCCCTGCAGACTCTGGGTCCCCGTGCAAACCCCGGGTCCCTGTACAGACCCTGGATCCTCTTGCAGATTCTGGCTTCCCCTGCAGATCCTGAGTCCCACGAGGACCCTGCTTCCCATGCTGCAAGGCAGGAGAGAAAGGGTTTTATAGACCAAAGTGGCCCACACAAAGTGGGTGCCTCTCCACTTTCTCAACACGAACATTCTAGGCACCAGATAAAAGACATTCCAGGAGTGAGTTATCTCAGGTTATCTTAATGACCAGTTATCCCCTAGGGCTTGGATGGCTGCCAGAGTCACCTGGAGGGGAAAATGATGGTTAGGACGAGATTTTCCTCTCCTCCCAGGTACTGTGTCCAGGCTCGATCCCACCTCTATGTCCCTAAGTTCAAGTCCTCCTCAAGCGGGGTTCACCTATGGGACTTAGCACCCCAATCCCTGGCCTCCCTCGTCATTCCTCCTTCAAGGCAGAGCCTGCTCGGCCCTCACCTCCGCAGCACTGCAGCAGCCACTCCCTTGTCTGGAAGCTCCACCTCCCTCTTCCACATTTGAATCTCAATTCACACACACACACACACACACACACACACACACACACACACAATGTATTTATTTGGAAGGCAGAGTTACAGAGAGGGAGAGACAGAAAGGAAACTTCCATTGGCTACATTCATTCCCCAAGCAGTTACAGCAGCCAGGGCTGGGACAGCGTAAAGCCAGAAGCTGGGTCTCCCATTTGCCTTGCAGGGGGTCCAAGCACTTGATTTGTCTTTTGTTGCTATCCCAGGCACAATAGCAGGGAACTGGATCAGAAATGAAGCAGATGGGACCTGAACCAGGCCCATAACAGATGCCAGCATGGCAGGCAGTGGCTTAACCCAAGGCACCACAACTCTGGTGCTTGTCTCTCACTTTCTAGCTGGTAACTCTGCAGGAAACAGCCTTCTGTTTTCTCATCCGAAAAGCAGAGGTAACCGTGAATTATTACGAAGATGGAAAGAGAAAGCGAGTGTTCACTTGCTTAGCGCACCGTTGGCACATTGTTTGCTGTTAGTAATACTGTTATGCATACCACACATCATGTCTGAGCTTCTATATCACTTCCTCCAGGACGTCCCCTCTGGATGTCTCCCCAGGTCACTCTGAATTCTGTGTGGGGCAGGCACCTGTCCCACTAACTGCTTGCCTTACTCCTCGCCGGAAGCAGACGTGTCAGTGACTGTCAGGTTAAGCCTGTGTGCTCACTGACTGAAACACTATCTAACACATCACCACAAATGAATAGACACTTGGGTGTCAGAGATGGGGAGGACATCCAAGGCAGCCACGGCTTGCACACCTGAGCCTCCGGTGGGTTCTTGATGGTGATGACGGCTTCTCCTCGGCTCCCCTTCCTCCCCTTCCGCAGAGTTGGGCATCACACCCTGGTTGGCACGTCTTCTGCCAGTCTGTGTTTCAGAGAACACACTTCTCCCTCCCCTCAGTCCCCTCTGCTGTTGCACCCTTGGAGCGTCCCCCAAAGGACCCTGACTTCCCTCCTGTAGCCCTAACTCATCTGACACATTCTGGCTGCCAAGTTGGGGCTGACCCTTTCTCAGCCCTGGCGGTGGGGCAGAGCGTGGCTCCATAGCCCACCCAGGAACCATGCAAGGAACCGTGCAAGCACACAGCGATCCACACAGGCACATGGCAACCCCAGCACAGGTAATCCAAGACTGGCAGAGGAGCCAGAAGGCATTCTCACCCAGCTTCACACTACATGACAAATGTGCTTCTCCCCTCCCCCACTCCCCTGCAGGTTTAACTTCTCAATCCTGTTTTACTGCAGCTAATGTGACACAAGTCTGCCTCCCCCAGGGCTGGCCCAGGCTGCCTCCAACAGCGGCCAAACTGTTTCTGTCGTTGAGGCAGGGCGATGCCAGGAGCCAGGTCCTGCTGCCGTCAGGTATCTGAGGTGCAACAACTCCGGCCACAGACCCTGAAAAGTCTTTGGAGCATCCCCAGGTCATCCAGGCCCCTGCACTGTTGTCTGCCATTGAAATGCCTTTGACAGCATAAACTTACCCCTGAGAAACAGGGAGCAGCTGTGCTGCACACACAGGCATGCACACACATGCCCACACCTGTACTCCGGGCCAGCTCTTCCCATGGGGAAATAGTAATATTTCTCCTGGGAAAACAAAAGCCTAAGTCACTTCTTACTTGGAAGTTCTCAGATTCCTGGTCAATGGCAAAATCTCTAGCACTCGCACAAAAAGCTGAGGCTTCTGCTCCCACGAGCACGCTCCCTTCTCCCGGCCACCAACACTGGCCCCTGCTGGGTGGAAAGAGTGGATTTGGAAGCAGCAGCCCAACCCTTCTTGGTTGATTCCCCACGGCACTTCACTTCACCTTGTGAGCCTCAAGCAAGACCTGTTCTGTGTGACTCCCCAGGTTGCTGTGGGACATAGAAACAGGTGGCAATCATGGGGCCTCCTGCGGAGTCTTCTCTGCTGTCCCCACCATGATGGAACCTGGTGTTCACTGAGCAGCTGCTGGACATCAGGCCTGACTCCTTAAATACCCACTCATCCCTGTAACAGAATGGCTACCATTCTTACCCTCCTGGTGCAAATGAAGGCGGACAGGCTCCCAGCACACAGCACACTGAACAGCCCAGGTGCCCCAATCCAGGTGCCCCAATCCAGCTAAGCCCTGGATAGTGTTGGGGCTTGATCAGTTGGGGCAAAGCTGCAGGTGTGCCAGGCCTTAAAGCTCCCTGACAGAGAGGTTCCCCCATCCCCTCACCTTCCACTCGCACTGTGGGAGGGCCCTGCTGCAGGCAGGGTGGAAGCCACCCCAGAGGGCAGCCTGGCAGGCCTCCAGGCCTGGGAGGCTCAGTGTTCAAGCCCTGAATCGCATCCCCACAGGAGTCCCGGAATATACTCCTGAAAGCCATCCTTGGTGAAGAAGAGGCAGAGCCTGCTCCTCTGGTGGAAGACGCTCTGAACTGGCTCCTGGAAAGTCAGTCTCCTTCAAATCTCGTGGAACAAAATAATGAAGAGTTCAGGGTGGGAAAGGTGAGAGATTGTATACCTTCTTGAAAAAATACAAGTTGTCGGGGCCCAGCGGTGTAGCCTAGCGGCTAAAAATCCTCACCTTGAACACGCCAGGATCCCATATGAGCACTGGTTCTAATCCCAGCAGCACCACTTTCCACCACTTCCCCTGTGGCCTGGGAAAGCAGTCGAGGACGTCCCAATGCCTTGGGACCCTGCACCCGTGTGGGAGACCTGGAAGAAGTTCCTGGCACCTGGTTTCGGATCGGCATAGCACCGGCCGTTGTGCTCACTTGGGGAGTGAATCATCGGACGGAAGATCTTCCTCTGTCTCTATCTCTCCTCCTCTCTGTATATCTGATTTTGTAATAAATAAATAAATCTTAAAAAAAAAAAAAGAAAAAATACAAGTTGTCTAGATGAGGTCAATCTGTTGGGAATTTCTAGCTCATGACATTTCTTCATTAGAAGAAAAAAGACTTTATTTATTTGCAAGGCAGAGAGACAGAGGAAGAGAGGAAGTGAGCAAGAGACATAGTCCATCCACTGGGTCCCTCCCTAGTTGGCCCCAAAGCCAACTCCCTAGGGTTCATTGCCTAGTTGGCCCTATCCAAAGCTAGGAGTCACAAGCTACATCCAAGTCTCCTCCAAAGGTAACAGGGGCCCAAACACTTGGGCTATCTTCTGTTGTTTTCCCAGGCACATTAGCAGGAAGCTGGAGCAGAAGTGGGACAGCAGGATTTGAAGCAGTGCTCTGATACGGAATGCCAGCTAACCCCCCAGCACCACCCAGGAACTGTGCATTGAACACTTGTGTATGCCACCATCAATTAATTCCATGACCTTGAGCAAAGACCTCTTGGACCTCAAAGTTCTCCTCTGTAAAATGGGTTAACAGTGGCATGAGCTTCGTCTGTCTGTGCCCATGGCAGTTCTTGCCAAAATATCATTTATTTATTAAAAAAAAAATAGCAGGTACAGCCTAGATAGGAGATAGAATGCTGAGGATGGAACACTTCACAGGTTGAAATTTTCTGCATTACAAAAAATTTACTTCTTTTTATTTGAAAGGGAGATTTTTATGCAGAGAAGGATAAACACATACAGAGAGAAAGATCCTCCATCCGCTGGCTCACTCCCCAAATGGCTGCAATGAGCAGAGCTAAGCTGATACGAAGCCAGGAGCTTCCTCTGGGTCTTCCAGGAGCAGAGTCGCAAGGCTTTAGGCCATTCTTCACCGTTTTCCCACAAGCAGAGAGCTTGATGGGAAGTAGACCAGCTGGTACATGAACCCGCACCCATATGGATACCAGCACTAGCAGGCAAAAGATTAACTTGCTATACAACCATACAAGCCCCAGAACATGCATGTTTAAGACTTTTGACAAGTCAGATAAGACCCCCAGTGTGGCACCCTGGGTGACCTCTCTTCCCTGAAGTCAGCTGACTGCAGGGGCATACAGTGTCTGCAAAATACCTGGACAGCAGTCCCTAGACTGGTGTTGACCCAAGGACTGGCACATGGCCCGGCTGACACAGGAGACACGCCTGTGCCTCAGCCAGCAGTCAGCGTTGACGACCAAGGGCCCAGCACTTCCTGGAGACAGTAGAGGCTGCTTCAGTCCTGCAAGAGTGGACAACTTAGACAGCCCCCTCTCTGGAACCTTCAAGGAACTCTGCCCCTTTCACCTAGGAACCCCTTGCTTCTGCAGCCCGGACCTCGAGGCTGCAGCCTAGAGCTGGGGCATTCTTCCCAGCCCCAGATGTTTCCTCTGCTCTACCTGTCCTTCCCGGGCTGATCACACTGACTGGGACCATTTGGGGAGGAGCCAGGTCAAGGCAGGATCCCGTGCCCCAGGCCAGGGATCTGGGCAGTCAGGAATAGCCTAGGCTTTGTGGCAAATCAGCCTGCAGACTCCACACAGCATATGCACATCCTGGGTAGCTTAGCAGGTGGCTCTGCCTCAGAGTCACTCACGGACCCAGACCCATGGACGTGTCACTGGTGGCTGACATTTTTGTCTCATCTACTAGCATTTCCATGGAAGAGTACAGAGAGCATGGAGAATTCTAGAGTGCTTTTAAATGTCTTGACCTGGGGGCTGGCCTGGTGGTTCACAGGCTGATCCTCTGCCCTGCAACATGGGCATCCCATATGGTAGTTAGTTCTAGTCCTGGCTACTCTACTTCCATTCCAGCTCCCTACTTAGGGCCTGGAAAAGTGGTGGAGGATGGGCGCCTGCAACTTTGTGCGAGACTCAGAGCAGCTTAGCTCCCATTGTGGACATTTAGGGAATGAATCAGTAGATGGAAGATCTCTTTCTCTCCCTCTGTTACTCTGTAAATACGCCTTTCAAATTTAAAAAAAAAAAAAAAAAGCTTTGGCCTGAAAGTAGACCTTATGGATCTCCTCACAGCTCATTGGCCAAGAATAGTCATGTGCTCTCAACTGGCTGCAAGGCGTCCTGGGAAATGTAGTTCTCCATATATCCAGGAAAAAGCAGAGAACCAAGAGCAGTGTTTCCCTAGGCAAGCTGCTTTTTATACAATTGATATCTACAAGCAAATTTCTGAAAATTCAAGGAAAAATTATGAGATTTTGTTGTTGCAAAAACATTTTTGAAATCCAGCAATTGGTGCATTTGGTGCTGCAGTGAAACTGCTGCTGAGCACGCCCACACTGCATCAGAGTGGCTCACTTTTCCAGCTCCTGGGTTATGTTCGCCTGGGAGGCAGCAGGCGCTGGCTGAAATAGCTGGGCCCCTGCTGCCTCCATGAAAAACACAAGTGGAACTGCAGCATGGGGGCATGGCAGCTCACTGAGGGCCGGTGGAGGATGCCCAGCACCATGGCAGAGGGTGGAGAGCAGAACAAATTGGACAGCTCTCCCAGCCAAGCAAGTGCAAACTCTTAGACTGTGTCAGTCAGTGGACCTTAGGAGGATTTCCTCATCCTTGAAGCAACGCAATCAACAGCATCTCAGAACTATCAAAACCACTTAAGCAGTACCCTTGGAATGTGCTCCACATCAGGGACCCTAGGATGACATTGAGTGGCCACTCCCAACCCCAGATACTAACGCAGTTGGGTTTTGGGAAGCGGCCCTCTCCCCTTCTCTCCTGCTTCCTCCAGAAACAGGAAGAAAAAAAAATGGAAGCAATTGTTTCATCCACTTTCCCCATTCCTTGACGCTTCCCACCCTCATCAGTGGTCCACATGGGCATGCATCCTTCTCAACTATGTAAATATCATCAAAAGTAAAATAAATTTCTTTAACAACAAACAAACAAACAAATGCAGCTCCAGACTCCTGGCTGCGCCCTGGCCTGGCCCTACTGTCATGTAAGTTTGAAGCAGCAGATAAAATCTCTTTCTTCCTCTGTCTCTTCTCCTTTCAGATAGAATAAATAAATAACAATTTGAATAAAATTTTAAAATACATGCCTACAAGGGGTCTTTAGAAAGCTGGTGGAAAATGTTTATTCTGGGGGGGAAAAAAAGGCATGGGTTTCAGAATGTTTTCCATCAACGTGAACCGATCGTCTAATTCCACTCTCCAGACTCGCTGCAGTTCCTTGCGTGCCTGAACCTCCCAGCGATCCTCAGCAGGATGCAGAAGGCATTCCTCATAGAGCAGGAACTCTGCCAACCCCAGGGCAGGTGTTTTGGCAGAGGGAGTGCCAGGGCTATTTTTAGCAGCCTGGGCTCTCAAGTCACTTTCCTCCTGGTCCCATCTGCATGCTGTTTGGTGGTCCTCAAGCTGGCTACCCAGAAACACCTTGAGTGTTCCCCACATTCTTGACTGTCAACTAAAGCCAGAGCACCAAAAAAAAAAAAAAAGCAAGTTATTTGCTTTGCTTGAAAAAATATATATATAGGAATTAGAGTGAGTTCAAAGTCAGCCTTAATGGCCAGCAATTCCTGGCAGGATGCAAACGAGGAAGGTCAAATGCCCAGGGGAGAATTTGCATCTGCCCCAGACAACAGGCTGGGAGTCAGTGCCCTGGGCAGCTGAATTTCCCAGTTAATGCCTCAGATAGAGTGGCAGGGTCTTGGTGACCATCACAGGATAGACCGCCATGGTTATCTGGTCACAGGTCACGTATGACAGGAGCGTTGGGGAGCAGGGCAGAGTCCTGGAGTCACCATCCTGGCACTGCTCAGCCTCTCACCTCCTGACTGCAGATTGGGGCGAGCAGGGAGCTGGCAATGCGGTGCAGCGTGTTGTGCTCTTGCTGAGATGCTGGCATACCGTATCAGCAGCAGTTTGAGTCCCAGCTGCTCTAATTCCCATACAGCTGCCTGCTAAGGTGCCTGGGAAAGCCGCAGAGGATGGCCCAAGTGTTTGGACACCTGCACCTACATGGGACATGAGAGGGAGACCAGGTTGAAGTTCCAGGCCGCTAGCTTCTGCCAGGTTCTGGCCCAGTCCCGTCTGGGGAGTAAACCAGGGAATAGAAGCGCTCCCTCCCTCTGTCTTTCAAATAAAGATATATATAGATTTTTAAGATGGGGAGAACAGTTCCTACCTCCCTGATTGTTACTGGGACTAAGAAGGGAAAGGCAGAAGAAGCTCCTAGCTGGCATGCGGCCATCTCGTTGGCTGTGGCCTTCCTGTCTAATGCACATTTGGCGCGAGGTTCAGACGTGCCGGCGAGTATGAGCATAAACCCAGCAGGAGCTGCCACTTCCACCTTCATCTGTCAGGAGTGGCTTAAAAAGCTGTATGGAAAAAACATGCAAACGAGTTCAATATTCAAGTATGGGAGCTCGGTTAAATAAACTCATTCAGAATGATGAAGATTGTGTTGGCAAATGTTTACAGGGAAGTTGAAGTAGCAAAGGAAATGTTTATGATATAATTTGGGAGAGAAAAACAAATAGCATACAATATGGTATGTGCTAAACGGCCTCAGCCATGCACTGACAAAATTCTGGGGTTCAGGAAGAAATCCAGAAAGACACACCCCAAATAGAACACGGATCTTCAGCACTGCCAAATTCTTTCATGTGTATTACAGGCCACAGTTTCAGTTCCTCTTGGATTTAACCTCACGTTTAAAATGAAAACAAAGTTTAATACAAACACTACTTTTTCAAAATATAGCACATTATGATAAAAAATATATATATCTCCTTTTAGAAAATGTAAATATGGAATAGGTACCAACTTCTGCCAATGTTAACCTTAGACAAACTCTAACTGCTGATTTTTTTTTTTTAAGATTGATTGATTGATTTGAAAGTCAGAATGACTGAGAAAGACAGGAAGAAAGATCTTCCATCCACTGTCTCACTGTCCAAATGGCTGCAGTAGCCAGGCTGGGCCAAACTGAAGCCAGGAGCCAGGAACTCCATCTGGTGTCCCACACAGGTGACAGCAGCCCCAGTACATGAGCCACCATTGACTGCTACCTCCCAGGTGCATTAGCAGGGAGCTGGAGCTGGAGCAGAGCAGCTGCGACTCCAATCAACACTCTAAGAAGAAGTGGGTTCTACAGGCAGCAAGCGAATCTGCTGACCGCAGTTGCTCCCCCAGCCAATACGCGCACGTGTTTTTAGCAAAGCAAACAATTTTGCAGAATTTCTGGGCCCTGTTTTCAGCAGGTTGAAGATCTGGCTGGTAGGCATTGCCTGTGGTGGGACAAGCAGAGTATGGAGCAGAATATGAAGCACTGAGTACTTCGGGGAAGGCAGAGCCGAGCCGGAATCTTGCCCTACTCCTTGCAGGCTGTGTGGCCTTGGGGAAGCCACCTCACTCTCTGAGCTCCAGGATGCACAGTTCAACGGGGTGAGAGTTTAACAGAGCTTAACAGATGCTATGTCTGGTGGGCTTCCTCCCCCCAGCCCCATTTCATTCGAAAGATGGAGAGCCAGAGTTCTCCCATCCCCTGGGTCACTCTTTAAGTGCCTTCAACAGCCAGGGTCAGGCCAAAGCCAGGGGTCAGGAGCTCAGTCCAATCTCCTGTGTACTCAGAAACCCAAGTTAGGGACGAGAGGACCTGAACCATCACCTACCGCGACCCAAGGTGCACTTGACAAGGAACTGGCGAACGGAGTGGAGGAGTAGGGACTCTAACTCAGGGGACCCAGGCAGCAGATTAACCACTGCACCAAATGCCTACCCTGGTACTAGTTTGTTTGTTTTTTAAAAGTTTTATTTATTTGATTTGAAAGGCAGAGTGACAGAAAGGTTAAGAGAGAAAGAGAGGGAGATCTTCTATCTGCTGGTCACTCCCCAAAATCCTGCAATAGTTTGTACTGGGCCAGGCTGAAGCCAGGAGGCAGAAATTCCATCCAATCTCCTCTGTGTCGCCAGCCAGCAGCGACACTAAATAACGAGGCACACTCTGCAGGGTCTGGGAAGAGCCGGAACCACAACCGGACCCCTCACTGCCAAAAGAGGCTGTGTTTATATCCTTCTCCTTTTCTCCTCTCTCCTTTTCTTCTCTCTTTCCGCTGCTCTTCTCCATTCTTGTCCTCATACTTTCTGCTGCATTTCTCCAATCTTGTCCCTGTACTTTTCTCTCCGTGGGTCTTAACTGCTTCTGTACTGCTTTTGTACCCCTCTCTGCCGCCTTTCCTCCCTGTAAGCCTTAGTTTTTCTTAGCCTCTCTTCCCCTCTCTGTTGCTCCATTCTTCCCGTTCCATCCATTGTTCTTCTCCCCGTCTTTCTCCTCGTCGTCCCTGTCCTTAGCTTTTACCGGCTGCTTTTATACCATTCTCCACCAATCACTTCTCCCCGTGGGTCCACTTGGTACTACCTGATAGGCCAGTAGCAATGACATAATCGCAGTGAGGGCATCAGCCTATCCCTGTGACTTCCTGTTTACCTGTTGGTGAGACCAACCCTTCCTCCTGGCCCTGGGCCAGCCGCCATCCTGCGACAGCCTTTCCTATTCTGGGGAGCAGCTTTGGCACCCCAGTCCCCACACCTATGTACTCAGGAACCCAAGTACTTGAGCCTTCCAGGGTACACAGAAGCACAAGCCCAAATCAGGGACCAAAACTTGAACCAACATTCCAATATGAGATTCAGGAGTCCCAGGAAGCAGCCTAAGCCACTGAGCCACAGACCCTGCCACCTCCTTCCCCGCATGCTAATTCTCTGGGGCAGGTGGCTGCTGTCACTCAGATCCAGACACTGGTAACCGCCAATGGCAGAGATCTCTTCTGGGCTCGATGAACAGGGTGTCAGCGCCTTGGGCCCATCTTTGTTTCCACCTACAGCCGGTCCCTGCACCACCAAGGTTCTGGGACTTTCTGTGCGAGTCACGAAGCGATGCTGTCCACAGCTCGTCTTCAAAGGGCTGTCGAGCAAGGGAGCCGCTGCTGCCCTCGCACAGAGCCTTTGAAGTACAGCTCCGGGAAGCAGAGATTAGACAAGATGACCTTGGCCTGTCCCTTCCAATCCGTGGGCCCATGATCCTCTTCTGTTCTTTCAGCACATTTGCCCGGAAGGTAGAGGGGCTGCAGCTGCTGGATACAGTGTCCAGGTCTCTCCCTAGCCACTCAGACTCCATCCAAGCCACATCCCCTACCACAAGCCTCTCCCTCACCTACCTGCCACACTTTCTCCACCATGTAACCACCTTGCACACGACAGCTGCCCCCTGGATGCTTAGCTTATTGTGGGCATGCCTGGGCTGGCTCACCTTCCTAATCCAGGCCCCCACAACAGCATGTGCCATTGGCAGGTGCTGCAACTATCTGCATTAATATGTCTGCTGGGCCCCTCCCCTGCAGGCAGCATCTCCCCGGGAGGGTCAGGATGGTATGTGTGAAGCAAGGATCCCCAGGGACCTACCAAAACCGAGACCCTCCTCAGACCCTAGGAGGTGGGTCGTATTGCCTCCTTTTCACAGATGAAGAAAGTGAGGCTGGGCGAGCTCCCACAACTTGTTGAGCAAGATTGGACTTCCCCCAGTCCTCTCTGTCACTGTCACACCAGAGGTCAGAGGTCCCACCCAAGAATTCCTTAATTGTGCCCTTTGTAGACAAGCTGGGGGGCTAATGACACACCTACTTGGAGTAACCTGATTAAAGTGGACCCAGCAAAGTGTAAAATTCACTCACTTAGGATTCACAGCATTTTACTAAATTTCACGAGGTTGCTCAACAGTCACCGCAGCCTAACTTTCAACTGTCCATGTTCTAATAAGAAATCCCGTGAGCAAGCACTCCCCACTGCCATCCTCTGTCTCAGGCCACCGGGGACCCACTCTCTGGTCTGTAGATGTGTCTTCTCGAGATTTTTCATAAAATAGAATCAGGAAGAATAAAGCTTTTTGTGTATTTGTTTGAAAAGCAAAGCAATAGAGAGATAAATCTTTTGTTCCACAACAACCAGCGCTGGGCCAGGTCAACACTGGAAGCCAGGAACTCCGTCTGGGCCTCCCATGTGAGTAGCAGGGACCCAAGCCCTTGGGCCTTCTTCTCCTGCTTTTCCAGGTGCAGCAGCAGGGAGCCGGATTGGAAGCAGTGCAGCTGAGTCTCGGGTATAGAGAATGCCGGCAACGGATGGGGGCGGCTTCACCCACTGCACCACCACGCTGACTCTGGCTTTAGTTTGCATTCCCGTTATGGCAGAGGGAGCATCATTGTAGGCCTTGGCTGTCTGGGTTTCTCTTCAATCTGCCTCCAGTACCATCTCCGATGTCCTGTTTTAACTGGATTGTATGCCATCCTTATCAATTTGTTGGAGTTCTGTATGCACCGAAAGATCAGCCCTATAATAAACAGAAGTTGTAAAAGGCATTTTTAAACTTTATGATTCACTGTCTTTTTTTCCAAAAAAAAAAAAAAAAAGATGGATTGGGAAGACAGAGTAGCACAGAAAGAAACCTTCCATCCACTGGTTTTATACTCCCAGTCCCCAGGTGCCTGGAACTCCAGGTCTCTTAGGCAAGCGGCAGGAACCCGCCTCCCTGAGACATCACCTGTTGCTCTGCAGCTTGAGCATGACCAGGAAGCCGGACACAGTAGCAGGTGCCAGGACTCAGCCTGTGTACTCTGCTGTGGGACACAGGCCTCCTAGCCCAAATGCCCAGCCCCCTGGAAGACATTGCAAAGGAGGAGGGGAAACACCGCTTGCCTTCCCTCCCCAACTCTCGCAGAACTGCAGGAAGGCACTCCTGTGGGTATGGAGCCCCCTCACCCCACGGCAACCCAAGGAAGAGCTCAGCCGCTCTGATGCTTACCGGCTCAGATTCCCTGGGGACCCCGGAGCAGCTGATACCCAAGGGCTGTCTGTCTGCAGCCACGGCAAACCCTGGGCCATGCAGCAGCAGCCTGTGCCAGAGCAGGAACTGGAATGGCCATGAGGGTGTGGAGGAGGGAGGGGGATGGATTCAGAGAACTTGACCTTCCTGGGAATTCCAGGTTGCAAAGTCACATTCTGTCTATCTAGAGGCAAACCAAGCTCCCTGGGCATTTCTACGCTGGGAGAGCTGTTGGCCCAGGTGGTGAGGACAGGGTAGGCATCCCGAGGCTCAGCAGCTTCCGGAAGCTTGCACTTCTCCCATCAAGCCAGGTGGGGCGGCCTGGGGCTTGGGTCCAGGAGCCACTACGGAGTCCACTGGACCCAGGAGCTGGGACCGTAAGTCGGGTCTCTGCTTCTAAAGGAAAAACACTGGACAAGACAAAAAAAAAGTGGAGAGACAGACACGAGTCCTCCCATTCCCCTCCTGACTTGGCTGGGCTGCCCCTCCCAGGCCTTAGTGTGGGCCCCAGTCTTTCTCCAGCTCTCTTTCTTACCAACCGTGATTGTGTTTCCTGTTGCTGCTTGCAGTGTTCCCCCAGATAGGGCTGAGTCATCCCCGACCATGCATCCTCTCACCTAAGTCATACCAGGCTGAGCCAAGGCACTCACAGGTTGCATCCCTGCAGAGCCCATGACACCCAGTCCAGCCATTCCTGCGTCACACCCCTCTGTCCTGGACCCCTCTGCCTCCTCCTCTTGCACCTGGAGCCGTGGAAGCACTTTGGTCCTCCAGAGCACCCTGACCCCTTGCCCTGGTCTGAAGCCCCCAGGTCAGCATGCGTCATGACAGTTTTCTGCCTTTGTGCCCCTCTGCCACGTGACCTGCCGAAGCCATAGATGCCGGGCGCCAGGACAAGGCCATCTCTGGGCTGTTGTTCTGCTGCTTTGTGTCCCAGATCTCAGGGCTCCTCGAAGCCCCTCCCAGGCACCCAGGGCTCCTGCATGGTCACCTCACTTCTTCCTCCCAGCAATTCTGACATGGCTGCCAGTTCTTCCCAGCTTCTCTTCCCTGGGCACTGTGCCCTGTCCCCAGCACCATAGCCACTGGCCCAACAGGAAGGCAAAGGGACTAGCCAGACTGCCATGGCTGGGGAGAGGCAGGGCCAGACTCCTTCTTTTGCACACACACACACAAACACACACTCACACGCATATACAGTACAATCTCATGCTTGCACTCTCACATACTCATACACACACAAACTCACACACGCACACAGACTCATACACAAACACAAAGATACACACACACTTATGCAGGTGCACACATGTGCATGCTGATGTCCATGCTGTCATACACACACGCATACTTACACAGGCTCCCACACACGTACACACAAAAACACGCACTCATACTACACACTCACACACACACGCAGATACACGGGTGCACACACACTCACACATGCACACACACACAATCTCATGTCCGTGGCCTCACACGCTCCCTTGCACACATGTACATGAACACAGGAACATGCAAGCTCGCACATATGAACACATACACACTCATGTGTGCACATAAGCTCACACGGTTACAATACATACATGTAATTCACATGCTTATTACGACTGAATCATATATTCACGCTCTTTTACAAGCACACACAAGCACTCCCACATACACTAACACACACTCACTCTGTCCCTTCAAAGGCACACACTCAGACTACGCCAACAGGCACACATGTACACACGCAGACAAGTCATGCTCACACAGAACACCCACTCGCACTTGTACACACATATACGCGTCAGTATTTGACACAGCTACAGAATCACACACAGGCACTCTCACAGTCACACGTAAACTCACATCCCACGTGCACACACACACACATGCAAACTCACACGTAAACTCACATCCCACGTGCACACACACACATGCAAACTCACACGTAAACTCACATCCCACGTGCACACACACACACACACGCACACACGCACACTCACACACTCCCCGTTCACTCTGCTTGCACACATGCTCATGCACATGTACAAACTGATACACACGAACACACTTTCTCAGAGTAACACAGGCACGCGCACACACACACACCTGCACACACACAGCTGCCGTCACACGGTGAGTACTCCCATTCTCCACCGTGACCCAGCACACCCACTTTACAGATGGGAAAACTGAGGCCAGAGCAGGAAGGGCCTGACTCAACACCACTCAACAGCTTATGGGAAGAGCACAACCCAGCAATTCCAATGCTACACTCTTCTCTGTGGCCCCCTCACCCCTCGTGGGAGTCAGGGAGTCTATAGGCCTGGCTGGCCCTACTGGGCATACAAAGGCAAAGGCAGACTGTGTCGGGAAGGTTCCGCATGGCAGCTTCCTGTCCTGAGCTCAGCACAGATGCTGCCTCAGGCTCAGAGCTGAGCAACATGGACTTGGCTCCAGGAGACTAGGAGGAGACTGCCTGCGGCCCTGCAGACACCTTCCTGCCTGCCTGCCTGCCTGCCTGCCTCTAACTCTGCCGTGGTGGGAGAGGAGGAGACGGCCACCGGAGTGCTGGGGCCAGGGTACAGGCCTTGCACTACCAAGGGATGGCGGGCCTCCCAGCAACTTCTGGTGTCCACAACATGTCCATTAACTCCCTGTGCCTCAGTTTCCCCACTGCAGAGTGTCCACCTCTGGGACTGTTGCTAAAGATCCAATGAGATCTTAGCTGGTCTGTGGCTTGCGTGAGAGTGGAGCCAAAGTCAGCTTGGCATTCCACAGTGGGAATCCATCCTGTGCAGGGCACGGAACACCCTGGACTTCCAAAGGCACAGTGGGTCGGGTGGCGTGAGTGGAAGTGGAGTGGAAACCAGCATGCATGCGGGTCATGAGCAAGCTGCAGACAGGGCAAGGAGGTCACACAGTGAGACATGGAGTCTCACAGGAACAGCAGTTAGGTGAAGAGGAGGAGGAGGAAGAGGCATGTGCTGGCTGTTACAGCTCAGGAAGCTCCCAGGACTGCAGCCCCAGAGCCACCTGCTGACGGCGGGCCCCTCAAGCTGTGCAACTGCCATTGTACCAATGAGGGGCACAAACCCGTATCCCCCACCAAATAAGAACTGAGACGACCCCCATTTCGGCTTCCGTGTCAAGGAGAGTTTAAGAACACCCTTCCCTGTCTCTTGCACTTGTTTCTTTTTCCTCTGCAGCCTTCAACTTCCTGTCTGTCCTTCTGCTGCACAGGGAAGGGAAGCCCATGACCGTGGTTCCCTTGAAATAAAGGCCATCTAAACTCTTTTTACATATTTGGCTGAGTTATCCTTTCCCTGGTGGTTGGCAAACCTAACATTTTGGCGAGCAGCGAATTTAACACCTGCTGGCTATTTTCGTCTGTATCCCTGCTTGCTAAAACAGGCCAGTGTGCTAAAACAGGCCAGAGTCCACCAGTCCAGAGAGTAGTCCACCGGGGCCCAGCCATTATGGGAAGAATACTGGCCAGTGCCCTCTGGAGTGAAATAAAGGCTACTTTCTTCCCACAAGGGGCTATCTGGTGGTCAACTTCTATACAGAAATAGAGCATGGGGTCACTATGAAGACCCCACAGGGTAGCCTCCAGAGATGACAAAGTGGACTGACCACCCACTGTCCTCCACCCACTGCCGGATCCCACAGTGTGGAACTCCCATCCAGGTTTAAGCATCATTGCATAGCATCATTTCTACCCATTTTACAGATGGGGAAACTGAGACCCCGGTAGCAGGTGTCCTTTTCCTGTAAACACTCAGCTGTCTTGTGCTAGCATCAGCACACAAGCCCAAGGTGCAGGAAGCAGATGGCAGATGAGGACACTGGGCTGGAGCATCGCCCAGCTCTCCTAGGGACAGCCTTGCCTTCCTCTCTCACTGTCCCTTGGCTGCATCCTTCAACCTTGCCTGACCTCTAATGGTGCAACCAATGGCCTTGGAAAGAGGGGGAGACCACAGTCAGCCCCATCGCCCCTGTATTCCCCAGACAAGCCCCTCCCCACTCCTTGCAGCCACTCCAGCTCTTGGGCCGCTTGGAAGCCCTTGCTTGAATTGTTTTCTTTCCCAGAACCCCCTTCCATAGTACCCCTTCTTTCTAGATGACACCAAAACCTCCAGGAAACAAAGAGAATTAAAGGCCAGTTCTATGGTGCACTCCTTTGTGGTTAAGGCCGTGGTAAAGGATCCTTCCGTCTGTTCTCACCCCCCTGTTTATTTAACAAGCCAGCCCTGTGCACCTGCCAGGCCACACCCCCTTGGCTACCTCCTGTGGGAGGTGACAGGAGCCCAGACAGGCGTCAGGAGCAGGGGCTCTGCTTCTACTCAGGCCACTTTCCTGATCAATCCGGTCGCATCCCCACAGAGGCTCCCAGAAAGGGGGGCGTGAAGCAATCTGTCCTGTGCCCCTCACTGGGTGGTCTCGGGGTTCCATGCACAGGGGACAGGTTCCCAACAGATAGCCTGGCTTCAAGTCCTCCGAGCTGGCAGACAAGAATGGGACCTCTGCTTTTGTGGATATCTGTACGGCACTGGGAGCTCTGAAATGGCAGCAATTCACGAGGGTCGCAGCAGAGGTGAAGGTCAAATCTGAGGTGAAGGTCAAAGCTGAGAAAGCTTGCTGGGCACGAGCCCTGAGCTGACCCCTGGGAGCCGAGAGCTCCAGCGCCAGCAGCCTGGCCCCCTGGTAATTGGGGTGAGTGGTCTCCTCTGCATTCTCCCTCTTACAGCAGGAGAGGGCAGGGCCATGGGGGTCTCCTAGGACCCTCTTAGCTCTGAGAAGCTCTGCTTCCTGGTGAGGTGTTGCCTGCAGACCGCAGGCAAGCGGCTGAGCCCCGGAACGGCTGAGCTGTACCTGCCTCACAGGGCTATGAGACGACAGCAGACCTGGAAATGCAACCCCCTCACAGGGACACAACAGGAGAAGCCGTGTTTACCAGCTACCATCACCCAGACAGACAGGAGCAAGAGCCGCCAGCACATAGCCACTAGCCCCAAGCTCGGTGTGGGACCACCACCTTTAATTAGAACTCAGAGCACAGAACACGTCAAAGCCTTGGACTGGGGAGTGGGGGGCAGCACAGTGGGATTGTGCCTGAGGTTCCTGCCGAGGGAAGCTCCCAGTGTAAGTTACTACAAACCCATCTTCTCCCCATTCCTGGTGACAACTAAAGAGGGGAGCCCCAAGATCCCACATTTATTTGGGATAGAAATCCTCCCGTGGCTCTCATCCCATTCACTGCAAGGGAATTCTGGCCCACTGATGTTAACACCCTGACTTATCAAGTGCTGCGGTCCACAGCTATGTGCAGGATCTCCAGCCCCAGGGCCTTGCAATACAGGGTCCTTTCCCAGTCCCTAAAGGCAGCTTCCAAAGCCTTGCCCCCACCCCAAAGCCTTGCCCCCAGGCTCTCCCCTGCGGGCTTCCTTCCCATCCCACATCCAGTGTAATAAGAATCTTTCTGGAAGCTTGTGGCTTCCTGGCAGGCTCGGGGCAGGTGGGTTAGGGCAGTGGGGAAGGATCACCATAGCTACCAGGCTGAGCCGAACAGTGTGCTGAGTTAGAGCCTCTTCAGATGTCAGTGTTCCCACCTGCAAAACCGGAATGCTCACTGCCACCATGAGCTATCTGTTCAGGAAACGAGCACTAGCTTCCACGGCCAGCAAGCCCCAAAACCTCAGCATCTTAACCCACTCTTTGTGGACACAGGTGGTCCTGGCCCCCTCTAGGACAAGTGACCTCCAAGGTCCCCCACAGCAGCAGGAGGGGAGGAGGCTACACCGTCACTTCGTTTCCTGGGCTGAAACAACTGTCACTTCTTGAAGGATTTAATGTATGTGAAAGGCAGAGTTAGAGAGAGAGAGAGGTACAGAGATGTTCCATCTGCTGGTGCACTCCCCAGATGTCAACAGCATCGTCTGGGATGGGCTGAAACCAGAACCAGGAGCTTTATCTGGGTCTCCCACACGGGCGCAGTGGCCCAAGTATTTGAACCATCTTCCGTTGCTTTCCCAGGCACATTAGCAGGGAGCTGGACCGGAAATAGAATAGCCAGGATTTGAACCTCACCATTGCATGGGATGCCAGCATTGCAGGCAGTGGCTTCCCCCGGTATACCAGAGCCACCCCTGAGGCACTTCTGCTTGCTCCCTAGGCTCTAACTCAACCCAGTGCCTCCCCCAGCTGCAGAGGAGTCTGGGAAGCAAGGTTTCACTGGGTGTTCAGAAAGAGTAACCTGAACTAGGGTTTGGTGAACACACAGACTGTCTCTGCCCCCTCGGTTGTCAGAGGATCAAAAGGGAAAGAGTGTGACATACTGAACCAGTGCCTGGGCACAGCAGGTGCTCAGCAAAGCTGTCAGCTCTCCCTTTGTCTCTCCCCGGAGCCAGGCCTCAGGGGAGTGGTGAGTGGTGGGCACTGCCTTGTGGTCCAGGCCCATGCTCACCTGGCTGCCCTCCCCACGGCCACACCTCTTTCCTGCAGCTCCCTGTAGTCCTGGTTAGGCTGCTCTTCCCACCATCCCCACCCTCTGCACCCTCTGTTCCTGGCTCTTCCCAGCTGTGATTTGTAACCCCCTCCACGCCCTGCCCTGTCCCCCTCGCCCCCCCCGCCCGGCTGCACTGAGCAAGCTCCGGTTAGGAGCTCAGGACTGGGAACCTGCCTCATCTCTGTGCAGAGCATCCAAGGTCAGGGCCATTCTTCTGGCAGCTGCACCCCAACAGCAATGCCCTCCTCCACAGACTCCCTTGCGGGAAGAAGCTTGAGGCCACACCCAGACTCAGACAGTCTTCCAGGCTCCCACATCCCCTCCCACACTGTGGGTAGGCAGCAAGGGTCTCTGCTTACCTCCTAGACAGTGGTCCTGTAAGACAGGGTAGACCAGATGGCAGGAGAATCCTCAGTGCAATTTCTTCATTCAAATTACATTTTTTATGCAACTTGCAGAGGAGCAAGTGTTACCAGCCTTTTCTTACAGAAAGTTGAGGCTCAGAGGCCACAATGCAGTATATTCTCCACTTTTTGAACCAGGAAACGCTTTGTTCCCATGGGGCAAGCCCAGAACCCTCAAGGTAAAGCAGAACACCCATGGCAGGCCTGTTCCTCACAGCACAGACTGAACTAACGCCTATTGGGAGAGGTCCGAGAGGTAGTGGGAGATGGGATTTGAAGATCCATGTGTGCAAGGGCCTCCGAAGGGGTTCTGGGAAGTTCATGTACAAAATAACAACAACGACAAGTGCATTTCAAAAAATTATCTACACCAAAACAAATGTATCAGCAATCCTTTGAAATACCCTCCTCTTACCCTAGGGCTCATGTGTGCCTGCCCCTAGCTCTGGGCTTGTTAACCAGGCCTCCCAGGGCCCTGGGCGCTGTAGAGAGAGGCTGTGGGTGAAGCTTTGTGTGAGCGAGGAGTAGAACAGCACGCCCAGGAGGCCCTCACCAGAAGAGCCACACTCAGCTGGAGCTCATGTTGAACTGGGGGTTTGCTGTGTTATAACAGGAACAGGAGGACAGTATGTGGATGAGCTTGGCTGGAGCGGAACGGTGTTCGGGAGCAGGGACAGATGAGGCTGGGCCGCCAGGGAGACCTGGGAGGAGCGGCAAGGCATTCCATGTGATGACAGGGCAACGGGAGCCACAGCACATACTGAGGGCAGCAAACGGCAGTTCAGGAACCAGCTTGGAAGAGAGGGAGTGGGGCACGGGTCCCTGTGTGGAAGGCACTGGCAGTTGGAGCGAGGGAGCAGGGCAAAGGGGTGGGGAGCCAGGGCAGGGCACAGGCAGGGCAGGCTATGTGGGGAACACAGCGGAGGAGGAGGCTGGACACGAGGGCGAAGCCACCTTTCTGGGAGTCACCTCTTTCGCTCTCCAGGTGTGGGAACTGGTACCTTGGCAACAACAAATCGAAGTCCCCTCTGTGTCTGGATTCCTTCTTTCTCAAACAGGGACCACCCTGTGCCTGGGAAGCCTGTGGAAATTCCCTTGAATGACAACAAAACATGCAGACCCTGAAGGGCCGGGCACACCCCTCAGTCCTCCAAGAGGGCAGAACTCTCCACCGAGCCTGTGAACATTGGCCCAATCCTGGCCAGCCACATCACCTCCTGCCTGCCAGGACTCCCCTGAGACACATAGCATCCAGCCTGTCTAAGCAAAAAGGACCCCAGGGCACAGAGGAAACCCCGTGGCTGGGGGGACCACCCTAAGGCTGGTGCGGGAGCTCAGGTGACCAGGGTCATAAAGCACAGCAAGGTTGCTGATGACCACGGCGGTTCCACAGGCAACTGATTCTAGGCATCACAGTGGAATGAGGCACTGATCTTGGGGTTCACCAGGCCTCACACACTGAACCACAGGTGAGGATCACCCACAATCCAAATTCACACGACCAAAACGCTGAGCTGGAAAGCTTTGCCTGCCAGGTCACTCCTGGTGGTGTTTTTTCAAGTGGAAAAGCCAGGATCCTAACAAATGTCTTTGAACAAGAATAGACTTGCCCTGGGGCTAGAAACTGAACCTTCGTTTTCCCATCTGTAGAATGGGCACATCTTAGCCAACCTTGACGGGGCTCCTGGGAAGAAATGGCATCTGCAGCCTCGGCAGACGGCAGGGTCTGCTGCTGGGGAAGTGCCCAGCGTATGCTCGTGGCTGTTGCTATTACTGCTGCTCTGGTGATCACTATAACCTGGTGACCACTGACACTGAGCACTCAGCACCCAGGAGCTTTCTCAGCTTCTGTTCCTTCCACCTCAGGGTAAGGATTCAGGATGCATGCTCCCATCTTGCACAGCACCTGCCAATCCATGCCTGTGCAATTTCCTCAGCAAATTCACAGGCACACCCCATATGCTGTTAGCTCACGTCCGCAGGGACTGCGTGGTGTGATCCGAGGTGGGACACCTTCTCGTCCCCTTGACATGCCCACAGCTCTGAAATCCTCTGCCCAGGCCTTTTAGAAGCTGAAGCCTGCCTTGCCTGCTCCAAAACCCTGGCATCTCCGGCCCCTGGCCTCTGCTCGTCCCGGATGGGCAGTGGAGTGTCTCCTTGGAGAACGATGACAGCCCTCCCTTAGGAACCTACAGCGGTGACCTTGGGCGTCAGACGGCAGGGCAGCCTGGGTGGGGACAGGACCCGGGGTCAAAGGGAACGCCGTTTAGAGCCTCACCTGCATGATATTCACGAGCTGCTAGACCTTCGGCAAAGAGGTCATCCTGTCCTCATCTGTAGAATGGGATGCTAACACAGCCACACAGAGTCCCTGATGCAATGCCACGAAAAGCCACGACAGTGACTTGTTGGACTTGTGTGAATGGACGGCTTCACAGGATGCCAACGAATGAATGAGCTGGCACAGGGTCTCGGTAGGTGGCTGCCCCGTGGAGATTCCACCGTAACACGGGTTGGTCTTTTTTTTTTTTTAAAGATTTATTTATTTTTATTGGAAAGTCAGATATACAGAGAGGAGGAGAGACAGAGAGGAAGATCTTCCATCCGATGATTCACTCCCCAAGTGGCCACAACAATCAGAGCTGAGCTGATCCCAAGCCAGGAGTCTCTTCCGGGTCTCCAACGCGGGTGCAGGGTCCCAAGGCTTTGGGACCTCGACTGCTTTTCCAGGCCACAAGCAGGGAGCTGGATGGAAAACAGGCTGTCAGAATTAGAACTAGCCCATATGGGATCCTGGTGCATACAAGTCGAGGACTTTAGTCACTGGGTTACCACACCGGGCCCACGGGTTGGTCTTCAGATTCTGATTGGGTGAGCATCCTTGAAGCCCCTGTGGCAGCTTCACACGAGAGAGAGCCCACCAGGGACTTGGGGAGATAGTCTTCAGATATTTCCTGGTGAGGCCCGGCACTTACCTGCCTGTCAGCGCCAGTGCAGAAGATGCTTGCCACACCAGGGTTGACTTGCAGTTTACAAACATGCAGACAGCTCAGGGGCTCCTGGGGAACAAGCAGGCAGCGGGGTGAGGTTGGCACTGAAACCATTTGAAGACCAGGATGGAAGGAACTGGGTGATTAATCAGCAGGTGTGGATGTGCAGGGCACAGCAGCTGGAGCCACAGCCATGGATGCCACTCATCAAGAGCCCAGCCTGGGTCAGGGAGGGCAAACACGGGAAAGGATCCTGGGTTTGGGTACAACCCACCATTCGTGTGCTTGCTGAGAGAAGCACTATGCCGTTGTCCTGGACCTGTCACAGTGCCTAGTGTTCCTGTCCCAGTTCCACGGGCTCACCTCTGGGTCTCCCCATCTGTTGGACCAGGATTGCCCCCAACCCTCCTGATCCCCAAACCTTCACATCCACTTTCCTACAGGGGTGTGGCTGTGGGCATGGCACTGGGCATGTGCCAGGGATGTGTGTGTACTTTCCAGTCTCTCAGATGCCTACCCCCATCTGCACACAGTACCCCTGCCCAAATGTTTCACACACCCCCTCCCAGCTGTGCCCCCCCCCCCCCCCCCCCCCCCCCCCCGCACATCAGGCCTACACCTGCCACACCCACCCAGAGCCTCCCCACCCCCTGCCTCCCCGCAGCTGAGCAATGAACCTTGTAAGCGCTGAGGCCCCAGGCAGAGGGGACAGCAAGCTCATCTCCGGAAGCCAAGCCTGTTTATTTGCATGGCGTGCATTTGTCTCCAACTGTTTTATCCTCCCCCTGAGCCACTGGATGAGTTCTGAGTTCTCTGCCCACACTGGGAGACCAGCTCGGCACCAAGCACGCATATTCACAGAAGCCCAATATAGACTTCCAATTATCTTTTAATTTCACTCCTGTCTTCATTTGTTCATTTCACTTTTTCCAAACAGGGACTTGGAGGAAGAGAAGCCATAATTTATGGAGTTTGAAGTCAGCTAGTGGGAGCATCGTGTTCACCTGCCCAATGTCATGAGCCTCAGGGTACAGCCGAGTACTTGCTTCCCAGCCCTGGCAGAGGAGAGAACAGTTCTCAGGCCCCCAAGTCCCAACTCTTCTGCTCTCTGCGCTTTCCCAGTCTATGTATTTTCTTGGCTTCCTGGTATTTGAGACCTCTTTGACAAAAGGGAATACTGCCCCAAAGATAGCCCCGGGGGGGGGGGGGGGGAGACCTATCAGGCAAAGCAACCCATCCCCCAACACCTGCTCCTGGCAGCTTTCCAGGATCTGACACTCTGGTTCTGCATTCACCACCCCAGGCCCAAGTAGCCAACATCTGAGACAGTCTAGAACCGCCCCCCACCCCGAGATTATGCAAACCAGCTGAAGCTGCCTATCCTACCTCTGCCATTGCTTCCTGGCAAGCACAGTGCAGGGCGCCCCTCACTCTCCCCCTACTTCCAGACTGCTGTCTTCTGATTGGCCCTGCAGCACTGCTGTGCCCCTCCTCCTAAGGACTGCGAGTAACAGTAACAAGCTTCTCTCCTCCATTCCCCTCCCTGCCAGCCCTTCCAGACCTAAGACAGTAACACCTGCAGTTTTATCATGGCTTGTATTGATATTTTAAAAGGCAGGATCACAGGCAATGTCAGAGATATTCCATCTGCTGGTTCACTTCTCCAAAGGCCCACAGCAGTCAGGGTTAGGTCAGATGGAAGTCAGACCCCTAGAATGTCGTCCAGGTCTCCAACGTGAGGTGGCAGAGACCCAAGTTCATGAGCCATTACCGGCTGCCTCCCAGGGCATGCATTTATAAGAAATTGCATTGAAAGCAGTATGAGGACCCAAACAAGGCACTACAATACAGGATGCAGGCGTTTTCTGCTGTAGGAACATAGGTCCCTCGGGGCTGGGGCTGTGTCCTCCTTCCCCCTCCACTTCCCCCCTGTACCCCAGCCCTGTGCACCCAGGGGCCTCAGTTCTAGTGCAGACTCCTGCTTGCTGGTTTTAACGGGGATAAGCTGGAGGTGCGGACACTACCATGCCTTCACCAGGGGAGAAGCAGCCGCCAAGCCCTGCTGCTTTGGTGGCACGGAGAGGACAATGCCAGGTCACATCTGGCCAAGAGTCTGTCACATGTCCTTCCATCCCAGGGTGCAGGAGTCTTGATGGTGCCCAACCCTCACAGCGGTGGCCTGGCCACTGCCTGGGGGAGCACCCCTTGGGAACCCTAAAACTTCATTTCAGAGGAGGGCTGGGGGCTGTGCAGCCAGAGGGGAGCCTGCGTGCTCCCCTGGGAGATGCGAGGTGCTGAGAATCCCAGCTCTGAACCCCTGGGAATACGAGATTCTGCCCCAATGCCTGGCGCCCTGAACTTTGTTCCTCTCCATTGTTCCCCTTGATTGTTCAGGGAGGGACTGTCCAGCCGCCACCCCGGGAATGAGCAGGGACTTCCGGCAGAGGGAAGGAAAGCTAAGTCATCTTTCATTGGCAGGCCCACTGGGAACCCCCGAGGTGACTTAATGCCAGCTTCAGGACGAGCTTCTGACCTGGTGGTTAAGACGCTGGTGAGGAGGCCCGATTCCTGGCACCTGCTTCCTGCCAGCATAGACCCTGGGAGGCAATGGTGAGGGCTCAAGTCATTGGGGTCCTGACAGCACCCCTGACATGGGAGACCTAAATTGAGTTCTTCAAATAAATTTTGAAGAAAGAAAAAAAAAATTAGAATTTGTTGGAAAACCCGTTCCCGCCTCCCCCTCACACACCCCCTGCACCGCTCCAACCCTTCTCTCTCAGACTGTCTCGGGGTGGAGCCTGGAAACCTGTGTTTCTAAGGAGTCATGTGTTGGTCAGATCCATGACCACCATGACTTTGGCCTTGATGGAGAGAAAAGAACTTGTTCCCGAGTTCCCCCTGGGACAGGTGAGGAGCACGGCCTTACCTAGGAGGTCAGCTGTGGGATGCTCTGGAGCCTGCAAACAGAACAGAAATTCCCAATTATCAGCAGAGTGACCTGGGAGGGCAAGTTGCACAGCTGTAAAATGGAGATGATAGTCGCTTTCGGTCTCTCCAGGGGCTGGGACCTTGAGCGGTGATTTGTCCAGAGCCTCCATGCCACTCCTTTCCAGCCCAGAGTCCCAATTGCTGCTGGTCACTGTCCCTGTGATGCAGGGCCCTTCTGGCCACCCCAGGATTCAAAGCTGAGACCTGGGCTGTATTTGTCCTCAGGAGCTTAGAACCCAGAGGGAGAGCAGATTTCCTACACAGTGCACCTAGCGCTGCAGCCCACATGACAAGGGCTGGACAAAGAGCAGAGAAATGGGGCACCCAAGGGGAGGGAGGTGACTTGGGAGTCACAGGGGCTCCCAGCAGGAAGAGGGATGCTAACCAACCAAGACCCAGAGGTCTGGCCTGGCGAGAAGTTGGCCTGTGCCCCTGCCCAGGGGCGGCACAGCTGGGCATGTGACAGTAAGGGAGACATGGCTGTCCTGAAGCCGGTTGGTGCCTGCAGGACTGTGCACACTGGGGTAGGGTCAAGGTTTCCTCCCAGATCAAGTCTTTACTTCATGTTTCAGAGAGCTTGCGCACATCCACACTCTGCAGCAAGCTCCCTCCCCTGACTTTGGAGTCCCTTGGAGCGCCTGAGCCAGGGAAGGGGTGGGACCAGTCTGTGCCAGGGAGGATCCCCTGCCGAGGGTCACAGTAGCCTGAGGATGCTAACCAGGACAAAGACGGCGAGGGGAGGAGAGCGGCACAGCTAATGTTTACCTAGCTCCAGGACGTGGACTTGGAGCTCAGGCCTTTGCGCCCATTAACCCGTTTTGTCCTTCCTACCACCAAACCCAGTACCACGGTGGCCATTCTTCCCGCTGCACGTAAGGAAATGAGGCACAGAGACACCGAGTCATTTGCCTGAGGTCACAAAGCTGAAGAAGCTAGACCCAAGCATCCCCCCACAACCCTGGGGAGAGTCTTCCCTGGGCCTATGTCTGGCTGGGGGAGGGGTGATTGCAAGTCTTAATCTGTACCCCAACAATGCCAAGAGTTTTCCAGACCACTCTCCACAAAGCAGGGTTTCTCAGCAAACCCGTCGAGCAGGAAATGAGGACAGAGGCGTTGGGCGGCCAGTCAGGTGGCTTGGCCACCATCCCTGGCTCCGGCCTGCCCTGCTGTGTCCCCTACCAAACCATGGCCCCTGTGTGGGAAACTGGGACCTGCAGATCTCAACAGGTAAGGGCCTTCCCTCAGTTAGGTTCCCTGGCTCCACCTGCCCAGGCCTCCCACAGCCCGGCCTCCCAGTCCATTAGATTTGCAAAAGGGAAAACAAAGCACTCACTCAAAACCTAACCACCCCCTGCGCTTCCTGGCATCAGATGACTGCTTGGCAAAGAGCTTCCTCCCCTTGCTGTACCCGCCGGGCACTCGCAACAGCCGACCTTCCCCAGTTTCTGGCTGCAGGGCCAGCTTGAGTGACTGCTTTCAAGTTCAGCCCCTGGGCAGCCCTCACTTCCCAGGGAAGGATCCAGCACTCGCAGGAGGCCAGCCTTTGAGATCTGCTGACCCTGTGGGGTTCTGTGGCCACCCTCTGCCAATTCAAAGTCACCTCGGCTCCAACTCCTTAGCCAGCTGGCCAGAGCCAGCCTACAGCTCCCTCCCACTCCACGCAGCAGGATCCAGGAACTCGTCCCTATTGGCTAATTATTAATCAGATTCTTGACATTCCTCAGCCCCAGGCCTGCCTGAGAAGCATGCTCCCCAGAGCAGAGGCCCAGGACTGGCATTGGGACATGCAGCTGACCGGCAAAGTGGTGCTGTCCGCCGCCGCCCTGGTCATAGTGACAGCAGTCTACAGACTCTACAGGTCAAGGCCTGCCCCAGCTCGGCAGGGGAGTGGCAATGCCAAGACCAAAGCTGAAGAGGAAGAAAAGGGCTCCAGGCAACCTGCTTTTCAGGGGGCTCCTCCAGGAACGCTGCAGACAGAGCCGAGACGCCGTCCACGGAGGGTGAGCCAGGGAGCCGGAGCTCCCCAGGACTGCAACTGTGAGGACCTGGGAGACCACTGTGTCCTGGCCTCAGGAGCTGCTCCCCGACACAGGAGGTCCCAGAGCCAAGGCTCCAGTGAGGAACAGGGCAAGGGGTGGCCAGACTCGGAGCAGGTGCCCCCGCGCTGCCATAGCCAGGAATCTGGAACAGCTTTTGGAGGTAAGCCCAACCCTCCCCACTGCCCCGGTTATCAAGGCAGTGAACCTGAAAGTGCCCCAGCCAGCCTTGCAACAGCGGCCGTGGGCAGCAGCTGTGTGGGAGGTGAGCCTGCTCCATGGGGGAATGGCAAACTACCTGAGCAGCCAGCACCTGGGGGGCAGGAACCTGACCACCAGCACTGGGTGACTCCAGCGGAAAGCAGTAATGACATGAACCCAAATTGGGTCTTCACCCGCGTGTCAGGGGTCAGCAGAGAAGAGGCCGGGGCCCTCCAGGCCGCCTCAGACATGGGCCTGGCCCTGCACCAGCAAGAAGGCGCTGGTGACACCTCATATACCTTTTCATCCGTGGCACGGGTTCGCATGGAGGAGAATTTCATTCAACAGGTGGAAGGGAAAGGGCTCAGGCTGAAGGGTAAAGTGTACGATTACTATGTGGAATCCACCTCGCGGGCTATGTCCCAGCCGGCCCCCCAGGCTGCAGCCCCGACTGAGGCTCCGCCCCCTGGGCCAGTGCCAGGCGGAGACCGGGCAGATGACACAGAAGGCGGAGTGGAAACAGGCGCCTCCCCGGAGCCTGTACCATCGGGCCCCCCGCACGGCTTCAGCAGAAAGGAGAGTTTTCTTCAGATCGTGGAGAACCCAGAGTTGCAGCTGCAGCTAGACGGCTTTGGGCCCCAGGACCCCCCAACCGATTCACCCAGGAACAGCGAGGAGCCCCAGGTGCAGCTTGTGGCTGGAACCAACTTCTTCCACATTCCGCTTACACCCGCCTCGGCCCCAGACACCCGCCTGGATCTGGGCAATTGCTATGAGGTTCTGACCCTGGCCAAGAGGCAGAACCTGGAGGCCCTGAAGGAGGCGGCTTACAAGGTGATGAGCGACAATTACCTCCAGGTGTTGCGCAGTCCGGACATCTACGGCTGCCTGAGCGGAGCTGAGCGGGACCACATCCTGAAGCGCCGACTCCGGGGCCGCAAGCACCTGGTGGTGGCCGACGTGTGTCCCCAGGAAGAGTGGGGCCGCCTCTATTGCTATGATGACAGCAAGGATGCTTGGCACCTGCTGGCCCACCTGCCCCCTGAGGCGGTGTCCTGGGGCTGCGCTATCTGCAGTCTGTTTAATTACATCTTCGTGGTGTCCGGCTGCCAGGGGCCCGGGCGCCAGCCCTCGAACCGTGTGTTCTGTTACAACCCGCTAACGGGCATCTGGAGTGAGGTGTGTCGTCTCAACCAGGCTCGCCCACACTGCCGGCTGGTGGCACTGGCCGGACAGCTGTACGCCATCGGGGGCGAGTGTCTGAATACCGTTGAGCGCTATGACCCCCGGCTGGACCGCTGGGCCTTCTCCCCGCCGCTCCCCAACGACACATTCGCCCTGGCACACACGGCCACGGCGTGCGCTGACGAGATTTTTGTCACAGGGGGCACACTGCGCTACCTGCTGCTCCGCTTCTCAGTCCAGGAGCAGCGCTGGCGGGCCGGCCCCACGGGGGGCAGCAGGGACCGCACGGCTGAGATGGTGGCGGCCAATGGCTTCCTCTACCGCTTCGACCTCCACCGCAGCCTGGGCATCAGTGTGTACCGTTGCAGCGCCAGCACCCGGCTCTGGTATGAGTGCGCCACTGTCCGGACGCCCTACCCAGATGCCTTCCAGTGCGCTGTGGTGGACGATCGCATTTACTGTGTGGGGCGCCAGCGCACGCTCTGCTTCCTGGCCGACCACATCTCGCCCAGGTTTGTGCCCAATGAGCTCCAGAGCTTCCCAACGCCTCGGGGCACCCTCCTGCCCACTGTCCTGACCTTGCCCATCTCCGATGTGCCTCAGACCAGGGTCTAGCAGCCCCAATGCCAGGCTCCTATTCGACACCAAGAGGCAAGATCGGTGCCCGGCCTGTTCGCTCATGGCTCCGTGGGCAGAGCCTGAATAATTGGAGACCCAGGAATGCAGCCGGCCAAGTGGTGTATCTAGTCTACCCTCCTAACTCGCTATGAGGGGGAGCTCAGAGGAGTCTTGCACCCGTGGTGGGCAGCAGAGCCCACGGCAGCAAACGGAGCTGGGACGTAGGGTCCCAAGGCGGAAGACATCAGCATCTCTCTAAAGAGACAGATGATTGTAACTCTCTCAGTCTTAGGATGGAGGGGCCTCCCCAGGACCCCACCAAGGCTCAGGGGTGCATTGCCTTATCACAAGCAGAGTTCCAAGGGCCTGGTGACCCCAGGGGCCCCTCGGGCCGGTCCCTGTCTGCAGAGGGGTTGGCTCTCCCTGTGAGCCATTTGTGCACCTTCCCAAACCCCAGCCGCTGGGTCACACAGTTGGGAAAATACCCAGGAAGATGGTTCTGGTAGTACCAGGGAGGTGTCTGAGAAGGTGCAAGATGTGCCTGGCCAGAGAAACAGGTGGGTTGAGAAGTAGAATGGCTTGAGCTGAAGCTGCCCGTGGGGCCTCCACCTGGAGGAGCAAAAGGACCAAACCCCGCTTCCTCTCTTAGTACCTGGACCCCTAGAACCCTGGAAGGAAAGGAGTGCCTGTTTTTGTGAGCTCTCTTCCTGCAGAGGTCTGCTGAGGAAACAGATGGTTCCAGCAAGGAGGTCTCCAAAGAGAGAGGGGAAGAGGTGGCCCTACCCCTAGCCCTGAGGCCCACCCATGTGCTCTGCACTGTGCCCATCTCAGAACCCTTCCAGGCAACCCAGCCTTCTTGCTGGGAGCTGGGGAGCCAGCCCCGTGTCACGGGATCACCAGTGTGGCCCCTCAGACAGGAGAGCTGGGAGGAAGGGCCATGTTCCTTGGCCCTCCTGACCCAGGGGGCCTAGTGCAGCCTCCAGGCCTGGGTCCCCCTCACATCAGACTGGTGACTCAGGGAGAGGGGAAGGCTTCAAGTCCAGAAAAGCCCCCCTATATTCTGGGTTGGGGAGGGAGAGACTGGTCCGGTCTCCAGCCACAGCGACCCACGTTCTATCTCCAGCGGGGACACAGATGCAGGAAGGGAAGCAATGACTCTGTCAGTCCTTAGCTGACACCAGAGAGAAGACAGGAGGTGCCTTGAACCTCAGTGTTCCTACCTGGAAAATGGGAAGAACAAATTCCCATCCTTGTCTGCCTTAGGGATCAATGAAAGTACACAAGGAAATGCTTCCCAAGTTCTGGGTGATTTCAACAAGAGCGCATGTGCCTTGCACCTGCTGGGGCTGAGGCTGCAGGGGTAGAAGACACAGGATGAGAGCAACCAAGGGGAAGGTTGGCATGGAGATGAGAGGAGAGGCTGCACGAGGCCACTGTCCCTGGCCTGGCGAGATGAGGCAGCCCAGTTTGTTTCTGTACTGCAGACTGGGAAGCAAAGTCAGTAAAACATGACTCCCCCACCCTGCCCAAAGCCATGTTCAAGCTCAGCATCCACACTCGGATCTAACCCTCCAAGAGACCCAAAGGGATGGGGAGTGTGGGCTCCAGGCAATATTCCATGGCATTGTGACATGGGCAGGTGGCTGCAGGGAGGTATTTGAGAGGAGACCCACACACACTTCCCTGGGGAGCTGGGAGCAGGTGGGACCCAGCAGGTTGCTGGTGAGGAGCCCAGCAGAGGCCAGGACTGTGGCCAGGCTGGGCCATGTTTGGGGATGGCTCCAGCCCAGGAGCTTCTTGCAGACCTGTGGTAGAGACTAGGGGCTGGTTCCAGGAATAGGGTCGCAGAACTCCTTCCAGTCCTCACTGGCTGGCGGGGTTGGCCTTCCTCATGAGAAGCAGACAGAGTTGGGCCTGACTGAGACAGGAAGTGCATGGGGCATCTCACCTACCTCCTGCAGGGTCCCACAGCACACATCATTCACCGAACACTGATGGGCCCTTCCAACAGGCTCAGAACTGTCCCAACGTGGTGTCCCAGGTAGTCACTCCCCACAGCTCCCTGCTGGTGCATCTGTCATCCCTGGCCTGTCCTCTGGATGCAGTCAGGTACATCATGGCCATGGAGTAAGGTGTCTCAGGAGCCCTGGAGGAATACGTAAGGCCGTGCCATCAGGATGGCATCTGCCTGGCGTGGTGAAATCAACAGAATGCATGATTGGCCCCGCCCAATGGAGTTCACATTCCCATAAAGAAAAGTGGGCAATTTTATGAACAAACACAAAACCAAGTAGCATAGAACGTGGGCTGCACTGGGAGAAAGACAAGGCAGGGACGCTGACTAGGTGACCTCTGGGCAACAAGACGCATGGAGAGACGACTGATCGATGACAGATTGGAGCTGCATCAGGAAGGGGAGGCTGGCCCTGCCACCCAGGCGCTTGGCCATGCCAGCAAGTGCCACCTTGGTGTACAAAGAGAGCCCAGCCACCCTGGTTTAGCCTTTGTTGTAAAAGGAAAAAAATGAAGTCACCTTCACATTGACGCACAAGACCCCTTAGGGGCGAAGACAGCGAAGAAAAAACCAGGAGAAAAACAGAGTTGCCCCATGTGGGGACCAGCACCAAGTTCATTCCCAGGACATCAGGGCTTCAGGGTTGCAGGAACTAGGGTTCCACTGGACCTTGTTCAGTGGCCTAGGGTCTGTCGATCTCCTGCCCTTGTGCTGGGAGCAGCGTGGGTGTCACGGGTCCCCTGTCCCTCCTTTTCCGGAAGAGTTCTTCCTTCCACAGCTGCACCATCAGGTTTGGGTTGCTTTCCACTTTAAGCCAACTGTGCCCGTTGTAGAAAAAAAAAATTGGAAAATAGGAAAGGATTTAAAAAAACAACACCTTGCCAATCTTGCCGCCCAGAGGCGTCCCCTCCTGTGGAGCGCGACCTCCGGTCTTCCTCCAGCGTGCAGTTTTCCTTCGGCTTGATTCTTGCCTGGGTGTGATTATGCTGAACACACAATGCCGTGCTTTCTTTGTCACCTAACACTTTAGAATAAGCCTTTGCCGTGTTAGCACAAACCCTCCGTAAACAGCATTTCAATGGTTGCCTGATGTTCCCTCCAGCCGGTGAATGTGTCACGGTGTATTTAAACATCCTCCCTCCTGTTGGGCATGTTGGTTTCTTTCCTTTCTTTCTTTTTTTTTCTGTTGGTTTCCTTTTTTCTTTTTTTTTTAACCATAAATAAAACAGTCTTTGTTTTTCTGTTCCTCACTGGGGACTCCATCAATATTTACAAGAGCAGCCCAGTGGAGGGCCTTGTCTGCAACAGCGGCGTTGTTAAGACAGTCCTGGAGGCCGTGTTGATCCAGGCTGGGGGCCCAGGCCCCCTGTCCCACTGCCCTAAGGAAATGCCCAAGGATGCCAAGACTGCTGGGGTGCAGAGGGGTCACTCCAGGTGTCCCTCCCCTGGTGGAATGCCTGGTCAGACGAGATGGGAAGTAGCATTTGTCTATTGTGGGTTCTTAGACTACGCAATCTCCTATCCATTGATTCACTGATGATTCAACACACCCACCTCACAGGTGAGAAAACTGAGGCTCAGAGTTTAAGAAAATACATCTTAGATAGTACACATCTGAAGATGTTCCATTTCCTTCAAAGTGTTGGTCGCCCCTTGCTTCCCCATGGCTAGGGTTCCACATGCTCCTTCCTTGTGTGCGGGGCTGGGGAGCCAGGATCTGGCATCCGTCCATCTCCTGGCCTCCCCCAGTCCCACCTCCACACCCCTCATGGTACTCTGTATTAGTCCATTTCTTACAACTGTAATGAAATCCCTGTGGCCAAGGACTTGGGCAGAAAGGAACCGGGTTAGGATGTCTGCATCTCCCCGTGAGTCCAGAACTCGGGCCCCGGCCTTGACTCCCAGCTCCAGCTTCCTGTTACCGCCTGCCCTGGGAGCCAGCAGTGATGGCTCAGGCAGCGGAAGGCGTGGGTTGAGTTCCTGGCTCCTGACTTCGGGATCTCTGTGAGCGGCTGGGGAGCGAACCAAGCATTGGGAACTCTGCCTGTTTCTCTGCCAAATAAATTTAAAAACTTAAAGAGGAAAAAGGAGAAGAGGGTTATTTGACTCACAGGTTTGGAAGGCTGAGTCCACAGGACAGCACAGCCCATAGCTCCACATGTTCCATCACAAGGCCAGCCACTGCTGTCTGCTGGACAATCAGCCTCCTCCCACTGAGAGGAAATAGGGACAATGCACTGGACAGGAATTTAAAGTTACCCTTTAATCACTATGCATTGAGGTGATTACTAGTTAATTACAACATCCACCTGCATGTTCCTGAGCAATGAACGGGAAAAGGGAGGGGACAGCACCTCGACCTGAAGTTCAGGGGCAGCTTGGACACCTGCATCCCACTCTAGAGGGTCTAGCCAGCTCTGTGCCTGGTTCCAGCGTCCTGCTGACGTGCACCTCAGCAGACAGCAGACGCCACCCACGAGGGAGACCCAGATGGAGACCCGGACCAAGTTCTTCCTGGTTCAGCATCACCCAGCATCCATGATGGGGAAATCTCTCTTTCAAACAAATGCGATCAATTAATTTTTAAAGCCTGGATGACAAAAGTGTAATCACTGACAATATATTCAATACTGACCCAGGGCACTTGGGGTCCCCCACCGACCCTGAGTGGCTCAGGCATGGGGTTTGTATTTAGGCCTCTGTCATCCCCAGGATTCAGGCACCACTGTGTGCAGCATGCATAACCTTGAGCCAGCTCAGAAGATTTTCTCAGAAAAACAACACCAACCCATCCCAGGTCTGGTGTGGACAACTGGCTTACAGTTGCTCACTTAATTCTTAAATGCAACCCCAGTGATTTCAGTGTTTTACTGATTTACAGATAGTCAGTAGGAGGCAAAGTGAGCTTGAGTCACTAGTCTGAGGCTGCACAGTCCATCAGCAACAGAGCCTATTACAACCCAAATCCACGCCCCACATCAGGGAAGACGAATTAGCTATGAAAACGGGATGTAGGGGACGGGGCTGCCCCATGGGTCGGTGGGCACTCAGGTTCAGTGCTGTCATGAGGGCCCTTGGCTGCCGTGTCCACTGGGGCTTGTTCATCTTGGGTCCCCAGGGTCTGACCCAGGACCCCGCTCAGAGCAGGAGTTTGGGAACTTTTGATTGACAATAAAGGTGGCAAATGTCCCTAGTGAGGCTGCTGTCCACATCCCCTCATGACCTTCCGGGGCCTGAACACCTGCTGGCACTTCGGAAGACTCCCTGGACTGTCCTGCCAGGGGCAGCACCTTGGGAGCGAGAAGTGGAAAATCCAAGTCCTGAGGCCCTCAACATGGCGCACCAGCTCTTGTGTACCTCTGCTGTATAGATTTCCAGTCTTTCCTCGTCCCATTGCACAGACCGAGCTCAGAGAGGTCCCACAGCTGGGACCTCAGTGCTCCCCGCTCCAGGCTTGGGGACATGGGCTCTTCTGCCTCCCCCACACAGGTCCCTCTTTGCTTGTTCCTTATATCTGGCACCGCAGCCTCCACCTGCTGGCCCCAGGAGCTCCTCCTAGAGGCCACGCTGTCCTGATTGGCTCTGCACTCGGTGTCCACAATGGGCGCCATGGCCTGGTTCCCAGGACCCCGTGGTGGGGCTGTGTTTGAAACAGGCTGACTAAAGGCTGGGATGGGGCATTCCTCAGCCCTATCTACAGCCTCACTGCATTGCCCAGCTGAGCTGCCAGCCTGTCTCCTGGAGACCTGGGAACGTTTCCTTTCCCTTCCCACAAGCACCTCCCCTTTTCCACCTGTACTGTACATGAGTCAGGGCAGCAAGTGGCCCTGCAATGTCCCAGTGCCATGTGGCCATCAGCACCTATACTCAGTGCAGAGGCCTCCTGGGAACTGTTGGACAAAACATGACCTGCTCAGCCCTTGAGTGACGTAACACAGGCTACTCTCCTGCGTTAGTCTCAGGTCCCAGCTGGACCAAGCTCCGGTTGCCTTTGGAGGGGACCACCCTGACACCGTCCCTTCAAGGAAGTCACCTCCTGCCAGTGTCCCTGTTCCGCCCCCAACCCCAGGTGTGTTCTTTTCATGAGATCAGAAAGGAGGTGCACTGCCTCTTCCCCCCAGAGCCATCCTCTCTTACAAGGGGCTCCAAAATATGTGTGGAAAGTGCACATTAATAGTCTGTTTTAAAGATTGGACTTCTTTCACTTGAAACTCAGAGAGAGAGAGAGATCTTCTATCGGCTGATCATCCCCCAAACGTCCACAAAGGCCAGAGCTGAGCTGATCCACAGCTGGGAGCCAGGCACTTCTGTGGGTGCAGAGGCCTAAGGACTTGGGCCATCCTCTGCTGCTTTCCTAGGCCACAAGCAGGGAGCTGGATCAGAATTGAAATCCCCTGGAACCGGAACCGGCATCCCTACAGGATACCAGCACTGCAGGCAAAGGATTAACCTGTACGCCGCTGTGCTAGCCCCAGAAAATGCATATTGTAGAACAACTCATGGACTTCAAACCTTTTGTACCAAAGTAAGTCATCTTTTTGTTGTTTTTGTAAAAAAATAAAATAAAATAAAAAGGATGTGTTTCTTTACTGGAAACAGTATCAGAGAGAGATTTTTCATCCACTGGTTCACTCCCTAAAAGGCCATAACTCCCAGGCTGAACCAGCCTGAAGCCAGGAGCTCCTCTGAATCTCCCACGTGGGGAGCAGAAGCACAAGTAGTTGATTTGTGCTGTGCTGCAGCGCAGGCACGTTATCAGGGAGCTGGATGGGAAGCAGGGCAGCTGGGACTCCAAGTAGCACTCGGATATGGGGTGCTGCTATAGCTGCGTTGTGAGCAGTAGCTTAACCCACTGCACTACAACCTTGGCCTCATTAACTTCTCGTTTACATCCATTTCTCTGCAGATCCTGGGAGGATCAGCCTCAGAACTTTACACCACAGACAGCCGCCACGCTGGCCCCAGCTCTCTCTCCTGAGTCCCGCATGCTCCCACATGGCATTCGAACCAGCTCTGGTCTCTGTCTCAGGCTCCGGTCTGAACCATCTTAATACTTCTACAGGGAGGACTCACTGAGGAGTACAGCAAACACACCCACAGTTGCTCCTAAGAGCTTCTAGAATTTTGCCAACACTACACACGTGTGATGGGTCTTTATTTGTAATGAGTGTCAAAGTGAGATGGCTTCGGTGTATTTGAGAAAACAGTTTATCTTAAAAGATGGTTGATTGTTTCTCCTGTGATTGTGTTAATGGGTTTATATTCAGCAGTCTCCGCTCTTAGGATGATGTGAAGGTCAGCTTTCCCCTGACCCTGATTTGAATTACAACACACTCTGGATTAATTCATTTAGAAACAACACAACACAAAAGCTGCTACTGCAGAATATGATCTGAGAGACCCCAGGTCAGGCACCAACCCCATGCTGGAGTCAGGTGTTTAACTGTTGGGATGGTAGCTAGTCACGGTCAGAGACCAAGCTGGGTCTTCTACCCATTAGCTTTCACTGCATAAGCCTGGGACTGCTCTCCCAGACCAGGCAGTGGGACGTGTCAGGGGAGTGGTGGAAACTGGGGCAGTACTGACCTCAGGAAAACCTAGGCATGTCCTCAGTCCAGGCTACCTGAAAGCTATACATCGATGGGGTTTGGCACTGGGCTACAGTGACACCGAGGTCCTGTGTGGGACAGCGAGTCTGGGCACCAACTGTTCTGTAGCTGATCTAGTCCCCTGCTGATGTGCCTGGAAAGATAGTAGGTGATGGCTCAAGGGCTTGGTCCCCTGCACCCACGTGGGAGACCTGGATGGAGTCCCAGGCTCCTGGCTTCAACCTGGGCCTGCCTGGACCATTGCAGCCATTCGAGAAATAAACCAGCAGATGGATGATCTCTCTTTTTTTTTTATCTATTTATATCTCTGTAATTGTACCTTTCAAATGCATAACAAATAAATCTCATTTAAAGGGTGCCATTGTGACCACCTTAAAATGCACAAGTCAGGGTCTGGAGCAATGGCCTGGTGGCTAAATCCTCACCTTGCACACCCAGGATCCCATCACTCCACTTTCCATTCAGCTCCCTGCTTGTGCCTGGGAAGATAGCGGAAAATGGCCCAAGGCCTTGGGACCCTGCAACCATGCAGGAGACCTGGAGGAAGCTCCTGGCTTCTGGCTTTGAATTGACTTAGCTCTGGTCATTAGTCACTTGGGGAGTGAACCCGCAGATGGAAGATCTTTCTGTCTCTCCTTCTTTCTGTAAATCTGCCTTTCAATGGAAAAAATTTTTCAGTGCAGTGTTCAGTGGCAATGGACCCACTTACCATGCATACCTGTTTATAGTGAAGTAATCTCAGCAAAATATGTCATTGGGAATGCAGAGAAGCCCAGGGCAGTAAAAACCACTCCCACCCAAACATAACCAATGACTGCTCTTACCCTGGGCATGCGTTGTACCACCCCTCTCCCCTGTCAGCATACTGTGGCAACTTCTGCCAACTGAGCTTAGGCTATAGCCTCACTGCTTCTTTCTATGTGAAAAGCACCCATTACATCTCATTGCCCACATTAGCTGCTTGCAAGTGTGCAGCTCAGTGACAGTTGGGGCATCCACACTGTTGTGCAACCACTGTCAGTATTCACACTCCCTCAGGGAACTCCCTCGTGCCTGCCCTGGGGAGGTGGGGCAGAGTTCTCTTTCAGTCTAAAAACACCTGTCTAGGATGCAGCAGGTCTACTTCAGCAGTACAAACACTGAAGGAGGCACCCAGAGCAGAGACAGGCTTGTTCTCATTCACCCCATGGAGTTCTGCGAACAGTGGGATGCTTGGGGCAAGAGAATCCGACTGACTATTAAAAAGACACTAACATTCCCTCATTACCCCAGGGAAAGACAAAAGCAAAAACCACTCTCTAGTCTGCATTTCCTTCAAGCTCACAATACATCAATCACTCCGGGTGCTCTGACAAAAACGCAGTTTGGAAACAGCCAAGGTTTAAAACATGGTAACGACCGTGTTACACTGTGAATCCTCAACACGCAATTAGCAGCTCTTCGAGCATGGTGGACCCGAGGGCGATAATTACGCAGTCACAGTCTTTCCCAATGTGTGTCACCCAAGGACAGGGACCATGCTACCTGGGGCGTGGAGCTGCAGGAGCACAGCGCTGTGAGACGGACAGGGAGGGCTGCCGGGACGGTAGAGGGGGCACCAGGAAGTCCAGGGGACAAGAGATCAGAGAGGAGAGTGGCAGCTGGTGAGGCTGCGCAGCCCAGCAGAGGCACAACCGTCCCTCTTCCATCGAGGCATAAGGGTTATAGTTGCGAAGGGCTGGGCATGTTGCATGAGGAAAGCCAAGGAAGACACAGGTAAATCACAACGTGATATCCCAGCAAGTTAGCGCGATCCTCGTCCTTCCCTGCCATGACAATGAGTGACAGGGGACAACTTCAGATGATTTCTCAGGATGCTTTCTCCAAACAGATGGCATTTACACTGGAAAATGACAGGTGAGAAGCACCCAGGGGAAGGAGGGGTTTGGAAGATTTGAGAGAGAGAGAGAAACACAAAAGGAAGAGCATCTGGGGGAGCAGACCCAAAAACAAGGTCCCCACATGCCAGCATAGGAGAAGGTCACCGTGCAGGAGGTCAGGGGACAAGTGCAGGGCAAGGCCAGGTCACACAGAGCTTTGCATATAAAGAATTGGGATTGCATTCCCAGTATGAGAGGCCTCAGAGTATCTTGTCTGCTTTACTTCTTATGACTAACTTACATAAGTCTTGAGCATATACAGTGAGTTCTCATATTTGGTTCGTTCTCTCTCTCTCCCTCTCCATCTCTCTGTCTCTCCTCTCTTTAATTTGAAAGGTAGAGAGATAGAACAAGAGGAATGGACAGAGGGAGAGCTCCTCCAGCCCTGGTTCACACCCCCAATGTTGCAACAGCCTAGGAAGTCGATTCTGATCTCCCACGTAAGTGACAGCAAGGACTCAAGAACTGAGACTGTCACTCATTCTCCCGCAGCTGCCTTCCAGGGTGTGCGTTGGCAGGACGCTGGAATTCGGAGAGGAGTTGGGACGCAAACCCAGGCACTCTGATATGGAGGGTGGCAGTTCCACGCGACATCTTCATCTGCCCCTGGTCTCTCTCATTACCAACAGGTTGCGTTCCCATCCTGCATCAGCGTTAAGGAACGATGTGGAAACATTGGCCTAGTGGCCCTGGTCCCCTGACTGTAAGGTTTCTACTGTTCCCCTATGTCGTTCTCTGCTCTCTCAAGGGAAGTGGCTGTGTGCAGCTCTCATGGGGAGAGCAGAGACAGTCTGGCTGTTCTAGAACATCAATGACTCTGCAGTCTACCTTAGGCAGGACCTGTCTGTTCTCCCCCACTGATAAACTCACCCATCTTCCACTTACATCGATGCAGACACGAAGACCTCAGATGTTTTTGTTCTTGGGTTGTAACCCAGCACTACGCTGTGAATTTTGCTGCTCCAATGCTGCCAACTTTGGTCACTGAGAGTCCTTGCAATGGACTTAGGTGTTCCTGTCCTGGTCAGCTTCCTGCTGCTTTAACAAAACTCTGGTACTGATCAAGAAGGGATGGCCAGCACTCCCAGCTCAGCAAGTGGTACCATTACAGTGGGAGTGTGTGCAGAAGAGACCCCACGCGAGATGAGAAGCCAGAAGGAACAGAGGGGTTGTTCTGACTCACCCAGAGCTACACCTCCCAGAGCTCATCACCCCGTCACTTCCCACCTCTCCTATCGCCACCTGCACAAGTGGGACACACCTGTTTCAGCCAGAGCAGTGCCTTTGGCAGCTCCCCATCACAGATGTTGCCAACTCACAATCCCTGCCCAGCCCAGCTATCAGCAATTTCTTCAAGGAGCACCCCAAGAGTGACACTGTTGTGGAGAGAGTCAGCGGATGGCAGGCCCAAGTGGAAGCCAAGATACCAGCTGGGAGGATCTGGTGCCTACACGGGCCGCAGGGCAGTGAGGTCTTCCCTCATCCGCATCCTGTGTGGTGTTTCATCATTTACAACCAGGAGCCCTGCCCAGGAGCCCTCAGCCACGCTTGCCTGTGACCACCTCAGAGGGCTTCGAGAAGTCCCAGATGGGCCATTTTATTTCGCCACCCCCTCCTCTGTCATAGAGCCTCACCCATCCAGAAATGGTGGCTGTGGATAAAATGCCTGGAGACAGGGTGGCAGGAGGTGGCCGCGTACCCATTAGCCTGAGACCCACAGGATACAGCTTGGTTTCCCTTGCTCTGAAGATAACAGACGCCATACCTCCCCAGTGCATATGCATGTGCACACACACTCACACACACACACACACACTGCCTGGACCACCTGGTTCAGCCCAGTTCTGGGCCAAGGCTGACCTAGACTGACCCACAGCTCATTAACCACCACTCATTGGAACGTATTAGCATGGGACATGATGCCCCTGCCAGCCACCATGAAAAGAAACAGATCGCAGACAGAATAAAAAGCGTTGTTGGTTATATTCCAGAAACTACCACTATTCTACCTATTTCCCAGGAAAATGATGAATATTCCTGCCCTTATTAGAGTATTCCTCTCTTTCATTCAAATACACCTCCCCCTTCATTAACCAACACTCTGAATGTGAAACTCAGCTCAGAGGCAACCCCTGCAAGCAGGTTCTGTTAGATAGGAAGTTAGAAGTCAGCCAATGTTAGGGGCTGCTGTTGTGATGAAGTGGCTAAATCTACCACCTGCAATGGTAGCATCCCAAACGGACATGGTTCATGCTCCAGCTGCTCCCCTTCCAGTCCAGCTCCCAGCTAACGCGCCTGGGAAAGCAATAAAAGATGACCCAAGTGCTTGGGCCGCTACACCCATATGGGACACCCGGATAGAGTTTCTGGTTCCTTGCTTTAGCTTGGCCCAGGCTTGGCTGTTAGCACTCAAAGGAAGTGAATGAGAAGATGGAAGATCTCTTTTCCTCTCTAACTCCAACTTTTAAATCAATCAATCAATCTTTAAAGAAAGAAAGAAAACGAGACAATGTGTGAGAGAGGCCTACAGAAAGCCCACGTACTATGGGAAGGAGAGTAGCAGCTTCTAGAAGCCTCAAACACACCTTGGAAGCAACCCAGTATTTTATGCTACAAAGTTCTGCCCAGACCCCAGCTTTTTAAGGTATCCCAGTCTTCCCAAGAAACTGTATAGAATGAAGCCTTTTTGCCTGGTGGCATTCTAAGTCTTTTGATTTTTGACCACAACAAGTAATATGTTTTCCATTGCAACTCACTGTACAATGTTTATATATTTGATTGAAGCAAATGTATCTCAAAAAATAGGTAATTACCATTACTGTCTGTGATATTTGATCTTTTCTTTCTTGCTTTAGATATCAGGTTGGAACAACTAAAACCAAAATCCTTCTTGCAGAAGAGAACCCTCTTGGGCCCATGTCAGGTGGGTTTCCCAGCCTGGTAACACTGCGCAGTGAAATCTTGGGAGAAGTTCTGCTCCCTGCACACCCAGAGACCCTTTGCACAAGTGAAGGAGACGGATGGCAGAGACACAGAGGGAAGAACTGGACCACATTCCTTTATAAGTCCCAGCCTGCGGGCTCATTCTCTCCCGAGATGGCCACCTGGTCCAGCAAGTGTATGCCTCTTCCCTCAGCGCTCACCTCTTTGCTGAGCCACCTGCTTGCCTGGTCAGGCGTATTCTCACCAACAAACGATGTCCCCTTGCTTCCCTCAGTCAGAATGGCTGGCATTCTTCCTCAGATTCTGTCCTGACATGTTTTCCGCCCCAGGAAGCTTGCCTCCCTTGCTTCCCACTCCTCTAGCTCACGTCTGAATTCCTTCTGTTGCAAAGACACGACCCTCTGTTGTGGCCATCTCCGCCAACAGCCCCACTCAGTCTGTGGACTGTGCATCTTCGCGTTCTCGGTAAACACCTGCGGCTCGCTCTCCGTGTGCTCAGACTCCCTCCCAAACTGTTTCTTGAAGCAAAGTCAAGGACTTCGGCACCGGGCCCTAGTCAACCCAAAGCTGGGTCCTTCAAAGACAAGGGACAGATTCAGCTCATGGCTGTGGTGATTCAAGCTCTGTGCTCGCAAGACACCAGTTGGCTGCACAAAGGAACACCAGCAGCAGGCTATTGGGGGCGCCAGGGTAACCCACTTAAGAAAATAAAATGTTTGCAAGTTTTTCTGCCCGGTTCAATTGCAGAGAAACAATTAGTGTGCTAATTAAAAGGGAGTCTTATCTGTTTGTTAAAGTGGGCCCAGCAGGACCTGTGGTTGGCAAGATGTGGCTGGCAAAGCGTTGGCAGTTCTGTGGTGCAGAAAGAAGCCATTCTCATTTCTCATTGAATGTTTAACAACGCAGGTGCCGGACGGCTTTGGCGACCCTCAGTTCCATGGATTCCCATTAGTGAGTTTGGCAAGCACAGGCTAATCAACACTCCCACGTCCCCACTCAAAGGAGTACGAATCTGTAATCCATCTCCCAGCCTGGCCTGGCTGCAGTTTGCTTTGCTCCATAAAGGACAAGTCTGATGCTCAAATTAACAGCAGAAACAAGCCCTCAGAAGGGACCATTTAACCCACTTTAGAGAAAACATTGTTTGCAAGCATTTAGGACCGTTTGCATACAGTGAGCATGCTAACTGCAGAGGAGTTCTTCTTGGCTCAGTTCGCTGGCATCCGCACCCGTCCTGGAAGTGGAGGCCGCAGCAGTTGGCTGAAGCAGTTGCCTGTGTACAGACTTCTAAATCATTCTCACTTGGCCTCCGTTTCTGCATCTGTGAAATGGGGTGAGATCTAGCTAGGGTTGCCACAAGGCCTTCGTGACACGTGAGCTGACAACCATAAAGAGAGCTAGATTCAGGTCGGCTTTCCCACAGATTTGGCCATGGAAGAGAATGGACGTCGGGCTGAGCTACTGATGGGGCCGGGGGCATCCTGTCCACTCTGCCAGCAGCCACCATGCTTGGGAAATGAGAACAGTGTCTCCTTTCTGGACTCAGCTACCAGAGCAGAGCAGAGTGGGCTGGGAGTGCGGGGACTTCTGGGTTCTTGTCTCTGACACATGAAAGAATTGAGGGCAAGGTGTGTGAAAGGCTAGAGGCAGGAGGGGCACACTGGCCCAGCAAAGGGCATACTCAGGAGGGGCTGAGGGCGCACTCAAGCCACGGTCCCCGTGGTATAGGTCTCTCTTTATGGGATCTTGAGGCCTGGGAGCTGGTGCTTAGGGCTGAGTTTTCCAGGAAGGCAAAGGGACTTCCAGGAGTTGAATGAATTCAGGTGACTGCCGTTTTCTGGTCTTTTTAGGAAGTCTCCAAAGCATCATGGAGTCAGGTACATGATGGAGCGGGAGGTCATTTGATGGGTCTTCCGCCCCGCCATAGGCTACAAGTTACCTTGGTCAGCAGCCAGCTCAGATACCCCCAGTGGCTCCAATTCCAGGTGACCGCTTTGCTCTAACAGTGCTTTGGAGTGACCACTGGAGGGGCGGAGTCATTAGCAGCCTTGGGGGCAGGTGTGGTGACATAGTCCCTCCTGCTCTTTGATCCTAGACTCTCTTCCTACCTACACCAAAACACAGCTAAACTTCAAATGCCTCCTGCCAGATGCAGTCAAGCAGTTAACCCGGTGGTTTTAAGCTTTTATTTTAAGCTTTTATTTCTTTGCTTGTTTATACTCTCTTAGGACCTGTGATTGAGAGCCTGTGAAGTAAATGGATAAAAGACTGACTAACAGGAGAAATGGCACGCAATTTTTATTAATATCTATATATGTAAGAGTTCACAGAAGGCCTTAGCGCAGTAGCCTAGTGGTTAAGGTCCTCACCTTACATGCACTGGGAATCCCACATAGGTGCCAATTCATGTTCTGGCTGCCCCAGCTCCCTGCTTGTGGCCTGGGAAAGCAGTTGAGGACGGCCCGAAGCCTTGGGAACCCTGCACCCATGTGGGAAACCTGGAAGAAGCTCCTGGTTCCTGGCTCCTGACTCCAGGTTGGCTTAGCTCTGGCCATTGTGGCCACCTGGGGAGTAAATCATCAGATGGAAGATCTTTGTCTCTCCTTCTCCCTGTAAATCTGCCTTTCCAATTAAGTCTTTTTTTTTTTTTAAGTTCACAGAAAAGTAAAAGTTAAAGAAGTAATTGAACTTGCAGACTTACATGAAGGAACTTCAAGAAGTTTATGGAAAGCTGGAATTAAGATAAGCTTATTTTGGTGCAAAAAATGTCAAAATCCATACAGATGAGACATTTTCAAAAGCTTCATGGAAAAAAAAATACTAGGAACCAGGTTGTGAGAAAAGAGCTGGGAGATATATGGGAAACTAACGAAGGAGATGGGCTGCCCGTGCTAAGTCCTCTTGGCATCAACCGCCCATCTCTGATGCAAAGTGTCTCCGTTTCTCTCCTGGAACAGGAGGAAGGAAGAAGGACGCATTCCTTGGAGGAACTTACACCTGCTTTTAGGCGACTCTCTTCCACGGCTCAAAATGATGCATGTGTCATAGTGGCGTATTTGGGGTGACACATCCTGATCCCCTGGAATTCTGCAGGTAACTCCCACGGGGGGATTAAGCAGTCAGTGAGACAGGGGTGGGCGAGCTGGAGTGTTTGCCAGCTCTGCATCCTAACCTTGGCCTTCACCTACATGCTTACTCTCCAAGGGTACATCTGTGTGTCCCCTGGGACCTGGAAGGAGATGTCAAGATGGAAACAGGGAAGGCAAACTCTGCCTGGAGGGGCCATAAACATCCCAGAAGCCTCCACTCATGCCAAGATGCCACCCCACCTGCTATTCAATTAAGGCACCATCTCCTATCTCATAAAATACACTGGTAGCAGGAAAAGGGTCCTCCTTGACCTTTGGCCAGGCCTCCTCTCCCTCTGTCTCCTCACTGGCTCCTCCCAAATCCAGTCATGGTGGGTGTCTCTCCAGCAGGGTGGCCACACTCATGCATGAATGTCAGTCCACACACTCCATCTCCTCGAATCAGTCCCACTCACGCGTGTACTCTGCAATGCCTCTGCTGTGAATTCCTACCTTGGCAGGAACGAAGATGAGATGAAGACAGATCTACCGAGGCCCCTGTCGGAACCACAACAGGTGAGGTCTGGAGTGTCACTTGTTGAAGGGGCCGCCTGCCCGGGTTCTCCTCCCACTGAGCTTTCCCACTGACCATGGGGCATGACCCTGAAGCCGCTCCACAGACCTCTGTCAGGCCAGACAGAAACTGTTCCTCTCTCCATGCTCGTTCCACACTTATGAAGCACGCTTTCCCAAACACCATTGTTTTAGGCCCTGCAAAAAAACAAAGAAGTCCATGAGGGGTGGGCTGGCACAGTGGGGCAGGATGTGCAGCCAGCAAAACAGAGGGGAGGGACAGAGTGCATAAGCAGACACCTTGAAAAGGATTTGGAGTAAAACACTTTAGTTAGTCAAGGATGGGACAAATTCAATGGAGGGTGGGTATAGGGCTCTTTCCTGCTGTGGGTTCTGGGAACCAGGGCAAAATATTCCCTAGAGCTCCCCACCTAAAGGGTGAAGGAGTTGGGGTATCAACTCATCACCCCGGTTAGTCATGGCCTAAAAGAAGTTTCCAGGCTGGAGAGGAACAGACTGAACTCCCTGGGGAACTTCTTCCTGTCTGCTCCAAAGGGCAGCGCCACACTGACACCTGAAGAATGGCTTCAGGCAGCTCCCCAAGGCAGGGAAAGGTCCAGGGGCGTGGGCAGAGGAGTCGCTGGTAGGCAAGGGGGGCACCGGCTCCAGGGGCTTCAACTCTGTTGCTGATGCTTCTCTCCCTCCACTCGCTTTCTGGGGATGCTCGGGAGGGAGAAGACAGAGGCAAGAGATTACACCTGCTTTCATTTCAAGGCTGCAGGGGAGTTACAAACTTCCCACATACATGCTTTTTCTAAATTATTTTTCATAAGATTAGTGACAGAATACATCACCACCACCAACTCATCAGTGCGTATTCTCTGCAAATGAAAACGTTCTGCCGCCACACACAACCACAACCCAACCACAGAGCTCAGCTGTTGACACTAACGCGTCCCAACTACACAGCACAGCGACCCCTGGTGGTCGCAGCAGTGCCCTCCATCGCAACACCTTCTAATCCCGGCAGTCCCACCTCCCATCCAGCTCCCTGCTTGTAGCCTGGGAAAGCAGTCAAGGACAGCTCAAAGCTTTGGGATCCTGCACCCACTTGGGAGACCTGGAAGAGGTCTCCTGGCTCCTGGCTTCAGATCAGCTCAGCTCCAGCTGTTGTGGCCACTTTGGGTGTGAACCAGCAGGTTAAGATCTTTGCCTTTGTCTTGCCTTGGTCCAACCCCACCTGTGGTGGACACATGGGAGATGACCCAGTGCATGTATGTGCGTGTCTACATCTCAAATAAACAAATAAAAGTTTTTTTGGTAGAAAAAAAACTTTCAATTTATTGCTTTTTAACATAATACACATTTTCCAGAAACTTTTCAATAATCCTTACATGCATGGATTTCAAACTTTTTGCTTCAAAATATACTTGCTGTTTAATTTTACCTTCTGTAAACTTTCTGAAGGTCCCGTTATATTTTGCAGAATGTTCTCGATGTGGATTAGTTGATGCTTCCCCAAAATGAGAGTTAAGATGTGCACTTTGACAAGAATTATTACAGAGATGGGTTTTGTGGCATTGCGAGCCAAGCTGCTGCCCGCAATGCTGGCATCCTGATCAGAGCTCCAGTTCAAACCCCAGCTGCTCTGTTTCCCATCCAGCTCCCTGCTAGTGCACCTGCAGAGGCAGCAGAAGATGGCCCAAGTGCTCGGGCCAATGCACCCATGAGGGAGACCTGGGTGGAGTTCCAGCCTCCTGGCTCTGACCTGCACCCACTCCGACAGTTGTGACTATTTGGGGAAAGAACCAGCATTTGGGGGCTCTTTCTGGCTCACTCTGTCACTGTCCTCTGGAGATAACTAAAGACTTCTCACAAAAATACTCGGTATTTTCTCGTTGCAGCCCCAATTTTCATTCGTCTTATTCCCAGTGATGTTGTTCACCTGGTTAAGGTAGCATTTGCCAGGCTCTCTGATGCAAAGTTCCTCTTCTTAGAATTACCAAAACTTCTGTGTCAAGGTAGATTGAGGCCTTGTGCATGTCCTGTTCCTCTGCTACTTTGAGTGCCCGCTGGTAATTTCTTGGCAGAATGAACCAAGATAATCTAATATGAATTTTAAAATTTATTACTTACATGCTGACAGAGAGAGATCACCCATCTTCCGGTCACCCTCAAATGCCGGTGACAGTAGGACCGCACCAAGCAGAAGCTGAAGGCCACCACTCCATCCAGGTCTCCTGCGTGGGCAGCAGGTGGCTAAGCACCTCAGGCACCACCTGTTGCGTCCCAGGTATATGTCAGCAGGAAGTTGCAATGGAGAGCAGAAATGGGACTCGAACCCAAGCACCCCAATACGGGCGACATGTGTCCCTGGCAGTGCCTTAACTGGTGCACCTACAGGTTATGCCAAGTATGACTCATGTTGGTGATCAAATGGCTCCAGGTAAGCCCTGATCTGAGTGTGAGGGTGTTCGTTGCTGTGGGAGTGGTGCTACTTCCAGACCATCTCAGTAACTAGAAGCATATATTTTTATATTTAATTCCTGACACATCTGTATATATTGCAAACATGACCTCACACCGACACCTCCAACCGTACCAATTTCTTTTCATTTTTCCCTATCCATATTTATAATTGCATCTCTAATGATAAGAAACCTAACTTCCGCTATTCTCAATGTATATACTTATTAAATCAATTCTCTCTGTGTGTGTGTGTGTAACTAATTTCCTGGCAGCATTATTCATATATACATGCACCCTGCCAAGGCACTGTCACCCTATGCAAGGTGTCCCAAGCAACTTCCTTCCCCATGCAAACACCCTCTTCTGTCTACTTGGGTTACAACATGCCCCATCAAACTGCCAGACCACAAACATCCCCCACGCCAACACCTACCTTGTCTGTCCTGACCTGATCTATGGAGACCTACAGTATGCCAGGTGGGAAGGAAGGTACTGAGCGGAATTTTATTCCTGACAGTACCTCCTGCTTTTGGTCGGCTCCCCCTGGAAGCAGATCGTGAGAGCTGAAGTCATGCGGCTGTGACTTCCTGAGAAATCAGCGAGGATGCAAAGAAAGTCAGAGGGAGAGCAAAAAGAAGTCACCAAAGAACACAGGTGAAGATGAAGTCCAGCCTCCACCTGAGCCCACGGAAAGTTCTTGTGTGTGACTCCCCAGAGAGTCACGGGGAGGGGAGGAAATCCCACACAAGCTGCCCCAGTTACCCAAAGGCAGATCTCGCAGGAAAGTTGCAGTTGGCGTCATTTATAGGAGCAGCAGGGGAGGCTGGGCAAAACTAAACACAAGAAGGATCTGGAAAGTCTGGTGAAAGGACTGGCTGTGGTACCAAAGCACCTGCAAGACCTCTGCATCCTAAACCCACTCAACCAAGGGCCCAGGCCATTTTTCTCTAAAGGACCGGAGAGTAAGCATTGTAGGCTTTGCAGATCAGTTTACCAGTTACCCAGAACTCAAACAGGCACAGGCCATATCTCAAGGAGTGGACATAGATATGTGAAATGGGTTGTACTTCCAGAAAGAGGACTAAATTTGGCACATGGGCTGCAGTTTTTGGTCCTGTAAAGGTGAGATTAACAGATCTGTGTTTTCTCCCTTTAGGGACCCAGAATTGGATTAAGGAAAAAATTGTTCAGTCAAGGACTGAATCTCTTTAAAGGACCTAAATCCATCCATGGAATTTTAAGGAAATGGAGAGAAGGTAACGGAAATGGCTTAAACGATGGCAACATCACATGCCAAAGAATGATCTTAGACCCCTGCCTCACACCATTACAAAGCGGACTAAAACTCACATGTAAGAACTGAAAACATGTAACTCCAGGACCAGAGTTGTGGCACCTGTGATAGCAACATCCCATATGGGTGCCAGTGCAAGTCCCAGCCGCTCCACTTCTGATCCAGTTCCCTGCTAATGCACATGGGAAATCAGAAGAAGATAAACCGAGTGTCTGGGCTCCTGCATCCACATGGGAGATCTGAATGAAGACCCTGGCTCCTAAACTTTGACCTAACCCTGACCCGGCCCTGACCATTGTGGGCATTTGGGGAATGAACCGGCAGATGAAAGTTGTTCTTCCCCCCCACCACCTCTCTCTCACTCCGTCTTTCAAAAAATATATAAATAGATTATGAAAAGATAAAAGCATATAATTCTTATTTCTTCAACTTTGGGTTTTTTAGATAAGACATTTAAAGCATAAGAAAAGAGGTAAATTAACAGCACCTCATCAAAATGTAAAACCTTTGTGTGTCAAGCAGCATTGTGATGGTTAAATTGTAATGTGCTGCTACAGCTGAACTACAGGATACAGTTATTTATGCAAAGCGCTAATCTAGATATTGTTGTGAAGATGTTTTGTGGATGAATCACAGTTACGATCAGTTGACTTTAACCAAATAAAGTCAGTCTCATTCGTGCAGGTGGGCCTTATCCTACCAGATAGATACCTTAAGGGCCGAGCCTGAGGATGCCTGGAGAAAAAAAAAAAAAAAGGAATTCTACCTAGGGCCTGCCTGTGGTACAGGGGGTACACTGTTCCCTTGTGATACCGGCAACCCATTTCACCTATACCCCATATCAGTTGCTCCACTTCTGACCTAGCTCCCTGCTAATGTGCTAGGAAAGCAGTGGAGGGACCTCCTGCCACCCAGGTGGCGGATCCTCCCGGCTTCCACCTGCCCAGGTCTGGCTGCTGTGGACATTTGGAGAATGAACTGATGGATGGAACATCTCCATCTCTGACTCTGTCTTTCTGACTTTCAAATAAAAAAAATAATCTTTTTTTTTAAAAAAAATGTTTTTTAAAGAAAGGAAGGAAAGAAGGAAGGAAGGAGGGAAGAAGGAAGGAAGGAGGGAAGGAAGGAAGGAAGGAAGGAGGGAAGGAAGGAAGGAAGGAAGGAAGGAAGGAAGGAAGGAAGGAGGGAAGGAAGGAAGGAAGGAAGGAAAGGAAGAAAAGGACAATAATAAAAGAATAGGAAGAAGAAACGCAGCGATTCTACCTTAAGACCGCATCCCACCGCTGCCGACTGCCACTGCACCCTGTCAGGCTCAAGCCCTGCAGTTCCTACACTGGCAGGAGCCGATGCTTTAAAATCAATCTCTTTTATTGCTTCTGTTTGCCTGGAAACCCCTAAGCATTGTCAAGGACACGAACACGATCGAGAATGTGAAAAGACAAGTCACAGAGTGGGAGAAGATATTTACAAATCATATACCTGATAAGGATCTATCTACTCTCCAGATCTATAAAGAACTCACGTAACTCAACAGCGCAAACACAGATGACCCCACTGAAAACCGGCAAGCGGCTTGAGCAGGCAAGTGTGCAAATACTGTAGGCCAATGAGTACTTAAGAACACGCTCAGCACCTGGCCACAGACACACAAATCAAAGCCATTGTGTCCCAGGGCTCCATTCTCACTGGAATGGCTCCAATGTAAAAACAAAAGCTAACAAGCACTGGCAAGAATCAGAGAGACGGCAACTTTATTTTATTTTTTAATTTTATTCATTTTTATTAGGAAGGCAGATTTACAGAGAGAAGGAGAAAAGGAGAGACAGAGAGGAAGATCTTCCACCTGCTGGTTCACTCCCCAAGTGTCCCTAATGGCCGCAGCTGAGCCAATCCAAAGCCAGGAGCCTGGAGCCTCTTCCGGGTCTCCCACACGGGGTGCAGAGTCCCAGGACTTCAGGCTGTCATGGAACTGCTTTCCCAGGCCACAGCAGGGAGCTGCCTGGGAAGTGGAGCAGCCAGGACACTGAAATGGGATCCCAGCACGTGCAAGGTGAGGATTTAGCCACTGAGTGAGCCATTGCACCGGGTCCAGAAATTGCAAGTTTAATAAACAGATGATGATGTAAAAGCACAGGGTGGTCACATTACCCAGGAATTTCGAAATGTAGGCACAGACATTTTATACCCAAGAGAAATGAAAATCTTGGTTCACGGAAGAACTCACGCACAAGCATCCACAGCTCCATTAGCCGTCATAACCAGTTAGTGGAAAGAGCCCAGATGCCCATCGAGTGACAGGCAGAGAGACAACACAGGGCACAGCCCTCAGCTGGAACGGAGAAGTGCTGATCTATGCTACAACGCCGATACGCCATGACAACATGGTGCCCGATTACAGAGCAGACCCAAGAGCCCGCGTGTCGCAGGCTTCCATTTACCCCAAGTGTCCAGAAGAGGCGAATCTACAGACACAGAAAGCTGATTAGCGGTTGCCAGGAGCTGTAGCAAAGGGTAATGAAGAGTGACAGCTAATGCCGACCGAGTTTTTCTTTTCTTTCTTTTTTTTTTTTTTCTTCTTCTTTAATGTTCTGGAATTAAACAGCAGTGACAGCTGCACAGCTCACACCCACTGCACGCTTTAAAATAGAGAATTTCAGGGCCCGGAAATATCTTCATTTGAAAGTATTTATTTATTTGTTGAAAGTGAGATACCTGTTTGCACTGGCTAGGGTCAATTCCAGGGGCTGGAAGTGCGTCCCTCCCGGAGTGGCAGGGAGCCAATCCCTACAGCAGTTGCGGCTGCCTCCCAGGCAAGAGCTAAGGTTGGGTAAGGGGCCCAATCATCTTAATCTGCATCAAACATCTGCCCAATGTCTTCAGTTTTAAGGCTAGCGTGTCGGGCAAGCAGTCATAGTTGTTCAGCTCAGCATCCATCGGCAGAAGGAGCCGTGACGCTTAGAACACAAGCAATCACTTCGGACCATGAACTTGGCAAACGCGACGCCAGCAAGACGGAAGGCGCTCGGGTCCTCCTGACAGATGAGCCGCTGTGGGTTGCCTGCGTTAGCCTGCTCTTGCGTGAGAGAGACGCCCCTTTATTACCGAAGAGAGAATGAAGATGACAAGGCTCGCTCGTTCACGCATCTGCAGCTTGCCCCTGCCACAGCTCGTGTCTGCTCTCGTCAGCATCAGCTGGGTGCCTTGAAGGCTCACCGGAGCGGTCTGGAGGTCGCAGGCTGGCAGGTGATGGTGGCTGGGATGCTGGCTGGGCCCTCGGCCGGACACTCCCCCACACAGCCTGTCTGCTGGACCTGGCCTTCCTCCCACCTCTGTGACTAGATTCCAAAGAGGGCAGAGGATCCCCAGCAAAGGAACTCTAATACCTCAGGCTGTGTGGCATATCAGGTTAAGCCACCACCCACATAGAACCCCGTGAAACATCTTCTGACTCCTGGCTTCAACCTGGCTCACCCTGTGACCAACTGCGGAGTGAGCCAGTAGATGAGACATCTCTCTCCCTTCTCTCTCTGTGTAATTCTGACTTTCAAATAAATAAAAATTTTAAAGTGATTTCTTAAAAGGTTTCTTTATCTTTATTTGAAAGGAATACTTACAGAGAGGAGAAACCAAGAGAGAGAGAAACGAGAGATCTTCCATTTGCTGGTTCACTCCCCAAATGGCTGTGATGGCTAGAGCTGAGCCAATCTGAAGTCAGGAACCAACAGCTTCTTCTGGGAGTCCCTTGGGTTAGGGACCCAAGGACTTGGGTCATTCTCCATTGCTTTCTCAGTCCATAAGCAGGACTGGATTGAAAGTGGAGCAGCCGGGACATGAACTGGTGCCCATATTGGATGCTAGTGCTGGCATGCAGAGGATTAGCCTATGAACCACCACGCCAGCGCCCTAAAGGGATAAATTTTTTTAAGGTTTATTGATTTATTACTGTAAAGGCATATTTACAGAAAGAAGGAGAGACAGAGACAAAGATCTTCCATCCACTGATTCACTCCCCAAACGGTGGCAACAGCCAGAACTGAGCCGATCCAAAAGCCAGGAGCCTCTTCCAGATATCCCACATGGGTGCAGAGTCCCAAGGCTTTAGGCCATTCTCGACTGCCTTCCCAGGCCACAAGCAGGGAGCTGGATGGGAAGTGGAGCAGCCAAGACAGAAACCAGCACTCATATGGGATCCTGGCTGTTGCAAGGCAAGAATTTAGCCACTAGGCTATTGTGCCAGGCACAGCAATATTTTTTGAAAGATTTTATTTATTTATTTTGAAAGGCAGCATGATGAAGGGGAAGATCGAAAAAGGGATCCTCCATTTATTTCTTGGCTCTCTGGATACCCTGTGCCAGCCAGGTCCAGGCCAGGCAGAGCATAGGAAATTGGAACTCCATCCTGGTCTCCCACAGAGGTGTTAGGGGTCCAAATACTTGAGTTAACTTCTGCTGCTCTCACAAGTGCGTTAGCAGGGAGCCGGATTGGAAGCTGAGCCGTCAGGACTCAAACCAGTGCTCCAACGTGGGATGCTGGCATTGCAAGCAGCAGCTCCAGCCTCCGCACCACAACGCTGACCGCTGTACCGAGATTTTGTCCACTTCTTTCATCATTTGCTGGCACACGAGTTCTATTCGCTTTCTGCGGCAGCTGTAGCAAATCCCCAGCACCTTTGCAGCTTAAGACAACATAAATGCCTCCTCAGTCGTGTGGAATAGCTTGACACGGATCCCAGGGCACAGAGATGAAGGTGTGATCAGGACTGCGGGCTCGTCTTGGGATTCTGAGACAAAACTGCTTCCTCGCCCTTTCCAGCTTCTGCTCCTTTGGTTTGAGGTTCCCTGTCACTGTCCTCCCAGCCAGCAATGGCCATCGAGTCCTCTACTCGGCCTCGCTTGCTCGGATCGCCTCCTCCCCCTCCCTCTGCCCCTGTAAGATCCTCTCCGGTTAAGTTGGGCTGACCCAAGTCACTCAGCTCACATGCTCCCTGGCTTAACGTCGGCTGCTTACCAACCTGAATTCCAGCTGCAGATGTAATTCTCCTTTGCCACAGGAGGTCACGGATCCTAGTAATTAGACACATTGAAAATTTCAACCATAATTAGGTGTTTGTATTTCTCCTTTCAGTTCTGTTAGTTTTTGCTTCATGTGTTTCTAAGCTGTTATTGGTTGCATAACCATTCAGGGTCATTTTATCCTCTTGATAAATTGGCCCCTTTGTCCTCACAAAACGCGCCTCTTAAAATTTCTTATTCTGAAATCTGCTTTGACTGATACCAAGGTAGCCACTCCAGCTTCTTTGCATTCCTGTTAGTCATTTTTTTCACTTGTGTTTTTATCTTTTAAATAGATTTCAGCTTTTAATTGGGTCTGTGTTCCTTTTTATTCAAACTGACAATCTCTGACTTTTTTTTTTCCTTGCAAGGAAAAGAGATGGAGAAACAGAAAGGTAACCCTCCGTTCACTCGCCTCTACTCACTCCCAGGAGGTCTGAAATCCTGAGGGAGGTCGGAAGCAAGGAGCACTGTCCCAGCCGTCCAGGCAGGTGGTCGGGAGCCCATCTCCCCCCGCCCCCCAACTGAGCCGTTAGCTCCTCCTCTGGGGCCTGCACCAGCAGGAAGCCAGCTTTTGGAGCTGGAGGCAGGAGTGAAACCTAAAGCACTGCAATGTAAGACCTGAACATCTTGCCTTAAAGATTTATTTTTTATTATTTTTTCATTGGAAAGGCAGATATACAGAGAGGAGAGACAGAGAGGAAGATCTTCCGTCCGATGATTCACTCCCCAAGTGAGCGCAACGGGCCGATACCATGCCGATCCAAGCCAGGAGCCTCTTCCGGGTCTCCCACGCGGGTGCAGGTTCCCAAAGCTTTGGGCCGTCCTCGACTGCTTTCCCAGGCCACAGGCAGGGAGCTGGAAGGGAAGCGGGGCTGCTGGGATTAGAACCGGCGCCCATATGGGATCCCGGGCGTGCAAGGCGAGGACCTTTAACCACTTGCGCCACCTCGCCGGGCCCCAAGACCTGAACATCTTAACCTCGAGGCCAGCTCCTGCCCCTTGCTCCTTTTATCCACTAGCTCACTGCTTCACTCCCCAAGTGGCTGCAACAGCTAGAGCTGAGTTGAGCTGAAGCTGGGAGCCTAGAGCTTCTTTCCAGATCGCATGGGTGCTGGGGCCCAAGGACTTGAGCCATGCCCTGCTGCTTTCACAAGCCAGGAGCTGGCTTGGAAGTGGAGCAGCTGGGACACAAGCCAGTACCTATATGGGATACCAGCACTGCGAGTGGAGGAATATCCTGTCCCTAACCATTTTTCATGATTTTCTCATCACCATTATTAATTTGTTAACTATATTTCTTTAATTAATTTTTTGAGTGATTGCTCTAAACATGCATATTCACTTGTTACCGGCAAAAAAAAAAAAAATCCTGCACCAGGATTTGTGCTGTGGTGTAGTAGGTTAAACCACTGCTTGCAGCAACAACATCCTGATCAAACTCCCTCCAAAACACAGCTGGAAAAGCAGCAGAAGATGGCCCAAGTGCTTGGGTATCTGGAAAATGTGGATGAAGTCCCTGGCTCCTGACTTCAGTCTGGCCCATCCCTGCCTGTTGCAGCCACGTGGGGAGTGAACCAGCAGGTGGAAGATATTCCTATCTTGGTCTGTAACTATGCCTTTTAAACAAACAAATCTTTCAAAAAAGAAACCGCATCTCTTCCTACGTGGGGAAAAGGCCAGACTGTCGTTCTTTCATCTTTCCATCTTTCGTGCTGATATTCCCAACCCAAATAATATACCACTTCTTTGTTCTCAACAGCCAATGTATCTTAAATGTGGTTTTAAATTATACAGATACATTTTATACCGATCCAGATATTTGCTATTTATGCTACTTTTTATTCCTGAATACACATCTAAATTTCTGCCTGGTACCATCTTCCTTCTTCCTGAGAAAGTGCCTTCCACATGTCTTGGAGTTCAAGTCCACACGTGATTAATGCGCTCAGCTTGCACTTGTCTGGAAAAAAAAGAAAACTTTCATTATCTACAGACTCTTTCAACAGGTTGACATCTCTAAACGGAGAGTAACTTTTATCACAGCGCGTTAACGATGTCACTTTATTGTCTTCTGGGCGACATTGTCTGGCGAGAGGGCGGCTTGCCTTATCATCTTTACTCTTTGAAAGATAGCGTATCCATTTCCTCTGGCTGTGTCTGTGATTTTTCTCTTGATCAAACATGTTTCATGATGGCATGACAATTGAGCCAGTGTGGGAAGGTGTGTGGAGCATCTGGAATCCATGGGCTTATCGCTTTTAATCAAATTTGAAAACTTTTTTGGCTTTTATGATTTCTTCTGAAGTTTGCTACTCTTCCCTTCCAGGTTTCCAATGACTTTTGGGTTACTCCTGGTCACAGCCGTTAGGAGCCTCGTCTTCGGAGCGGGGGATTTCTGTTGCTCTATTTTCAAATTCACCGATCTGTTTCTCCGTAGTGTCTAATGTGCTCTCAGTCCTATCCGGTGTAGTTTTCATGTTAGGTATTTGTAGGACTAGTCATGTTCATCCCCCGCCCCCGGGGAGCAGCCCTGCACCATCTGCGTCACCACCGTTACCTACACTTTGTCCAACTTTCCGACTAACTCTGCGCTGTTGAACGTGGAAAGGCAACTCTGCTCCATGTAAGGTGGAAAAGTGACTGCTTTGTTTAAGGTGGAAGGGCAATTCTGATCCCTGTTCCTCCAACTGTAGTCACACGTGCTTTAAAATCACCACCAGACGCTATTTAAGCTGGCGGGCCTCATGAAATGCAGTCTGGCAAAGTATTGAACCACTCAGCAGGCTTGTAATGGAGCGAGGCCTGCTCACCGGAGCATTTTCGGTTTGTTGGCTCAAGTTCCCAAATGGGAGACCAGGCTGAGAGCTGCCACCAGGAGCCGTCCCCTGGCTGTCTCCGAATCCAATTCCTCTTTGAAGAAAAAGATGGAGCAGGTGCTGAGACAGCCGCATTGAAAGGGGCTGCAAATCCTTCCCCTCAGTGAGGCTGCCACGTCCCCCATCTGCCCTGGGAGAACAATGGAGGTGGGGGGCCTGGTTTCTGATACCCAGAAACCCAGCTTTCACTCAGTGTTCAGTGATCTATCTGATGGTGCTGTCTTATTCCCTCCATCTTCAGGGCACAGTGCAGGCCCCGTGTAGCCGACAGGGACTGGCCCCTGAGATCTGACTACCAATAGCCTGGCCACACTGAACCTCCCACCTGCTCCTGTCATTTCTTTCTTCTTCCATGTAAAATATCACTTCCTTTAAACAGCTGCCCCGAAAAGGAGGTTAGACCCACTTCCATATCATTATAACAGGAAGGGGCTGGGGCTGGGGGCAGGGGGAGGTCAGGCTGGCTCCAGGGATGCAACCCTCCACCGGCTGGCCTGGCCCTGTGACCTGTCCTCCATGCCACCACCATGAGCTGGTCCAGGCTTCTTTGATCCCTGCCCTTAAATCCAGCCAGACAACAGATGAGAACTTCCGTCTCTGCAAGACGAGGACAACAGGACCCCTGAACCCTCAAACCGTGACCTGTTAGCGTGACCATCAGTACAGATCCGGCCTGGGAGGCTGGGAAAACAGGGCATTCGGACACCGGCCACTCCACAGTTGCCAGCTTGGTGACTTCAGAGTTCTATCCCTGAGCCCTTAGAGCCTGACATGAGGCCTAAGTGGAGCTGAGCTCAGTCCCCCTGCCCCACCCTGCCAGTGCTACTTAACAGAGGGCCAGGCACATGAAAGATTAACGCAGGTCAGCTGTCATGGAACTACACACCGCCGACCTACACTGGCCGCAGAACTGTCCGTCTCAGCCCTGATGGTGGGTCAGAGCCCAGCTGCGGGCCTTTGCCTGCAGCCCTTCTCTGCACAGCTCACTCGATCAGACAAGCTGACCCAGGACTCCCTGACCTTCTGCTCATGAATCCGTGTCGACATGAACCCCCAGCATAGAGCGCCGTCTCTGATGGCGTAGAGGAGGAAGAGGCACCTGCTGCCTGGTTGACTGCCTGTTCTTCCACAAGCAACAAAGGGGAGATGGCTATGTGGCCTGGCTTCCACAGTGCAGACAGTCGGGACACCAGCCAAGTTTTCTGGGCTAAAAATGCATAGGCAATATATATATTTTTTGTCTTGTCGATAGGAACCTATCTGCCTCCCGCTGGTATATTTTTGAGGGATCACTATTGGATTCCACATTTTGTTGGTTAGGGAGAATTTTGTTCATAATTTCCAATCTGTCCTCCATATTGATAACATCACTGTCTACGAGGATGAGCTGACCAAGCCAGGCAGGGTGTGTATGGATCAGCAAGAAGTTAGGTGGCATTGGATACCAGCAACTTCAAAAACCAGCGCCTTCACAGTTTTTTGGCAACATGGCAGAATGCTTGCCGTTTGGAAAGCTAAAAATGGCAGAGTGAAAAAGTAGTTATGGGACCAGGCACCGTAGCCTAGTGGCTAAAGTCCTCACCTTGCATGCGCCAGGATCCCATATGGGCGCCGATTCTAATCTCAGCATCCCCACTTCCCATCCAGCTCCCTGCTTGTGGCCTGGGAAAGCAGTCAAGGACAGCACAAAGCCTTGGGACCCTGCATCTGTATGGGAGACCTGGAAGAAGTTCCTGGCTCCTGGCTTTGGATCAGCTCAGCTCTGACCACTGCAACTACTTAGGGAGTGAATCAGTGGATGGAAGATCTTCCTCTCTGTTTCTCCTCTTCTCTGTAGATCTGACTTTCCAATAAAAATAAAACAAATCTTTGAAAAAGAAAAAGCAGCTATGGGCATAGACAAGGCCGCGACCCAGATCAGCAGGAAGCAGACTCAGAAGATGACTCGCCATCCTTCAGCACCCTTTAAGATTCAGGTTCAGACATCTCTGAGCGGGGAATGATGTGGGGTAAGTAGGTCTGCTGAACTGGAAGTCGTTGCAAGCCCTTAAAATGTAATTCTATCTTCCTATATATCAATCAAAATCCCCCCTTTCCCAGGACGCCTCTGCTTCCTATAGGACATAAGGGGATCACAATGAATAGAGACGTTGAGTGCCACATGGAACTTGCAGAGGAGTCATACAGCGCCCTCTAGAGGTACCACCACTCCGTATCTTACAAAAGAGGTCAGTAGCTGGGAGTGGCCACAGCTGGAGGAACTTCTGGGCGCTCTGTCTCCTCTCCCTCACCCTTCTCTCTCTGAGTAATTCTCTGTCCCGCTGTCCACTTATAATGGGCATTTATCTGTGTGGGGCAGCCCAGGCTCATGCATTTATGCATGTTCACTTTCTTACCTTTTGAATACATTTGGTTATCACTTTCCACACCTTAAGAAGTAATTATTGCTGCCCCTCCCATTAGGTGAGCCATGGACGAGGAACGGTGTGCATAGGGCAAAGAGCGGTGTGCAGAAACAATGGATAAGTGTGGCTACAAAGGACAGGTGTGACTACAAGAGACAGTTGCATACAACAAGGGATATCCACTTAGAAGAGACATCTCTGGTCAGCTGTCACATGGCCACTCTGGTCCGAAGACCAGAGCCATCTTGTAGTCAAGGAATGGACATGCCTGGCCAAAGGACAAGGCTAGCTGCTCAGAGAAGTGCTACCAGGGAATCTAGGCTGTGTGGTCATCGCACTCCTGAATACGCTGGACAGCGCTTTCATCGCTTCCAGAATTGTACCCTTGCAGCTTTGTAGAGTTCAGCAAGCACAACCCACAGAGCCAAGATGCACAGCAATCCATCCCTCTTAGCCTGATTGCTGGGCTCGGAACTCAGCTCGAGCCCAGTCAGGCTGAAGAATGGCACAGTTTGCTCTGAAGTACATCAGCTATCACGCCTCTGCCTTTGGTCCAGGCCATTAGTGCATCATGGTGCAAGTGTGATCCCATGCACATTCCTAAGAGCCTCCAGCTGCCAGGGCCAGGCAGCCTGCGTGTGTGTGTGTGCGTGTGTGTGTGTGTGTGTGTGTGTGTGTGTGTGTGTGTGTGTGTGAGAAAGAGAGAGAAGACAACATATTTAAAACCTGTCTGTAGGCCATCTAGGAGTTGCCTTTAAGATGCTCAGGTTGAGACAGCCAGCAGACTGAGCTCTCTCCTCTCTGTTACCCTCAGAGTCACCAGGCTTGCTTCATGCCACCTTCTGGAGCACAGGAAGTCCGAAGGAAAACAGCCACTTTGGGATACTTCCCCTCCTACTCCCCGTCTGACCACTCTCCCATGTCACCAGGGTAACCGAGGCATCCTTCACAGCCCTGCAGGTGCGGCAACCAGGCAGCCGGCAGGTCAACGCCAAGGACAGATACTCTCTGGAAAAGCAGTGCCAAGCCAGGCAACATAATTAGCTGCAATTGTGGTCCTTGAGGTTTGGCCAGCCGGGGCGTGGGGCTGGAGAGTTGAAAGAGACATCCTCTTCCAAGCCTGGGAACAAAGAGAACAATCTGGACTGCTTCCAGCGAGCCAGACAACTTCCTGTGCACTGGTTTAATTAGCACCTGCCCGGCCTCCCTAACAGAGTTGCACACAGCAACTAATGCAGGGATGACTGGGTTTCCCTCAGCTCCAACCTGTGGGCTTCTGGGGTCTTGATGACTTCGGCTGCAGCCTGCGTGGCTGCCATTCCACGCCTTGGCAGGCGGAGGGGAAGTCTGTCCCCCCAAAAAGTCCCATTCCCATCCTTGGCATTGAAAGAGCAGCTAAATTGTTGCTTTTGCCCCAAACACCCCCAGCTACTCCAAGGCCTTAGTGCTCTGAAGCTGAGGTGGGGAGGGGGACAGGTGGCTGGGGAGGGGGCTGGCAGATAGCACACATCCTTGCTTTCTGCCTCACAATTCTCCAACAACTGAATGTGCTGCCTTCCTGAATTTTGTTTGTTTTTGTTTTATTTTTATTGGAAAGGCAAATATACAGAGAAGAGAGACAGAGAGGAAGATCTTCCATCTGCTGATTTCCTCCCCAAGTGGCCACCATGGCCGCAGCTGAGCCAATCTGAAGCCAGGAGCCAGGATCCACTCCCAGGTCTCCCACGTGGGTGCAGGGTCCCAAGGTTTTGTGCCATCCTTGACTGCTTTCCCAGGCCACAAGCAGGGAGCTGGGTGGCAAGAGGGGCTGTCAGAATTAGAACTGGCAACTATATGGGATCCTGGCCAGTGCAAGGTGAGGACTTCAGGCTATCGCGCCAGGCCCCAACTTCTTTCATCTGTAAGTGGCAACTTATATCTGTCCATATTAATGGGGTGCAGTAGAATAACTTGGCACATGTCCACAGTGTGCTGCGGTCAAATGAGAGTCATTCCTATGTCCACCTCCTCAGTCACTTATCATCTCTGCGCACTGGGAAGTGACATACCCTTCTGTGGGGGGATTTTGAACTGCAACTACCCCCCCCCTTTGCTGTACAGAACAACCACCCAGCTTACCGTACAGTGCTGTGCTCCCTGGTCTCCAGAGACCCCTGTTCTGTTCTCTTCCGTGAGAGTGAAAACTACTGACTACGTCATCTAATCGTGTTGTTTCTCTTCTACAGGAACCACATTTATCACTTTAGATTTCCATGTGGACACTGCCCATTGAGCGCAAGCCAGTTTACTTTGTAGGATCTCAAGCAAGCGGGTTAACCTCAATGAACCCGATTTCCTCCTGTGTGAAAGAAGGTGGACGTCCTGGGACCCCACGACAATGGTATGGAATGGTTGATGTTCAAGACACGGTACAAGATGACAGTGACATTGGTATGACTGATGCTTGGGCTGCCACCGCCGACGCTGTTGATGAAGAAGATGGTGATGACGCTTATTTCCTCGAAGGATCCTGTTTCTCAGAGTGGGGCGAACTCAGCAACGTAATATTAAGCGAGGCAGCTGGTGGATGGGTACCTGAACTGGAGCGGCTCTGCACAATGAGGTGAGAGCGTAGTAATTAGCGAGGGGAGAGGATACTGGACCACGTTCAAAGTCTTTCCCAGGAGCTCCGTCTTTTGCACCGTTCCCCTGCTCTGGGATAAAGTGACTAACTTTGCCCTCGGTTCAGATTAAAAACATGAAACTCAGAAGGTTCAGAGCATTTCCGAAGGTCCCACCAATGGGAAAAAAAAAATGGCCAGGTCTTGACCTTGAGCCTGAGTCCACCACAGAACTTGCTCTCCAAGCACTTTAGGAAGTACTGAGAAAAGCTTGGGATGTAGATGCAAGTTGCTCCCACACTCAGACTTTATGATAAAGGAGCTCAAGGGAAAAAGCAGTGAACTTGAACGACCAACGGCAGCTAACGTCCCCTGCACCAGCACACAGGAGGGGTGTGAAGTTGAAAGGAGTTCAGTAGAAAGCCAAAGTTCCAAAACACACCCAGAGAAGCTGCGCTTGTTAGCTATTGCTGCTTAACAAAGCAAGCTGAGACTTAGTGGCTCAAAACAAGCCTATTTCTGGAAGGCGACAGGGCATAGGTGGGCTGCCATTGTCTGGGGAGCTGTGCTTAGCACACACGGCCAGGATTACTGATGTGGCTGCCACTCCAGCTAGTGAGTCTTGGTTCTTCGTGTGGTCTCTGCTTGTGGAATTGGCTTCTCCCAGGAGGGTCCAAGGAGTCTCTCCAGAGTGCAAAGGGGAGGGAGGACGAGCCACCACCACTCCTCAGCGCTGGCTTCACAAAACGTTCTATTCCCTTCATGAGCAGAGCATGAGAAAAGGACAAGCAGTTCATCTGTTGGTGTGAGACGTAGGTGTGCGCAGGGAGGGAAGGACAGTGGTCATCTTTGGAGACAAGAGTCCTCAGGAGCTGTCATTTGCAGCGTGGTATCATCCAGTTATGTGAGTGCTATGCACCCGGTGGCTTCTGCATGTGGTCTCCCCGTGCTCTCAGTATAGCTGGGGATGATGGAGATGGGGATGATGGAAATGAAGTGGCCTTTGCCCAGACACAACACTGAGGAGGAAGCATTACCTCTGCCAAGTGCTTTTTCTAGAATTCCTGGGAATTCCCTCTTCCTCCCCTCACAACAAAATCCTCTGAGTCCTACGAGGCAGCAGGTAGCATGGAGTGTCCACTCCTCAGCTGGTCACCTGTAAAGGTGTCATGAATGGTGCCAGGATGTGGCCCATCCCTGGATTCTCTGGACTATCTGAGCAATGGCACATGTGTTGTGTTGGCCCTTGGTCTTCATCTTTCATTAAGCCAAACCTAGACCTCCTGGGCTGAGGACATCGGAGGGAAGACACAGGCACAGTGGACAGTAAGCAGCTCAGCTCTGCACTGTAACCATGACGCTGGCTCTGGCTTCTCAGTGGCCTCTGCAGCAGAACACTGCAGCATCTCGCACACGGCTGTTCAGACTCACAGCAGCCCCCTAAACAGGGGTCCCCCAGCCTTGGCTGCTGCTGTATTCTGTTGGCTAAAATAGGTCACAGGCTCTGTCCCTGATTCAATGTGAAATAAGACTATAGGAGGCAGAAAGGACAGGGGGTGGCGTCAGTCCTGGTAGCCATCTTCCAAGACTATGGACCACCCAAGCAGAGAGCAAGAACTCCTGCTCCAGGTAACACATGGAATCCAGGTTTGCCAGAAAGTTCCTCCTGAAGAATCATCCCAGGAGTAAGTCAGAAATGCAAAATTAAGCCATTCCTCCCAGTCTGAGTCTAACCCCTTTCAGAGTCCATGCCCTCCTGTCTCATTTTCTGCTCACATGATTTAGCAAGATGTTCTTGATCTGTGGGTGTGCAGGATGCTTGACTCGGCTTAGTCAAGCTCTAGAGGCAGACAGCTAGGGTGGGGTCAGCGGGAGGAGACACGGCTTCCCTCGGAGGCAGGAGGCATCCTGGGATTTCCAAGCAAGACAAGGTTTACTGACCCAGAGGCTTCAAAAAACAGTGCATTTGTTGGAAAAGCAGAGAGATATAACTCTCCTACTCACTGGTTCACTCCTCCAGTGCTGCCAACACCAGAAACTCGGGCATCAGTCTGAGACACCCACAGTGAAGCCCCACGTGCCTTTGTGTCCACTACTGAGGCCCCGCAAGGCTGTGGCTCCAACCTACGTTATGTTTGAGCAGCCTATAGGCTCAGGCAGTGCCGCTGATGGTCAGCTGGGCCACACCAGGGGATGACAGACTGAGGCACTCCTATGATGACATCCCCACCACCTGTGGTTCCCAGACCTGGAGTCATGAATGCAAAACCCTCCCATTTCTGTACCCTTTCTTTAAGCTCTAAGTTCAGGTGTACCCCAAGGCTACACACACACACACACAACCCTGGGTCACTCACTGCCTTCAAATCCAGTCGGGTCATATAACTAATCACAAATTTCCAAAATCTGGAGTCCACTACCTGTTGGGGTTGGGTATGGACAATAGAAACCACTTTGCTAATTTAGCTGGAAGGGGAGCCAGCATCAAGGCACAGGGGCACATAGGCCCTGGGAAGGCTGGGGAAGCCCACTCTGAGCTGAACTCAGAGAGAAAACCTTGTCTCCAGAACTCTGTCTCTGCCTCATCAGCAAATCTTCTTAGCCGTTACCAAGGAAACCAGCAAATCACACATAGCTACTGGGCCACACTGTCTCCCCACGGTCCACACTAGCCGAGCAGGGTTGCCCTGGGCCTGCCTGGCTTTAAACGATTCAAATCCAAGTCTGGCACAAGAGGAATCGTGGAGGAGGGAGGAGGGCTGGCAGACCCAAGTCCCATCTAAACTCTGGCTGCAGAGGAGCCTGGCAAATGGATTTTTCTCTCCTCCCTCCCCGGCTTCCAAGGCAGAGGGGGGACCCTCTTGGAATAGCTGCTGTGCAGGTAAGTGCGTAACAACTTCCGCACGGCTCCTTTCTTCCGCTCTGAATGGCTCGTTGCTGGAAAGCCGGGCTCTGTGAAAGGCTTTCTGCTCACCCCAGGGACTTTTGTCTGCTTCTCGGTTGGGTTGCATCCAGGTGAAGGGAGAACCTGCTTGGTGCCAGCCCTGTGTGGCACGTTGGAGATACAGAGATGAATGAAGCCGCCATTCCAGCAAGGGACACAAATAAACAGAAAAGCAGAGACAGTTACTTAGCCTCTGCAGTGAGTGTGAGGTTGCCACCATTTCACAGGGTGCGTGACAAGCTACCTTTTTGTACTTCTCTACCAATCAGACTTAATCTTCTTCAAGCCCCCAGAGCTGAGCAATCAGAAAATACAATCCCCGCAGTTCCCAAGACAGCCCTGTTTGTCCTCAAAAGGAGAGACAGGGTCCCAGGGTCTTCACAGCGTGGGACATGGGGGAGGGAACCAGGGGCTCTGCCTGCCCCTGCCCACAGCAGCCTTTCAAGTCAGGTGGCTGTGCCATTTCCATTGCACACCTAGCATGAGACCTTGAAGCAGTAGGTATGTCACGTTCTATCCCACCGCCACCTTGCTGCGGTGAGTGACTGCGGGAGCTGGGAGACTCCGGCCTCCAGGCCACTCCCAGCCAAGCGGACAATGCTATAGCCACCTCTATGAGGCCACCTCTGCTTCCTGTCTCTAAGTTCCGCCTCTCCCATGCCCTCAATCACGTCCTCATAGTGGTGGATTTGTTCACATTTAACCCAATGTTTGGGGACAAAATGCTGCCTAACATCCAAACCAGGCATGGACAGCAAAAGATGGGAAATCTTTTTTAAAAACAACAAAAACACTCAGTAGGTTGGTTGAATGTTTCTTTTTTCTTTTTTTTTAAGATTTAATTATTTTTATTGGACAGGCAGGTTTACAAAGAGAAGCAGAGACAGAGAAAGATTTTCCATCCACTGGTTCACTCCTTAAATGGCCATAAATGGCCCATGCTGAAGCCAGGGTCCAGGAACTGCAGCTGGGTCTCTCCTGTAGATGTGGGGACCCAAGGACTTGAGCCATCTACTGCTGCCTTCCCAGGCACATTAGCAGGGAGCTGGATCAAAAGTTAGAGCAGGGCCCAGCATGATAACCTAGTGGCAAAATCCTCGCCTTGCATGTACCAAGGTCCCATTTAGGCATCGTGGGTTCATGTCCCAGTCGTTCTGCTTTCCTTCCAGCTCCATGCTTGTGGACTGAGAAAACAACAGAGGTTGGTCCAAGGCCTTAGGACTCTGCACCCGCATGGGAAACCCGGAAGAAGCTCCGGGCTTCAGATTGGCTTGGCTCTGGCCACTGCAGCCACATGCGGAGTGGACCAGAAGACAGAAGATCTTTCTTTCTGTCTCTCCTTCTCTCTGTATATCCACATTTCCAATAAAAATAAATCTTTTTTTTTTTAAATGTTAGAGCAGTAAGGATTCAAACCAGCACTCACACAGGATGCCAGTGGCTTTGCCTGCTGTGCCATAGCACTGTCCCAAGTAAATAGATCTTTTTTAAACAAAAAGATTTGATGACAATGTGCCTTCACGTCCCCCCATGTGAAAATGAGGAAATTGAAATCCAGGGAACGTCAGGTCTCTTGCCCCGGGCACTGCGCGAGGTACTTCAATATCAGAAAATCTATCAAGTGATTTATCACAGAAATAGCTTAAGAAGAATAATCACTCTCTCATCCCAGTAGACTAGAAAACCATTTGGAAAAGTGCAAAACTCATTTAAGATTTAAAAAATATATATACTAATGCTGACCTTCAAGATCCACCCCTCTATAAAGCAGTGAGAACATTAGCAAAAAATTATCAAAATCAACTTTTTCAGAACTTCGTAAATTAACCCATAGCTCGTAACAATCTCAGGAGCATTTATTCAAGAAAAGCAGTTGGATCTGGGTAAGATCAGTAAGTTTCGTGGCATTTTAATTTCCTCTGTTCCCATTCTTTTCTTTCCAGTTCCACATTAACTTTGAAAAATAGCCGAGTCACAAGCACACTGGCTGTGAAACCGGCAGCCTGGCAGCCACTGGAGGAGACAGCCCGGGTCTGCAGCTGCTTAAAGAGCCCCAGTGCTACAAAGTGTGACCATCTGATCCAGCCGGGAGCTGCCTGGGCAAGCCCTGTCCACAAGGCTCATCAGTGTGTGAGCTAAGTCACATACTTAGCAGACCGGCGTGCCTGGGTTTGAGGCCCAGGTCCACTTTTAATCCCAGCTTCCTCTTCATGTGCATTCTAGGAGGCAGTAGATAAAGATTCAAATACCTGGGTCCTTGCCACCCATGGGTGAGACCTGGAACGAGTTCCTGGCTCCTGGCTTCAGCCTGACCCAGTTGTAGCTCTGATGAGTTTTGGGAGAATGAACCAGTGGATAGAAAAATCAATGTCTCTCTTTCTCAAATAATTAAAATACATGTTCTAAAATAATGATAAATAAATACACACATAACAATTTTAAAGGCAGCCTTTGTGGCATAGCACACTAAGCCACTGCTTAGGGGTGCCCACATCCTAAATTAGCATGTTGGTTCAAATCCCGACTATTTTGTATGTCCCATCCTGCTTCCTGTAAATGGGCTTGGGAAACAGCGGGATAATGGCCCACACGTTTGGGGCTCCTGCCACCCATGTGGAGATACAGATGGAGTTCCTGACGTTGGTCTGGCCCAGCCCTGGTTATTGCTAGCATTTGGGGGAGTGAACCAGCAGGCAGAGGATATGCCTCTTCTCTCTCTTCCTTTCCTCTCTGTCACTCTGCCTTTCAAATAAACAGTTCTAAAAATTCTTAAATACATGTGTTATGCTAAAAAGAAAAAGTGCCCTAGCCCAGGGCCTTGATTCAAGCAAGAAATTAATGGCAATTCTTTAACATTACAGACTAACTGGAAGAAATAAGAGTTTGGCCAAACTTAAAAAGGAAAGCCTTCAGGATGAGGTGGCCAGAGGGGGCTTTGAAAGCTGCCCCAATATTTCTAGGAGCTGTGCAACACTGTGTGTGTTCGGATGTACCTGAATCTTTCCTCTGACGACTCTGAGACCACTGTACGAGCAGAAGTGAAGGCTAAGGCAGAGCTGGCAGTAGCCAGAGCACTGAAGGCACACGCCAAGCCTCTTGACAAAGAACAGACCACACGCAGATCCAAGGTTGAAGAAAACCTCTCTCCAGACTCCTGGGCCAGGCTGATTCCTGCAGCAGCCACACATGGCAGAGACGACAAAGTTACCCTAACTAGTCCGACAAAGTCTCAAAGCAAACAACACGGTAAGAACATACCAACAACCCTGGAAGGGGCATTTGATTTCCAGAATAGCCACTTTATGTTATTAAAAATATCCAGTTATGGAGGTAGGTACTCAGTGCAGCCCCCAGTATGGGAGGCCCATACCCCGCATCTGAGTGCCTGGGATATTCCAGTTCTCTGTTTAGGGGCACGCTGAGGGGCAGGAGACAATGGATTCCTACAACCCACATGTCAGACCCACATTGAGTTCTTGGCTCCTTGCCTGAGCCTGGCCCAGTTCCAGCACTTCATAGGCATTTGCACTGTGAACCAGCAAGTAGAAACTCTCTCTGTTTCTGCCTCTCTCGTTTTGGTTCCTCATCTCACTCTCAAATAAATGAAAAAAAAAAAATATTCTCTTCAGAACTCAAAGAAATTAGTCACTAGCAGACAAAAGACAGCATAAATGTATATTTTTTGTAATTGTCTTCCTCTCCTGTCTGATTTAAAAGTCAAATGCAGGGGCCTCCATTGTAACACACTGGGTCAAGTCACCAATCAAGATGCTGGCAAATCAAAGCCAGGCTGCTCCACTTGTGGTCCTGCTGCCTGCTAATGTGCCTGGGAAGACAGAGGAAGACAGCCCAAGGTGTAGGCCCTTATCACCCACATAGGAGGCCTGGATGGAGTCACTGGCTCTTGATTTCCCCCTTAGCCTGGCAGATGAAAGATCTCTTTGTCCATATCTCTGTCACTCTGCCTTTCAAATAAACAATCTTTTTAAAAAAGTTTTCAGTGAACAAAAGTAAACATTTCTCCCAAAAAGGCATACATATCACTAGTCAGCACATGAAAATATATCCGATATCATTCATCATTAGAAATGGAAATCAAGATGCCAATGAAATGCCATTCATACTCACTACATTGGCTACATATGTTAATACAGTAGCAAATCTAGACAAGGAGGCATCAGCGCCCTGGTGAGGCTGTGAAATTGAAACAGGAGCTGAGTAGTGCTGAAGTGTGATGAGTGATAGATGAATTAAGAAAAGAGTGTGTTAAGTAATAGATAAACAGTACTGGGATGATACTAATAAGGAATAGTATTAGGGAGTAGTATTAAGGAATAGTTCAATAGTAAATGAATGTACAGCAACAAAGAAAATAGTTAATGACAAAGATATAGAAATATCAAAAGATAACATTAGGTGATTATAGAGATTAATGTCAGGGGATAGCATTAAACGAGTGACTAGTAATAAGGTAATTAAAACAAACATGCAGATGTTAAGAGAGCAAACGGTAATTAGAATATAGGATAAATTATGTTAGAGTAATGCTGACTGATCTATTCCTAAGCTGACCGCTAAGTCTGGCTTCTGTAATAAGTGCTTTGCTTGCTACAAGGGGAACCAAGGTAAAGCCATGACAGTCTTCGGATAGGCCTCAGGCAGACTAGGCCTAAGTTTCAGTCCCAAGAATTGAGGCACCCACTTCTCTGAAGTAGGCCGCCACACATCCTAACACAGCCGACCAATCAGAAGAGACTTGGAAAAGTCCCTAGTCTTCAGGTGGTCATGGCAATAAAGACTGACCCCTGGGCTGGTCACGGAGAAGAGAGACTGACCACCAGAGTGGTCATGAGCGATAGAAACTGACCAATCACAATCTTACCTGTATTTGTTCGTGGAGTTGATGGCCCGTTCCTGGAATTACAGCCAGAACCCTAAATGAATTAAGTAAATTGTATGAGCAGAGTCCTTGTAAAGACTCCCCTGTATTGGATGAGACTTGGACCCTAGCACACCAACAGTAAAGTTCATTTGCTTTTGCATTATCTCGTGTGGAACGCCTCTATTCAAGACGGTGGGATAAGTTCCGGACCAGGCTCCCTCATCCACTGTTGGTCTGGATGCGGACACTGCAGTTTCTACAGAAGTTAGCGTGGAATTCCTACATGACTCCAAAGTCCCACCTGAAACATTGGCAAGTTTAATTTGGGTTATTCCCCAAGTGTCCGAGTGGACGGATCAAAACCAGGGGTCCAGAATGCTATCTGAGTCTCTCACTGGAAAGACAGTGACCCAAGTACTTAACCACTCACTGCCTTCCTCTCTCTTCCCACCTGCCTTAGCAGGGTGTTGGACTGAAAGCTGTACAGCCAGGACTCAAACCAACACTCAGATACAGGCTATGGCAGTTCAAGCAGCAACTTAACTTTCTTCATCACAGCACCTGCTCCTGGATGTGATTTTCTTTTATTTATTTTTATTGGAAAGGTAGCTCAGATTTTCAGAGAGAATGAGAGCGATCTTCCATCTGCTAATTCACTCCCAAAATGGTGACAAAAGCTAGAGCTGAGCCAATTCAAAACCAGGAGCCAGAAGCTTCCTCCAGGCCTCCCACATGGGTGCAGGGTCCCAAGGCTTTGGACCAACTTCTCTACTGCTTTCCCAGGCCATAGGCAGGGAACCGGATGGGAAGTGGAGCAGCTGGGACCCGAATCAGTGTCCATAAGGGATCCCAGCACTTGCAAGGGAAGAATTCAGCCACTGAGCTATCATGCCAGGCCCTCATGTGATTTTTATCTCAATAAAATTGCTGTTTTATTATTAGAAGCAGGAAAAGCTTTCCTAGTGTGAGAAATTATACTCACCAAAAACTTTAAACCAGCATGAAAGATAATGGTGAAGCAGTAAAAACATTACAGAATTAAAAGCAAAAGAGGTATGCCTGTGTTTATTTGTTTATATATGTGTAACATGTTACTAGCAAGAAAAAAAATCAGGTATCAGATAAGTAGGGTTTTTTTTTTAAGGAACTTCTTATTGGTGTGTTAATTACAAAGAAAACCCAAGAGAATATGCACACAATTAGAACTAATGCGATCATCAACATTTCTGGGCATACAATTCAATAGTGTTCTGATGCACTCATAATAATCAGAAACAATTTCTGAAAGAATCTTCCCAGTCGAAAAGGCAAGAAAATTTGTGAGGGGGGGAAAAAAGTCCAACCCAAGATGTGAGAGACCTTTAGAGAGAAAATTATGAAAAGTTACAGAAGGACGTTAGGAAAGAGCTGGGGGGAAAATGAGAAATACAAGGCATTCATGCATGGGAGACTCAATATGATCCAGCCATCAGTTCTTCTCCAGGTTAATCTATAAATTCATTGCCATTCCAATCCAAATCCCAACGGCGCTCTCCAAGAGCTTGACAAACTGGTGCTAACACTCATCTGAAGTGATTAAAGACAAAGAAGAGCCAACAGAGAACAAAAAGAACTTTCTCAGCCAGACGTGAAGACTAGGTGGAAGTTGAGGGTGAGACCGGCAGGGTAGCCAGATCTGCCGGAAGGTCTTGTCTACGACTAAGGCAGCTGGTGAACCTGAAACGATGATGATTTTTGAACAAATAGGGTTGGGTAGCTGGCCTCCTCCATAGGTACTGTTTTCAATTGGATCCCCACCTCACACCACACATGTAAATTCCAGGTAGATCAAAATAAAACTTCAAAGCTATTATCAGGGGACTGACACTATGGCATAGCAAGTAAAGCAGCCACCCACAATGCCAACATCCCAGTAGCTCCATTTTTGACCCAGCTCCCAATGCCCTGAGAAAAAGCAGCAGCAGATGGCTCAGTTGCCTGGGCCCCTGCTACACCTGTGAGAGACCTGGAAGAAACTCTTGGCCCTTAGATTCAACTGGCCCAGCCCCAGTCATTGTGACCATCCAGGGAGTGAATCAGTGGATAGAAGATTCTCTCTCTCTCTCTTTTTCACACACACACACACACACACACACACACACACACTATCTCTCTAACTCTGACTTTCAAACAAATAATTTTTTTTTTAAAGAATAGAGCTATTTCCCTGCTGTAGGCTACTGCCTAGGTTGCCTTGTACCTAGGCAAGTGTTACACAGCTGGGAGAAAAGAAGCCAGTAGCTGGCTAGTATTCTGGGCCTCACTCATGCTAATGCTGTACCAGAGCAGTTCCCTATTCTTTAACATTAAATATGTAAGGGGAAGGGCGCAAACAGACCAGTGCCACCTGCTTGTCATGGTCCATGAGCTGCGGTGGGAACCACTGAGGAATTTTGATGTGGACAGAACTGTAGCTATGAGTCTCCTGGGCCACTGAACCCATCAGTGTATGCATGAGCTGGGGCTGGGAGCAGGATGGGCAGGGAGTCCTGGAGGACCAGTGCCACAGTCCTCTCCCAGCCAGCCCACTGCACCCACTGGCTGCACCTGTCGGCGTGTACACAAGTCATCCTTGTGCTTCGTCACTTTAGGTAACAGACAGACTGGGCAGGGGAGAGCCATTTGACAGCTTTCATGTACCACAAGCACTTTGACTTTCCTGAGTTTCTTCCTCCATTAAAAAAAAAAAAATGCTGCGACCTAGCATGATAGTCACATAATAATGGTAACTGTTTGTGGGGTACACAGAGGCATTTAAAGCATGTGGGTCACTGGTACTGGAAGTAGCTCACATTCTCCACTCTGCTTTTCATATGTGTTGCCTGCAAGCTCCTCTCTTCCAGTCTTCATAAAATGTGCAGCGGGCCCTGATGGACCACAGTCACCCCACTAGGCTGTGGACACTGAACTTACCCCTTCTCCCTCACTGGGTTTCCGTGCCTATTACCCAGAGAACAGTTTTTACTCTGCTGTGTCCTCATGATGGAATATTACACAGTTTTTCTAATGAATATTGTAATGAACCAGGTAGACCCAAGAGTACTGGCCTAGAATCACACTCAGACACACACACATGGCATCAGGTGAGTAAAACAATTTTCATACTGCTAAACGTGGTGTATCACTCTTGTAATGGGTTTAAACACACACAAGCTACTTCAGCTTCTTTACAGGCAAAAACACACACAGCAAAAATGGAAACCCAGGGACTAGCGCTGTGGCATAGCAGGCAGGTTAAACTTGTACCTACAGTGCGGGCATCCCATATGGGAGCCAATTCGAGCCCTGACTGTTCACTTTCCCTGCTAATGCGCCTAGGGAAAGTAACAGAAGATGGGCCTTGCACCCACAGGGGAGACTTGAATAAGCTCCTGGCTCCTGGCTTTAGATGGGCCTAGCTCTAGCATCACAGCCAACTGGGGAGTGAACTGGCAAATTGAAGACTTCTCTGTCTCCAGATAAATAAATTTTATTTTGAAAATGGAAATGCCTGAACAGAAAGGGTAAAAGCAAATTTATGATAATACTTGTCCCTGAGGAAGGGAGTCCAGTAAATTAATCTTTAATCTTTTTAAAATTTAATTTTGTTTTATGACTCAGTTTCATAGGCTCTGGGATTCCCCCAACCCCTCTCCATGCCCTCCCACCGTGGTGAATTTCTCCACATTGTTTCTCATGTAACAGGTGTTTTGGATATATTCCTTGAAGTGCAATTGCTGGATCATATGATATGCAGATTTTCAGTTGTTTGAGTGTTCTCCATACTGATCTCCATAGAGGCTGCACCAACCTGCAATCCCACCAATAGTGGAGTAGGGTTCCCTTTTCCCTACATCCTCTCCAGCAATTGTTGTTGGTGATTTTCTGTATGTGAGCCAATCTTACTGGCGCTAGGTGATACCTCATTGATGTCTTAATTTGGATATCCCTTATTGTCAAAGAGCTTAAGCATTTTTTCATATGTTTGTTTGCCATTTGGGTTTGGTTCTTTGTGAATTGTCTGCCCATTTCTTGAGTGGTTTGTTTTGATGTTTTGGTTGTTCTGGAGATCTTTGTATATTCTGCAGATTAGCCCTCTATCACCTATGTAGCGTGCAAACATTTTCTCCCATTCTGTGGGTTGCTTTTTTACTTTGTTGTTTGTTTCCTTTGCTACACAGAAGCTTCTTAGTTTGATGTCGTCCCATTTGTTTATTTTGAACTTGATTGCTATTGCTTTTGGTGGATTTTTAGGAAGTCAGAGCCTGCACCTAAATTTTGCAGGGTGTTTCCAACATTTTCTTCCAAAAGTTTGAAGATTCCTGGATGTAGGTTTAGGTCTTTTATCCATTTGGATTTTATCTTAGTGTATGGTAAAAGATGTGGGCCTATCTTCTTGTTTCTGCAGGCTATCAACCAGTTGTCCCAACAGCATTTGTTTGAAGATACCTTTCCATTTGCCTGGATTGTCGTCTGTTTTTTGTCAAAGATTATTTGGCTGCATCTGTGTGGGTTCCCTCCTGTTGCTTCTATTCTGCACCATTGATCTTTCTCTCTATCTTTGTGCCAGTACCAGGCTGTTTTGATAACCATCGCCCTATAGTATGTCCAGAGGTCCGGAATTGTGATCCCCCCTGTTAACTTCTTATTCTTCCAGGTGGTTCTAGCTACTACTGTTTTTTTTTTTTTTCTAGATGAAACTTTGTATCACTTTTTCCAGTTCTGTGAAGAATGTTTGGTGTAATTTGATAGGGATTGCATTGAATGTATATATTGCTTTTGGTAGTATGGACATTTTAATGATATTGATTTTACCTATCCAGGAGCATGGTATGTTTCTCCGTCTTTTGAAGTTTTCCTCAATTTCTTTTTTGAGTTTTTGTAGTTTTCTTCAAAGAGGTCTCTTACATTTTTGGTTAGGTTTATACCTAGATACTTCATACTTTTCTGTTATTTTGAATGGTACCTTGCTGGTTAGCTCTTTTTCTATCTTGGGGCTGTTTGCATACACTATGGTTGTTGATTTTTGTTCATTTATTTTGTACCCTGCCACTCTACCAAACTCTCGTATGAGTTCTAGCAGTCTCTGTATTGAGTCTCTTGGTTCTTCTATGTACAGGATCGTGTTATCTGCAAATAGTGAAAGCTTGACTTCTTCATTTCCCATTTGAATTTCTTTGATTTCTTTTTCTTGTCTTATGGCTTCAGTGAGTACCTCCAGGACTATGTTGAATAGCAGTGGTGATAGCAGACATCCTTGTCTTGTTCCAGATCTCAGTGGAAAGGGTTCCAGTTTTTCTCCATTCAGTATGATGCTGGCATTGGGTTTTTCATATATTGCTTTGATTATGTTGTGGATTGTTCCTTCTACACCTACCTTGGTTAGAGTTTTTAGCATAAAGTGGTGTTGGATTTTGTCTAAAGCTTTTTCTGCGTCTATTGATAATATATGATTTTTGTTCTTCAGCTTTTGGATATGGTGTATTACGTTTATGGATTTACGAATGTTCAACAATTCCTGCATTCTGGGGATGGATCCTACTTGATCCAAATGAGTGATCTGTCTGATTTTTTTTGAATTCTATTGGCTAGGATTTTGTTGAGGATCTTAGCATCAATGTTCATCAGGGAAATTGGTCTGTAGTTTTCTTTCTCTGTTAATTCTCTACCCGATTTTGGGATTAAGGTGATGTTAGCTTCATAGAATGTGTTTGGAAGGGTTGCTTCCTTTTCTATTGCTTTGAAGAGTTTGTAGAGGATTGGGGTTAGCTCTGCTTGGAATGTTTTGTAGAATTCTGTAGTTAAACTGTCTTGGCATGGGCTTTTTTTGTTTTTGGGAGATCTTTAATCACTGAATCAATCTCTGCCTCAGTTATCGGTTTGTTCAGGTCTTTTTTTGCCTCTGGGCTAAGTTTTGCTAAGTGGTGGAAGTCTAAGAACCTTTCCATTTCCTGGTGGTCTTCTTATTTGTTGGAGTACAATTTTTTGTAGTAAATTCTAATTATTTTCTTAATGGTTACAGTGTCTGTCATTGTGGTGCCTTTTCCATCCTTAATGCTATTAATTCTTGCTTTCTCTTGCTTTTTCTTGGTCAGTTGGGCCAGTGGGGTGTCTATTTTGTTTATCTTCTCAAAAAAAACAGCTTTTTGATTCGTTGATTTTGTGTATAGTTTTTTATTTCTGCTTGGTTTATCTCTCCCCTGTTTTGGTAATTTCTTGTATTCTATTGTTTGTGGGTCATTTTGTTGCTGTTTTTCCAATTCCTGGAGGTGTGTGTTTAATTCCTGTATTTGGTATCTTTCTTGGGCTTGACATAAGCACTAATTGCAATGAACATGCCACATTTCATTGCTTTGGTGGTGTCCCACAAGTTTTGGAATGTTGTATTTGAGTTTTAGTTGGTTTCCATACAGTTTTTTTATCTCATCTTTAATTTCTTCTCTCACCCGTTGCTCACTTAATAGCATAGTGTTCAACCTCCAAGAGTTTACATATTTCCTGGGCATTTTGATTTATTGATTTCTACTTTCACTCCTTGGTGGTCTGAGAAGGTGCATGGTATGATTCTAATTTTTTTGAAGTTAGTGAGATTTGCTTTGCGCCCCAACATGTGGTCAATCCTGGAGAAGGTGCCATGCACTGCTCAAAAAAGTGTATATTCTGCATCCGTAGGATGAAAAGTTCTGTAAATATCTACTAAGTCCATTTGTTCTATTGTTTGTGTAAGTTCTATTGTTTCTCTGTTGAGTTTCTGTCTTGTTGATCAGTCTATTGGTGTTAGTGGGGTGTTGATGTCTCCTAGGATTATTGTATTTGCATCTATGTCTCCCCTTAAGTCTGTCAGTAATTGCTTCATGTAGCTGGGTGTATTTGTGTTTGGTGCGTAGGTGTTTATGAAGGTAATCCCTTCTTGATGGATCGTTCCCTTCAGTAATATAAAATGCCCTTTCCTATCCCTTTTGATATTTGTCATGTTGAAGTCCATATCATCTGAAATTAGGACAGCTACAGCAGCCTTCTTTTCTCATCCATTGGCGTTAAATATCTTTTTCCATCCCTTCACTTTCAGTTTCTTAGTGCCTTTTCTGGTTAGATGTGTCTCTTGTAGGCAACAGATAATTGGGTCCTGTTTGTTGATCCATTCTGTTAATCTGTGTCTTTTGATTGATGAATTTAGGCCATTTGTGTTAAGAGTTAATATTGAGAAGCTGCGATTTTGATCTGCCATTGCATGTGTGTTATTGTGGGTGTTGGTATCTGTTTAACTGTCTTTCCTTGTGTGGACTTTAGTGGGGAGTTCTTCCCATTTGCCCTTTTTGATTATGGTTTGCATCCTTTTTTTCTGGGTTAAGCACATTTCTAAGGAGATTTTGTAGAGCTGGTTTTGTGCTGGCATATTCTTCTAGTTTCTCCTTGCTATGGAAGTATCTAATTTCATTCTTGAATACAAATGAGATCTTTGCTGGGTACATTATTCTTGGTTGACATTGTTTTGTTTCAGGATTTGAAAGATCTTACTCCATTCTCTCCTTGCTTGGAGGGTTTCTTCTGAGAAGTCAGCAGTGATTCTGATTGGTTTCCCTCTAAATGTAATCTTGTCTTCATACTTGTCTCAGAATTCTTTCCTTGTATTCGTTGGAGGGGAGCTTGAGTACAATATGTCTGGGTGAGGATCTCTTTGGGTCAAATCTGTTAGGTGTTCTCTGTCCTTCCTGGATTTGGGCTGACTTTATGTTCTAAGTCTTTTGGAAGTTCTCCTGTATAATTTCATTGAGCACTTGTTGCAGACCTGTCTCTCTTTCCACTCCTTCAGGAAGGCTTATAATTCTGATATTCAACTTTTTAAGGTTGTCTTTCATTTCCTGTATGGTCTTGTTGGCTTTGTTCACGTTTTTCTCCACTTGTTTAATAAGCTGCCCACTTTCATTCTGGTTGTCTTTGGTTTCAGAAATTCTGTCTTCTGCTGTATTTATTCTGTTGGTTAAGCTCTCAACTTTGTGTTCTAAGTCAAGGATTTTGTTTTTTACTTGTTTCATTTCTGTGACTATGTGGTTTTTTAATTCCTTGAGCTCTTCCCAGTGCTTCTCACTGTCTCTGATGAATTTTATAGTTATTTTTTTAAATTCCTTATCTGGAGTTCTTCAATGTCTTCATCTCACAACTCCAAGATTGAGATTGGTTTTGGGTCGTTTTTGGGGGAAGTGCTGGTTCTTTCATCTGAATCATTACTTTTTCTGTTACTTCTCCCCAATGCATTGTGGTTCCTTGTCATTTGGGGAATTTATTCTCTGACTTGCTTGTCCACAGTCTCCGATCTCAGTGCAGTAGCCTGGAGCAGATGTGGTCCAGCTACTGCTGCTTGGTGTGCAGACAGAAGAGTATTTCACGGTGCTCTATTGGGGACAACTGGTGAGGGTGCGGGTTTTGTAGCTTTGTTTACCCCTGGATGTAGAAAACCCTCTGTAGCCAGGTTTCCCTGTGGTCTGTTGGCTATGGTGTTGTTTCATGTTTGCCCTCAGGGGTGGGGAGCAGGAGCAAAACTTTGTAGCCTTGGGGCTCTGTGTCTCTGCTCTGGGCAGATTTGGAAGACCTACAACACATCTCAGGCCTGTGAGGGAGCACGTCTCAAGCCTTGGGAAAGAGCACTTCTCAGGCCTGTGAGAGAGCAGGCTTGGGGCGCTCTATGCACAAACGCTGTGCTCAGGTTCACCACTGCCACTTGGCTCTTTGGCACTCTCGCGGTTTCGGTTGGTCCTTGTAGCCACCAAGGGTTCTGTATTTACATATCAGCATCAGGCCACCAGGGGCTCTAGCTATAGGCGTCGGTATCACCGGCCACTAAGTCCTCCGGCACCCCCCACTGTCTTTCTCTGCTGCCTTCTCAGGGATTTCCTTCCCCCAGCACCGCTGCCACCAAGCAGTTTCAAGGAGCTCTCCGTGTGGCCCCTGTGCTCACAGGGACCTTTAGCACTCTAACAGATTCGCCCCCCTACCCTCTGGCACCACTGCAGCCAAGCAGTTTCAAGGAGCTCTCCATGCAGCCCCTGCACTCACAGAAACCTCCAGCACCTTCATAGCTTTGGTTGCTGGAAATTCCGCCCGAGGGGCACCAAGCAGGATCAGGCTCTGTGCAGCATTCTTGGGGACTGAGTTCTCGGGGGTCTCTGTTCAGCTGCCTCCCCTGCCTGGTTCACCCACCACTGGGGCCTTTGGCCCTCCCATAGACCATCGCTGATGCTGGTGGGTATACTAGCAAAAGACAATCCTTCCAACTCTCTGTCTCCTCTGGGTTGGCTGAGTCTCCTGCCGGCGCTCCCCCTGCCTGGGATCGTGACTCACCAAGTTTCGAGTGGGTTGCTGACTTCCCTAACTTTTTTCCCTGGCTGCCCTTCTGAGTTGTGTGGATCTTGGCTCCACAATGTCCAGCAACCTTGACGCACCTCTCCCTGTAGTTCTTTGCTTCTCTGTTCTCTCCTCTGCCATGTTCTGCCCGCCTCTCTCTGCACCCTTCTCTACACCAACCTTTGTGGTCGGCCATCTTAGCTATCTCCCTAATTTCATCTTTGTTAGTCATTTACAATGTCCTTATTTTACAAAAAGTTGCTGATCATGTGAGATACAGGTTAATTCTGATAGGATGAGACCTGGGGACACCACACAAGAGGCATCATAACACTCTTTGAGTTTGGTTCTGTTGCAACAGCCACAGTGATGGAGAGGAAGGAGTGGGTGAGAGAGAGGTTGGAGAGCCAGACAGGAGTGAATGCGGGCCCTGCTTGCATAAGGCTGGGATGGAGGGTGGTGGGGATGGAGCAGAGACCCAGCCTGCAGAGTAGTGCTCTGCCTTTCTGTCTCATGCAATATAAATGAAGACCAAGAGACAAACTAATTAGATCCATTTGCAACCTAAATGGAGTCGCTGCCTCCTCCCTCCAATGGGACAGTCTCTCTTGGGGACAGGGGTGTCCAGAATAGCTAGTATCAAGGAGCCTGCCCTGTTCCCAGCATGTTGCAGCTAAATGAGCTCCCAGGAGAACCCCCTATGCTAGAGGGGAGGTGATAAGGGTCTCCCAGAGCACCGGAGCTGGGCAGGAGCAGGAATTAACAGTCAAGCAGGCTGCTCCACTGGTTCTATCCATCAGCCCAGGCAACATCAGTGCCCTACCCCGGGTCCACACCTCACCAAGTGGAGGGACCTGCTGGGACCACTGTCTGCTGTCTGCGTGTCACTTCTCCACTGAGCTGAACCAGCAGCTATGGAGAAAGAGAAATGGATCCCAATTAGGGGCTGCTGCAAGCTGCAATAGGAGCAGGCAGGTCCCTCCAGCTCCACTTCCGCACACACCAGCACACACACACACACACACACTCCCTGTCTCTTTTCTTCAATTCTTTCTTAGAATGCTGATTCAGCATTCACTGCCTCAAATTCTCTCCAAAATCCAGAGCTCAGCTCCCTGCCAAGCACAAAGAAAGCAGGGCTGGATGGAACTTATAACATCCTCTCTGACCACCCCCCAAGTCCGTGTCCTATACCCACCCTGCCAACTCCAAGCACCTGCATCCCTGCCTGTGGTTCACAGCCCACAGATAGAGTCAGCCTAGTTGTTCTCAAACTCCAGTGTGTAACGGAATTACCTAGAAAGCCTTCTAAAATGCATATTCCTGGGCCCACGCTGCAGCTTTCTGGCCTAGTGGACCTAAAAGCTTGCATTCCTAGCAACCTCCCAGGTGGTGCCATTCTGGGGCACCCACTTCCGTTCACCCACTTCCCATCTTGTTCCGTCTCCTTAAACATCATCGCCCCAAATCCTTACATTTCTGCATCCTCTTACACCAACACTAATGATTTTGTTTTTTAACTTTTTGAATTATTTATTTGGGAAACAAACAGAAAGGTCAACAGAGCTCCCCAGGCTGATTCAGTCCCCAGATGCCCATAACAGCCAGGATTGAGCCCAGCTAAAGCCTGGAACCAGGATCCCAGCTAGGCTCCCATGTGGGGTGGCAGGGACTCACTAATTATCTCCTGACTCCCAAGAATCAGGATTATGGGGGTGGTATAAACAGAACTTGAACTCAGACACTCTGATAAAGAATGTGAGAATCTTTAAAAAAAAAAAAGACTTGTTTTTTATTGGAAAGTCAGGTGTATAGAGAGGAGGAGAGACAGAGGAAGATTTCTAGTGTGATGATTCACTCCCCAACAACAGCCGCAGCTGCGGCAATCTGAAACCAGGAGCCCAGAACCTCTTCCACGCGGGTGCAGAGTTCCAAGGCTTTAGATCATCCTCCACTGCTTTCCCAGCCCACAAGCAGGCAGCTGGATGGGAAGCGGGGCTGCTGGGATTAGAACCAGTGCCCATATGGGATCCTGGCCTGTGCAAGGTGAGGACATTAGCTGCTAGGCTACCATGCTGGGCCCATAGAATGTGAGAATCTTAACCAACATCTTAACCAAGGGACAAAATGCCACCCTCACTTTGACCTTTAGCCTTGCCTGCCAATCCAAGTACCCTAAGCTCCAGGGCAGCCATGCTATCTGTAGCCCCAGGAAGACTGCACTACTTCTGCTTCTCACGGGTCCTACTGCTTTATAAAATCCCCTCTGAAGGCCTGTGTGCTCCAGGAGGCCCTCCAAGCATGTTGGGGTGCTTCTCCAGAGCCCAGCAGGGGAAAACTGGGATCAGAAATGCCCCTTGGTCCCTCCACGCTCGTGAGACGCCTCTTTCGTCTCTCTTGGCTCATCGAATGAGTGACTCACCCAAGAAGTCCCCAACCAGCTCAATGACACTGGAATTGTCCCAGACAGGTCTGAAGTCGAATTCCCTGCTTCTCCTGCTTCTGTCTGACTTCCGGGTCTGTTGGAAGTGCATCCTGCTGCCACTAACAGAATCCCCAATCACAACGGCTGAAGATGGTGTGCTCCTGGCACCAGCCTCCTCAGGCACCTCCTCAGAGGTCTGCAGGGGCTCATTTTGGCACAGTTCATTTCTGCAGTTCTTTGTCCTTGACCTGGAGATCTCCAGATGGCAGCTGCAGTTCAGGCCCACGAGCCACCCAAGGACCCAGCTCATGGCAGCACCCAGGGACCCGCAGGAGCAGAGTGCTCCCTGGCTGTGTTACCCTCTTACTGAGAAGGGAGCGCTCTCTCCCTGCATAGTACTCCGTACACCACGTTAGCTGGAATGAAACAGGCTGGAGCTCCATGTTATCCAAGAAGAGCCAGTCCTGGCTTTGTAGGCTACTGATTAGAACCACAGAATCCTCGAGAACCAATGCCCTGGACAATTCTGGGAGGGCCTGGGTGGTCAGCACCTTGAAGCTGAATGGACTGCAAGGCTGCTGAGTTCTGTTCTGTTCCCCTTTCTCTTTGGTGCCAGATGTGCTGGGTCTGCTCATGCGACACATTTGTTCATCCCCACCCCGCATCATGCCCACAGGATGTCACATGTCACCACCTGCTCTGGGCTGCATGAGCACAGGCGTGGGCATGAGACTGAACTGGGTCCAGATCCGCCCACTGGGTGACCTCGAGGAAGTACCCTCACTGCAGAGTCAGGACTGATGACTGCTGAAAGACACAGGGCACACATGGTGCTGAGCAGCCTGGAGCTGAAGGCTGAGACCCAGGGAGGACAGCAGGCAGCCCACCAGCCATGGGCTGTTCCAGGCTTGGGACTTCATGGTCCAGTGAGAGGGCAGACACCTGAACATCTGATCTCATTGCCTGGAACAGGCGGAAGGACAGCACTGACAGCACGCTGCTGGGGGATGGGCTGTGCCACGTGCTCATCAGGGGCTCCACAGCCAAGGGGTGGGTGCTCCCTGCTGAAACAGAGGGATCTTCACTCTCCCATCTCCTCAGAAGGTAGCCACAGAAAGCACACATGAAATGGCAACAAGGCTAGAGCTGGCTGAGTGATGGCCATGCGCCAGGCAGCAGGCCAGACCACTACAGATATTTTGCTGTGGATAAGCCCATTTTCTAGGTGAAGAAATCAAGGCACAGGATCTAGCAAGTCCCCTACCTCAGAGAAACACTCCCTACCCTACCCACCCAAAGATGCAGGGTGCCATTTGCCCACCAAGAGAACACCTGGGTTAAACTGTACCAGGCGAGGATTTGTCCACTGCATCATTGTGCTGGGCCCATATCCCTTGGCTTCTTGTCCTGGCCTTCTGGGCTTGGAGGCCAGCACCTCGCTGCGGAGCAACTGGCAAGGCATTACCTCACCCTCACTCCCCACAGGGCAGACTGATCCAGCCCTGCACCCCCAGTGTCTCCAGGCAGTGGGGCATTGGCCCACAAGAGCCAGGGTGCCCTCTGCCCCCAGCAACATGGCATCTCCACTGTCATCAGAGCCTTGCCTCTGTGGGCCATGCCCTGCTCTGTGCTTTTTCAGTACTCCACATCCTGCACCAGGCCTCTGACATGGCCTCCAGCAGACATGCTGGAATCAGCTTCCACTCCGGAGGGGCTCAAGGCCTGGAGGAGGTGAAGGCTTGCAAGGTTGACTGCATGGGAATGAGCATGTGGCTTGGAGCCACAGGTCACCACTGGGACACCCACATCCCACATCTAAATCCTTGATACCAAGTTCCACTTCTAGTCCAGCTCCCTGCTCTTGTGCCTGGGAGTCGGCAGATGAGTGTTCAAGTATTTGGGTCCCTGTCACCCACAAGGGGGATCCAGATAGAGTTTCCGGCTCCTGGCTTCAGCCTGTCCCAGCCCTTGCTGCGTGCAAACATTTGGAGATTGAACCAGCAAACAGACGATTCTCAATCTCTCCCCCTTTCTCTCTGATACTCCACCTTTGCAATCAATAAATAAAAAAAAAAAAAAGAAGAAGAAGAAGGCTGGCTGTATGGGGCCTACGTGTGGCATAGAAAATTAAGCCTTTACCTGCAATACCAGCATCCCATATGGGCCCTGAGTTGAGACCTGGCTACTCTATCTCCAATCCAGCTTTGTGATAATTTACCTGGGAAAGCAACAGAAGATGGCTTAAATCCTTGGGTCCCTGCACCCATGTGGGAGATCTAAGCTCCTGACTTCTGGCTTCAGGTTGGCCCAGACCCAGCCAGCCATTTCAGCCACTTGAGAAATGAGTCAACCAACGGAAAATCATTCTTTCTTGTCTCGCCCCACTGTAACTCTGCCTTTCAAATAAATAATAAAAAAATATATTTTTTAAAAAATACATAAATGGGAAGCCTGGCAGCAGAAGCCACCCTAGATTCCCAACCTCTGTAGGCTGGAATGCTTCCTGCCAAAGATGGCATGTGCAAAGGTCCAGGCATCCAACAGTTGGTGACACTGGAGGGATCAGCCAGCCACTGCTGGTCATGGATGACACTTGCAGGGCGACAGCAGTCCTTCCTGCAGGCACCCCAAAAGCTGCTCAGCTCTCCCCATATCCTGACAGCTGGGCTGGCGGACACTTTCCTGGCCCTCCCCTTGAAGGCTGCCCCCACCTTCACCTCAGCCTCGGACCACTCTTCCCTGTCTAATTGGCAGAGTAGAGATGGTCCAGCCCAGCAGGCAGGTTCCCTGGCTCCCTGTCACTCACTCTGCTGACCCCAGTCTGGGCCCGTATCTATAATGCATTCACACAGCTTACGTTTTCCCTCCGTAGGAGCTTTTCACGTTCAGCCTCAAGCCGCATCTGGTTGATTCACTCCGCACTGAACCAACATCCAGACTCAGCCAGCAGGAAAATGTAACAGCCACAGTTGGCGCTTGCGGGGGATTGAGAAACAAAGGCTCTGCTAACTCCCACTCAGCGCCCGCCACTCTCCAATGGTCTATTTTTAAATCAATCCGCAATGTTTGTTCTATTGATTTTGTTGATTTGTTTACATATCTCATCTTGTTTCACCAAAACAAAGAAGGGCCTGGAAGCAATTTTCAAAATCCGTGTAACCTGATCCAATAAACAGATGTGGAGTGAGGACACAGAAAGCAGTAGGGAGTAAAATCACATAAGGAGGTTCACTAAGCTACAAAGTGTCAGGTCCTGGACCGCTTGCCCCGCTTGCCTGAGACGGCCGTTTTTCTTTGTTGCATTTGAGCTTCCTTGTAGCCAAGGCAAGGAGGACAAATGTATGCGTGGATCAGACACTCGGGGCTCAGGAAACACACAAAAAAATCAACTGCTTAGAGAAGGAAGAGGAGGGAGAAGACGAAGATAAAGGAGGAAAAATAGCAAGCACCACAGGATCTCCAGGTCTCTAGTCCCAAGATGCGTTGATCAAGGGTGCGCTGGGCTTGGCCAAGGTTTTGTGGGATGCACAGGCAGAGGGGAGACCCCAGCTCCACCTGATCTGGTTTGAGCATCATCTCCACCCAGAGCTCAGATCCTAACACTACCAGAAAAGCTGTTCCAGTCTGTCCAGAGTCAGGTATACGTGAGATTCTCATTCATCTTCCCTGTCACCTCCTCCAGGAAGCCTTCCCAGAACTGCCCTTGCTACCGCAATCCTGTTTAAGCTTTCGCAGTGCCCTATACCTCCAGGCAGGAGCCGGCAGGCTGGCTTCAGTGTGTGCAGCCCCCTTACCTAACAAGCAGCTGATTTAAGGTTGTTAATATTTACCAGATACTGTCGAACTGCAGGAGTCCTTTCAGGGCTGTAGTAAGGCCAGATAAAGACTCTGGTAAGTCGTCCTTTAATCAGATCTTTATCTGGGCCCCTGTAAGTGTCACTTTATCTGGAGGAAGGTCTTTGTGGAAGTGACAGAGTCTTGAGATGCAGCGGATTATCTTGTCCGTCTGGCAGCTGCTAATCCCCTCACCTGTATCCCTGCAAGGTGGGGCAGCGGATGTCTCCGTATGCAGAGGAGAGCATGAACTGGAAATGGAGCCCAGGAAGATTTGCAGCTAGGTGCTGGCCTCCAAGCCCAGAAGGCCAGGACAAGAAGCCAAGGGATGTGGGCCCAGCACAATGATGCAGTGGACAAATGCTCGCCTGGAACATGCCAGGAATCTCATGTGGGTGCTGGTGCAAGTTCCAGCTGCTCCACTTCCCATCCAGCTCCCTGCTTGTGGTCTGGGAAAGCAGTAGAGGATGGTCCAAGCCTCGGGACCCTGTACCCATGTGGGAGACCTAGAAGAATCTCCTGGCTTCGGATCAGCTCAGCTCTGATCATTGTGGCCACTTGGGGAGTGAACCAGCAGATGGAAGGATCTTTCTGTCTCTTCTCTCTGTAAATCTGTCTTTCCAATAAAAACAAATAATTGTTTTTAATTTTAAAAAGAAGAAGAAGAAGTATCCATTGCTGCCAAAGCATGGTGGCTGCCTCCATAAGCTGGAAGGTTGTGGGTCCAGCATACCACCACCACACATGCACACACACACCTGCCAACTCCGGAGCAGGACCCTGCTGGGGGCATGGCTCTGCCCAGCACAGTTTCTGGAGAAACAAAGGGAGCAACAGTCAGGAAGGAATCTGCCAGCTCTAGGCCTTGTTGCCATGGTGCTCCCCAGCCACGCGAGCTGCTGGCTAGGGTCTCACTCGGGGCTGTGCAGGGCTCCTCCCTCTCAGTCCCTTTCTTCTTCCTTCTTCTGGTCTCCCTGCCACTGCCATACAGGAAGACACGCTGCCTGGGGCTGTGCACAGGTCGAAGCCAGACCTTGCCAGAGCCACTGGCCAGGAGAAGTTAGGGAGAAGGCTAGGCAGGTGTTTCCAAAAGTTCACAGAGGTTATGATTAAGAGACAAGTTTATTGGGGTGCAAAGAAATTGAAAGGCATGGAGAGTTTTTTCATCACATGCATTTCTGTGAATTTTTTTAATATCCCTCAGCCCCATAGCTGACAGTGGCACATGTGCCAGACACATGCAAGGGACTGTCACCTGGGTCTGAGCCATCACCCATCCTCTTTAGGCTCCACAGCACAAAGAGCTTCACTCAACATTGCCCGGCTCTGAAGTGACCAAGTTGGAACTGGCCCAGTTGTGCCTGGCTCGGCCTTCCGAACCTTTCCCATCAACCACCTGATTCCCAGTCCCAGCCCAGGGCACAAAGCTTCTGGCTCACTGGAAAGGTCACACAGGTGTCCTGCATCCTCCTGTGCCCACCTGGCCTGTGCCCCCAGTGGGTCACAATTTACTCATCCCCCTAACACAGCCTCCACCCACACAAGGCACACACATGTGAACCCAAGGCACTCGTGTTGCACAAAGGAGTAGGGGACGTGCTTGGGGTTAGGGCAGGAAATCCTGCACCCCAGACCCCCACTCTCCCGGCTGCCAGGAGGTAGCCATGGGGCAGGTAATTGGTGATGCTTTTTTACTAGCTCTAGCTCTGGTGCTGTGATGCAGGTGGGCCTGATGTTCTGGGAACTCAGGAGGACTTCGGTATCTTAGGCAGAAAGTCGTCACGTGGGCCCCAGGCTCTCTGCTCCGGGATGGAAAATCTCATTCCCAGGTGAGGAAAGCATGTGGCTCAGAGGCTGGACCAGAGACCCAGGGTGGGGATGGTCAGTGGGAAACAGGTTCTGACCATACAGCCCTGCTCCACAGCCTCAGCACTCTAGGCCCCGTGCAAGAGGCCTGTGGGTTGCTGGCACTTGGGGTTCCAGCTTCTGCCAGTTTCTAATCCTTCCCCACACCTAGTCCCCATCTCTTCTCCTCATACCCCTGGAGGAATGCACAGGGCTCCTGTAAGCGTGGCAGCCTAGAGAGGGTCTCCTCTCCTGGGGCCCCAGCATGCCTCACACATGCTTGCAGAAAACCGTCGGGGACCCCCAGCAGCGTGCTCATGCTGCCCTGCTCTCCCACCAGCCCTGTTCGCACCCTCTATCCTGTCCTCTACAGTCACGCGTGGAGCTATGCTCACTGCCCAGACACCTGCTGACCGCAGGTGGGAAGATTGTCAGGAGGGGCCGCTGCTTTGGTGGGATCTATAAAGCTCCCACCTGCAATGCCAGCATTCTATGCGGACGCCAGTTCGTGTCCCAGCTGCTCCACTTCCAATATACATATAACTCTGCCTTTCAAATAAACAAAAAATATTTTTAAAAGATTGTCAAATTCTATTCCAAAGTAAAGATCCTCCTCCCCTCTGATGCTGAGAGCTGGACTTCCAACCATGCTTCACCTGGGTGGGAGGGCTCTCAAGGTTGTGTCTTCCCTACAGGTGGTTTTATTTCTTTTTTGCTTTCAGAGCGCTGATTTCATTTCAGTGAAGGCTCCCAGGGGAGTCTGCTGAGGAGCTGTGGGAATGTTCATCTTTCCTGCTTCGGACACTGCCCCATCCTCCTCCGTCCTCCTACAGAGGATGCAGATATGATGCCTGGCAGTACAGCAGCCATCTTGCAACCAAGAGGACAAAAGCTACAGGCCCAAGATGGGCAGAAGAGAAAGAGGAGTGTGTGTTCCGGATGTCTCCTGCGGCTGTGTCTGGAGTGCTTACCTCTGGACTCTGTGTTTGATGTTAAAAAAAAAAAAAAAAAAAAAACCTCATTTGTTGGGTTTTCTGTCCCTTGCATCTGAATGCAATCTTGCTTGATTCAATACGTAATTACATTTTTTTTTCAAAAACCTTTCCTTTCACTGCTGCCGCTTTGAGTATAAATGATGATTATGTTAACCATGAGGTATTAAAAAAAGTTGCAAATGATAAAACTACTTGGGGTGATACCACCTGCAATGCTTGGGGATTGTCTGTAAACAGGATCCCCAGACTCACCCCAGGCTAGTACACAGGATCCCCAGACTCACCCCAGGCTAGTACCATCCTGAGCCCCACTGAGGGCAGGGCCGGTGCCTCTATTCATGCCTGGGAGCAGCAGAAGGGCCCCCAGCACTGGTCAGTAAACATACCCATGATGACTGGCATGGAGGCCAGTCAGAGAGGGGTCTTGGCACCCTCCAAGCCAGCAGTCGGATCTGGTTAGACTCCAGAAGGAGCAGGTGCCTCAAGGTGCCTCTGGGAGCACACTTGCCAACGTCCCAGCCCAGACCCTGGAGCGAGCAGGTAAGCTCACCCAGTACAAGGTTGACCCAACAAACCTCAGTGCAGACACTCAGCGCTCTGTCTCACCCAGCCCAGCCCTGGGTACCGCCCGAGATGACTCTGTGCTCACAGTCAGTGCTGGACACATTCTCAATTTCTGCATCTGTTTTCTTTCAGAAGGAGGTGGGCCTGGCACCTGTAAGGAAACAAGATGCACCACCAGGGCTCCGCACGGGAGCCCTGTCTGGGCTCAGAGCTCCGGGGTCGCTGGCATCCTCAGCTGTTCCAGCCTTCCCAGCCCCTCCTCGCTGCCTGTGTGTGTCTGGCGTCATCCACATCTCTGCCTACAGACAGGGAGCGGCTATGAGGTCCAGCAAGCATTTCTCAAAGAAAGAAGGGGCTGGCCCAGGCACTATATCTGGAGGTGATGTGGGCGAATCTGAGATGCCACCGGGACTGAGGGATGGTCACTGTGCACACTGCAAAGGTCTTTTGGGGATGTGACAAGGGGTTGTCGGGTAAGGGACAAAGGCAGAGAGACCCTAGGCAGATGAACTCCCAGCCAAAGAGGACCCAGATCAGTAAGGTGACAGGTGCCAGTTGGGGGAGGCAGGGAGAGCCTGATGTTCTCAGGATAGCACCCATGAGGACCAGGAAAGGAGCACCAGGGGAGGTCAGAGCCTCCCCTCATGCTGGGCTGGCTACAGAGGCTATGGTCAGCATGACTGGTCTCCTATTGGATGGGATCCCAAGCTTGCAACACGGGAGAGAGAGTGGTGCACTGGGAGACCCTCAAGAGAGGAAGCCCTCAGAAAGTGCTGTACAGAGCAGGCAAAGGCAGGATTGGGTCCTCAGGGCTGCCTCCCACTGCTGGGTGCTGTGATGGGGTCTACTCCCAGCCCCTGCCCCCACGAGCCCTTCCACCTGTGGCCCAGTGCTCTCAGAGCCCCATCCTTCCCCTGGAGTGCCACCAGCTGCCCCCTCCCATGCTGCCACTGCCCGGCTGCTGCGTGGGCCCAGGAGGTGCTGCTCCTGGCCCGGCCAGCCCACCTGACCCAGCCCTGCGGGAAAGCGACTTCCCTTTCAGCCCCAGCTCTGGCCCTGCTACGCTTTGATAGATGGTTCTCATCTTTCCTGAAATTACTTTTTGCCGAGTTTTGTTTTCCTGACAGCCCCAGGGAGGTACTCGCTGCTTGCTCCAAGTGCAGGCACTGCCATCCCTCCCAATGGCTCCAGACCTGCCAGGGTGATCCCGAACCCGGTTCCAGAGGCTTCAGAGGCCAGGCACGGAGCTTAGGAGCTGGGTAAGGGGTGGGGACTGGGAGGCTGGGGGGCATGAAGCAGCCCAGGGAACAGGCTCTCCCTGCTCCGCCTCCTAATTTGATTTGCCTCATTCTGTTTCTGGGACCTCAGAATTTGTACAGTTTTAGCCCCAAATAAACTGCATATCCTCCTTGCTCCCTCTACTCCCTGTTACAGAGAGCTCAGAGGTGTGTGGGGGACACCACACCCAGAGTCCAAGCACTGGGATCCAGCCTGGTCCTGCACTCCATGCCACGCCCAAGGCCAAATCCATCCTGCCTTGCTCCTCTTTGAAATGAGAATACAACTTTGTGCCTGTTGGCTTCCGAGGGCAGATCCTAGGCGCCAGGCCCTATGCTAGGCCCCCTTGTTGCAAACTGTTCAACAACCATAGAGGCCTTCCTCTTCATCCCCACCATCATCATCCTCATCAAAGTGAACATGCATCACACCTAGATACACGCATGCAGACAGACAAGGCCACACATACACCCAGACACACACACACACACACGTGTACAGAGACATAAAGAGGCTGACATACAGGGACATACACACACAGAACATGTCCACAGACCTGGGCACACATGGATACATACGGATACCCAGAGACAAACACGCACAGAAGCACACACTCAGCAAGATACACACACAACCACACAAACACATACACACCCAGATACACACAGATGCACACCTAGAGACAGATACACACACACACAGACACGTGAGGGTGCTTCAAAGAATCCCTGCAGAAATGGAAGCAAGAAATCGGTTTTGGGGGCTGGCACTATGGCATAGTAGGCTAAGCTTCCAACTGAAGCACCGTCATCCCATTTGGGTGCCAGTTCTAGTCCTGGCTGCTCCACTTCCGATCCTGCTCCCTGATGGCCTGGGAAAGGCAGTGCAGGTGCTCAAGTCCTTGGGCCCTGCATCTGCCTGAGAGACCATAAGAAGCTCCTTGCTCCCAGCTGCTGACCAGCTCAGCTCTAGCTGCTGGGGCCACTTGGGGAGTGAACAAGTGGGTGCAAGATCTTGCTTTGTCTCTCCATCTTTCCTTCTCTCTGTGTAACTCTGCCTTTCAAAGAGAAATAAGTTTTTTCAAAAGATAAGTTTATTTTGTTAATTTAAAAAAACCTTGAAATCCCTGCCTCATCTTTCCATGACACGCGGTTTCCCTGATCTGGGAGAGCCCTTCTAGGGGTCACAGTCCTTTGGCATCAAAATAAACTGACCTTTTTATCCCATTTTCCACGGCAGACTTTGGAGTCGCCGCATACAACACACACACACACACACACACACACACACACACACACACGGTCTCAGCCAGCCTTCTCCCAAGGCCAATTAGCAGGCTTGGGCGGTCCCAGGGGGTCTCGGGGGGTGATAGACTTATTGATCGTGGGAGCGGCGAAGTGTCACGCCGTGAGAGGAGTCATTTCAGCAGTACTCTTTCCTGCCGGACTCCGGGGGCAGAGTAAGTTGTATTTACAGCGACGGTAATTGAAAGGTGGAAGCAGCCACCCTACACTGGCCCTGCCGATACCTAATTGTTAGGCCCAAAACTGCAGAGAGCCAGAGCTGGGGCTGGGGGAGAAGAAGGGGAGGAAAAAAAAAAAGTTAATATAGCCCAGAATCAATAGCAAAAGCTTTCACAGTGTCAGGCACAACAAATGGAGCTGAACAACTGGAAGTTACAGAAAATTAGCCTCCAGGCTGACTTGGTTTGAAAGCTAAAAGCTGGTAAATGCAGAAACAGAAGGCATTCATGGCTTCCCCCCTTCTGTCACTGCACTTTCTGGTGGCAAGGGGAAGCCAGACACCAGCTCAGAACTCACAGGCTTGGCTGAGAAGGCTTCAGACAGACCCTAACACGGTCCCCTCCGGAACGAGCATCTGCCGTAGCCTATGACCTTGGACTCACCATTTCGGCTCACAGAGTCTGCAGGATGCACACCTGCCGATGGAGGGCAGTGTCGCGTTGCTGAAAGAATAGCAAACAAGGGACACTGGGCATGGGGCTTCCGTCTACCTGGAAGGAGGGGAACTCTGATGCCTGGCAGAGTCGCCTGGGAAACAACCCCGAAAGATGCATACATCCCTGTCTCCCGCATCTTCCTTACATGGCAAAATAAGGAAGGGTCTTTGCGGGGGTTATTGAGTGAAACCATCTAGAGGGATGGAGACCACCCCAGCCCAGACATTCGGTCGACACTAATTGCAGTCCCCAGTGCCCTTACGGGAGAGGGGCAGCATATGGGACACAGACGCAGCAGAGGAGTGATGAGCAAGGTGTGGGGCTGCAGCCACAAGCTGTGCAGGCAGCCTCCAGTGCCAGGATAGGTCTTCCCAGGAGCCTTTACGGGAGCACAGGCCTGCTCGACCCCTCGATTTGGGCCCAGGGATGCTGGCTTCCGACTCCCAGCCTCCAGCTTGGTGAGAGAACAGCTCTCTGTTGTTCAATGGATGAGTTGTGCTCATTCATCCCAGCAGCTACAAGAATTAAACCTCCAGCTTTGCTGAGCTGGGAAGAAGGGAAACTTGAAACGCCTAGCACAGGGCTGGAGTCAGAGCGCAGGCAGCAGGTTAAGCCCCTGCTAGGGGTGCCCGCATCCCAAAGCACAGTGCTGATTCCAGTCCCTGGGTCTGTTCTCGGTCAGCTTCCTGCAAGGCACCTAAGTGACAGCAGAAGATGGCTGAGGTGCTTTGATCTCTGCCATCACCAGGGGCCTCGGGGGAGTTCCTGACTCCTGGCTGCAGCCTGGCCCAGCTTCTCACTTAACAAGCACTTGGAGAGTGAACCAGCAGGTAGAATATCTATTTCTCTCTTCTGTTTCTCTGTGCTCCACATCCCGGTGCCACTGCCTGGGCCCCGAACAAGACCTGATATGGGACCACTCCACCTGGTTGCCCAGAGTCCTCAGCTGCATGCAGCAAAGGGGAAGCCGAGGAGGAGAGGCCCGGGGTGTGCTGTGGCTCACGCCTGCCCCCAAGAGCCAAGTTGTACATCTATGCCACAGTTCCTTCGGGGCTGGGGGGAAGCCAAGGTGGGCCGTTCGTCCTGCAGAGTTGGCAAATGCCACAAATGCCTTCCCCTGGCAACGTAGGCTGTCACGCATTTACCAGGTCCACACTGGGAGAGCCTGAGCTCCAGGACAAGCTGCTTGCTCTGGAACGAGGAATCAGACATACATACGCATACTTGCACACATCTACAATGCACCTTCACACGCACTTACACACACTGGCCCACACTCAGTCACACACACAGATTCCTTCTCACAGTCACACACTCCTGCACATTCACACAGTCACAATGCAGTCACACACCCATGCACATTCACACACTTTCTTGGGAAGCCCCCTACAGGAGGCCTGTGCCTGAATGCTCACCTGCTGGCCCCCAGGACTGGCACCCCTTTGTGCGCCTTGGAACCCAGGTGAGGCTGACCCAGGTCCAACGGAGGTCGGCTGTCATGGGACCTGGGGTTTCCCAATCTTCTCTTGAGTCAATGCTTACCTCACGTAGCTCCCCATGGCAAGGGGCCAACCCTGGAAGGCAGCCTGGCTAGGAACGTGTCTCATGCTTCCCCACAGTGGGATCGGAGAAAGATCATATCCCGGGGCCCAGCACAGTGGCCTAGCAGCTAAGGCCCTCGCCTTGAACGTGCTGGGATCAAATATGGGCCCTGGTTCTAATCCCAGCAGCTCCACTTCTCATCCAGCTCCCTGCTTGTGGCCTGGGAAAGCAGTCAAGGACGGCCCAAAGCCTTGGGACCCTGCACCCATGTGGGAGACCTGGAGGAAGTTCCTGGCTCCTGGCTTTGGATCAGCAAAACACCAGCCATTGCAGTCACTTGGGGAGTGAATCATTGGACAGAAGATCTTCCTCTCTGTTTCTCCTCCTCCAATATAAATAAAATAAATCTTTAAAAAAAGAGATCATATCCCATTTCAGGGTCCACCATCTCCTCTGGGCCCTGGCACAGTGGCAAGGGAAGGTGAGAATTAAACATGATGGGGTCAGCGTGGACCCAAACCCACAACTCCTGCCCATGAAGCAGCTGCTGTGACTCGCCCCCCACAACAACTCTGCCATTCTCCTTTCCAGCCCAGGGAGTTGAAACTCCAGATGGGTCAATTCCATGCTCAGAGCCACATGGGGAGCTCGTGGGAACTCGTGGGAGCTTGTGGAAGCTTGTGGGAGCTTGTCCCATGGCCTTGGCCATGGCTGTGGCCCAACTGCCTGCACATCACAGGCCACACAGCTATGAAATCCCACCTTTCACACCTGCCTTGCAGGACCCCACACCAGCCACATCTCTCCCTTTCCTGGGGAAAGTCACAGGCCCCAGAGTAAGGGCCAGCTCAAGAGCAGGGGAGGGAGGCCCATGGTCACGGCAGCTGGCCAAGGCTGTTGGCCGCAAGTTCCACACCAGCCCCCAACTCGCTAATTGGCACTTCCTCGTTAGTGCCAATTTTTTAAGATGAAAAAATTGATGTGTGTGTGTGGATGTGATGGAGGATCAGCCAGGAAGGCTGGCATATCAAATGAACGGTGCTGACTTCCTCGGAAAGCTGCACACGCAAGTGACAGGGTGGGGGAGAGAGGAGGCTCAGGCTGGGCAGGAATCTGCCTCATCAAGTCTTCCCTGCCGGTTGCCAGTGTTAGAGCAGAGAGGTGTTAGATCAGGTAAGTGGTAAAGGGATAGATATTCGCTGGGCACCTGCTCTCTGCCCGGCCTGTGTGGGGAACCCCGGGAAGATTGTGGGGGAGCAGTCCTATCCAACAGGAATTAACCAGGCTAGCTGTAGCCAGGCAGGTGGGACCCCTGTGGGAAGTTTTGTCACACAGGAGTGGCCGCAGTAGCAGAGCCTGGCGGAGCCAGGGAAGGCACCCACAGTTCTGAGCTGCATTTTTCCAGCAGTCATGGGGCCACATGAAGATCCCAGAAAGAGGGGTCAGCACGGACACAGGCCCTGATGGCAAGCAGCTTGGCACAGAAACATGTGTGGTAAACAGACATGAGCAATGTGTCTAAGATGTAATTTAAGAAGGACGATGGGCAGCCATGGCTCCACAGGATGATGGGAGAGAGGGCCTGGCATGCGCAGCCAGAGAGGAGGGAGGAACCACCTGCAGGAGGCAAGACAGGGACATGAGGAGAGCTGGGAGTCGCTATGAGAGATCCAGGGTACAGGGGTGGAAGGGAGGAGCTCCAGGGCCTGTGCAAGGATCCTGGGACCCCCACTGAGCTAGGCAAGCCAGAAGTGAGAGCTACTAGAGGGAGAAGGGGAGAAGGTGAATTCTGTTCTGTCCGTGGGGCCTGTGGGATCTGCCCTCTCTCTGGCCTGTCCCCACCCTCGTACTCTGGGTGCCGCCCTGCCACTGGAAGACACAGCCCATGGGCTTGGAGGCACTGCAGAGGGGATGGGGCGGGCTGGAAGAGATCTGGCCACCACCCACCCATGGTCTTGCCGATGAGGAAATTGGTCCAGAGAAAGGAAGCCATGTTCTGCACCAGCCGGGTAAAGCTGTGACTGCCACGTCAACAGAGACCCGGAGCAGGAGGGCGCTCAGTACAAGGCGGACTTCTCACCTATGGTTTGTCTAGTCCTCCGTGCACCCCATCCCAGACCCAGCCTGTGCCAGCAGCCAGCTGCAATGGCAAGAGCACAGAGTCCATGGGGGCGTCCCAGCTAGAAAGTGGTCGCTGAGGGGCCCAAGGGGCCGTCCTTCATGTGCTCAGAAAGAAGAGGACGGGGAAGTTTTGGGGGCTGCCCTGCTGCTCTCCTCTCTCGGGGTGACAGACAGTGCTCCCACCATCATCCATGCCATCAAAGCACCCCTCTCACACCTATGTCACAGTCAGGGGCGTCATGGCTCAAAGAAACAACACATCTCCACCAAGACCTGGGGTCAGGAAGAGACAGGGCTGCGAGTTGAATCCAAGTTTCTCGGGCGCAGGGGAGGAGTCCCAGGGACAGCGCACTGGGGATCCCAAGGCCCACCACTGGGCTTCTCCATGCCCAGCTGGATCTTTTTCCAACCCCGATTGTTGGCTGCAGCCTGCCCTAGCCTCAGCTCCCCAGGGAGTCGATGGTGAGAGTGAATTTGATCCTAGAATCTGTCAAAGCATGTGTGCGGTGAGAGGAAAAGTGCCATTCGCTTCCCGGGTGTTTTTATTGGAAAAGAAAGGTGCGGAGTCCAGAGTCACACTGCCTGTGGACATGAACCCGTGCGGAGCCAGCTGGAAGCGTGACAGCTCCCGAGAAGCCCTCGGTGCTAATTGCCTCACAGTTGCCGCTGCTCCCGGCTGGAGAGACACAGATGCAATTAGCATGCAGCTGGGTCCCCCAGGGCCCGCTCAGCACTACTTTTGTCCAGTGGAATTAACGCCACCACCACCACCACTGCCGCCCCTCTGAGTACCAGGCACAGCCGGCTTTTTAGCAAGGCAAATGCATGCTGTCTCCTCCGCTGGAAGCGCTACATAAAACATTTGACATGTGTGACCCCGGCCACCTGTCCAGGTACCTGGCACCCTGCTTTTGTTCCCCCCCCCATCCCTGTATCCCTGGTGCTTGGCAGAGTGCCAGGAATGTACTAGGTGCTCGGGAAATGCTAGTGAGTGAGAGCCTGGTGGCCCCAAGCTTGCCAGCTGTGTGCTTTCATTCAGAGCAGCTCCAGGAACAGGCAGAGGCTTCCACTTCCTCCAGTTCTCCATCCTCTCTTCTTCTCCCTCAGGGTCCTTCTCTGTCCCCTGCCTTGTGTCAACCCCATGGTGGGACATGGCGGCCCCTGGGCCTCAGGTACCTCCCAGCTTCCACTGGGCTGTGGCACATGAGTGCATAACCCATGATTTGCTGAGCATTTGGAGGACAATGACATTAGCCTAAAATGGAAAAGCTGTGAAATTCTTTCTTCCATGCCCACTTAGGGAGAAACACTGATAAGGTCCACACTCCTGCCTCCCCTGACCCCCACCCGCCCCTTGCCTTCCCACTAGCTCCTGGTCCTCCATGCTCTTCCTCCTTTTCCTGTCTGGTCTCCAAGCTCTAGCGTGCACCTGCTCCCGGAGGCAGATGCCCTCCTCCCTGCTTCCTGTATCAAACCTTCCTCCAGGCTGCCCTCCTATACCTTAAAGCTCTGTGATGCCAGAGGGCGTGGCTCTTGGCCTGTTGGCTCCATGGGTGGCAAGCCTCAGGAGGGAGACTCATTCTCCGTAGTGGCGAGCACTGCACCTCCTGCTCCCCTCCGCCAGCCACAGTGAAGCTTCGCCCTCCAGCCATGCGCTAGTCCTCTCAGAACCGTCTGAGGTGCCAGTCTCTCTCCTTCCCATCAGCTTTCACAAATGTGCCCCTTGCTCATTCAATGCACACCTGCCCTTGACCCCCCCATCTCCCAGCCCTGCCCCTGCCTGTCTGCCTCTCCTCCCATCACCTCTTCAGCCTCTGCTGCCGGATGGGCAGCTCGTGTCAAAGCCCCCAGGGCCTGCCCACAGCACAGCTCCATCGGGAGCACCCATCACACTCAGCACTCAATGACAGCACCAAGACATTCTCACCTGTGACAAGAGACATCTTCCCTCACCACCTCCCTGCCTCTCTGCCTCAACTCGGCAGGCTCACTTCCTGCCGCACCTAAGCAGTAGCCCTTAGGCTGGGGTTCTAGAACCATCTTTTCCTCCCCTTCCATTTTCTCTTTGGATGGTTTCATCCACACCCATGGCTTGGACTGCCACCTGCTGACCACCACCCCACATTTTTTTACTCTGACTCACCTATTCTTCTGAACCATACACTCTCATGTCCTCCACCTGCCTCCCTGTCTACCTGGTGGCTTCCATGGCATCTCAGACCATCTGGCACCTTGCAAGACTCTTGGTCCAGCCACACAGAATCTTCTCCCAGTCCCCAAGTCCCCCCATCTCAAAGACAGCTTCTCTGGCCACCTGGTGTTCAACCCAGAAGCCTGGGAGTTGGGTTAATGCCCCATGCCCACTGTGCACCTACCTAACCCCTCAGCTGGTCCTGCCATCATTGCTGCCTCCAAAGGGTATTCAGAATCTTCTGCTTTGTTGCCCTGTTCCCATTCTAGCCCAAGCCACAAGGTGTTTGGTTTAGAATACAAAGTCATACCAGCTACGCAATCTGCCTCCCCCGGCCCCAGCTCCAACCCACTGAAGGATTGTCCTGACAGCAGAATCTGGCTCATGGACCACTTCATCTCCCCTCACTGGCCACACGATTCCATATCGTGACTTCTGAGTCCTGGCTGACCAGGCCAGCATCCCTGCCTCTAAGCTAGTCCTAAGCAGCTCACGTCCCTCATGTCCATTCATGGCACTCTCCCTTCAGTCCTGCCTCAGGGCCTCTGCACCTGCCAATCTCCCCTCCCAGCTCCCAACTTGCTTTTAGTTTTAATTTTTAAAACTTTAAAGGTAGGGAAACAAAAAGAAAGGGATAGAGGGGGAAAAGAGACCATACCACAGACTGGTTCATTCCCTGAAAGCCTGCTACAGCCAAGACTGAACCAGGAAACCAGGAGCTGGGAATTCCAACTGGGTCTTTTGTGAGGGTGGTGGGAGCTCAACTGGTCCCTCCCAGGGAGTGTGTTAGCAGGAAGCTGGAATCGGGATCAGAGCAGGGACCCAACCCAGGAGCACTGATGCTACAGGCATTGTAACCATGACGTCATGGCAACAAACACTCACCCCTAGTTCCAGTCCATCTGTCCACTGCGGACCCAGGACCAAGGGTAGATGGCTCTTTCAGCCTTGGCATGTCCTCCCTCCCCTTGCACTAGCTTGAGCCATGCCTGTCTTCCTCCCTGGACCAAGGGCTGTGCCTGTCTCCACACGATGTGCAGCACTGAGCATGTAGGAGGCAGGTGTTTAATGAATCCTTCCTGGGGGAACTCGATACATTAACTTTTTAGCAACCTGCATAGCCAAGTGAGGAAACTGGGCAGGAATGATCCCAACTTACAGATGAGGCAATGGAGGCTCATGTTGGGCAGCAACTAACCCTCAGAGACACAGCCAGCATGGAGCAGGCACGTCTCGGATCCAGGTCCAGTGAGCAAGCCATGGGCACTGACCCTGCTTCCTTCTGACCACTCCCTCCACCAGCTTCGATACCCAGTTCAGTTCAAGTGCAATTGTTTATGGATTGAACTAAGCAAAGCGTGTTCCAGGCCACCTAGTGTGCAATTGGCCACAGCCAACACATCTGCCCAGGCCTCTCAGCTGCAGGTTCATCGCTGGGTCAGCTTTTCTCCCCTAAAGTCCTAGGCCGTAATTATCATCAGTCGGTCCTTCCAGCTCAGCCTGGTACAGACCCCCCCCCACCCAGAGGAGGGAATTGGGGCAGGGAGAGACCACACAGCCCACACCTTCCCTACTGTTCCGCACCACAGGGCATCGGTTGGTTGGGTCTGTGTTTTTCTGAACCTATCCCAGCTGTAGGAACTATGTGTCTCGGCCCACACTTGGAGCAGAGCACCACATCCACACACCTGAAGTCCTTTAAACCCCTCCCCTGCCTGCCCTGCACCCCCACCATCTGACGACGAGTTACTGAATCAGGGGCTGTGCTTCTCTTGACATTGAGACTGCCCTGCACAGGCCAACACAATTCCTTGGCTTCTGGAATGTTAACTTCAGCTCAGTCACCCGGTATATTATTCATAGTGATCGTGGTACAATATTTATGGGTGAGCGGGGGACGAGATGGTAGAGAATTGCTTTAAATTCATGAGGAACAGGCAGTGAGTAAGGCAGGACTGGCCAGGGGTCACTGGGGTGGAAGGGTCTCTGGGAAGCCCTGAGATGCCCTGAACATTTTCATGCACTTCTGAAATTCTCCATAATCCAATTTCTTAATGCTGATTTAAAAGAGACTGGGAGGGAAGTTGTGCCTGCTGGTTCACTCTACAAACACCCGCAATAGCCAAGGCTGGGCCATGCTGAAACCAGGAGCCACAATCTGCATCCTGGTCTCCCCCGTGGGTGGCAGGGACCCAAGAATTGAGGCATCGCCTGCTGCCCACCCCCCCCCCCCGAGTGTGCCCCAGCAGGAAGTGCATTGGAAACAAAGGCGAAACTTGAACCCAAGCACTTCCGTCTGGGGTGCAGGTGTGAGAAGTAGGCTCTTAACTACTGTGCCAAATGCCCACTCCACCCCAACCATCACAATATCCTTTAAGAAGGAAACTTTCTTGCCCAGATAACGGTGCTGGTGGTCCCAGGGGCAGTGGAAAGAAAAGGAGAGAGTGCCCACTTGCCATCCACCTCTATCTGAGCTGCCCACACACCATCCATGCCCTGCTCTCGTGCCCCATGCCTATGTGTGTGTTTCCTGCAGAAATGTTGGTACAGAGATGAAGTTAACCACGCTTGAACCAACACCTGTCACACACCAGTGTCTAGGGTCTCCGCCACCAGGCCTCCTCCCACATCATGGTGATCAGGACCCCGGAAACATACTGCCTTGTTTACGGTCAGAGGTGCTGGCATTCCTAGTCACCCCAAAATCACTCAGAACTAACTCCACACACACACAGTTTGGCCAGGTGGCTGTCCCATGGAAAGACGGCAAGATGCTATGTTAAGGAGAAAAACGGTTGCACCAAGGTGCAGCCACACCTGCTGGGGCCCAGGCTCCGAGGGGCTTCCTCTTTACCTGTCCTGAGTTCTCCAACCCCCGGGGACCCCGTCCTCTGCTCAGTTCAGGCTGCCCTTACTCACACAGGTCACCTGCCTCCCTGCCTCCCTTCAGCCCTGGTCTGCTCTCAGCATTCCACAGTTACCAAGGAGCTCAACCCTGAAGCCAACCTTGGCATTCCCTTTCCTCACTCCCAGCATTCCAAAGCCTGGAAGGTAGTGGGCAAATCCCCGAGTAGGTCCTTGGCACCTTCCTGCTGCCCAGTCCCTCGACCCTGACCTCTGAGCCTCACCCGTCTCATTCTTCCCATCCCCTCACACCCATGCACACACTGTCCCACTCCAGACTCAACAACATCCTGGCAAACAGAAGCCCTGTGCCCTCACAGATGGCTTCACAGGACCTGTTACACCTGCTTCCCCAGCCACTCTCTGTCCGAGCTTGACAAACACCTGGTTGTTCTCCAAGCCTCGGCGGTCTCCTGCTCCAGGGAGTCTTCCTGATGTCCCAGGTAGGGAGTGCAGCTGTGTCTGCAGAACGCTGCACCTGTCTCCACTATGGGTTATACATGCTTCTGTCTCCACCTCAATGTCCCCAGAGCCTGACACTGAGCCTGTCGCAGTAGCTTCTAACCAGACCCTGCATGTGCAGTCACGGGCAGGTCACTCTGGGCCTCAGTTTCCTCATCCATACAATGGACTTGCACCTACACAGGATGTCTGCCTGCCACACAGGATGGTCATTCATTCAACAAATACTATAAAGCTCTTACCATGTGTGGGGCTTTGGGCCCAGGAACTTCTGTTCACCCAAATGTTGAGTCTGGGCTGGTACAGAGTGCATGAGGGTGGGAGACAGGGGTGCAGGTTTGCAGCTGAAAGCAAGGACAGCAAAACTTACTGGGAGCTGACTTTCCATCAGCGGCAGACAAAAAAGAAGCAAAACAAACATGACCACGTACAAGCAGAGCATGTGGCGTGACAGTAATGAAAATAAAGCAAGAGAGGACGAGAGAGGCAGGTCAGAGAGCAAGGTAATATCTTTCTCTATTTTATCTGAAAAGGAAATTGAGAGAAAGAGAGGAGATCTTCCATTTGGTGGTCACTCCCCCAATACCAGGCCAAGCCAAGAGCCTGGAATGCCAACTGGGTCTTGGGTGGCAGGGACCCACTCACTCGGCCATCACCTGCTGCCTCCCAGGGTGTCCACTAGCAGGAAACTGGATCAGACACGCAGGAGCCGGGACTTGAGCCAGGTGAGGGAAGGGACCATGAGGGCAGCTGGAGGAAGTGGAGTCCAGGGCCCGAGGTAGAAGCATGGCCAGCACAGGACAGGGAAAGGCAGGACACGCAGCTGCCATTAGGATGGACGGGTGACTGTGGATCTGGATGTGGACATCATGCTGTGAACACGGCCTGTGGCTGTTGTCATCAGCCAGAGCAGCATCAGCGCCTAAAACATGAACAGTGTCGGGCTCTGATGGAAGCTTCTGGAAACACCCTGCACACCACAGCTCCTCTTGGCTTCTACAAATGACAAGCCGGATCAGAACAACAAGGACAACAGAGTCTCTCCATGATGAGTGAAGGCTTCAGATGACCACCCGAGGGGCAGGGAAGGCCTTCCAAGCTCATGACACAGTCCCTGCCCCCACCCCCAACAACAGGTGCCCAGGGCTGACCTTCTGACCCTGAACGGAGGACAGCAGCACCTGGAGCAGGGCCTGAGAGAAGACAGGGAAGAAAAAAGAAGCCGAGAAAGAGGAGGGGGTGGATGAAGGCACTGCTTCTAGGGCAAGACGTGTCTGGGGGAAGCTAGTACTCCGAGGAAGGAGACAGTGCTTAACAACTGTCTGCCCTCCTCCTGAATATCCCCCTGAAGACTTTTCCAGAAAGAATAGACACCCCCCTAAACGAGTCACCAAAATGTAACCCCTCTTTTCAGGAACTGAGGCCAGCCAGCGAAGCCCAAGTGGAAGACTACAGCCGCTGGCGTACTTGACACATCTCTCCTTAGGGGCTGCTCAGAGTTTCTTCTTCAGTTCCAAGGACAGCCACGGGGGTAGAAAGGAATTGAGCATCAGCTAAACCCAGGGAGGGACCGGACCGGTCAGCCTGGCAGCAGGTGCTCATCTTCCTGGGGCGAGGCCAGGGAGGTGCAGGCCAAGCTCTATGAGCGCCAGCAAGTGGGATGAGTTCTGGTCGCTCCACCTCTGCTGCGTAGGAGCCCAGGAAAGCTGCAGAAGATGGCCCACCTGCTTGGGTTCTTGCCACCCAAATGGGAGACCTAGATGAAGATCCTGCTTCCTAGATTCAGTTTGGCCTAGGTCTGGCTGTTGCGGCCATCTGGGGAGTGAATCTGCAGATAGAAGACCAATTTATTTATCTCTATCTATCCATCTATCATCTATCTATCTATCTGTCTTCAAATAAACAAAATATTTTTTAAAGAAATTAAGATGTGTACCTTCCAAAGCTTCAAAACTCTCTTACAGAGCAGGGGGAGTCTCCCAAAGTGTTTTCTGGTCTCGATACCATCTGGTCCTGTGCATCCGGGCACTCTTGAGTCTTCATCAATCTCGGCCAGCGACACTCTTAGCAACAATGTGTGGAGTCCCCTACCTGCCAGATACCCCATCTCCAGCAGGAGGACACTGCGGCAAGGAGGGCAAGCCCCTGCCCTCATGCGGCAGATGCCCACGGGTGCAGACAGCAAGCAGCAAACAGTGCCATGTATGAAGTATGTTGTGCCAATGAAAGCCTCAGGAAAGCAAACAGGAAAGCGGCAGAGAGGAGAAGCGTGTGGGGCCGCCCCAGGGAGCACGATCAGGGCAGACCATGCTGCCAAAGTGCCAACCAAGGATGGGAGCGGCGGGGGGAGGGGACTGCCTGCCCACTGGTTCACTCCCCCAAATGCCCGTAGTAGCAGCAGTGCATCATGTGGAAGCCGGAAGTCTAGAACTCAGTTTGGGTCTCCCAGATACGGGCCTGCCTCTGGAGGCCTCAGAAGGAATGTCACCGTGGCTTGGAAGCATGACCCTGCATGAGCCAAAACACCATTTCTTAGACACCCAAGGCTTAGACACCCAGGATGGGCAAACGAGGGGGTGGGGGGTTAACCTTGAGCCAACACCTGGACTCCCACGCAGCCTGAACTTCTGCTAAGATCAAAGCTCAGAAAAGAGATTTAGAAAATGTTCACAAACCGGAGCAAGGGCGTGCAGCTCTGGGAGCACCTGGCAGAGCCAGGGGAGGGGCAGATGAATCAAGTCATTGAATTGAAAGACCTCGATTGAGTGTCTGGCTGCCTGCATTGGCCCAGCCTAGCCCTGGCTGTCGTGGCATTCAGGGAGTAACCAGCAGATGGGAGGTGTGTGTGTGTGTGTGTGTGTGTGTGTGTGTGTGTGTGTGTGTGTCTATATATCTCTTTCTATGTCACTCAAGTGGTTTTTCTTAAGTTCATGGAACATGGAATTATAAATAAGCTTCTATTGATGCAAAGAGCTTTGCATCCTGGAACTGGCACTGTGGCACAGCTGGTAAAGCCTCTACCTACAATGCCAGCATCCCATATGGATGTCGGTTGGAGATCTGGCTGCTCCACTCCCAATCCAGCTTCCTGCTGATTTGTGTGGGAAAGCACCAAGAGCCAAGAGCTCGAGCTCCTGCGCCCATGTGGAGAACTGCAGGAAGCTCTGGGCTGCTGGCTTTGGTCTGGCCAGCTCCAGTTACGGGGCCATTTGGAGAGTGAACCAGTGGATAAAGGATCTATCTCTCGTTCTCTCTCTAATCCTGCCTTTCAAATAAATAACAAATGAATCTTTAAACAAATGTTTGTGCCCTTGCATGATTTTTCCTAATACATGTTTTCCTCACGCAGCCCAGTGCACACGCCGGAACGATGAGACGCCTCAGCCATCTCATGCCCACAGTCACTGCATGGGGAGGGAAGGTGCTGTTATCCTCCCATTTCTCAGATGGGCACACTGAGGTTCAGAGACGTGAAACCCCATTCCCAGGGGATGGCAGGTGAGGGGTGGCCAAGATCTAGTGCGGGCTACTGGGCTCCTGCATTGTCACAATCCAGCCGGCGGGTGAAACACACACTTCTTGCCAGAGTTCCCATTGCACTTGATGACTCGGGGCAAAGACGCTAAATCGTGTAACTGATAAGTTCTCCGACACATTAGTTTTCTGCCAAAACAAATAGAGGCTGATGACAGAGTGCAAGGCAAAACCCACACACGTGTTAATGAAACAACTCGAGACTTTGAAACAAGGTCTTCTTCAGCTTACACAGGAGCAGCTGCTCCCTGAGTCCCAGGGAGCAGCGGGAACTCATCTGTGTTACTCTGTGCAATCTCCCACAGTGGCAGGCTGGCCCCTGAGGCCCTGGGCACAGCCATCCGGAGACCAGGGGACCCAAACAGGTCCAGGAAGCAACCTGAACCTCCAGTGCCTGTGTGAGAACTTGGCACACGCAGGCCATGCTCTGCAAGGATGTCATGTCCCATCTTTTAATTTGAAAAACAGAGAGAAAGAGGGATAGACAGAGGTTGCCTAGCTGGGTAGTCCAACTGCCTGCCAGGTAGAAATAAGGAACCCAGAACTCAACCTGAATCTTCCACGTGAGCTGCACAGACCCAAGTACTTGAGCCATCGCCTGCTTCCTATTCCCTGCATGCGTCTTGACAGGAAGCTGGGCTGGAGCACAGAGCCAGGCACTGCAATATGGGACACAGCTATTCTAAGCTGCATCTTAATCACCGAGCCAAATGCACACCCAAAAACTCACTTTCAGTAGCCAGACATCATCCAGAACCAAAGACTCAGAATCGTCTGGTGTGAGGCCAGCACAGCAGACAGAGAGACAAGGAATAGGGGTGGGAACCCAGAGGGAGCTGGCTATTCCAACAGGCATTGTATTTAGCAGGGAGGGGAGGTAGACAAGCAAGTACAGACATTTAACCATCGTGCTAAACATGATAGTACGTGCTTCATCCAGCTCCCCTCAATGGTTACAGCTTACAAATTTTAATATCTGTTTTTGAGATACACGGTTATGTGTCTCTCATGTAGATGGGCGAATTCAGGGCTGGGCCAGAGCCAGTTCACTCTAGCCACAGAAAGCCATGTCTGTGTAACCCCTTCCCACCTCTGCAGTGGTTACTTGAATCAGCTTTGGTTGGAATGTTTGCACCATGGAGATTGGCAGATGCCGGAAAGTAGAACTTATTTCCAGAAAGCCAGTTTACCATAATATGCTGATTATATATGATAAAATAATCCCAGGTGTAAATGTGCAATGCACTCAGTAGAAGTTACCTATGCAAGACAGATATTTCAATGAGATATGTTTAATGAGCAAAAGTAAATATAGGTACATACATATACAATTTCTATTTGAACATTATGAAATTGTTACTCAACTGCTTTGTTTCAAACGCGTATTAATCTATCAGAAAGGTAGAGTTACAAAGAGAGAGGGAGATACAGAGAGGAAGAGATCTTCCATCCAGTGGCTCGCTCTCTGATTGGCTGCAATGACTGGAGCTGAGACAGGCTCAAGCCAAGTGCCAGGAGCTTCCTCCAGCTCTCCCGAGTGCATGGGCCATCCTCTGCTGCTTCCCAGCACATCAGCGGGGAGTTGGATCAGAAGTGGACCAAGGCCCATGTGGGATGTCGGGGTCGCAGGCAGTGGTTTTATCTGCTATGTCACACTGCTGGCCCTTTTCAACTGCTTCATGGCCCTCCAGGACATTCATCTCTCCCTCCCACGCACCCCCTCTAAAGATGGCCTGACTCCAGATGGGGTTCAGCTCCAAGTGCAGTGGGGTGGGCTGGAGCCGCACCACGCCCCCCTCTGAGCCTCAGCGTCTCCTCCCTGCATGCATCCTGAAAAGCATCTTCAGACTCACTGGAAAATCTGCCTGCAAAGAAGACTGCAGCTCAACCCTGCCCAGAAATCAACTCCCCGCATCCTCCTTGTGCGGCAGCATGGGGAGCAGGCACACACGCACGCACGCCCTGCCTGCAGCACCTTCACACCGTGACTTTGGGCAAGATACGCGACAGCTCAGGAGCCCTTCTTCCTCATCAGTGAAACAGGAGGACTGAGACAGCACGTGCCCCTGCTAGGGCGCTCGCTTCATGGGAGCTCTGGGCCATGAACTTCTTTTCAAAATAATTTTGACTGATTTGAAAGGCAGAGTGACAGAAAGCACGCAGCCGGTGGTTCACTCTCCGGAGGTCACATCAGCAGGGACGAGGATGAAGCAAAGAGTCGGGAACTCCTCCCAGGGCTCCCAAGTGGTTAGAGGGAACCCCATGACTTGGGCCTTCCCTGTGCCTCCTCAGGTCTATACTGCTGGGAAGCTGGAGTGAGGAACCTAACCCAGGACTGGAACACAGGCAGTCCAGTAGGGGACACGGGCATCGCAACCACTCGGCCACTGGCCGGCTCCCCGCACACTGCACTTTATGTGTCATTTCACCTCTTCTGCTACGTGACTGTGGAGCAGATTCTATCATTCTGCCCACTTTAGGGAGCTCAGGGTGGTTAAGTGACTTGTCCAAGGCACACAGCTGGCACAGGGCAGAGGCCAGATTTCAATCCAGGCAGTATGGCTGAGTGTTGACCCCGCATGTGCAAGCTCAGCAAGATGCCGTGGCACAGTCGCTGTCCGTGCACAGTTGCTGCCCGTGCGCGTCCATCCCTGTGTACTGCCCCAAGTCGTCCTTCACTCCCCAGACCTTCCAGTCGGGCGCCTTTCCTCCAGCACTAAAACTGTGGCGATGGACGGAGGCCCGCAAAGCGAAGGAGGCTGCCCCGTTTTATAAAGAGACCAGTGCAACGCTAGGCACGCAGCTCCCCGCTGCCCTCCGACTCCGCACCTACACTGCACCTGTAGGAGAGAAGCTGCAGGAAGGGAACATCAGGCAGGGAGCCTCAGCCCAGCCTCCTGGCGCCCCACACACACTGAGAAAAGGAAGGGCTCAGGGGGAGGTGTCCTCAAGACCCTCAAGGAGTCCGCTGGGTTCCAAGTTCTCTCCCCTGCTTGGGGGCAGATGGGGAACATGGCTACAACGTGAACCCTGGCTTGAGAGGAACTGGAGTTCGATGCAGTCTCTCCACGGACTGGGATGCCAGCTGTGCGACCTCAGGCAGATAAGCTGACGGCGTCTCTGGATCCAACTTCATCATCAGGCCAATGGGTGTGTTGGTGCCAACCTTGCAAGGTTATGTTGCAAAAATATGCCGGGCACATAGCAGCTGCTCAGTGAACAGGAGCCATCAACATGTATCATTTTCCTTAGGCAAATTGCAGTCTCACAGCCAATTATACGCAGCCTGCTTCAAAGCCAGCGACTGTGGGCCAAAAATCTGGCTGACTGGTTGCAATGCACCCAGGGGTTTTCATTCAACCCACGGCTTTTGGTGGGGAGCTGGTTGGGTTTCACTGCTGGTTATTTGCAAAGCGTCTGGCTGCTCTGCCCCCAGCCCCTACTGGCTGGTTCTTTAAATACTCAGTGTCTACACAGAAGGGTGCGAGCTGCACTCGGGGCAGCTGGCTGGTGTTTGCACATCTGCAGTACAGCCACGTGCAGAACGGAATCAGAGCTCTTCCTCTCCAAGGCGGAGAAAGACTGGCTTGAACTCTCAGCCCCAGCGTCAGCAACAGCGGCATCCAGCCCACGTCCACAGAGGTAGGGGTCACAGTAGGAGTCCGCTGGGTTCCAAGTCTGCCTTTTAAAGAGCCATCTGTCAGTCAAACTGCCACCTGCCCGTGGACTGTAAGGGGCAGGCAATCGGGGCTGGGATGGTTCAAATCCTGCTACTATCATGGTGACCCTCCTGCGGAGGTAAGCCAGGGTAACCCGCCTGTGGCACAGCCAGAGGGGTGACAAGTTTCTGTTCCCAGCAGAATTCAATCCCACCTGGACGAGCCTCAGCCTCTGACCCTCTGCGGGAGGCAAGGGTAGAGCCACGAGATTTGGAAAATGGCCAGTACTCATGGGGCTCCATTGGAGGGCTGGGTCAGCTTGCTTTTCACCACTGCTGTGTGATAGCAGATACTCTGTTTGCCCTCTCTGGGCTTTATCTGTGAAACTGAGAGAGCAGACACGGCCAGGAGCCGAGTGAGGGCTTGGACTGGGTTCGGCTCACTGCTGTTTGCACAGCCCTTGGCTCCACGCCTGGTATATCGCAAGCCCCCTGTAAATAAGGCCTGAATGACACGGCTTCTCCTTCCATCCTTTCTCCATGTAATTTTCCCAAAGGCAAGCTTTTGATTAGAGACGCGCTCTGTGTCATTACAGAAAGCTCCTGGTGCAGGCAGCACCAGTATGTAGCTGATTCTAAGAAGCATTGATCCCCAGCGCAATGCGATCCTAATGAGGCAGAGACGGGCGAGCAGCCTGCCTCCCGCACAGCCCTCTCCACAACCGCTCTCCCACCCCTGCTGCCACCATGGGGCTCCCAGGCAGCAGACAGGTGGCCCCCGAACCCCAGGGCCGGCACAGCAAGTGCACGTGCCAGCAGCAGTGGGAGAGACTGGGGCCCGGAGAGGCCTGGGTCCACCCCACCTCTAGAGTCAGCTCCCACCCGCCGCTGCCACTGGGTGGCTGGCTCTGACACACTTTTTTTGAAAATGTAAATCGAGATCTTTTTGTGAAGCCACCTGATTTTTAAATGTTTCAGTGAATTCAACAGTTTAGCATGAAAAAAACCCCAGGCCAGGCGTTGGGTGCAGTATTTGAGATGCTGCCCCACCCTCTGCCCAAGTGCCTGAGTTCAAGTCCCAGCTCTGCCCACCATTTCAGCTTCTGCTAAACGCACACCTCAGGGAGCAGTGGGGGAGGGCTCAGAGCCGGGCTGGGCCACGCACGTGCGACCCAGATGCAGCGCCAGGATCTTGGCTTCAGCCTGGCCCAGCCTTGGCTACTGCGGGTATTGGCAGAGCAAAGGAATATGGGGGGTACTTCTCTCTCTCTCTCACTGATTTTCACATGCAATGAAAATAAACACTGTTTAATTAAAACAACACCCAGGTGAGCCAAAGAGAGGCTTTTGTGGACAGGGGCCAGACAGGTGCTGTTCGGGAACTTACGCAAAGGAAGGAGACCCAGCCCTTGACCTGGGACACTTGCCAACCCAGTGGGTGGAGTCACAGCTTCACCCTTGGGAGTTGCCCAGTTTTGATGGGAGAGGCAAATACAGACCAGCATTCCAGCTACTTTGAGAAAAACACAGAGACCCATACAGAGGAATGTTCGGCAGCCTTGGAACTCAGACCTAGAGGGAGTGGGGGAGATGCCCCTGACACCTGCCTGTGGACTCACATATAAGACAGAATGCACACCAACAGGCAGGGGTGTCCCAGGTGAGGCAGGCAGGGCACGGAGCTGGGGTGGGGGGATTGAGGGGGTGCTGCTCCAGGTGACTAAGCAGAAAGACCTTAGAACATCTGAACCAGAGGGCTCCTGGGGTTCTCCGGGCCCACCATCCCAGCACATAGATGGGAAGACAAAGGCTTCAGGGAGATAAGAAACTGAGCTGGTGGCCCAGGCTGGACAGCAATGCAGGTGGAGCAGGTGGAATGGGCTGGGGGCCATGGAGCACACCTGAAAGACGCGGGGTAAGTGAGGAGCCATGCTGGCTGGAGGGTGCGGGGGGGCCGGGCTCCTTCCCTGGTCTGCAAGCAGGAGCCAGGTACAGGCGCCAGCTCCTGCCTGTGTCTGCCCTTTGAATTAAACTTGAGGCTCTGCAGGTTAATGGCTCCATCCATCTTCCACCCCCCCAAGGCTCCATAGGTCTGGCAGGAAGAGAGTGGGGGCCAGAAGGAGCGGAGTGGGGGCAGCATGAGAGCTGACGTCTGTCCAGAGACAGGAGGCCTGGCCCAGAGGACCTGGAGCGGTAGGAGCCAGCAGAGGAGCCAGCAGGTGCCAAGCCCAAAACCAGGCCCTGCCAACCCCTGTGACTCATGCACAGAGGGGGTTGAAGCTCCCTGCCGCCAGGCCAGAAATGGCAGCTCTGGGATGCTGGGGCCTGCGTGGGACCCTTGTGCATCCTCTCCTGTCTGCCCTGGCTTTCTGCTCCCTTCATCTTCATCATTGGCGCCTTCACACAGGTTTGTATCAGTTTGTAACCTGGTGACCCAGCCTGGGGGCTCAAGCCACAGGGGGCGGGGCATGACCTCACGGTTCAGAGGGCACAAGTTCAGGCCAAAGCATGTCAGCTTCCGCCCCTTCCGTGGGCCATGAGGGGTCATGAGACCCTGATGTGGTCTCAGCCTCTCTCTCCCCTCCTTCCTTTGCTCCCCGTGCCTCACCCATCTTGGCACCTGTGTGTCAGCTTGACCAAGAAGATCTTGACGGGCAGCGGAGCAGCTGCAGCGGCTGAGTGGGCACACACACGAGCTACTCACAGCCGTGTCTCGCTCCAGGAAGAGACCACACCAGCATCCGTCTTCACTCATCCCCACCTCCTCCAACGCACCCAAGCCCCATTTCCTGGTCATTTCCTGTTCTCACCATTTCCCTCCGCACGCACACACGTTTGTAATTCCAAGAGTTTTTCTTGACTGAGGGGTCACTCTACCCACAACAAGGGGCACAGGCCCCATGAGCGCCTCTCAAGGACTTTGCCCATGGTGGGTCCGCTCACTCGGACCCGGGCCACACCCTGCACCTGTTCTCAGCTGGCCAGCTCTTGTTCTGCCTCTCGCCTTGGTCTCCAGGCCTGCTGTTATGCAGGAATCCCCAGCTTGCTGCAGCAGCTCCTCCCCGCACATACGTCTGCCGCCTGCCGGGCCTGCCTGACCCCAGGGCCTTGGCACATGCCACTGCTCTCCCCTGCTTCTCTGTGCATCCCCTCACCTATTCCTCGTTGACACGTGACTCGTTCTTTCCTCGAAAGACACAGTGACTGAAAGCAAGGGATTGTCCATCCGCTGGTTCAGTCCCCAAATAGCTGCCACGGGTCACAGCGGCTGAGCCCTTGGGACATCTGCTGCTGCTTTCCTGTGCACACTCGTGGGGAACCGGATCAGAAACAGATCACCCAGGACCCGAGCCGCCGTTCATGAGGGATGCCTACGAGGTAAGCGGTGACTCAGCCCACTGTGCCACAGCTTTGAATGGCAAGTATCATACTGATGGGACCGTGATCTGCCCCATTCACTGGGGCAGGACAGCCACTGCAACTTCTGTGGGCACTGCTGAGTACCCAGAGCAAAGGCTGGCATCTCTGCTGAGCCCAGCTGCTCCCGGGGCATGCCGGCCAGCACTGAGTCTGTCCCCAGAGGCCTCTCTTTCTGCAGCTTGTCTGCTCCCCACGTCCCAAGCCAGAGCCCCAGCAGGTCCTGCCAACGTCCCCACGGCCATGGACCTGGCTCACAGGTGTTTTGCTAACCTTGTTCCAACCAGACAGGCTGGAGGAAAATGCATTTTAAAACCACGTGCAATTGAAAGAGAATTTAATCTGCATGTCTGGGATTCATTAACACGTAGATCATCAAATTAGGGTTTGCTCACAGCTGTTTGACATTCGGAGGGCCTTCCGAGCAGCTTTAATAAGTGCCTTTAAATATTATGTGTCCTCATCATCCCAGGGGTGGGCTTGGAGCGTGCTGTTCTTGGATGGAAACCTGGGGATGGTGGGCTCATTACCCCCCTGGCACGTGCTGCTGGCCGGGGAGGTCCCAGGGGAGCTGACCACCCTTCACTCCCCTCACTGCTGGGCTCTGGCCACAGGTGTGTGTTGTTGTTGTTGTTGTCTGGATTTTATTTATTTGTTTATTTTGAAAGTCGGTATTATAGGAGAAAAAGAGAGAAAGAGAGGTCTTCCACCTGCTGGTTCACTCCCCAGATGGCTGCAACAGACAAGGCTGCGTCAGGTTAAACCCAGGAGCTTCGTCTGGATCTTCCGCATGGACACAGTGGCCCAGGTCTTCGGGCTATTTTCCGCAGCTTTTCCCAGGCACATTAGCAGGGAGCTGGATCCAAAGTGGAGCAGCCAGGACTTGAACCGGTGTCCATATGGGCTGCCGCCACCGCAGGCAGCAGCCCAGCTTGCTATATGCCACAGTAGTGGCTCCTAAAAGGTCCCTTCACCTCCAATGTGGGCCTCGGTTGTTGGGCATCCCGGCCCATCACTCTTTTCTGGAGACCGTGCACCTGTCATGCCTGAGAAGCAGCCCCCGAGAGGCCCAGAGAGGCTGGTGGCAGTGATGTAGGCTGGACCTCACTTGGGCTGACTTGGTCACCTCTGATGTGATAGGGATGTCCCCAACCTAGGAGGCAGGGTCCCTGCAGCTGTCAGCAGGTCCGGTCACCCTTGGCAGGAGCGGATTTGGAAGACAGTCGATGCATTTCTAATGCCAAGGGAGAGGACCCACCAGCGCAGGGAGCTGGCACTTCATCCAGGAGCACTTCATGTTCTGCTCATGACTTTGGAGGCTGAAAGTCTTGAGATGGGACGGCCCTGTCTCATCAGCTCTCCAGCAAATGCCCTCTCGGCTGGGTCATGGCACCTGGAGACACTCTGTGTGCCAAGGGCACGGTGTGACCTGGCCTTCTAACAGCCCAATCTCATGAGACACACTTCTCCAGCAGACCAGCACTGATCCTGTCTGAGGGGTCCCTAACTCCACTTCCTGCAGCCTCCACTGCCTCACCACCCCAGAACCAGGCTCCAGGAGGGGGCTGAGACCACGTCAGGGTCTCATGGCCCACAAAAGGGATGGAAGCTGATGTGCTTTAGCCTTGGACTTGTGCCCTCTGGACCATGTAGCCATGCCTCCCCTGTGGCTTGAGTCCCCAGGCTGGGTTGCCAGGTTACAAACTGATACAAACCCGTGTGAAGGCTCCAGTGATGAGGATAAAGGGAGGAAAAGAGGGGAGAGGAGTGAGAGCAAGTGAGCCCAGGGTGCCCGGTGCGGCTGGGAAGACCCCCACAAATGCTCCCAAGCCCTGGACCAGGTGTTCTCTGTCCCCGCCCCCACAGGTGAGGGTCCCCTGCCCCCCAGCCCACTCCCTACCTCCTTCTGTCACTTTTACAGCCAGCGTGTGGCCAGGGCCAGGCCCGGTGCAGCCCCGGCGGCAGTGACAGTAAGATGGATGGAGCCGCGGCCCAGGGAAGGCGATGAATACAGTCCCGTCATCCCCCACCCGTCCCGCCCTGCCCCCTCCACGTTTCCTTCTCTCTGAACCTTGAAAGACAAGAGCAAGTCGCCTCCGCGGGCCGATAGAGACTTGAAGCATCAACATTTGCTTCTGGAGTTACGGGACCCAGAGGCCACTGGCCAGGCTTGGGCACGAGGCAGAGGAGGCCTGGGGGCCCCCCCGGAAGCTCATGACCAAGGTATAGGGGAGGTACCCCAGGCCCGAGACACGAGGGCACCACCCCGACTAGCCGTGTGAACCAGGAGTCCTCCCAGGTGTGTGCTCAGCCCTGCCACTCTGAAAGGAGGTGTGAACTGACAGCTGGAGGCCTGCCTGCAGGTGAGGGTGGGGTCAGCCCTGGGGCACCGACCCAGGAGTGGGTCCAGCCTGCTGCCCACCTAGTCCAGGGGGACAGAGGGTCAGGAGCAGGTCTCTTGCCCTTCTCTCTTTCCTCTCTTTCCTTCCTGTAACCAAGAGTTACTCTGGTCAACCATCGCCTGCCTGGTTTGCGGCTGTCGCCTGCAGCAGCCAGCTCCCTGCAGGAACATGGGGTCCAAGTGCACAGAGCTGCACCTGCCCGTGCTAGCATGTTGGTAAGTCCTTGCCACTTAAGGGTTCTCCGTGAAGGAAAGTGAAGGCCAGTCCCAGCTACAGGGCAGGGAGCTCAGGGAAAGAACAGCTGCACCCGGGATCCAGGATCCGCAAGCTCCCTGCACCTGGATTAGGGAGGTGCATGCAAATGAGATGTAAATGACACTACATATAGCAATGACCTACAAAGGCCTGGTCCCAGGGCTAATTCCCTGGGCGCCTTTCTCAGGAACCAAGCCAGATGTGCCTGTCCCCAAGGCTGCCACCCTTGCGTGGTGCCACCAGCTTGGCCCCTGTCCTTCTCATCCCACCCCCGCCTTGCCCTCCATTCCAGCCATGCCTGCCCCTGGGCCCTGGAGCCTCCAGCTGCCTCAGCTTGGCACCCTCCAGGCATTTGTTTGGCAGTGTTGGGCTTTGTGGGCACCCCAGGAACAGCCCCTCCCTAGTCACTCCTACCCCTGCCCAAAGCCTGTTTCACTTCTGATTTCCTGTCTGTCTCTCTCCTGAGCTCTGACCCCAGAGGGCAGGGACCCTCAGGGCTGGGCCAGGGGATCAAACAAGCCCCCAAACCTATTCACCTGGCTCCAGGCTCCCGGCTCAAACACCAGCTATTTTTTTCCCCCTAAAAAGATTCTGCTAAAAGCCAGGCTGTGAGCTTTGCTGGCTGGGCCCGGCCCCTGCCTCTCCCCTCTGGAGCCGTGAGGCCCCGGGAAAGGAGAGGACTGGGGCTTGCGTGCGGTGTGGGAGGGGTTTGCAGGGTGTCAGGGAGGTGGGGAGGGCCTCCCCTAGCAGTGAGCACACGGGACGGGGGCCCTGGCCTGGCTGGTTCAGGAGGGGCTCAGTACTATTGGGCAGGTGCCGGAGGAGAAGCTGCTGGCCAGGGTCGGGGACGGGGTTCTCAGAGGCCTCTTGGCTGTGCGGGGAGCCTGTCTGTCACAGGGCAACACGGAGAAGCAGGAGCAAGTCCCTAAAAAAGGGGAGCGCCCTCCCGTCCCCTCCCACAGCATCTCTGAGTCCAAAATGTACCTCCCTTCCCTCCGGCACCACCGGGCAAACTGTGTCCTGGTGACTACAGGAAAGGCGCTTTGCCCAAGAAGCTACAGAGACAGGGCTGGTATCTGGGCCTCCTTGCCAACATCTGGGACTCACCGTAATAGCGGAGACGCAGTGCCAAGCCCCGGACGCACCAGCTCAGAGGGGGCAGAGGCCATCTGGTAAACATGCCAGGTCCCCCTCCTGCTCCTCCTGCCCTGGTCTTCTGCGCCCAGGCTTTGCCTCTGCTGCCCCCTGCTGGTCGCCAGCCCCAGATCCCCACCTGGGCTGCCTGCTGGCACAGGGTCCCAACCCTCACAAGGTACATAACAAATCTGAGACAGACCCGGAAAAGGAAGCATAAGGTAGGCAGGATGGAAGGCAGGAAAGTGCCTCAGGTGCCAGTCTCGGCCAGGATCTGCTATAAAATCCTACGTGGCACCTGCTCCTACCCCCAGGGCTGGCACAACTGCCCCTCTCCCATCCAGCCAAGCCCTACTCTGTCCTGATCCACAGAGGCCACGCCATGTGACCACCAAGGCTGACCCCTCTTTGTCTCTCAGAACACTCTGGAACCCAGACGGTCAGCCCAACTCACCCTCAGCCAAAATCCAGCACTGACCCCCTAAAAGAGCCACCATCATGGACATCACACCCTCAGCCTAGCTTCGGCAGGACTGCCACCTGGCCAGCACCGTGTGGGACAGAAGAGCCGCCGAGCTGAGCCCAGTCCACCCCCAGCATCACGGGAAAGCATAAATGATGTTGGTTGTTTTAAGCCACTAAATTTTTGTTGTTATTGTTTAAAAATTTACTGATTTGAGGGCACGGCATGGTAGCCTAGTGGCTAAAGTCCTCACCTTGAATGCCCTGGGATCGCATATGAGCACCGGTTCTAATCCTGGCAGCCCTGCTCCCCATCCAGCTCCCTGCCTGTGGCCTGGGAAAGCAGTCAAGGACGGCCCAAAGCCTTGGGACCCTGCACCTATGTGGGAGACCTGGAGGAAGTTCCTGGCTCCTGGCTTCGGATCGGCGCAGCACCGGCCATTGCAGCCACTTGGGGAGTGAATCATTGGACGGAAGATCTTCCTTTCTATCTCTCCTCCTCTCTGTACATCTGCCTTTCCAATAAAAATAAACAAATCTTTAAAAGAAAAATAGATTACTGATTTGAAAGGCAGAATTACAGAGAGACATGGGACGACAGAGAGAAATCTTCCATCGGCTGACCCGCTCCCCAAATGGCTGTAACTGCGGGTGGGCCAGTCCGAAGCCAGGAGCCCAGCACTTCCTCCATCCTTCCTTGTGGATACAGGAACCCAAGGACTTGAGCCATTTTCTGCTGCTTTCCCAGGTGCAGTAACAGGGACCTGGATCAGAAGTGGAGCAGCCGGAGGCTGAGCCCACTCTGCCACAGCACTGGCCCCTAAGCCTACAGTTGTTAGGCAGTTTCTCACACAGAAGTACCTAGCCAAGGCAGCTGGGCCACGCGGGGCTTGTCACTCACCCTCTCTGAGCCTCAGTTTTCTACATGGAGGAACAGTACAAGAGAGGCTGACTGCTCCCCTAACTCCCCCATGTGGGGTACAGGTGTCTCGGCTGCCGGGCCCAAGGCCTGCTCTAAGGATCTTAATTTTTGCTGAGATGGTCAGGATGGGACCCACTGACAGGTGACGTTTGAGTCGAGACTTGAAGGAGGTGAGTGGGGTATGTTGGGAAGACACAGCCTGTGCCAGGGCCCTGAGGCAGGAAGTGGCCACCGCACTCCAGAACAGTGGGAAGGCCAGAGTGGCTGTAGCCAGGAGTGGCAGCAGGACACAAGCCCTGAGAGGGACTCTGGCCTCCTCCTGTGGGCTGCACCTCCAGTGGAGGCAGAACAGAGCGAGTTCCCCCTGGGGGCCGGAGGACAGAAACCGGGAGAGGCCAGCAAGATGGCCACCGAACCCTCCAGCAGCCGGATGGCAGGGGCTCCTGCCTGGTGGTCCCAGGGGAGGAGCCAGACACAGCCAGAGCCTGGAGCAGTCTGGCAGGCAGAGTCCCCCTACCCAGGGCTCCCAGGCTCACGGGCCTCATCTTAGCACCCGGGTTGCCCCGGCCAGTGGGCAGGGTGTGTCCCATTTCAGAGTTGCGACCTCTGAGGCTGGGTCTGCCTTCCTGCAGGCTCAGGCGGTAGCATGGCGCTCCTGGAATCCCAAAGCTGCCAGAGAAGGGCCTGGGGCCGGGAGGCTGACACCTGCCCCACGCCCCATAAAGAGAGCTGGAGCGTGAACGCTGATGGTCCATCAGCAGCCCGGAGCTGCGAGCAGCCGTGTCCTCGGCAGTTTATAAACTCGTAAAAACTCACCAGTCAGGGCCGCACGTGCCCGCCTCTCCCAGCTGTAGATGAATGCGGGGGGTGGGGGTCTGTGTCCCCGGCGGGCACAGGGCTGCACTCCCACACCCCTCCCAGCCACCTTGCAGTTTCTGCCCCAGCAGGGCTGCCCTTGGCCACCCCCACGTTCCACCCCAAGCTCATGGTTCTGTCTGCCCACCTAAGCCTGCAATAAAAGGCCCTGGGGAGGGCACGGGTGAGGACAGGGAGTGAGACTGGCACTGGTGCCAGTCTCAGCCTCATGAGACATGTCTCACAGCCCTCACCTTGCAGAGACGCTAACACACACCACATGGAGGGGCCTTGCGCAGGGTCACCCGGCTGTGAGAGCTGAGCCCCCTGCCTCCAGCCCGTGCCCCCTAACCCCACCCTTGGAACGCAGCATGCACAGGTGGGTGGCTGTGGTGTGGTGTGGACCCTCCTATGGCACCCCGCTTGGTCTCCAGCATACCCAGGACTACGTGGCCCAACCCCGTCCCAGCCTCTGCTCCAACACACTTGGGGAGTCCCACAGCCAGCAAGTGGCAGAACCAGGCTTCAGACCTGGCTCTTTCCAATAGGACTGCCCTCCATGCTGTCCCACTCCCAGGCTTGGTGCAGGAGGACACACACACACACACACACACACACACACACACACACACACACACACGACCCCCAGCCTTACTCACTCCTGAGTAGAGACTTGGTGTCCTGGGTCTTTTCTAGGGGCGACAGGGAAATCTACATGAGCCAGGGAAGAGGTGGCAGAGGGAGCCTCTGCTCCCACCCTGGGGTGACCGCCAGCGAGGCGCTGGCACCTTCTACCCTCAGACTCTGTGTCTGAGTTCCTGGCAGGTTCCTGGCACCCAGAAGGAGCGTGGCAGCCCGCGCGGCGCCAGGTGGGCCGCTGGCGCCACCTCGTGTCCCTCCGTGGTTCTGCAGCCCTGCGTGCCGGCCGGCCCTGGTCTGCGCTTGGAGCGCAAGCTGAGGTCGCGGCGCCACCTGGAGGCCTTGCCGCGCCAGCACACTGCCGGGTACATTTTACAATGATTTCTGCCAATTTCCAGAGGTTGGCATGCCAGGTACATTCTGTCCCGAAATATTTTTTTTTAAGATTTCTTTTTAATTTGAAAATCAGAGTTAGAGAGAGGGAAAGGCAGAGAGATTTTCCATGCCCTGGTTCATTCACTCCCCCCACATCGCTGCACTAGCCTGGGCTGTGACCAGAGCCAAGAAGTTTGTCCAGGTCTCCCACACGGGTGCCGATGCCCAAGCCCTCGGGCCACCTTTCACTTCCTTCCCAGGCATATTAGCAGGGAGCTGGATGGAAAGTAGACCCGCCAGGACTTGAACTCAAAAGTATCTCATTTGACAATGCCTTGACCCCCAACGCACCGACCCCCGAATATACTTTAAAATAAACGTGAACCCTCTCTTTATCTGTTTCTCTGAAATTCTGCCTTCCAAATAAAATCAATATTTTTTAAGTGTCAGCATGTGGTGCTGTAGAGAAGCCACTACCTGTGGCACAAGCAGTCCTTTTGGGCACCGATTCGTGTCCTGGCTGCTCCACTGCCCATCCAGTTCCCTGCAGTATGCCTGGGAAAGCAACGGGGGATGGCTCAAGTCCGTGGGCCCCTGCACGCACACAGGAGACCCAGAGGAAATTCCTGGTTCCTGACTTCAGTCTGGCCCGGCCCCCATCTTTGTAGCCATTTGAAAGTGAACCAGTAGGTAAAAGATCTCTCTCTCTCTCTCTCTCTTTCTTTTCTCTCTCGTTTGTCTTTCAAATGAATAATATTAATTTTTAAAGCCTTTTTTAAAAAGCACAGAATGAGGGAAAATGTTGCTGGCAGTAGGACCCCCCCGGGCGGAGGTGCCTTTCCAGGGAGTTCTGAGTCTGCCTGCCACTGGGGACTCGCATCCTGCCTATGGCCAGGCAGGTGTGCTGCTCACTTGGCCTCCACCCTGTCCCCAGCACAAGTGGCCCACCTGCACTCCCAGCATGACGGAGGCTGTCACTCCCTCCTGCTCATCCCCGTGGCCCTGCAGCGACCTTGGCCAGAACCAAGTCGGGGTTCCCATCCTCAAGCCAGGAACATGGAGCTGCGAGGGGCCGGGGAGCCTTTCCACAGCTGCACGCTGCAGCAGCTAGCATGCATCACCCTTTCAAACAGCACCAGGGTGGCCCCTTTTCCACACAGGAAACAAGCTCAGAGGGACCTAGGAGTGTGTCCAAGGTCACTGGCAGCAGACATGGCAGAGCCGCGCCCACCGTGCATCCAGCGAGGGGGAGCCTGGAAATTACAACACTGCTTGGGATGCCAGTAACATGTACCTACGATCAAGTTTCAACTCCACTTACGACCCAACATCCCGCTCAGCACACACCCTGAAAGGAAGCAGAAGCTGGCTCAAGTAAATAAATCCAAACGTTTGACAAAGCTGCGCTTCTTCCTTGACTCCTTCCATGATCCAGGTCCCTTCGGGAGCCAGGAAGGAGCCTGGACCCACCACCCGCTCTTGCCTGGCCTGGCAGGGAGCGGTGGGACTGGGCTGTGACTTGGTTCTGGCTGCGGGCGCCCCTGGGCTGACCCAGGCCATCCACTGAGACCCTTTACAAGACACGCTGGGGGTATCTCTTCCCTGTGAGGGACCCCAGACTGTGCCTGCAGAACCCACAATCAGATGGCCGGGACTGAGCTGGGAGCCTCAGCCTCGGAAGCAGGGGTGACACCAAGCCAAAAGAAGCAATGAAACAAAACCACAAACAGACCAAAGCCAGGAACTGCCCGGGAGGCGGAGTCCAGGCAGGTGCAGCACGGGTTTGACAAGGGCTTGGGGGTTCAACATGGCAGGCTCCTAGGAGGAGGCAGATATCACCCTGTATCTAGGAGGGAATGCCTGGTGCAGAAGTTGGAAGCCCAGAGTGACTGCAGGTGGGACAGACAGGCCTGAGCAAGTAGCCCCCAGCTAAGGGCTTCCGGAGTCACTCCCTCTGGTCCATGCAGCAGCCCAGGAGGCCAGGGGCTCTGTCATCACCCCAAAAGAAAATGAGGAAATGGAAACACAGAGGGGTTCAGTAACTTGCCTGAGGTCACACAGCTTCCAAAGCAGGACCTAATCGTCCTGCTGTGCTGCATGCGGTCCCAGGGCCCAGAGAGAGACTGTGACCTGCTCAGCAGCCTCCAGTGAGGAAGGGGCTGGGCCAGAATGAGGCCAGGGGCCTGAGGCTAGGGAGATCTCCAGGAGACGTGGAGCCCCACCTCAGGCCTGGGTGTGGGGGAGGCGGTGATGGCGGCAGTGAGAGGATCATGGACGGGCTGGCGCTGTGGCGCAGCTGGTGAAGCCGGCACTTGTGACATCGGCATCCCCTGTGAGCATCCAACTCCCAGCTGCTCTGTGCACCTGGGTGAACAGCACAAGGCGGCCCAAGTGTCCAGGGCCCTGCCTCCCACTGGGAGACCCGATGGAGTTCCTGGCGCCTGGCCTCAGCCTGGCCCAGGCCCAGCTGTCGTGCCTACTTAAGGACTGAACCAGGGGATGGACTCTCTCTCTCTCTCTCTTTCTCTCCTTTCCCTGAGAGCAGTACAGGTGAGAAAGACCACACCACCGGCCAGTGAGGATTTTGAGAATAGAAAACAACACAGAGGCTTCAGAAAAGTCTAGAAAGATCTTTAAAAAAAAAAAAAGACATTTGCTTTTACTGGAAATGCAGAATTACATAAGGAGAGATGAAAATCCTCCATCCGCTGGTTCACTCCCCAAATGGCCACACCAGCCAGAGCTGAGCTGAGCCAAAGCCAGGAGCCAGGAGATTCTTGCGGGTTTCCCATGCAGGTGCAGAGTCCCAAGGCTTTGGACCGTCCACTGCTGCTTCCCCAGGCCACAGGCAGGGAGGAAAATGGGAAGCAGAGCAGCAAGGACACGAACAGGTGCCACACGGGATCCTGGAGCTTGCAGGTGGACGATTATCCTTAAGGTTAATTACCTTGTGGTTCTTACGGAGTTAAGTGTACACCTGCCGTACGGTCCAGCCATTCTTGGTCCAGATATTCATGCAAGAGAAAGAAGCACGTGTGCCCACACTCACACCTCCACCTGCGGCTCCTGCACCCATGTAGGACACGCAGAGGGGGCTCCTGGCTTCAGACTGGGTCAGCTCTGCCCACTGCAACCATTTGGGGAATGAACCAGCAGGAAGACACACATACTTGCTCTCTCTCTCTCTCCTCCTTCTCTTTCTATAACTCTGCATTTCAAATAAAATAAATCCTTTTTCTACAAAACTCACAGAAGATGGAAAGATAAGATCATTTCGTGAAGTTTTTGAAGTTGCTGCAGAGCTTTTCGTGACATATAGTTCCTGTGAGATGTTGGAAGCCCCCGCCTAAGTGCTCATTTCCACGTGGCTCTCCCACAGGGCGTGGCAATGAGAGTGCTGGCAGACACTGGCAAACAGCGTGCTTGGGCCCTGCCATCTGCCTCCACCCCACCCAGCTGCCTGCTCAGGCCTGCTTGCCCTATTCCCAGCTGTGAGGTGGTCCTGCATTGCCCGGGAGCCCTTGCAGTTCAGCAAGGCCCTACTAGGCTGAGTCTTCCACAAATCAGCGGCAGCAGGCACCTGCTTCACACCCTTCCCCTCCCTCCCACTGAAGCCCATTGTGGTCCAGCACCAAGCAAGCCAGGGGGAGGAAGACCCAGGGGAGAGTGCAAAGGCAGGTGAGAGGGCCTGGCTTGAAGACCCCTTTGCAACAAAGTCACCAAGTAAACAGCTCATTTGTAACAACCTGAACTTGGTCCTTCCGGCCAGCCAACCTGCCTTGTAGATCTCTGATTCTCATTAACACAGGAATGGACATAGGAGTGGGGTGCTAACATGCGACCTTGACAGGCCGTGGAAGTTAACACACTGTGAGGACTGTTTATCTGCCCTGAATTGCGGAAAGCTAATTAAAGTATTCTTGTGTCTTCAGATAAAGAATTCTTTATTCACTTGAAGGAGTTACAGAAAGAGACGGAGGGAGAAAGAGATCTCCCTTCCACTTCACTCCCCAGTAACTCCACCTGGAGCTGGGTCGGGCTGGAATCATGAGTCCGGAGTTCCATCTGGGTCTCCCCTGTATGTCACAAGCCCCAGTTCCTTGGCCCATCCTCCACTGCCTTCCCCACGTCGTTAGCACGGAGCTGGGTGGGAAGAGGAGCAGCCAGGAGCCACACCAGCGTCCACATGGGAAGGCAGCATGGCAGCCTGCTGCCCCACCATGCCAGCTCCTCGTCCCCGATTCCTACACGATGACTCTTAAAGATGAATCTGCTCTATTATTTAGAACAGTGTGTTCATAACTTTTATATCTTCATTGTGAGTTATGTCTTAAAGTGCACTTCTTAGTCTAATTACACACTTTGCAACCTGAACTTCACATTGCACAGGGTTCATACTATGATGTATTACAGAAAACATAACAATCCCATATATTACTAATATTATGAGATTTCACCTTATGTTTTCTATATTTTATGGAACATGTATTTACATGGAACATGTATTACACATTGCTCACATTTTAATAATTTAGGACATATTTATCTTATGGCATGCTTTATCTATTTTATATAACTCATATTTATATAGGGTCTACACTAGACTCCTGGGAGATGTTAACGACATTTTACAAACCCTGGGCTATAAGCTGTCCACATCTACCTAGCGTAATTCCACCCACTTTTTGTACCCAACCACGCCTAATAACTTTGATTTAGCCACATGCCCTTTAGAAAGGACAGAATTGGATTCAATCTGGCGATGCAATCTGAAATGTTTTTGCTAGATAAGTAAAACATATTTGGGCCCGGCGCAGCAGCCTAGTGGCTAAAGTCCTTGCCTTGCATTAGCCAGAATCCCATATGGGCACCAGTTTGTGTCCTGGCTGCTCCACTTCCCATCCAGCTCTCTTGCTTGTGGCCTGGGAAAGCAGTAGGGGACTCCTCAAAGTCTTGGGCCCCTGCACCCATGTGGGAGACCCGGAAGAAGCTCCTGGCTTCAGATCGGCTCAGCTCCGGCCACTGTGGTCATTGGGGCATGAACCCACAGATAGAAGATCTTTCTGTGTCTTCTCTCTGTAAATATGCCTTTCAATAAAAGAGAATAAGACTTATTTATCTGAAAAACAGTTAGAGAGAGAATGAGGGAGAGACAGAAAGAGCTCTTCTCTCCGCGGGTTCACGCCCCAAATCCCGACATTTCTGATCACAGAGTTTGGTCGTGTTCATTTTCTCCCGTTGTGAGCTCTGATAGACGCATGCCCTTACAGCACACACTCACAGTTCCACTTACCCAGGAGCTCAGCACCTGGTTCTTACGGCTGCACATTTTAAAGTCAGGAAGGATTATTTGAACAAGGAGATGCTTTACTTATCTGATATGTTGTTAGATTGACCCCCATCTGCATTACAGACCAGAGTTAATTGTGTTCTTCAGGGGCAGACGGAAGGCCCAGCACGGTAGCCTAGTGGCTAAAGTCCTTGCCTTGCACGCCTGGATCCCATATGGGCCCCGCTTCCCATCCAGCTCCCTGCTTGTGGCCTGGGAAAGCAGCAGAGGACAGCCCAGAACCGCCTCCTCCTCAGCTGCCAACACTGTGCTGCTGCTGCTGCTGCTTCTCTCTCTTTTTTTTTCTTTTTAGATTTATTATTTGTTTTATTGTAAAGTCAGATATACAGAGAGGAGAAGAGACAGAGAGGAAGATCTTCTGTCCACTGAGTCACTCCCCAAGCAGCCGCAATGGCCAGAGCTGAGTCGATCCAAAGTCAGGAGACTCTCCCGGGTCTCCCATGCAGGTGCAGGGTCCAAAGTCTTTGGACTGTCCTCCACTGCTTTCCCAGGCCACAAGCAGGGAGCTGGGTGGGAAATGGAGCAGCCAGGACATGAACCAGAGCCCATATGGAATCCTGGCGCATGCAAGGTGAGATTTGGTCACTAGTCTGTTGCGCTGGGCCCTGGCCGGCTGTGTCTAGCTCACCGAGCTCCTCCTTGTGCAGGCGATGTGGGTCAGGGGGCTTGTAGCAGGGTGGGGTGGGGCTCTTTGCACTGAACCCCACACAGTTCAGTCTAGGAAGGAATGTGGCAATCCCTCTTCTCGCTCGCTATCCTGGCCCCTTGGGCTTGAAGATGCCCCCTTGCCCAGTCACTGGAGGACAGTGAGCGGTCCCAGCCTGCTGCCTGGCCAGAGACGCCCTTCCCTGCCCTGGCCATGCTGTGTGTACCCATATAGTCTATACATGTGTATATTAAACCCACACCGCCATAGCTACACTATAACGTGTGTGTGTATACATATATATTTTATTTATTTATTTATTTGAAGGTAAAAGTTACAGAGAGAGCGAAGAAGAGAATCTTCCATCTGATCATTCACTCCCAAAACAGCCGCAGTGGCCAGGGCTGCTCCAGATAAAGCCGGCAGCCGGGGCCTCCACGTGGGCTTCCCAAACGGGTGTTGAGCCTCAGGTACATCAACAGGGAGCTGGATCAGAAGCAAAGCAGGAGGTCCCAGCTTGATGTCCTAGAGGCCAAATCCCCACCTTGCAAGCACCGGGATCCCATACGGGCGCTGGTTCGTATCCTGACTGCTCACTTTTTTTTCTTTTCTTTTCCTTCCTTTTCTGCCCACTCTGCGCCCCCCCAACCGCCAAGACAGATTTACAAACAGAAGGAAGGACGGAAGGATCTGCCAGCTGCCGGTTCACTCCCGGGCGGCCGCGACAATAGATCTGAGCTGACAAAGCCAGGAGCTTCTTCCAGGCCTCCCACATGCATGCAGGGTCCCAAGATTTTGGGCCGTCCTCCACTGCTTTCCCAGGCCACAAGCAGGGAGCTGGATGGGAAGCGGGGCAGCCTGGATTCCAGTGCTTAAATGGGGAGGATTAGCCAGTTGAACAGTTGAGCCACTGCGCGGGGAACCAGCAGTCCTGTGGCATGCTGGTCGTGGGGGCGGTGCCTTCACCCACTGAGCAACAATGCCAGCCTCTATTTTGTTCTTGCTAAAACGTCATGCTATGTTAGCTGTCCTAAATATTCTGTAAGGAGTATGAAAAAAGAAAAAGAAAGACTCAGTTCAACCAGCCTTGGGATGCCTGCACGCCACGTGGCAGTGCTGGCTGAGTTACATATTTGTTCATGTAATTTCCCCATCGTGACAGGCTTTTCAAAGTCGGTCGCTGTCAGCTGGTTCCCTTCGGATGCGGTTGTCCCACTCGATGCAGTCCCGTGCTTGCACTGGTGGCTCTAAAGACAGGACAGCGTGCACGGCTGTTTCCACTTCTCCTGGTCCCTCCCCCTTGCTCTCCTTCCACGCCCTGAATTAGGCATTCATGTTTCCGTTCTTTGCGGTTTCCAGGGCTGGAGGCAGCCTGGTCTTGATCCTGCCTGGGTTGATGAGGAGCTTTGATTTTCAGCTCCTGAAAAGTGTGTGTGTGTGTGTGTGTGTGTGTGTGTGTGTGTGTGTGTGTGTGTGTGTGTGTGAGTGTGTGAGTGACAGAGACTGGTGGATAGAGACCCCATTGACAAAGCTCTCTTATCTGCCCCTACATATTGGCTCACTCCGCCTAAATGCCTTCGGACCCGGCCGAAGCCAGGAGCCCATTGGAGCCAGCAGGAGCAGAGTGAGGACTTGAACCCCCGGCACAGCCCCGGGGAGGCGAGGGTCAAGGACTGCCTGCACGCCATTTTTGTACCTGTGCTCTGTGTGATGGTGCTGGTGGAAGCATGGGACGGGGCTGCCCTCACCCCTGGCCTGCCATCCAGCCATCTCTCGCTGACATGGGCACACCTGCTGAGTTCTGCCAGCTGCCGTCTTCCCCTGCGAGTGTCCCACAGGTGCCCATCAAAAGAGCTGCAAGGACCTATCAGCCTCCTCAAGAGGTGCGGGAGAACAGGAAACCGCCCAGGCGGGGTCTGGGTCCCCAACCCGAGAAAGATCTAGCAGGCAAAGCAGAAGGAGGCAGCACAGGTTTAAGGCGGACTCTCCTGTATAACGGGTACCGAAGCAGAGAGAAAGACAACGTGGCTGGCCATACAGACATCTACGGAAATAACATTCCATGCAGAGCAGCAGCAGGTGCCAAGGCCCTGGGGCAGGCAAGTGCCCACTGTCCCAGAGTCAACACAGAGCAGGATGGCTGCAATGGAGTCAGCTGGGATGGATGGGGTCTGGTTCGTAAATATGGGCAGCAGTTCGTTACTGCCGGGCAGGAGTGACCTAAATGGGCTTAACTTACAAAAGAACATTCTAGAAGCTAGGCAGAGACTAGGAAAACAGAAGGTGAAATACGGTTGAGCTCTACAAGCATGCTACTTGACCCTGCACCATGGGTGCTTCAGCTGCAGGGGTCCACAGGCCTCCCCGGTCGTCTGCCATGGCCTTCTCTGATGGAAATCCAACCAGGAGGCTGCCCGGAGCTGGGTTATGAGTGTCTTCCTGAGGACAGGGATGCCATGCCCTCTGGTGACCAGACCCATAGTCGTGCTCATTGAGCTTCCTGGGACATAAAGGGGGACCAAGTTTGCACAGAGGGACCACAGAGGGCCTCTCCCCGGAGCACGCAGCACTGGGTCAGAACGGTTCCAGAGAGAAAGTGCAGGATGACCACTAGGTGGCAGCATTTCCCTGCGGAGAAGGCAATCACGCACATGCCGGAGGAGTTTGGGGTGCGTAAGTCCCCAAGGAAGCAAAACCCTGGGGAGCGTCCCCCCAGAACCCGCCCAGGAACGTCCCCCCTCGCGATGACTGTTTCCTTCACCCTAATTCCTGCAGGCTTCTGCAAGCTGGTCCATGTGGGCCCTGATAGCCCATTTTACAGAGGCGAACGGAGGCCCAAGGAAAGGAGGGCTGCCCCCAAAACTCCCCAGTGGCAGAGTCCAGTCAGTGCCCCTGGAAACAGCGCTGGTACTGGAAGTGGAGAGGGGGTCCTCTTCTCCTGACTGGTGGGAAAGCAGTGCACCCACTTGGGGATGCTTTAGGAGTCACGGGCCCCCAATACCAACCGGCACTGCGGTCTCTGGAGTCCCAGCAAACGGGACCAAACACGAAAGCAGCAGAGAAGGGCCTGAGCATGCCCGCCTCTCCCTGGCACTTGGATGAGGGGTCAGGACGCCGTCCTAGCTCCCCCACAGGCCACGGCCATGTCTTCCTATGAAGGCTCCCTCCCCCCCACCTGGCTGCAGCCACAGCCAATAAACGCAGGATCTGGTGGGGTGCAGGGCAGCACAGTTTGTGGCACGTGGAAGGTGCTCAGTAAGCACAAGTGGACAAGTGCACGTGGAAACGAACATGTGAATGAATGAATGAATAAATGCATGGGCATCTGGGGGGCCTTCTTAACTGCCTCCGTTTTGCCAAGTCCAGCGGGCAGGTGCCACGCGTGAAACCAGCCCAAAGTTGGTTGTCCCCCAAAAGCCCAGCGGACCGAGCAGAAGGCCCGAGGACCCAGCCAGGCCAGCCCCGGCCAGCCCCTCCCAGCCCAGCAGCTGCGAGAATGAAGCCGACTCCGGGAAAGATCAGACGCACATCGCAGCACGGCTAGAGAGTGGGCACGGGAGAATCAGGGCCGTGGCCTTGGAGCCGAGTTCTCCCGGCGAGACAGAGGCTCAGAATAAACAGACCCAGTGGTGGAAGGGAAGGGGTGAGGCAGGGCAGGATGGAGGGGAGAAGGGAGAGCAGGAGGAAGTAGAGGAGAGATAGAGTCAGCGACAGACGGAGCTGAAGCCATGGGAGATGATGGCAGTGAGGGCTGCGTGCCCTGCCCTGGCTCCTTGGTCGACACAGCCCTTTGTACCGCTGTGTCCCAGGCTGGGTGCTGAGGGGGCATGTCATGGCATCTTTCTCTCAAAGACAAGATCCTCAGAAACCGAGGAGAAAGCTTCTTCCACACCAAGCTCAGACTGGAGCAGACATTCACCCAAGGTCACACAGCAGGACGGACAGGGTGCCTGGGCCTCTCAGAACTGTCCTGGGCCCTGTGCAAGGGCAGGGGACCTGAGGGCCCTGCTGCTCATCACCGTCTCCCCCTGCACTGCCTCTAGGGACCGCGGTGCCCGTGCTTGAAGTTGTAAGACTGTGGAGGGGCTCACCCTGGGACTGGGGTCTCACACACAGCCCTCTGGAGGGGTTTGCCAAGGGAGTGAGGACTGCCTTAGGAGCTTGCAGCCACCTTGGCCAGCCAGCTCAGCTCCCAACAGCCCTGGCAGGCTGGTGAAAATGTGAGTCTATCTCCCACATCATTGCACTTACGAGCTTCCTAACAAGTCCTATCATTGAACCCATTATCCAGAGGAGAAAATTGAGGCTTGGACAGAAGTGATTTGATAAAAGGACTCAGAGGGAGCAGAGCTGGGGGTAAGGGAGTCCACGTCTGCCCAATCCCTCTCTCTCCGAGCTGCATGTACCGGAAGCTGGGCTCTGCGACAAACACCTGGGAATACCCGGATACAGAACACAGAATCCCAGCCATCTCCCCCTGCACACACCCAACTCTCAGGGCAGACAGGGGCTCACAACAGGGCGATTGGCCGCTCTCAGCAGCAGGGATGGCCTCACGTTGCAACCTCAACGAGTCTGCCCTTCCCCAAGGTCTCTGTTTCCACATCTGTGAAATGGGAGCTAACCTCTGGCCTGCAAGCCACAGATCCAAAGCAGCTTCACACCCCTGCCCCAGATCTCTGGGACCCGGGCTTTGGTCTGTGAAGGTCACATGGCCCCTTCTCCTCCAAGGTCAGGGGTTGAGATGTCATTGTCCCTGCTGTAGTGAGCAGGTGTCCTGGACAGGCATGCTGACCAAGTGCCACGCAGGCCCCAGATGCATGGACCACACATCCCCAGCCCCTGGTGCAGTCAGTGCCTGACACAGCAGACTCCCATCCACACTGACCACACTGACCACACTGCCCGTGCTCAGGACCTCACACGAGCTGCTCCGAGGATGCTGTGCCCTCTCCTCCCACAAGCCCCTCCCAAGCACATGAGCACCTGCTCACCTGCAGCAACAGATGCCCCCTTACAAGCCAATGATCCTCTCTGCTTGGTCCACTGCTGTCTTCCCAGTTGGAAGGCAGGCCTGACACACAGTAGGCGCTCTAGGAATATTTACAAATGAGGATTAGAAGGAGGAGCTCTGTGGGTTGCAGAATCCTAGGCTCAGAGGCGAGTTCCTCCCTCACACACAGCCCTCCTAGGCGGGGCTGAGGCCAGGATAGGCCAGAGGCACCCCCCCACCTCAGCCCCATGGAGCTAGACACGCAGCCCAGCCCACTTGGCACAGCTGACACTCAAAAGGGAAGACACATCAGGCAATGGGGTATCTCGAGGGCCCCCCCCCGGGTCTCCCAGCCCTCGCTGCCAGCCACTCAACCCACCACCCACAATGCAGAGTGCACTGCAGCTGTCCTGATCGACGCCATGGTCCCTTGCCACCTTCAGAGGCTGCAGGCTTGCTCCTTATCTGAGTCCATCCTCCTCTTCCTCCCCTGCGCCCCCACCTGCCTCCTCCACCCATTAGAAGTTAATTCCTTGGGAACTTTCCTCAGGAGCAATTTCCAGTTCTTATTAGGCCCGCTGCGCCGGGGCCGGCCGACTCGGTGCTATCTGGCTCCGTACAGCAGGGACGCAGGGCTGACACCTGCAATAGCAGAGGTGACAGAGAAGGGGTTGGCTCCTGGGATTACGATAAGGGCTTGCAGGCGCTTGGTATGCGGGCCCAGGCTGCCCCCGCTCTCCTTGCCTTATTGGGGTGATAACGATGATTCTCCATGCTGGTTTCTATCTACTATCGAGACCAAACATTCAAATGCAGCCCTGCGTTTTAAGTCCGCCCTGCCCCGTGAGATCCCACCTCCTCCGAAGGAAATGGAACCTTATGATTTGAGAGGCAAAAAAAAAAAAAAAAAATTAATTGAAGTAGCCAGGTCATTCCCTCTCTGTCGGCTCCAGGACTTAATGGAAAAATGGAGACGGACTTGCAGCCTGGTAAGCTTGGGGGGTGGCGGGCACAGAGAGGGGATGGGAAGGCCTTGCATGGGCTCCACTTCCAGGCAGCTCCACTGCTGGGCAGGCTGTCGGAGTGACCCGGGCCAGGGCGACAGGTCCAAACGCCCCTTCAGGAACCTGAGCCTCATGGTTGGCAAATCCAGCCCTTCATCAGAGAGCCGTGTGTCCCCACTTCCCAGCTTAATCTGATCTCACCAAAGAGGCAGGAGGCTCAGGAAGGTTGATGCACCGTTGTTATTGCTATTATTATTAATATTATTATTATTATTATTATTATTATTATTTTAGAGCTTCGGGGTTGTGTCCCGGGTTCAGCACCCGTCAGCAGAATATCTATTGCGTTTTCCGGTGCATTAGGGACAAGATTGTCTTCCCTCGGCAGAGCCGACTTCACCCCCACCTCCCTGGAAGGAGAGCGCATTCACAGGAGGATTTCCTTTTTGCCAAAGTCAGCAGCTGTGGCAGACACCCGATTCCTGGAGCTGGTGGCTGGAGGTGGTGGCACAACACATGGGGAGAGAAGGGGGAGGCAGCCAGCCCAGCCCATCCTCGCATAGGGCCCCTGCGACTGCTGTGGGATGAGGTATGGCCCAGGAAGACCACAGGGCCTGGAGGGGCTACCCCTCTGCACAGGGCATCACACCCCAAAACAGTCCCAGCCAGCAGGCCGGTATTACTGACTAGCAGGGAAGGGCTGGGGCCCAGGATAAAGGGGGGGAGAAGCAGTCTCCTGGTGCTGGCTTGACCAGCTTCTCATACAGGTTTTACAGGTCTGCCCAGTAGAGAAGGAGGGAGCAAGACAAGCTAATAATTACACATTGGTTCAGCAAAGACAAGACTAAAGAAGGGAGTTCCACAGCAAGACTCACATGGGGATTCCTGGATGGTGCCCTCCAAGTCTTAAACGAAAGGTGGGAGCCCAGCCCCTCTGGGCCTCCTCTTCTCCGTCGGATAAGGGATGGGAGGAGGTCGTCAAGGGAGAAAGCACCCTGGTGGCCACAGCTGTGACAGGTTCCGGCTTGCTGAATGCTCCCAACACCACTGAGTATTAGTGTGTTAAATAGACTCAAGGGAGGGAGTAGCAAGTGGGGACCCCCGGACCTGGCAGATAAGCCCTGCTGGGCCTTGGAGGTAGTGGAGGTGCTGGCCGCAGCCCCCCAGAAACCTTCAACCCACCCAGTCTCAGATTCTACATCTGTCTGCCAGCTCAGCCTCATCCACCAAAAATGAATGCAGAGCGTGTGTCTAGAATCGGAAAGACTTCTGGACACGTTTCCAGGCAGCAGTGGTCCACTGCCATGCCCATGCAGCCAACGTCTGCAGTGCGGGAATATTCTAGGAGAGGGAGTGGGGAGGTACCCAGCCCTCGGTCTTGGGGGTGCCGTGGCTTCAGCCATCTTCGGTTGCTGTCCCCAGCATCCCCGATGCAGCTAAGGCATAAACAGGTGCACCACACACACAGCTCTGGGAAAGCAAGAGGTCACTGGCCTCTGTCTGGCTCTGGTCAGGGTCTCATAGCTACATCTCAACACACACCGTGGTGCAAGCAGGTGCAGAGGCTGTCACGTGGCGAGAGAGGAAGTCAGGGAGATTCAGGGACAGGCTGGTGCAAGCAGGTGCAGAGGCTGTCACGTGGCGAGAGAGGGAGTCAGGGAGATTCAGGGACAGGCTCGCTCTTCTGCTGACAACCCACAATGTGGAAACTGCTGGGGGATCCTGAGGGAATCATACCACTCCCTTCAGGATGACCTAAGGACCCTCTGCTGGGCCCACCCCAGACTCCACCATCGCAACCACCATACCGGGAACCAAGCCATAGCTCAAGACTCCAGGGAAGACACCTTCAACCTGCAGCCAGACCCTTGCATGCCACTTACCAGTCACCTGCTGGCCTCATCCAGAGCCCCTGCCCCTCCAGGCCCAGTCTGGACCATTCTGTAGAAGGAGATGTCTCCACGTGGGCACTGTCTGTGCATTGAAGGGGCACAGCTCAGGGTGTCTCGGCATTCTGGAAGATTCTGTGCTGCATTTAGCCTCTACATGTCACAGTCCAGAAACACCCGCACTCCTGGAGAGGTGGGGGAGCAGCAGCATCGCCAGGAATTGCAGAGTGTCCTTTGGGAGGTAAAACTGACAATCGCTGGCCACCCTCAGTTCAAAGCCACCTCTGTGGGTGTGGTCAACATTGTGACGCAGCCATCGTCTGCAACAGTCTGTCCCAGGACACAAGTGGACATGCAGTGTGGACCCTGCAGGTAAAGCTTCTGGATGGACAACAGGTGCTCAGCTCAGCACCTGGCACACGGGCATCACCCAAAGGAAATGGTCCTGGGGTGGGTGACATCACTCGGACCAGCTGCAGCGATGGAGGTCACGGGGGCTGGGTGTGAGTCTGTGCCAGCAGGTACAGCACAGGCTGGAGGTCTGTCTGTGGTCCCTGAGACCCTCGGAGAGCATCGGCAGGTTCTTTATCCAAAGACTCCACACAAAGCTTCGCTTCCTTTCAGTAGACCATGCATTCCCACCTGTGGGCCGTGTTCTCTGCCTCCCCGAGGTCACGTTTGAGCCCTACAACCAGGAGGGCGACCCGTAGCAGAGGCCAGGGACGCTGCTAAGCACCTTGCAACAAAAGAACCATGCAGTCTCAAATATCATATGGATGGCGGTTTGGCTGAGATGCCCTGCATCAGATCGTCTCCTATCATCATATTTCCCTTTTTGTCTCGGCCACCGGGAAGCTCAGATCACATTTTATACTCAGCTGACTCAGCTTCCCTCAGCCTGAGTTTTAGACTCCTCTCTCCGCAATCCCATCTTTAATTTTTCCACTTCTTCCTCTTTTAGCCTTCTTTCAAGAAGCCTGCAGGACTCCTATTTTATCTCTCCTTTACGGCTTTAGGGAGAAGAGGGTTTACAGTCCAGAGCTAAAACTAACTCCTGTTGCTTATCTTTCACTTTTTGCCATGGTTTTTCAATTACTTCATCCTCAACAATCACAGCAAAGCAGGAGAGGAGGGAAGTGAGGCTCTGCCAGGTGTCTGTTGGAGTAAGGATGAGGTTGGAGCTTACAGGTGAATTCCAGCCGTGTGGGAGACACACTGGAGCCAAGCCATGTCACCCTGCAAAGATGAGCGACACTCATTAGTCTTTCCTGCATTCTGAACTAGCCAATGAAGCCCCACAACAACCTCTGAAACATATCATTCTTTTTTTAAGAAAAAGGGAAGGAAGGAAGAAAGAACGATCTATTTACCTGCTTGAAAGGCAGAGAGTAACAGAGAGAAACGGAGAGATCTTCCAACTGCTGGCTCACTCCCTGAATAGCCACAATGACCAAGGCTGAGCTGATCCAAAGCCTGGGCTCTAGGACTCCATCCTGGCTGCCCACGTGGGCCATCTTCCCCTGCTTTCCCACAGGCACGTGAGCTGGATCTGGCATGGACCAGCTGGGACTCGAACCAGCCATCACATGGGAAGCCAGCCGCGCAAGAGGCAGCTGTACCTGTTACACCATGATGGTGGCCCCCAAATGAGTTTCTTTTGAATGGTGAAGCCATCGATGTTCCCAGCTGAGGAGGAAGACTGGATTAGACAGATTAACCCCGGATCCGCATAGGCTGAGTTGCCTGCTCACCTGACCCATCCCACGCTGTCCGCTGGTTTCCCAGCCAGCCTCACCACCCAGTGTGCCTCTCCCATCCACTGTCCACTGGGGTCTAAAGCACCAGCAAACTCAAAATGGCATAGCCAACTCTGGCCATGCGGTGGAATACTACTCATCCCTCAAGAAGGAAAAGAGAGCTGATTTAGGCCAAGAGCAGGAACAGGCCTTGGAAACACCGTATCGCATAAAGAAGTCGGTTGTGAGGCATACCTGCGCCGCTTTCGGTGTCTACAGCATCCAACACAGATGATCATACGGACCCCAAAAGTGCATCAAGAGGAAGGACGGGAAGCCCAGACTTTGTTTCTGGATGTGCTAAGAACGTTCTAGAAGCAGATGGTGATGGGGCCTGCCGAAATGGCAAGCACACTCAATATCAGTGAAGTGAATGTTTTGAAATGGTTAAGATGGGACCTGGTGAGGAAGCCTAGTGCTTAAAATCCTCACCTTGCATGCGCCGGGATCCCATATAGGTGCTGGTTCTAATCCCAGTGGCCCCGCTTCCCATCCAGCTCTCTGCTCGGGGCCTGGGAAAGCAGTCAAGCACAGCCCCAGCCTTAGGACCATGAACACACATGGAAGACCCGGAAGAGACTCCAGGCTCCTGGCTCCTGGCTTCAGATCGGCACAGCTCCGGCCATTGCAGCTGCTTGGAGAATGAATCAAAGATCTTCCTCTCTGTCTCTGCCCTTCTCTGTATATCTGACTTCGCAATAAAAACAAAAGATATCTTTAAAAGAAATGGTTAAGATGGTGTATTTCATGAGAAATGCATTTTACCACAATGTTGCAAATGCAGCAAAAAGGAGGAAGGGAGGGAGGAAGGAAGGAAGGAAGCCACCCCAACTCCTGATCACAGAAGCATCTCCAACCATCTTCTTTCCTTTCTCCCCCTTTTTAAAAAAGAATTAGTTTTATTTTTATTGGAAAGGCAGATCAGAGAGAAGGAGAGACAGAAAGATCTCCCATGCACTAGTTCACTCCCCAGATGGCCTCAGCCTCAACAACCAGAGCTGAGCTGATCCAAAGCCGGGAGCCAGAAGCTTCTTCCAGGTCTGCTGCACAGGTTCAAGGGTCCCAATGCTTTGGGCCATCCTCTACCGCTTTCTTAAGCCCCAAGCAGGGAACTGGACTGGAAATGAAGCAGCCAGGACACAAACCAGCACTCAAATGGGATCCCAGCGCTTGCAAGGTGATCTAGTCTGTGAGACATTGCACTGGGCCCCCACATTCCTTTTTGTTTGTGGGGTTTTCTTTGGGGAGGGTTGCTTTGTTTAACAGTGGGATCCTGACTGCACAACAAACCTGCCGAAAAAGAGGCAGGCAGGAACCGAAGCAGAGTGCTGGAGTGGTGTTGGTGTCAGTGCCGGTGCGGTGGTCGGTGGATGCAGAGTGGTCCAGGGTGGACTCCGGGCGCCGCCCAGCTGCTCTGAGCAGAGAACCATCTTTGTTTCCTTTCTCCCCCAGCTCGGGTTGCTTTCCCTTGGTGAATTAGCAATTTGAGAATGACAAGGGGAAAAAATAATATTTTTACTCAAGCCCAGGTTTCCAAATTGCCCAATTAATAGAAGCGGAGAAGGGCCTGCCTTTGAAGCCTCTGCCTGCAGACTGCTACAGCCAAGGTGGGTTCTGGTCCCAGGCCAGGTGCTTCAGAAACGACACACCAGGCACCGTGGGCTCCACTCCCCACAGGTGTACAAGGACTTAAACTCTTACTTATTTATTTGTTTGAACGGCATAGTGACAGACAAGTGGGATGAGAAGATCATTCATCCATTGCTTCACCCTTAAATGCCTGCAACGGCCGGGTTAGACCAGGCTGAAGCCAGGAGCCTGTGGCTCCGCCTGGGTCTCTCACGTGAGTGGCACGGACTCAAGTACTTGAGCCATTCCCCACCGCTTTCCCAGGTGCTCTAGCAGGGAGCTGGATGGAAACTGGAGCAGCATGGACTCGAATCGGCACCCCAAGGGATGCCAGTGCCTCAGGTGGCAGCTTTACATGCTATGCTACAAGGTCGTACCCCCAAGCAGTGCCTTAACCACTGCACCAAACACCTGCCTGTCCCAGCATTGTCTCTTTCGGGGGAGCAAGGATGGAACCCACAGAGCTCAGCCGAGTGGCTGTGGGAACCGGGCTACACCCACGTAGGGACAACCTGTAGCTAATGAAGGTGGCACCTGTAAACACTCGGACCAGGAAGCCAGAGCTTCTGCAGGTTGGAGTAACACAGCGTTCGAAGCCATCATGTCACGGTAGGCACAGGTCAGAGGAAGTGGTGGAAGTAACCCCACTGACATGTCGGGAATCGCGGTTCTAGGTGGCCTTGCTTTCACTCTATAGGGTTTGCAAAGGACATGTGCACAAGTGGGATTTTCCCCTCTCCATCCCCTTCAACTCTCCTCCCCTCCCCCATACTTCCAGGAACCTTGACACACACACGCACGTGGAGCACCAGCTTTCCTGATTCCAGGCCACTGCGGCCTCTCCCAGCAGAGAAGTCCCGCCCCAGAGAAGCACGCACAGAGTGGGGCTCTTATGGGGGACCAGATACCTGTGGTGAGTCTTCCTCAGAGGGAATCTACAGGGTTGTTTTCTTTCTTTCTAATAAGGAAACAAAGATGATTTTTTTTAAAATTTTGTTGTTGTTTTTATTGGAAAGGCAAATTTACAGAGAAAGATCTTTTGTCCATTAGTTCAAGCAACCACAAAGGTCAAAGCTGAGCCAATCTGAAGCCAGGAACTTCTTCCGGGTCTCCCATACAGGTGCAGGGTCCCAAAGTTTTGAGTCATCCTTGACTTCTTTCCTAGGCTACAAGCAGGGAGCTGGATGGGAATTGGAGCAGCTGGAAAACCAACTGGCGTCCATATGGGATCTTGGAGCATGCAATGTGGGAATTTAGCCACTAGCAATTTGGGGAATGAACCAGCAGATGGAAGATGCCTCTTTCTGCCTCTCTCTTTTTCTCTCTCTTTCTCTCTCTCTCTCTCTCTCTCTTTCTCTCTCTCTCTCTCTCTCACTGCCTTTGAAATAAATAAAACCAATTTTTAGCAAACAAATCAACACCTTAACTGGCTCAGTCAACATCTATGAGGACGGATAAACTTAACAATAGCACTAAATGTTGTGATGCAGTGCAGCTGGCTAGCATCTGCTTACTGGGTTAACTGACAGCCGGGACAGTGGGGAAATAGATTCCACACCTCACCCTTCCTACTGCCTCTCACCATTCAAGTTAATTGAATGTGCAAAACCAGAGGCTCCTCCCGGGTGCCCCGCCCAGCCCTGCCTCCTGTGCCATTCTAGTTAATTGATTTACAGCGCTGGAGTGGCTACATCCAGCCCCTCCTGCCTCCTATTGTGCTACTTGGGCTTAATTAACTACATGGAAACTTTGGGCTCCCGCAGCTCCTGACACTTAATTAATTGAATGCATGGAAACTGTGTCCTGGGTGGCTCTCAGTCTGATTGGAGGAAAAGAGCTTAAAACCCCCTGACTACAGCCTGGCTCTTGGAGGGTAGCTGTAGCCACTGTCACCAAACCCTACACCCATGTCTAGGAAAAAGTGTTGTGAGTATCTGCCAGGCTCAGGTTCTTAATTCAGTCCCTTGGGTCATAATTAGTATCCCCATCTGAGGGAGGAGCAGAGAGGGAAACTGACTTGCCCGTTACCACACAGCCAGTGAATCAGGGGCTTCTGAACCCCTTGGCATCTGATGGATTGAAAATACAGACTGGCAGTACTGTGCTTGGGGGTCAGCAGCTGGTCTTGGATCCTAAACCCACTGTTGGCCGCAGGTACTTTTCAGCCAAGGGGTCCATGGGAAATGGGAAGCTTGGTCCCTGGTTCCTGTTTATGGCAGAGCAGCAATGCAGAAGACCAGAGCAGTTAGTTCCTGGTCTCCCTTTCCCAGGCAGAGGCCACAGGGGAGGCAGAGCTGTGAACTGGTGGCCACATGGCTCAGTTACAGTCAGCGGACCTTTCCTGGCTTAGCATAAGCATTAGGGTAGACCAGGGATGTAGCCCACTGAGCGAGTGCAGCTAGTGCCTCCTTGAAGTGGCCATAACACATCAAATTTGATACTATTGGGGCTAGGCAAGATCATTTGCAGGTAAAGGCAAGTGACAGCCAGCTCACTCCTCCACCTGCACATTGTGTTACAGGGTCAGGAGACCTAATCACAGGACGTGGGAGGCATCCCTCCCCCACCCTCTAGGGTTTCCTTTTCCTATTTTTTTTTTTTTTTGATTCATGTGTTTATTTCAAAGGCAGAGACAGAGATAAACAGACTTTCCTTTGGCTGGTTCACTCCCTAAATATCCACAACAGCTAGTGTTGGGCTTTTGGAAGCCAGTAGCCTGGAACTACATCCCAGACTCCCACATGGGCAGGAGGGGCCCGAGTATGTGGGGCAGCTTCTACTGCTTTCCCAGGCACGTTAGCAGGAACCTGGATCAGAGGAGGAGCAGCCAGGACTTGAACCCAGGGCTCACATGGGATGCCAGATTAGCAGCCAGTAGAATAACGGGCAGCACCACCACAGTGGCCCCTGTAGGATTTACGTTTTACTCAAAGGGAAAGTACGGGTTTGTGTCAGAAAGGCTTTTAAAGGACTTCCAGCTCATCCCAAGGAGACTCAGCTTTCACGTAGATCCACAGCTTTCAATTAAAGCCAGGGTGCCCATCAGTGGATGAAGACATGTTTGCTAGCGTATGTCCTGGGGAAGAAAGAAAACTGGAATACATTCGATCTGCATGAATTCTTACTTGCTAGGGACTCGAGCTCACCTCAGTGTTGCGCGCGCGCGCACACACACACACACACACAGTATTCACAACTCCACGGGTTCCCAAGGTAATCAATATGGAATCGCACCTCCGTGAATCATCTCCATATAATACCCAGCTCCAAAAATTGAGGCCAGAATAAAAATTCCAGCTTTTGGATCTCGGGGAACATCTGACCCCATGGAGAAACACCCTAAGAGCTCGAGGGGAACTGACTTGGTCAAGGTCACACAGGCAAATCCGAGCTGGAGCCTCAGGGGTCCGAGCCCAGCACTGCCCAGGAAGATTCAAGAATAGAGATCATTGTCTAAATCCCAGGAGACCCCGATCAGTGCTCCCTCCCTGAGGAGACCAGCGGAGGGAATCTGAGCAGGCACAATTGGCAGAAAACTTTTCAAAGTGTCTCTTTGCCTTAATGTATGTGAAGAAATCTGTGGAGGGTCACTCCGCATTAATCAGCTGTCAGCCGCGTGGAGAGGGAGGGGCATGCAGACTCATTTCCCAGCACCGGTCATCAGGATTTCAAAGCGGAGTTGAGCAGAGCCGGCCACTTTGAGGGCCTGGGAGACAATGAGAAAGGCTTCCAACGCCCTCACACGCTCCAGACCTGCATAATGAACCTCCTAATGAAGGGCTCTTGAGTGTTAGCATGCACCAGAATCTTCTGGAAGGCTGTGGAAAAACACAAGCTGGAGCTCCCTGTCTCCAACCTCCCACCAGCCACTGTGTCTGATTCGGTCAGCCCAGGGCCTGGCCTGAGAATCTGCTTTTTTGTTTCTTTAAAGATTTATTTATTTTTATTGGAAAGCCAGATTCACAGAGAGAAGGAGATACAGAGAGAAAGATCTCCCTTCCAGTGGTTCACTCCCCGAGTGGCCACAACAGCTGGAACTGAGCTGATCCGAAGCCAGGAGCCAGGAGCTTCTTCTGGGTCTTCCACTGGGTCCCGAGGTCTTGGACCATCCTCGACTGCTTTCCCAGGCCACAAGCAGGGAGCTGGATGGGAAGTAGAGCAGCAAGGATACAAACCGGCATCCATATGGGATCCCAGTGGTTGCAAAGCAAGGATTTTAGCCACTAGGCTACCTCGCCTGGCCCGAGAATCTGTATTTCTACCAGGTTCCCAAGGGAAAGTACTGAAGGAAGGTACCTCTCTATCTTTCGCCCCTTCACATACAATGAAAATTATTCCGTACATTTTGCTGTCTGGAGCGAGGCTGTGTGAATTCATGCCAACATCTGTCACTTACTAGGTTAGGGACCTGGGCAGAGGTCATGGCTCAGTGCCTCAGTTTCCCTGGCAATCCCATTAGGATGATGACACTGATGCTCATCTCAGCTGTCACGGGGATCAAGCAAGTCCTGGCTCATAAAGTGTTTAGCATGGATGGTCTCAGCACACAACAGAACACCACACAAACTTTACCTGCTATTATGCACTCCGTCAGGGTTTCAGAACGTTCTGTCATAGGATGTTTCAGCGTATATTTGTCAATTTCCTGTTAGCTGCTTCTTTCCTGGTTTCTCTGTTATTAAAAAAGGCGAGGGGAATCTATCATGCATGGTGTCTGCAGCCTCTGCTGGGACACCTCTCACTCATCAAGCTCTGGGTAAGAAGGGGAGGAAGAAGCAGGTCGCTCACAGCAGTGCGCCCTCTCCTGGAGGGGCGAAGATGCCACTTCGTTACCGATCCGGTACTCTGGCACTCCGGGAAACCAGCCCGGAGCCCACGTTGCTGCTGGCTCTCCGGCTGGCATCTGTTTGCCCCAAGCAATTGCTCACAAGTCCTGCGCTTGCAAAGTGTGGCTACCAGTGCCTGGTAGGATTCACGTGAGCCCTAGCTGGTTGGCCTGTGTGCCCACGCCCAGCAGGCAGCCATCATGCCAGGGCATCCAGCTAGCATACACAGGACATGCTGAAGTCTGCACAAGGACTGGAAATATTTCACTTGCCAAATTCTTTCCTTCTTCCTGCTACTGATAGTTCTGCATGTTAGATATTTTCTTTCCCATACGCCTAAGTACAGGATGGCGAATTGACAACCAGGGGATGCAACTCAGGCACCCACAGTTTTTCCCCTTTCCCCGTGTGTCGCATTTTAATGGATAGTTTAATAGAATGCACATCAAATGTTTCAGTGAGCAGCAGGTCTGAGCAGTACAGCTTTGTAACAATTAAAAATAAACCTGCTACAAAAAGAGAAAAAATGCCAGGACTTTTAAAAACAAGTGCATCTCTCATTGACAGGAACTAAAGCGTGTCGCTAGCACTTTCCTCATTTTCTCATGAAGTAGATTTCATCCCTCCGCTAATGACTGTTTTTCTAATGTTTCCTGTCTTTTGTGTCATTCCTGTAAGTTTGCCATTAAAATACATTCTTAAGGGACTTTCAAACATGGGAGTCATACATACTCTCCTGGCCATACAAAGACATTTCCAGAGCCTGTAAAACAGATTTTCCAAATCATGCCCAGGAAAACTAGTGGGTTTTTTCCTTTTCTCCCATACACACATGCGAGTTGCAATTTCTAGAACTGTCCACACTCCTGAGATCTGCTTATGTTCCTCTCAACTGCCAGCCTGTTTTCACAGGGAGGCGGGCAAGGTGCTCCTTACGCTTCCGGTCCTCAAGCATCTCACACAAATTACCTGTCCCTGCCCCTCCCCCAGACACAGCTCAACGTCCTTATTGATTTGCAAGAACTCTTTATATAGCAGAGATGTCAGCCTTCATAGGAAAGCTGTTGCCAGCATTTCCCGCCCCCCACCGGCTGTTTGCTCTCAGTTGTATTTTTGGCGAGTTCCTTCCCCCACCCCCATCCTGTGTCATTCTGTTCCCCCTCAAATCCCTTTGGCGCTGAGCCAGAAGCCACAGCCTCCCCTCCTCAGCATCCTCACTGCCAGCCCCAGGTCCTTTTTAAGTTCACAGCCTGGGGCAGTGCCTTTGATTTGCTGCCCCCTACATAATGAAAAAACCCAGACTGGAAAGTGGTCTAGCAAGTCTTTCCAGAAGTCTTAGATGACCCCAAATCCACTGGGCTCCTACCCCTGCTGGCTGTCTTATAGGTCACAGGTCACAGGTCATCACGCCCCAGTGACCCCCCAGAAAAGGGATAAGGCGAGCCCCCTGGTGATATCAGCTGATGCCAGCCAACTGGTTTGACTGCTTCCTTGGCTAAATTTCCCTGAAAAGTTTTCGTGGAATGCAGGTTATAGCCCTGGACTGCAAGAGAAGACAAAAATTGAATTGGGGATCAGAGATAAAAGCTGCCCCTATGGAGGCCTGCCCAGGGCTGGCCACTGAACATGAAAAATCTCTACGGCAATCCCCATGAGCTGTTGCTCACTGAGGAGGGAAGGAAGGTTCGGAGGGGTTAAGGAACCTGTCCCAGGAATCCCAGCACTTAAGTCAAGATGAACGCTAAGCTTTCAGGCTTGCAAGCTGCAGCCCCTTGGTGAGCCCCATTCTCCGTCTCATCGCTCCATCTGTGAGCCCAGAAACACCTGGCTGAACCAGCCCTCCTCCTCTGCAGCTCACATTGCCTCCGGAAACGATGGAGGTGAGACTCGAACTTCTGAAAGAGGAGCCGGAGAACCGATCAGGGAAGCACACGTGGCATCAGCTCAGATGAATTCATATCATGGAGCCATTTGCCCACTTCCCACCCACGGCTCCTATCAGTGATGTACAGCCAGCACCAGCCTGGACCAACAACCCTTCCCACACTCACAGCCACCCCGGTCCTGGGGTCTCGGGGAGAGAGGGCTGTGTCTGCGGCCAGGGGGATTCACAGGCAAGCACATACTCGCACGTTCCTCTCCACGTGAGCTTTCCTCTTCAGTGTTTGAGCTCACAGGAAGCCAGGTCCCTGCCAAGCCCGGCATTTGCAACGTGTGACAGATCTGCGTGCACCTGAGACCCCACGCCTGGGGGGGTGAGGCAAAGCGAGTGTGGTTGTGCCGTGTACGAACATGGCAGCCCCACAGCTGCCTCTCTGCTAAGCAGAGCACCCTGCAGAAGCAAAAAGGACACTGTTCAGACCTACCCATGCGGGCCCGAGAAGCCGACTCCTTTCCATAAAAAGATTTACTTATTTTGGGCCCAGCGTGGTCCTCACCTTGCAAGTGCTGGGATCCCATATAGGTGCTGGTTTATATCTGGTCCCATCCAGCTCGCTGCTTGTGGCCTGGCAAAGCAGTTGAGAATGGCCCAAAGCCATCTCTGCACGCTTCTCCTGCACCCTATATCTCCTTCTCTCTGTGTGTCTGCCATTCCAATAAAAATAAATAAATCTTTTTTAAAAAAAAGTTCATCAAGGCATCTAGCAAAATGATATTCAGATGCAATCAGCAGTCAAGTAAATGTTTTTTTTTAATTCTTTCTTTTTATGGAGAGAAGGAGAGACAGAGAAAAAGATCTTCCATCTGCTGGTTCATTCCCCAAATGGCCACAACGGCCAGAATTGAGCCAAAACCAAGAGCCAGGAGCTTCTTCCGGATCCCCCACACGGGTACAGACCCCAAGGCTTTAGATCATTCTTTGCTGCTTTCCCAGGCCACAAGCAGGGAGCTGAATGGGAAGTGGAGTAGCTCAGACATGAACTAGTACCCATATGGGATCCTGGCACTTCTAAGATGGGGATCTAGCCATTGGGCCATCAAGCCATCATACCAGGCCCTATCTAAGTAAGTTTTTTCTTAATATATTGACTGGGGCCTGGTGTGGTAGCCTAGTGGTTCAACCTCACCTTGCATGCATCAGGATCCCATATGGACACTGGTTCCTGTCCCAGCTGCTCCACTTCCTTTCCAGCTCCCTGGTTGTGGCCTGGGAATGCCTTACATTAAAGGATAGCCCAGGGCCTGGTGCGATGGCCTAGCAGCTAAAGTCCTTACCTTGAGCACACCAGGATCCCATATGGGCGCCGGTTCTAATCCTGGCAGCTCCATTTCCCATCCAGCTACCTGCTTGTGGCCTGGGAAAGCAGCTGAGGACGGCCCAAACCTTGGGACCCTGCACCCATGTGGGAGACCCAGAAGAAGTTCCTGGCTCCTGGCTTTGGATCAGCAAAGCACCGGCCAGTGAGCTCACTCGGGGAGTGAATCATTGGACAGAAGATCTTCCTCTCTCTCTCTCCTTCTCTTTGTATATTTGATTTTGTAATAAAAATAAATCTTAAAAAAAAGAGAGGAAAAAAAAGAAAGAAAGAAAGAAACGTCTTAAAAAAAAAAAAAAAAAGGACAACCCTGCACCCAAGTGGAAGACCAAAAAGAAACTCCTGGCTCCTGGCTTTGGATCAGATCAACTACAGCTGTTGTGGCCACTTGGAGAGTGAACCAATGGATGGAAGATCTTTTTCTCTGTCTCTCCTTCTTTCTGCAGCTCTGATTTTCCAATACAAATTAAAAAATCTTAAAAAAAACAAACAAGAAGACATGTAAATGAATCAAGAACAAATTTAAAAAAAAAAAAAAACTCCTCTACCAACTGATGCAGCTAACAGCCTCAAGCCTTCCCAGATGCAGTGGCAGGAAGCGGGATCCTAAGTGGAGTAGCCAGGACTCAAACCACCACTGACATTCCATACGGAATGCAGGCTTCCCAAGCCAGAGCTGAACTCACTGGGTCTCACTGCGCCCCCCTCCTCCCCAGCCCCAAGCAATATTTTGTGTTTTCACGTTCAGCCCTGGCACGTCCCCGCTTGGGCTGCCCCTGCCTGTGCACTACGAGGACTCCAGCACCTTTCCCATGGCTTGGTGGGTGGATCCGACAGTAGGATGCATGCAAGCTGCCCAGCTGAGCACCTGGCTTCTGGCAAACACGTGACCTTGTTCATGGCTGCTCCTGTGAACGGGAGGGGGCGTTCCCTGCATGTGCAGGAATATGCACACACACACACACACACACACACACACACACACACACCGCTTCTTGAGACCGAGAAATAAGCTTCCCTGCTTCACACCTTGCTTTCTGAGCCTCGGTGTTGAGTAGGGGATGGGGTGCTGGGGTGAGTGAGCCGGAGCCGACAATGGTGGAAGCGGGCAGGTGGGGGGGGAGCCCCTTTGCCGGGTGCTTTTTGATCTGCTGTAACTGCTGCTATAGAGAATTAGATGGAATTCATTTTTATGATGAAGGAATTAATGGTTGTGGAGAGAATCAAGTTCAGGTGGAAGACTTGAATCCAAAGAAGGGAATAAAGCCTTGAAATTCAAATGAAAAATTATTATATAAGCATAAAGGAAACCTATTTTACACCTGTAAGACTAAATGTATAAATATGAACCAACTGTTCCCTCTGGGAAATGGGGATTGTGCTTTTAATTCACCTAGACAAATACGCAGTGCCTTCCACCCAGACATGCCAATGAGGCTTGGGCACCTGCGGGGGTTCCAGCACACCCAGCACTCCTGGCTTCCCCCAGAAATCAGGCAGGCTTGTCATGGTGCAAGGACTTTGGACAAGGTCATTGCAAGACTCCCTCTCAGCCTCCGCCTTCTGGGCCTCCCCGTCCCCCACCCTCCAGGGCACCCCGGGCAGTATGGAATCTTACTGCCCAGTGCTTCTTCTACAAGTTTTTGTGCACTCAGTAACGCTTTCTAAGAACCAGCTGGACGCCCATGTCTGCACTCGGTGTTGGAGACTGTCTGCCTTACAGGAGAAAGACACGGAGGCTGCAATAGAAAGAACACAGATTTTTGTCTGTATCACTGACCCCTACGCCCTCCCGGGCAGCTCACTGACCTGGAACCAGTCTCTGGGCCTCAGCCTCCTCCTCTGTAAAACAGAGGGGTCGACATTTGTCCTACCAGGTGGATCTGAAAGGAAATGGGATTGCTATGAAATGCCTGGTGTAGAGTGTGTGAACCCAAATGCTGGCTGTTAGTCCAAGGTCAAAGAACAGCATGATCATGCAACCTAGCTCTTTAAAAAAATGTTTCATTTCAGGGACCCGGCACAGTAGCCTAGTGGCTAAAGTCCTCACCTTGCATGTGCCAGGATGCCATGTAGGTTCCAGTTCACATCCTGGCTACTCTGCTTCCCTTCCAGCTTCCTGCCCGTGGCCTGGGAAAGCAGTAGAGGACAGCCCAAAGCCTTGGGACCCTGTGCCCATGTGGGAGACCCAAAAGTGGCTCCTGGCATTAGATCAGCTCAGCTTGGGCTGTTGCGGCTACTTGGGGAGTGAGCCAGTGGATGGAAGATTATTCTCTCTCTGTCTCTCTGTAGATCCAACTTACCACTAAAAATAAATAAATCGCCAGCCCCTCAGTCTAGCTCCTGATGGAGCATGCACCAGACGCTGAGCTCAGCCCTAGAACTGTCAAGATGAATACTCAAAGGTCCTGGTGGCAGACCACACAGGAGGCAGAACGTGGGGGAGCCGGCAGGTGTGGAAGGCCCGTTCAGATCTAAGAGTTCAGTTTCATCATCATTTACCAAGTGTATGCAGCTATTCACCCTCCTGCAGCTCCAAGGGCCCAGCTTGCAGGGATGCTCTGAGCAGAGCTGGGCACACAAAAGCTACAGCAAATGTCTGATGTCACACTGCAAAGACCTCAGACCTTGTCTCCCAACTTCCCCCGCCTCCAGGAGCTGGAACTTCTGCTGATGTTGGACTCATTCATCCATTCACTCCTTGAAGACCGACCTAGCATCTAGCACAGCACTTGGGACACAGCCACAAGACCCAGGATGAGTAAGCACCTCTGTCCTCGTGAAGTGTCACGTGTGTCCTTCGCTTTTGCACCTGGGAGAGCAAGACCCCTCCCTACTGAGAGCAGGGGTCTCCTACAGACAGAACGCAGCAGCAAGCGGGGGGGGGTGGGGGGGGGCAGAGGAGCCCAATTCCACCTGCTTCCCTTGAGCAGTGCAAGGTGAGAGGTGGAGAACAGGGCATGTTAGCTCCTTTTGTCTGATTTCCACCCCTTGGCCTTCTCCACAGCACATGAGATCTACGGGGAAAGTTGAGTCCAGACTTAGCGACGTCCCTGGGATCTTGCATGTAGCCCTGAACAGGCCAGCTGGGCTGGGTGCCACCACCCCTCCTCCCCCTGATTTGTTGAATGAAAACACTCGCCGGTTCCATAGATGCTGGGTTGTGATAGGTAATTGTCCAAGGGCAAAGTCTACAACCCATTAACGCTGGACTCAGTGCAAATTGAACTTGGGAGAGTGATCTAAAGGGGCCGGGGCAAACAGCCCAGCGCCATCTGACACTTGGTCTTTTGTTCAGGCAGCTGGGAGCCCTAAAGGAGGCTTCCCAGACTCTCAGACGGTGCCAAGAAGCAGGAGTCCCGGTGGCAAAACCCCCCTCGTGGCCACTGCACTGGTGTGTGTGCGTGCGCACACACCGACGTACAGAGGTACCCTGGCATGGGCTCAGCCTCCCCAATCTACCCTCGGGGTCATCTCCATCCCCTCTCACAGGCCCTTTCTCTGCTCCACAAATGTTTAGGCTCAGGCAGAGAAAGAGAGAGAGAAAAGGATTCTTTATTTATTTTTATTTTTACAAATCTGGGACCACCCTGTAGCATGGCCCTGACCAGGGCTCTGAAAACCAGAGGCGCAGCAGCAGCTAAGCCAGGACAGCTTCAGCAATGTCAAGTGCACTGCAAGAGTATCTCCCTGCCTCCCAGTTCTTTATCTCCAGAGTTTCAGGAAGTTCAAGGGATCCAGGACCAGCCTGAGAAGAAGAAGGGAGAAGATGGAAAGAGGTGGGAGAAAGGAGAGGTAGAGCAGAAGACAGAGAGGTGATGGAAGAGGGAGCGAAAGAGAAGAAGTGGGAGGAAGAGGAGGCAGACCGGGAGGGGAGGACTCCCACCTGAGGTTACGCAGCCCGGTTCCTGCCGTTCTCAGGGGGGTCTTTACCTGGAGAACTGGAATCCTAGGCAATTCATTTTTTTTTTTCTGGAAAAAAATTAAAACCCTCCATTTTCCTTTCCTCCTATTCCGGTTTGACCAGATATTTCAAGGTCATGCTGAGAAGAGCACGACTTGGTCAAAGAAGAAAGAACACAATTGAAGGTCAGAGGAAGAGGTGCTTGGTTTTCAAGAGTCCGTGTCTTTCTATTCCCCAGAGGAATTTGGGGACCTGAGGGCACCCTTGGGAGGGGCTTTGTTCTTGGAGCCCCTTGTTCGGGTCCCCTCCCCCCCATACACACACACACACACACACACACCCTTCCTCTCCTTAAAGATAGAATCCGTTGGAAGCCTAAACCCCTAGTTTTCCAAGTGGAGCCCCAAACCCTTTAAAGGAAGACTTCCTGGGTAATCGCTTGCACAGGGGCCTGAAACTAAGAGTGTCCAGTCCCTCGGGTGAAGAAAAGGGGCCCACTTGGCCACTTGGGAGGTGATGAGATAGGAGACCCCCCCCCGCCCCCGCTTCCTCTCAGCGCTTCCATCTGGGGAGACAGGGGAGGAGAGAGGGCAACTCAACCCTGGGTGTCCCTGCTCCAGCATCCTAGATCCTCCAGCATCCTTTTCTTCCCTTTGATTGGGTTAGGATGGTTCAGTGTGGAAGCCTGGGAGGAAAGATTCCCATGAGCATTGTTGCCTGCGGGTGGGGGTAGGGGTGGTGGTGGTGTTTGTGTGTACGGGGAGAGAAAGAGACTTGGAAGCAAGCAGGGAGAGGTGGAGGTCGGGGACAAGTGCCCCAAACGTCCAAGTCAGGCAGCCCTCGAAAGCGAGAGTTATTCCTAGGGGTTGGGGGCGGGGGAGGGGGTGGCTTGGTCCCAGAAATGCACCTATAAATATAGCGCAGGCGGAGAGGACTCTGCCCAGCCCCTTGTGGACCAAAGGATCCGTCCATCCCAGGATTCAGGTCTGAGTTACAGCCCAGACAGCAGCAGAGGCCCGCGCATGCCTCAGGAAACCATGGAGATGAGGAGGGGGTGGACAAGACAGTCTGAGAGGAACCCGCTGGGGAGACGTCAGGGAGGAAAAGGCAAAACAAAACGTGGTGGGGAGAGCGGTCCGCAGACTGGTGGGGCGGGGGGGAGGGAGGGAAGCCGGAGGGGTGAGGCCGGGAGACCGAGACACACAGCCAGGGAGGGGGAGGAAGGAGAGAGGGGGTGAAGGGCCACTGGGAGAAGTTTCCAGGCCAAGTCCAGCCCAGCTCTGGCAATGTGGACCGGAGCCCCTCCACCTCACTTCACCGAGACCAGGTCTTAGGAGCTGATGAATGACCGCCCTGGGAGGGAATTTGGGCCAAGGGTTAGTAAGGGGGGGGGGGAAGAGAGGCAGGGGAGTCGCTCTCCCCCTCCCCAGCTGCAGCCGACCCAGTCCCCAGGTGAATCCCCTTTTCCCCCAGCTGGATGTGAAATCGCCATTTCACCCCGCCACACTTCTTAATTGTTGCAAAAATCATTTGTGAAATTGGTCTCCAACAGGCTCGAACTGCTTCACTCATTCCGACAGGCACCCCCCCACCATCTCCATGCCTGCTTCATTTCCCCCTGCACTGGCCCAGCCTGGGGCCCTCAGACTCCCCAAGCCTGTTGCCCACACTGAGGAGGGGGGCTTGGGGGAGCCCTGTCACCACGGGAACAACTGAAGGGGGTGGAGGATGGGCAATGCACCAGGTGGCCCCAGTGCAGAATGCCTGAATGGACTCTGAGCCTGGGTGACCAGCTGCCTGCCCATCCGGCTGGGCTGCAAAGTGCCTGTACCTTCCAGGTTTTCATACTGGGAAAGAGATCAACCACACACTCACCTTCCTTCCAGAGTGAGACCCAGGCAACCTGGTGTGACTCAGACACACAGGAGGGAATGTCCAAAAGGGGACGTCGAAAATGCAACCAGGAGATGCACTTGTTTTGCAAAAATGTTGGAAATGCATGCCTGCTTCTTCCAGGATATTCATTTCCCAGAAACTTTTCAAAGATTCCTTTAATGCATGCATTCAATCTTTTTTTTTGCTTTCCTTTTTTCGCAACGAAGTAAACTTGAATTCCATGGGCTTTTTTCGGTTCCTTGGTTTTCATATACGTGTGTGTGTGTGTGTGTGTGTGTGTGTGTGTGTACACCAGTTGTAAACTAGCTCTGTAGTTAGTGCTGTCCAGACATAACCCTCTCCCAGTGAAGTGTGTAAGGTGGGGTGTGACCATCTTCCCTGGACACACAGACTCTGGTTCAAAGTTTTGTCCTCTAACACCTGTGGGGGTGTGAGGGGAGAAGGTTATGATGCAGACAGCCCAGCAGCTGGAAGGTAAGCACCCCACTCCCATTGCCTCTTCCTATCCTAAAGCCTCTTGGCCCGGCCCTTTCAAGTTCTACAGCTATCAGAGGGTGAGTGGAACAGGTTTTTTCCAACAGGGCCCTCATTCTCCCCCCACCCCCAGCAACCAAAAGTCTAATGAGTCCCTGGTGCTAGGAGAAAAGGGGTCTGTCACACACTGACAAGGGTCACTGGCAGAGAGAAGCGGAGGGACCCGGGAGCTCTGCTGTAGGAGAGCCCGAGGCCGGCAGGGAGAGGGCGGACGCTGAGCGGATGCGATTGGATTTTTGCTTCCAGTGCTGGGCTTTTGGAGGGGGGGACGGGGACAAGAAAAGGGGGGGTGGGGACAAAAGGCCAGCGGTCGCGGCGTCCTGCCCCGCTGGGAGGGCGTTCCCGCCTCCCCGCTGCCCCAGGACTCCCTGTCCCCCGGCGGAGGCTACGGTCACTTGGACTTCCAGCCTCCGAGCCTCCGAGAGCTGAATTGTTGGGAGCTCTGGTGATCACACACACAGCTTCTGATGACCTGACGGGGCACCCCCTTCTGGTAGCCACCCCTGGGGACCTCGTAGGAACCGGCCAGCTCCCTCCTCACGCCCGGTCAGCTCTGGAGCCCCGGCTGGGTCCCCAGATACCAGCAGGAAAAGAGGTCCGGGGCTGTGGTTGAGGGTTTGGGGTGGATATCAGGGAGGCGGTGTCCGCACCGGCTGCAGGTGGGCCAGTGCGGGAGCAGAGCCAAGGGAAGATGCGGTGGCCAGCTCCGAATAGACCACATTTTCCAAATCTCTTTGGGAAGGCCGTGTCCCGGGAATCTCAGAGTCAGGGGAAGCCAGCCTGGAGCCGGACAAAGTTGCAGACCCGCCCTGCACCCTCTCCGTCTGTCCCCCCGGGGAGAGCCACTCTCAGAGCCCGCAAGCACGCGGTGCGGGAGAAAACGAAATCGGGCGGGCCGAGCCCCTTTGGAAGCCAGGGCCGGGGTGCGAGCGCCCAGAGACCCCTGTGGCCACCGCGGTCCTGGAACCGCGCGGTCGGGGACGCGGGGACGCGGCCCCCTGGACGTCTGCTTGGACCCAGTGGGGACTCCTGCCTCCCTCCTCGGCACCTAGCACTCCGCGGGCTGCACTTGCCCCGTCGGCGCGGCCAGTTCAGATTCTTCCCCCAAAACGAGGTCGAGCCCGGGATTTAAAAAAGAAAAAAGAAGAAAAGAAAACTCGTTGGCGATTTTTTCTTTATTATTCGTGATTGGTCTTACGGTCCCTTCTGCTCAGGCCCCCTTCCCTCCTCATGAATAAAAGAAAAGTCCGAACCTATCAGATCTCGTTGACCGCCTCCTCCTCCTCCTCCTCCTCCCCCACCTCCGGACTTGAGCACTTTTGCACAATTTACCCAACGGATCACTTGCGTCCCCTCGCTTCTCCTCTTCTTTCCCCGCAACCCCGGCCCTCCCTGGCGCCTACCCACGAACCCCGAGCCCGGAGCCGGCAGGCACCTTCTTCCTCCTCCCTCCTCCTCCTTCTCCTCCAGTTGTCCCAGAGATCCGGGAGCGTAAGCTTTGAGCCTGGGAAGCCTCCCCGGGCGGTCCAGGGTGCCGAGGGAGGGCGCGAGGAGCGAGGACTCCCAATACAGATATAAACTCGACCGTGTACCCAGAGCGGCGGCCTCGCGCCTCCCAAACTTAGGTTGTCCAGCCCGCGCCCACCAGGGGCCCTCGGTGCCCGGTGCCCGGTGCCACCTCTGCCGAGCGCCCGAGCGCGCGCAGCCCACGGCCGGCCGAGCCCAGGCGGCGGCCTCGGGGCCCTGGCGAGCGTTTGTTTGTGTGAACTTCCTCGTCGCCACCTTCCCTCTTCCCCGCCCTCGGCCCCCCAGCCTCCGCCCCCGCCTCCCCCCTCGGAGCTCCTGGCCGCGTCCGACAGCAGCCGGGGCTAGGGGGTGGGGTAGGGAGGGAGTGGGTGTGCAGGGGAGGGGGAAGAGGTTGGGGAGGGGGGGGGGAAAGAAGGAGGAAAGAAAGAAAGAGCGCAGCAGGGGTAGAGGGAGCGGACGGGCAGCGCCTTCTGCCGACTCCGGACGCATCCCCGGCGTGCGCAGGAATGGCTGCCCTTCCCGGCGCCGTACCGAGGATGATGCGGCCGGCTCCGGGGCAGAACTACCCGCGCACGGGATTCCCTCTGGAAGGTAAGCGCCGCCCGGCGATCTTACCTCCGCTCGTCCGCCCGCTGCTCCGGGGCCTGCGAGCGGCGGCAGCCGGGAGAGCTCCCTGCTCTCCTGGGTGAAGTTTCTGGGACCCACACTAGTCCGCGTCCCCGTGGGGTTCACCCCGCGAGCGGAGCGGGCGCGGCTGGCCTGCACCTCCCGCTTGGAGCTCCCGGCCGACAGGGGCGAGGTGCGGGGGCGATCCCGGTACTTGGCGGGTCCCGGTGCGTTTCTGTGCTTCCCATATACTTTTCGCCTGGCACTTTGTCGCACGTGGGCCTCTCGCTCTCCCCGAATACGGGATGCTCGTCCGGTCCCTTTTATTTCGAAATTCTGACCTGTATGGTCCTTGACTAGTCTGCACTACTAAGCTATTCGCTTCCCGGCCTGGAGACAAACTAAAAAAAAATTTTTTTAAGGAAGGAAAGGAAAAGAAAAAGTAACAATATTTTTCCGTCTGCCCCCAAAAAACTTTTTCGCTTGGGCTCTGGAAGCCTCCGGGGAGAAAACGTGGCCGCGGCCGCAGGACCTGGTCTGCTGCAGACTGAGGAGGGTGTTACTTTGTAACGTGTGGCTCTCCGGGATCCGCGCCCTCCGGGCCGGGAGCACCAAGTCCCCATCCTGCGTTTGTTTGCAATCTTCTGGGACTCACGGAAAACCTCCAAACTGTCGCCGAGGGAACGTTCGGCTTCTGGGGGCGCCGCTTTGTGCTTAGACACATGTGCGATTTTATTTTTTAATGATTTCGGTTGCAGCTTTCTGAGCTCCCTCGTGCGTGCGTGCAGCAGGGGAGGGTGGGATGGCAGGGGGTGGGCGGGTGAACAGGCACGCTGGCAGGCCGGCAGGCAGCCGGCGATCCGGAGAGGAAGGGGTCCCCTCGGGCGTCGGGTCCCCGAAGGAGAGCGAGGCGCAGAGAGCGGCTCCGTGATCAAGTGCGCGCGAGCAGCCACGCAGGCGGCAGAGCGCGGCAAGCCCGGGGATTTGCCTCGGCTCTCCTGGAGCGAAAGCGAGTAAAACAGGCGGCTGAGGACGCGCGGCGGATTAGGACAATATTTGCCCAACATGACGCAGAATACTGAGGAGAGCCGAGCGCCGGTCGCTAAAGAGGCTCTTGAATATAAAGTTGGGCACTCGAGAGCTCTCCAGCGCTAATGGCATATTCCGCCACGGAGACCCAGTCACTCCGACTCGGCGCCGCAGGATTTCTGATTAAATCCGAGGGCAGCTTCAGACCCCTACTTTTACAAAGAGAGATGGGGGGGCCCGCCAGAGCGTGGGAGGGGGCGGCAGGAACAGCTCGGCCGTCCGAGCCTCTTCTCGCCTCCTGCCTTCCAATTACGCCATCAGCTCCCTCCGCTCGGGCTGCTGTGAAATCGCTCTAATCTTAGGGATCTCCGCAGCCGCTGAGTCCCCAAATTGGGGGGATCGAGGCTGGATTAGTGCACCGGGTGTCCCCCCCCAACCTTCCGTGAGGAAATTGTGTAGACTTTGCATTAAGGCGGCCCAAGCACTCTTCCCCTCCCTGATTCCCGTCGGTGGGGAAAGGAGAAGGAAGCTGGAGGTCCTGGTGGTGCCTGGCTTCCCGTTTCCCCAAATCCCCTCCACACGCCAAGACTAGGACCAGTTTGCAGGACCAGCCTTTCTGGTGGTTTCTGAGCCAGAGTGCGGCATTTGATTTAGGAACTTGCTGCCAACAATGTGTCCCCAAATTATTCCCAAAACGAAATTAGAACTTTGAGAGTGACTGCAAGCAAATGGGTCTCTAGGGGGACTGCCAGAGGTGCCCGCAGCGGCCACAGCCCTGTGCTACCAGCCCTGTGTCAAACCGCCAGGAGGACAGCACTGCTGCCTGCCCTGGTCATGGCCAGGGTGGTCATCAGCCAGTGTCATCAGCCAGGGCTCCCTGGTCTCTCTAAAGGGATCTACCTTGGCTGCTCACAGGGAGCCCTACCTTGCTAGTCCTGGGTAGGTGTGTAGGCAGTCCCAGTCCCAGTATGCAGAAAGCCTCAGCTGCTGAAGTCTGCCGCTCCAGCAGCCTTGCAGCAGCTCTGCCCACTGGACCCTCTCTGGGTCTTCCTTGCGTGTGTTTGGAGGGGAGGGTCAACGGTGGCCTTGGTCCCTGTGGAGTGGCAGGAGTTGGCGGATTCCTGCAGCTGGGACCCCTCTCATCACCCACACAGCTTCTGGTGTGGAGTCCTTCCACCAGAGCTCCCAGGGTGCCGGCCCAGGGTGCCTGACCCTGGCAGGGCTCTGCTGCTGCCTGGGGTCTGGGAGTTCAGACAACACTGGAGTCAGGGGTGTACTCTGTCCCAGCAAAGATTCACCCTGCACCTCTGTGTCTCCCTTCCCCTCCCCTCTGCAGTGTCCACTCCACTTGGCCAAGGCCGGGTCAATCAGCTTGGTGGGGTCTTCATCAATGGGCGACCGCTGCCCAACCACATCCGCCACAAGATAGTGGAGATGGCCCACCACGGCATCCGACCCTGTGTCATCTCCCGCCAGCTGCGCGTCTCCCATGGCTGTGTCTCCAAGATCCTGTGCCGCTACCAGGAGACCGGTTCTATCCGGCCTGGGGCCATCGGAGGCAGCAAGCCCAGAGTGAGTGTCTTTGCCACAGAGGCTGGCCCGTGGCCTGTGGCCTGGGCTGCTAACAACCTATCCCAATAACCCTCAAGGAATCTGTTTTCTGTAGCGAGTCTTGTGGGAGAGTGCAACTACTTCCACACAGCACTCCCCACCCCCTCTGCCATTTGTTTAAAATCCTCAGAACTGGGGAAGAATTGAGGTGTTGGGTTGGCCAAGATCTGCAGGTCGAAGAATCAACTCAAGATTGTCCCAAGCCTCCATCCCCAATCGGGATCAGAAACAGGAAGGGGGGAAGGAACTTTTGGAGATCCCAGCTGGGTTTTCTTTTATTAGCTACTTCTGCTCCCCGGGCAGCCTTTCTGGGAACCTGGAATGGGTCGCTGGAAAAGCTCAAGCCAGGCTCAGAAGGGGGGTACCTAGCCTAGGGCTCTTGGGAGGTTGATATTAAAAGTCTCTCCCTCCTCCCACCCCATCTCTCCACTCCCACCTCTGAAGCAGGTGGCGACTCCGGATGTGGAGAAAAAGATTGAGGAGTACAAGAGAGAGAACCCGGGCATGTTCAGCTGGGAGATCCGGGACCGGCTGCTGAAGGACGGACACTGCGATCGCAGCACGGTGCCCTCAGGTGAGAAGGCAGCTGAACTGGCACCGTGGCTGAGCCTGAGTCCACCAGAACTCCGGCACGCGGGACTGGAGCAGGGAGGGGACCCCAGGGCAGATAGTGGTTGAACCTGAAGAAAAGTCAGGAAGAAGAAAGTGAGGTGGGAGTGTGTTAAAACAGAGAAAGTTGAGAAAAGGATGGGGGGGGGAAGTTAGATAAGAAGCGAAAAGGAGCTGAGGAAGAAAGAACGGGGTGTGTGGGTGGAGGTAGGGGAGAGCTGGCCAAGCAGGCTGGCAGGACCAGGCGGGAAGTTAACCCAAAAGGTTATGTGATAGGGCAAGACCCTCAGGACCACCTGGAAGCCACCTAGAGAGAGGGGTCTGTCCTAGGAGAGGGCGATGCCCATAGGGTTCTCTGGACCAACTTCTTCAGGTTGCCACCACCAGCCAGCTGGTGGGTCCCCAGGTTCTCTGATGCCTCAAGCTTTCCCGTCCGTCCGTCATCCGTGAGAGGGGAAAATGACCTGTGTGTGTGTGTTTGGGGGGGGCTGTCTCCAGGTGTGTAGAGCTGGGCCACACACCTGAGTGTGTGGGTCTGAAAGGACAGGTGGGGGGATTCCTGAGGCGGGATGAGGGCTGTGAGGCTTGCGGGGGTACAGCCGGAGGCACCTACAGGTGTGCGGGAACTCGCCTAGGAATGCAGAGGAGCCGGTGGCTCCCGCAGTGTCCCAAGTGCATAAGGGCGACTGTCCTCCAGTGGGTTGCCAAAGCTAAATTGTCTGGTGGTGAAGTGAAGAGTGTAGGGGAGAAGGGCGCTTGATGACTTTGTCCCCGGGAGCTGGGATGGTGCAGGCCGCCCCTGCCCCGACTTACACGCGCTCTTTTTGACTTTGAATTTCTGAGGTTTAGTGAGTTCGATTAGCCGTGTCCTCAGAATCAAGTTCGGGAAGAAAGAGGAGGAAGATGAGGCCGACAAGAAGGACGAGGACGGAGAGAAGAAGGCAAAACACAGCATCGATGGCATCCTGGGCGACAAAGGTAAGGATGTGACCGCGGTCGGTGGGAGCCTAGCCTGCTGCGGCCTCCACGCGCCCCAGCCTGCAGGCCGCGCGCTTGGCCTCAGCTGCGTGCCACCACGAAGGAGTGGGAGGCGAGCTCCGCAGGCCGCGGAGCAGCAGCCCCTCTAGCTGGGCTGAGAGAGCCCCCCCAACCCAGGCGCTGGCGAACCACGGAGCCGGCGCCAAGGAGCCCCTGCGCCCAGGGCCCCGGCGTCCCTAGGGGCAACCGGGCTTCCAGAGCGCGCAGGGCTTCCCGGTCCTTGCACCTGAGCTCCGTGTCTGCCCGCGTACCCCGAGGTCCGAGTCCTCTGGGGCTGGCGTTTTGGCTGCTCTTCCCGGTGTCGATCAATTATTTATAGGAAACTTGGGCTAGGAGGCGGGTGTCGGGGGAAGGAGGAGGCGGCCCCGCGGCTCCCTAAATGAATTTGTTAACCGGAGCCGCACACGTTCTCTAAACAGTCCCTTGAAACCCTGCCTGACAGTTGACTGACCTCCGCAATCAATAAAAATTAGCCGGGGGCTGCCGCCTGCCGGAGTGGGGGAGTGGGGGGTATCTTCCTCTCTGGCGCACACTGTAGAGGCGGAGAGTTGAGGTCAAGTTCCCGGATGCCAAGGGTTGGAGGACCCCAGTGGGACCAAGATTCACGGGCCCCACGCCTCTGCCCGCGCTTCCTTTAGCACCGGCTCCCTGCCGCAGCAGGCAGCCTTGGGTCTGAGCCCGGCAGTCACGCCTGCCATCAGCCAGGGAGGTGTTGGCGGTAGAAAGCGCCTGCACGCGGAGGGTGGGTTGGGGAAGGGATACTGCTTTTGTGTTTGGCCCCGGGGACTTTTGGGGGGTGCCAAGCCAGCCTGCCTCTCATCCCCTCCCATTGCAATTCTCTTTGAAACTCTCTCGGTATGGACTCCAAGGGGAAGGAAAGATAGAATTGGGAGACTGGCAGCATAGAGATTGCCCCACTCCTTACGCAGGGGCCCGGAGGTGGCTGGCAGAGAGAATTGGAAAGACAGCCGCTCTGGGAACGTGCAGAGACGCGGTTCTGGACGGAGTGGAGGACTGGTCTTCCAGGGCGTTCTGGTGTCCCTTCCTGTTCTGTCCCCAGCACTCCCTAGCCCAGGTCTCTCTCTTCAGTCCTCTAATCACTCCAACCCTGAAGGTGAACGTCACTGACAAAACCTCCAGCAGCCAGGTCGTTGGGGGCAAGGACTGGGAGCCAGGCAGCCCTAGTGAGCTGAGCCTGTAGCGGCTGGGGAAGGGGCGGGCTATTGACATTCAGGGCCCCTAGCGGAGCGGAGAGGCAGTCCCGCTCGGGACAAAAGGGCAGAGGAAGAAAAGGAGCCTAGCTGTGCCTGGCACCCTGCTGTGCCCGGCCTGCTGGACGGGCCTGGGATCTGCTGGGGGAGATGGCACTGCACTACCAAGTAGCCCTTGCCCCAGCCAAGTCAGCCCTGCTGAGACCCCTGCTGAGGAGGTTGGGGGGGGGGGACAGACGACCCCCGTCCTTACTCCAGTTCCCACTGGACAGAACGGATGATTGAGTAATTTTTCCTGAGTAACTGCACAGCAGCCGGACACCTCTTCAGAGTGATCCAAGCCAGGGAGAAGGGGGCCTAGTTTGATTTGAAGAGATCCCAGGTGTGTGTGAGTGTGGCAGGGTCTGTCTGCTTCATCTGCAAAGAAATACACATGGCTAAATGTCCCCAGAAAGGCGGGAATGCGCGGTCACGTGACTACCCCCCCCCGCCCCAACACACCCTCCAGTGACTCTGGGAGGGGAGATTCAAGGTCTTCCAGGGGGGTCCTGGGCTTCCCAAATTGGCCTACCAGTGATTTCGATGCATGGAGGTTTTCTTGACCACAAAAGCAGCAAACTGTAGGTCTCGGAAGGAGGAAAGTGAAGGTTCCAGGTGAGGGAAACTGAGGTCCCAGGTGCAGGCCTGCAGAGAGGTAAAAAAAAAAAAAAGGCAGGTGTCCAATATACCCCCGGGTTGGTGCCCCCCGACCCCCCAAGCTGTGCACGTGTATCCCTGCCCCTCCAGATGTGACTACCAACTACCAGGGCATTGGGGTCGAAGTGCCCTGGGCTGTGCGTCCAGGCTGGGAGGCTCCTCCGCGGGTATGCTGGGTGCTGGTGCAAAGTAAGGGGGTGGCCGTCCCTTTGCCGACAAATTGCCCTGGCACCTAAGTGCCTTGGGGCCGTTCACCCTGCTGGCATCCTGAATGAGGCTCTGCCTTCCATCCCTAGACCTAGATGAGACTTTGTGGCCAAGAAAAGAGGTGAAGACCCCTCTCCAACCCGGACAGCTGAGGTGTCCGCGTTGCCGGGAGGGCCCGAGGTGGCCTGCAGGGTGGGCTAGGCTGGGCCACAGGGAGGGGTGTACCCCCACCACTGGTTTTGGCTTCTCGCTCGTGACAAATGCTTTCTCCGGGGGGTGCCCCTCTCGTGGCGGGGAGCCGCCAAAGAAGGGCTTTAAGAGCTCTCCTCTTTAAGTGCTAAAGAGAGATTCCTCCCTGAGTCCGTTTTTCCCTATCGTCCGCTTGGCATTTAATAATGTTAAGACTTATTAGAGCTGGTAATGAAAACTGGGAGTGCTGAATAGGAAACTGTGTTGGAGAGGGGTGTAATAGCTTCCAGGCATGGTAAGAAACTATTTATCCGCAATCAGTCCTCACTCTCAGAGTTTGAAGCACAAACGTTAAGTTGAAGGGTTTTAAAGCAGATTAAATTGAGCTTTTATTTCTGTGCACTTTCATCTCTGTACAGCTCACTCCTGCTCCCCTTGGGCTCATATTCATGAGTCTGTGCGCATTTTTTTTTTTTTTTTTTTGCTCTTATCCTTGTTCAGGCTGAGTTATTACGATTGTTGGTGGTAAGTCTCCCCAGATCGCTGCCGACGGCCGGGAGCGCTGGCCAGGCTCAGCTCCCTCACCCCTTTTCTCCAAGGATCAGGGTCCCCGGGGGGGGGGGGGGACACACAGAGGGGCCGGCGACCTGAAATGGGAAGGGTTCCAGGAGAAGAGGAAAGGAGGAAGGTTTATCAGAATCTGAGAGGGGAGAGTGCGGTGGGGAATTGGATAGGGGCTTGCAAAGGGTCAAATCGCTTCTCTGTAGGAGCCTGTGGCGGGAACGCGAGAAAGGCAGCAGTAATATAAATAACAATAGCAACACGCTAGGGACGCTAGGGACGCTGCGGCCTCCCAGCCCTCTACAATCCAAGTTGAAGCCCAAACTGACCAGATCAGAGGCCGGAGGCCCCCTCTTGGGTCTTTGGGATAGAAAGTCCTGTGGGGGCTAGAATTCAATATGGGAAAAAGTTGCGAGAGAGGAAGAGGAGGAGGAGGAGGGGGAGGAGGAGGAAGGTGGTGCTGGGTGTTAGAGACCAGTGCGAGAAATTTTCTGGATCTGAAGCTGACGTGGGGGAGGGGCGGCCAGGGAGGCCAATTTATTATTATTTTTTTTTCTGTACTTGTTCTCTGATCCTTTTTACAGTAGCAGCTGTACAGGTGTGGAAGGGAACTGACGGGGGGGGGGGGAGAGTGTGGCGGAGGGGTGGATGGAGAAGGAGGGAGAGCCCGAAGTGTGGGTTTTAGACACTTGTAAAAGGAGGTGGGAAACAATTTAATTTGGCAGGCCCGATAGCTGCTAATGCGGTTTTCGGTCCTTGGCTACACTGGAGGAAGCTGTTTTGATTGTGTGTACAAGGACCTGCCAAATTTAATTAGGCTCCGGGGAGCGAATGAATAGGGGGAGGGGGCACCGGCTCCCCTCAGCCTACACCGGGCTTTTTTGTTTTGTTTTGTTTATTTGTTTCCCGCCCACCTTCACACACCTGGAAGGGATGCAGTCTGGGCTAGGTGAGGAGGGGACGAGAGGGGAGGGGGCGCCGAGGGCCAGGGGACGCGGGAGGGGCCGTAGACCGTCCCTGGATCAAGGAGCAGTCTGCATTGATTTAAACCAACAAGTTCGCTCCTCTGTAAATGTGTGTTTAGAGAAAGGTAATTGACACTCTACCAAATCAAAGGATTACCCGGGGTTGGCAATCTAATCAAACAGAGCCCAGGCGGGATTTGAGGCTGTTCAGAGTGGGATCAGCTTCGCATAATGGGGGCTCCGAGGAAGAGGGGAGGGTGTCAGGCAATTCCCCCGGCTGCAGACAGCGCTCGGCGGCGAATCTGGAGTGAGAACCTGAGGGAGAAAGGGCGGAGGCGGGCGGGGGGCGTCCTGGCGGAAGGCCGCGGCGGGGGTTGGGGCGAGCGAGGCTGGGGCGGAGGGGTGGGGGCGCGTGTGGAGCCGGCTGGAGCCCCGACCAGGGGATCCCCGGCCAGGGCGTGCGTCCACCCGTGACCGACGAGGCTTCCCCCGGTTCTCCCTTGCGCCTCCTACCTCCCCACCCCCCAAACACTAGGGCCGCAGAGAAAGTGGAGATAGGGGGCGGAGGGAGCCGGGACGAACGAGGAGCAACAAAGGGGAGATAACTCGTGCAAAGCGCGGCGGCGGCGGCGCGCGCTCCGGGTCCCCGAACCCGCGGTAAACAAACAAAGTCGGCAAAGTGTTTGCCAGATAAACTCGCGCCTAAATCGAGTGTGACGGGCCAGGAGAGAAGAGACAGAGGGAGATAAGCTTGGAGGGAGGAATGAACGAGCGTAATCTAATAGAAGACATTTAGAAAACAAACTTTAAACAAGGGCGAACAGGCGAGCCCAGGGTAATTACCCGCCCCAGCGCGCGGGGGAAGCCGTCGCGGGGCTGGAAGGGGTACGCGGCTCCCGGAGGAGCTGCGCGGTGGTGGCGGGGCGCCTGGGGGACTCTGCGGGGAACCCGGCGAGGGTTCCAGGGGCGCGCGCGAGGAGAGGAGTTTGGCTCAGGAATGGGGGATGAGGCGCACGCAGCCCACCACGTCCCGGCGCGCGCGCGGCCCCGTCGAAGGAAGGCCGGCGGGGGGCTCCCGCCGCGAGGGCGCGCGGGTCCAGCGCTCGCCGCGGGGCACACAGCACCGCGCACCGCCTGTTTGAAGCCGTCTCTTCCTGAAAGACTCGGGTGCACGGCGCGGCGGTTAAAGGAATTAGATATTTACCAGTTTGAAATAAGCCTGGCTAAGAAGAAGAGGAAAGAGAGAGAGACATGGCGAAGGCGAGGCTGGGGGAAGACTTCAAACGAATTCATCATTTGGAATGGTGGAGGGGAGATTTACCCGACTGTATTGGGAAGTTATTTAGATATTAATAACACATTTTCCTGAGGCGCGACCACGGCAGCCATCTGCGCTGCTCTCGGAGCTATTTGGCTGGGTAAAATATGGTCGTCTCAAATGTTGGGCAGAGATAACGCAATCACGCTAACCCTGGTCCTGGGACTACGTGGCAGCGCTAAACCCGGATTAACCTCCCCCCACCTCCATCGCCCCCTCCCCTTTTACAGCTTTCCAAATTTTCAGTGGAATTTACATGGAAGGATTTGAAGGAATATATAACAGTAGCCTTAAAGCAGTAAGGTGATTATTGGGGCTTTTTTTTTTTGAAGAATGCTTTTCTGAAAATGATATTTATTGCACACGACACGATATATCAATAACAGTCTACAAAGCATATAGAGGCATTTTTATAGAGAGAGAGAGTGAGAGAGGATAGGTTCAGTCTTAGGACTCCTCGGGAACTGTCCCCACCCAGCTTTCCCGAGCCAAGGTGTTGCGTTTCTTTGGGCTTCGTCCGGTGGTGCTGAGGACAGAAAGGGCGCGAAAGAAAAGGACAAGGCAAGCGCAAGGTTCTGGCTGCGCCCCAGGACGCTGCGGCCACATCCAAAGTCCGCCCCGAAAGCACAAATCCCAGTGTACAGAGGGGAGACCCCCAAGCGGAAAGAAGAGAACCTTGGACCTTGAAGGCCCAAACTTAGTAGCCAATCTGGAAAAAAAAAAAAAATTGTTCATCTCCCCTTCCTACTCCGGCTACTGGGGCGGTTAGGAAACTGTTGAGCCAAGGGGTGAGAAGCCCTAAAAAGACGGGGCGCCCCGGCCTTCCCTCTTCTCTCTCCTTCCCCAACCCCCCCCCCCAACTCAGAGTGAAGGAGGAAAAGGTGGAAATGGGGTCAGCGCTTTCTGACCTGCTCCAGGGGGATTGGCCCCGGCTGGGGTCGGGCAGGGGGAGGCGGGAGAACTCGGCCGGCCCAAATCGAATCAAGGCAGAACGGTGACCTAAGGGGGAAACTGCGCCATTAGTAGATCGAGCTCTCCAAAACTTCAAAGTGGGGTTGGGGGAGAGGCGCGGAGTAGGGGGTGGGGGGACTGCGAGCTGGCCAAGGGGAGGGGTCTGGAGGAGGAAGAGCTGGGGTCGAGGGCAAAGGGGAGGTGGGGGCCAGAGGAAGGGCTGTTGGGAAAGGGATGCTCCTGGGGTCGAAGGCAAAGTCCCGGCAGCCTCGCGGGGGTGGCGAGGAGGCGGAAGGGCGTCCGCGGGCCGCTGCAGCCTCGAGGGGGCCGCGGGAAGTTTTGCGCACACCAAGGGCAGCACCTCAGAGGCCTCAAGGGGGCTTTTTGGGGATCCTGGGGCGCGCGTGTCTGGTCTCTTGTTTGGCAGCTGAGCAGACTGAGTGCAGATTGCAAGGGACCCGGCCTTCCCCGAGTCCCCGGGTTAGTTCGTGGACCCTTGGAGGGCTGTTTGATTACTTGGGCCTTGGAGGTGGGCCTGGCCCGAGCCCCGGGCGGAGACCGAGGGAGGGTTTGGAAAGAGGTTGCGGCGATGGGGGAGTCACCGAGGTGGGACGCGAGTCTGCCTTGCGGGCCGCAGCGGCGGGGATCGCGCTGGCTAACAGAGCTAGAAGAATCGAGCGAGCCAGAAGGGAATTTGCGCGGAGCGTGGAAGACGCCGAGCCGCGCGGAGGGACCCGGGGAGGCGCTCGGCTTCGGGAGGACGGACAAAGGCGCAGAAGCCCCGAAAGGCTGGAACTGGGACGGGCTGGCCAGCGGCGGCGGCGGGGGCTGGAGCGGAGCCCGCGGGAGAGCGCGGGCCGAGAGGGCGAGCGCGCACAGCCGAGCGGCGGCGGGGGGCAAGCGGGAGGCGGGCGAGCCGCTGCCTCCCTTTTGATCCTCCGCGGCTTCCCCTTATCGGGAGCGCTTTCGGTGACACGGGCACAAAGGCAGTTCATCATATTACAGCGCGTCCCGGCGGCTCGCAGCGACCCCGCCGCGTAATTAGAGGCGAGCGAGCCGGGCCGGCTGGGCGGGTGGGGGCCCGGGCTCCGCGCTCCAACCTCGGGCGCCGGGAAGAAATCGTGCGGGCGAGATCCGGACGCGGGGTTAGGGGGCGGGGGACCCTCGTTCGCTAAATAAACAGCCAGCCAGGTTGCACTGCTTTCCGGTGAAGCAGCCACCGCTGGCAAGTTCTCGGCCCTGGAAAGAAATGCCCGCGGGAGACTGGTCCCGCTTAGGCTCTGGGCGCTGGAAAGAGCAAGGCAGAGGCTGCAGCCTTGGGCGAGCTGAAGGCTGGGTACTTGCATACCCCGGGCCACCGCGAGTTCATTCTTTCCCCGCGCCCGTCTCATCTCAGGTGCGCGAGCCTAGAGGTATCTGGGAGGGGCAGCTTGCGCATAGGAAGGCGGCTGGTGTCCTTATTGCAGGTCAGTCCAACAGCCTGTCGCCTGAGACAGACTCGGAATCACACTTAGACAAAGGTCACACACACACACACACACACACACACACACACACACACACACACACACACACACACACCGCTGCTGCCGTTTTGAGAACCGGATAAAAACCCAAACAACTGATCCACCGAGTAGAATTTTGCAGAGTATTACAGGGGTCCCAGTGCCAAGTCCACAGCTGGGGCAGATCTCTGGGATGCTGGGTTGCAGGGGCAATGGCTGGTGCCAGGAAGCAGGGAGCTCAGGAGAGGTTTCCCTGGCCCAGGTGCCTCCTTGCCTCCCCAAACAGAGGCAGTGTGCCTCCTTTAGATGCAGAAATAAACACACAAGCTGTGTTCCCTTTATGTCTGTATCACTGGTAAATAAAAATCTCCTTGGGAATGCAAGACCTCTGTGTTTGGGAAATTTGCAGAACCCCCAGTAGGTGCCAGACGTTGTGTTATAAGGACCCTAGCTTTGTGATGTTCAGAACCAGGAGGTGGAGACAGAAGGAGCCCCTCCAAGGCCTGGAGGGGAGGGCAGGGATGAGGGTTCATCTACAGCTCTTGGCTGGGCTACCCCTGTTTGGGATTCCGGCAGAATTGCACAGGTGGCAATACCCCTCCCCCTGCCCCACCATCCTCAAGTTGCGGGAAGACTGAAGATCACCCTCTCCACCCCGCCTGGGACAGAAAAAGTTTGGGGTGGCTTGGCAGGTAGAAGTCTTTCTGGGATCCTTTTCATGGAACCCAAACTCATGAGTCCACCTCCTTGGCCAACCATGTCTGCACGTAGCAGTTCTCGGAGAAGGGCGGCTGTGAGGGCCAGTTTGAATCCTGCCCCTGTTTTTAAGTTGTGGGACAAGACAGGCAGGCAGAAGGCTGCATTTGGGGGACCAACTTTGTCATGGACAGTTTTGGGTCTGGTACCCGGTAAGCCTCAAGCTGCATTGAGCCTCAAGCCTCAAGATGTATTGAGTTGCATAGATGCAAAATTCAGATACAAGTTCAAGTTTGTCCTCCACAGTGATACTTTTGGGGCAACCATTGGTCAGCAGGAGTCCCCAGCAGGTGCGTGGAACCCCATGGATGCCAGTGGAGGTAGAAGCGCCCTCTCCAGGGACCCCTGACCTATCTCACATGCCCTCCACGCTGGCACTTTCCGGCCTGGACCTTCACCCCTTCCAGCACCTCACATCCTGGCTCTCCTCCACCTGGCCTGCTCTTCCGGTTGTTGTGGGGGAAGTACAGAGAAGGGGCTTAATGAAAAGACAACTCCTTCTGCTTTGTAACTGCCTCCTCTCCCTGCTCTGACGCTCCCTTCCCGGCTGCCAATGTCAAGACTGAATTAGTGTAGATTCTGGCAGTTTTGGAGGTGCTCTGATCAAACCCTAAGTAAACAGACTGTGCAACTTTCTCTAGTGAATGGTTCTAGAACTTTCTGTAGTAAATGAGTCCAACCTTCCTCTCTGTTCTTGGGGCTAGAACTGCGTTGGAGCTGGGGAATCTCCCTTGGGTGGCCCGTACTTGGCAGAGGCCCTGCTCTGGGGGCTCCATCAGGGACCCCCCACCCCTAAAACACTCCCATCTGTGCCCTTCGTGGTGTGAATGGGGAGCTCCTCCCGTGGTGCGGGGAGCTTCCAGGGCCCTGCGCCCTGTTTCACTCTCTGCCTAGCGGGGACAGAGCCTCGGGCGGCTGCCTGGGCAAAAGAGCGAGGTCGGGGGAAGCTCCACAGAAACTGGGCCACAAGGAGAGGGAGGTTGCGAGCCTCCCCTCCGCCCCGCGGCCGGCCAGCCGCCCCCCTGCCCGCCGCCCTCTGGGCGCAGCCCGGCTCGCGCCTCAATGGCCACTTTAGAAATACAAACAACTTTAGAAATAAAGTAACCAAACCCCCGAAAGGGGCTTTGAAGGGGCGAATGCCTGGTGGCGCTTTACTGTGGTGTGGGCCGCGGCCCGGCCTAATCCGGCTTTCATTTCCACCGACGGCCGCGGGGGAAGCGCTCCCGGCCCCGCTGCCCCTCAGGAGGCTGATTAGGCCACAAAGAGCCCCCATTATCCCGAGAAGAAAACCGGGGGGCGGCGCGGCGCGGGGGCGGGGGACGGCCGCCCGCGCCCGGCTATTGACTTAGCGGATGAAGTCAAGAGCGGGTGGCGGGCAGGGGCGGGGCCGCCCCCCCGACGCCCCGAGCCCCTCGGACGCCCCAGCCCCCTACCCCCCCGGACGCCCCAGCCCCCTCCCCCCCGACGCCCCAGCCCCCTCCCCCCGGACGCCCCGAGCCCCCCCCGGACGCCCCAGCCCCCTCTCCCTCCCGGACGCCCCGAGCCCCCTCCCGGACGCCCCGAGCCCCCTTCCCCCCCGGACGCCCCGAGCCCCCTCCCCCCCCCGGACGCCCCGAGCCCCCTCCCGGACGCCCCGATTCCCCCCCCCGGACGCCCCAGCCCCCTCCCCCTCTCGGACGCCCCGAGCCCCCCGCAGCAGCCGCGTCCCCGTCGCGGAGGGGGAGGGGAGGGGCGCATCGGTGGGGGGGTCTTCCTCAGGCAGTTCTGCCCCTCAAGCCTCATCCCCCATGAACTGCGTCCCGAGGTCCCCAAAGCGTCCCCGATTTTGGCGTTCCCTGCGTGCTGTCTGTCCCGGCTGAGGGCCACTCCTCTTAGGCGTGGGGCGGGGGGAGGTGTGTGAAGGGGTGGTTAGGGGGCGTACGTTGGGGGTTGGAAACGGGCGACTCGGGAGCCTCCTGGGCACTTCGGTGGAGTGGGTTGGGTGGACGGCAGCTTCTGGTTCACGGGCAGGAGCAAAGGAGTTGGTTAAAGCGCTGCCGGATAAACATCGCTGCCTCACCTTTCCTCCTCTAATCTAGAGATCCTCCCCCAACCCCAGCCCCAGTCTTGGGCCTTGAACCTGGGCTGTCGACCTCCACCTGATTCCAAGGGAGTGTGTGTTGGGGGGGGGGGTGGTACCCTGGGAGGCTTGGGCGAGGGCGCCCCTCTCCTGCTGGTTTTTGTCCCATCCCAGGTAGACTCTGGCAGCTCTGGGGGGGCTATGAGGGATACTCTAGCTGCTGGTTGAAAGAGACGGTATAAAGGAGGCAGATGTGGGGATGGTGGTGACACAGGCTGGCCTGTGCGGGGTGGGCAAGGGTCTCTGAAGGCCCATCAGATGTTCGCTTATTTGTTCTATGTCTTGCTAGGAAGGTCACACCCCCCTTTGAAGGTTGAGTAGGAAGTGAGGACCTCCTTTTTGGGCAGTAGGGGGCAGGGAGGAATTTCTGCAGAGGAGGGAGGGACTGAGCTGAGAATGTGCTGGAAAGAGGGGGTAGGTTAGGGCTGTGGCCACCTCTGCAGAGGAGGAGGAGGGAAAGGACTGTTCCACTGTCCTCCCACCTGAGGTCAAGGTTGCTGCTTCTCCTTCACCTGCACCCTCCTCCCCCACTGGCCTCTCCATTCTTTTCCTGGCTGAAATGCCAGAGGACGGAGTCAGATGCCAACAGGCCTGGAAGGTCACCTGGCCATTCCACAGATGGAAAAACTGAGGTCTGGAGCCCACAGGAGAGACTGATCACTCTGGCCCACTGGCGCTTGTGCTGAACAAAACAAGCCGGTTGAAGTCTCACCTCTGGGGTGACCATGGGAAACAGAGTCCCTTTCCATCCTTGCAGTCTCCCTCTGTGCAATGCTGTGCAATCCTGTTTGCACAGGGATACTGGGACATGGAGATTTTGGTGAGCCCAGGGAGATAGCGTGAAGTCTCCTAACAGGCCTGCTAGGTGCTGACAGATGTATTCCAAGAGGCCAGAAGGGCACTGTTTTTGACCTGTCTCTGGACCACTTACAGGAGACTGGAGCTCAAGGCAGTCCTGCCTACTGTCACTCCCCATACTCCTGGGCACCTGCAGGGGTCTAGAGACTTGGTTACTTGGTGTTGTGTTGAAGGGTCTGTTCATCCTCGTGGGAAACGTTCTTTGAACAGCAAGGGAAGGCAGGCTCAGAGGGACACACATTAGGTAGCTGGATCCTCATCTTCCTGCAGATGCCACAAGCAGAGCTCAGGGCTCCAGCTCGGGCTCAGCCCAGCTGCTGGGCCGCTTCATTTCTCCTTTGTCAGAAGTGTGGCAGGGTGGGGTCGATCAACCTGAGGCTTCCCAACTCGAGATTCCTGGCTCAGTGGTGTTCCTCCTGGGTAGGGGCAGCTGGGTGAGGCGGGGCTGTGTTCCAGAACAGGACTGCTACTGTCCAGTGCTGCTCGCTGCACGGAGGGGGAAAGAGGGAGGGAGAGGAAGCCTGTGCTGGCCTGGAATCAGCGCCTGGGGCTGTGGTTATTGGTCTTCAGAGATAAGGTGATAGTGCTTATCTGGTGACAAATGATTTCCCTCCCCTTGTGTTGCCCTGAGTAGGGAACTCTCTCCTGCTGGCTGGGAGGTCTCTTTAGAGGAGCTGGGGCTGCTGTCCAGATGTTGGCACCTGGCTTCTCAGATCCTGCCCAGCTTGTCGCGCCATCAAGGGAGGCAGTTAACTGCACGGACTTCCCTGGAGGCCAGGGTGGAGTGGACACTCTGCTGGGATGGTTCTGGAAGGAGGAGTCAGGGCAGACGGTAGGAGATGAAAGGAAGAGGGTGTGTGTGTGCCTGACCCCTCCCATCGCATAGCACTGACTTTGGGGTCCTTTTCTGGGGTTGTTTTGATGGCCACCCTGGCAGGGAGTCCCAGGTCCTATTCTGTTTTCCAGGTGGGGAGACCGTGGCAGAGAGAGAGAGAGAGAGAGAGAGACAGAAGCTGTACCTGGTGTATGGCACATGCAGAGTATTGTGAGAGTAGTGCCCATCTCCAGACTGGAAAGGCGGTACTGGAATGCAGCATTCTTTCACAGTTGCTAGGTTACTGCTGTCACCTGTTACTGCTGTCACCTGCCTCTCTTGAGGGTCTAATTTGCCAAGGAGATACACGGTGCTGGGAGCCACGAGACTGACAGAGCCCTGTCCCTAGTTCCCAACCCCTGTCTTTTGCCATGGGCTGGTGTCTTAGAGATCCATCTGTATCCTTGTATGTGTTTTGGATGCCCTCAGCTCAGCCCTGGCTCCTCTCCTGTTCATAACAGTGATGGCTCCGGTCCTTGGGTTCCTGCCACTCACATGCAGGACCCGAATTCAGTTCCTCACTCCTAGCTTGAGCTGGACCCCAGCCTTGGCTCTTGTTGGGCACCTGGGGAGAGAATTGGCAGGTAGGAGTCCTTTGTCTCTTATCTCTCTACCTTTCGAAAGAGAATAATAAATTAATTTTAAAAAATGCATCCTAGGCTTGGAATCCTTGAGTCACAGGCCCGCCCCCTGTTGGGGGTCCTTTGACAAGGTCCCTCCCCATCTCAGGCTTGATTTGCTCATCCAGCTAATGGGAATAAAGATCATAGGGAACCGATGAGCTGAAACACAGCAAAGTTCCCCCAGGCAAACAGCCAGAGGATGAGGAATATGAGGTGTGAGGCTTCTGGGAAGTGCTTTGGCTAGGACTGAAGGGTAGTCTCAGAAGGGTTGTAGGGTGAGGATTTCCTAGGCCTGATACGCAGGGGGGCCGAGGGCTCTGACATGCCTGTAGTTCTTTTTATGTTTTTAGAAGACTGGGGTCTTGACATGGACTTGTGAAGTTTCAGGTCATAAAAAGGCTATGGGATCCAAGCAGGCATGCCCCAGTTGTGCAGTAACCTCGTTGAGCTTTGTGTTGTCTGTCCACCTGTCTGAGTACCTAAAGCTGGTGGGACACACGGCATAAAAAGACGTTTAGTTTGGTGCAAAATAGTTTTGAAATCCATTCCCTGGGTTTTCCACCAGATACATTTCCACCGACTTCTGGAGGCAGCTTTGTATCAATTTGCTTTTTTTCTTTTCTTTTTAATTATGTATTTATTTGAAAAAAGTCAAGAGGAGTTGACATGGGGGGGGGGAGAGAGATTGATTGGTTGATTGATTGATTGTTGATTGTTTCATGTTCCAAACGCCTGAACAGCCAGGGTTGGCTGGGGCCAAAGCCAGGATCCAGGTATCCACGTGGAGGCAGGGACCTGGTACTCTGCCATCCTCTCCTGCTTTCCAGGATGACCTTAGCAGGAAGCTGGAAGGACAGTGGCCTGGCCTGGAGGGAGAATCTGGGACCTATGATGTAGCTGTCTCGGCAACGGTACCGTGCCACAGCGCTGACTCCTCTATTTAAAGTGGTACCATAATAGCTTAACATTGGCACTGTGGAGGTTTCTGGGGGTGACCATGAACTACCATGATCAGTTCTCACTCCTGGATCCTTAGTTGACCCAGTACTCTGGAGCCCAGGGTCCCCAAAAGGTCAAGCATCCTAGTTAGAAAATCTGCAGGTGTCTGTCCTCTCAAAGCCCTCTTCCTCCCTCCCTCCCTCCCTCCCAGCCCCTCAGTGCCTCCCCCTGCACCCCCCCTGTGCACCTGCTTCAGCTTCCGGGCCCCCTCTGCTTCAAAGCAGCTGGCTCGGCTTTACCTGCCTGCCTAGGAGAATAGTAACCGGTTTGAAAGGGGAAGTGGCATTTCAGGCACTTAATTAGACACAGGACAAGAATGGGGACTGCCTCTTGGGTCAAGCGAGGGGGGGGGGATTGTTGAGGGATTAACACTCAGGTAAACCCCGGCAGGAGGCGGCCTGCGGAAAAGGCTGGGCCACTGCACAGACAGGGAATCACATTCCAGAGGGAGGGAGGGGTGTGTGCAGAGAAGGCTCCCCCACCTGTAACCTCAACTTCCCTCTTTCCCCTCCCCCTCCACGTTTGCTCAGGAAGGTGGAGTTGGAGCTGTCATTTCATTCTCACAGCAAAATGTATTTTTTATATTGTGTGCCAGGCTTGGTTCCAAGAGCTATGACCCGCACAAAGACCTGGCTACACAGGGGCTTCTGGAGTGGGGGAAGAGAAGCCAAGAACAGGTCTGCAAATAAGGAAATATCTTCAGAAGGTAGAGGAGGGTTGGAAGCGTATATGGTAGAAACGTAACAGGAAGTGACTGATGGTGTGAGTGTGCTATCAGGGAGGCCTGCCTGGAGGAGGTGGTGTTCGGTTCAAGATCTGGGCAGCAAAAAAGAGGTAGCCATTTATTGAAAAATGTCTGCTCTTAGGACAGTAACCAGAGGTGGTTCTATTTCCAGCACGGGGTCCAGCATTTTGCAGGAGTAAATTCTTCAGTTCTTGCCAAGGATTAGCAAGAAGCCCATTTATAGGCACAGCAACTGAGGTCTTCAGGGTTGCCTCAGCCCTTTGGACACAAACTGCAATGCTGCCTCAGTGCTCCCAGCCTTCCTGGGTGGTGGATATACCTCATCCCACTTCACTCCAGCTGGCCCCTGGGCTTCTCTCCTGCTGCTTTGCTGGCTGAAGCAGGGCTCAGAGAAGCTCACTGAGTTTTCTGGAGCCACACAGCTAGCAACGGGCCAAGCCAGCGATCACGTCCGGTGTCCCTGAGTGGTGACCTCCTCCAGGGACACGAGTTTGTCCCTTGGAGATCCCGTCCACAGGGTTGGCTAGTGTCTTCCTCTGACAGGGTCCCCAGCCTGTGTTCTGACTTGGAGGTGAGACTGTGGATTAGGGGGCCCCGGTGGGCCTTGGGAGTGCGTGAGAAGACACTTGTCGAAGTTATGGTCAAGGGAGGGGTGGTATCTTCGCTGGATGCTGTGGAAGCTGTTGTGGTGACAGTGATGTGAGCCTGTGCTGCAGGTAAGTCACCTCTGGGCAGCTAGGACCTGCCTCTTGCTGCTTGTTGGTGTGTGCTGGGGGGATGGACGTCCTTGTGAGCCATGTCCTAGCCAGCATGTGTTCAGGGGTCACTGCTTGGGTTACAGCTACTGGGAATGTGGGGTTGCAGTGGTAATGGGGTGTGTCTGTGCAAACGACATCGTTGTCATTCCTTCTGTAGCCGGTTGCAGGTCTGTGTGTTTGGCCATGGCCCTGGATTTGCACGCCCCCATTTTGCAGATAGACTGAGGCTTGGAGGAGTGGCGCTCTCAGCCCATACTGGTGCAGTGCAGCTGGCCCCAGGGCTGAGTCTGCACAGGAAAAAAAAAAGTAGCTGCCTTCAGAGTCAGTCCCACTTTCCCCTACTCCCCAGGAAGGCTTTAAGGAACAAAAGATTTAAATGCCAGCGTGCAGTGCCGCCACGTCGGTCACGGGACCTGGTGGACGTGTGTGCAGTCACATGCGGGTCCTCCCTCTTCACTCTGGTGTCAGCCGCTGCCCCATTCCCTGGGCCCCCCAGCCCGGCCCCATCACACGAGGATTGCAAATACGCCAAAGATTAACGCCCGCAGCTGGCTACAGTCCCGAACAATGGCGAGACCCAGGAAGAGGAAAAAATCAGCAGAGGAGCAGAACGGCCGGCCCTGTGCAAAGAGGCGTTCACATGCTGGCTGCAGGACACTATGTGACCCCCTCCCCCCAGCCCCGCCCCCAGCCGCCTGTCCCATGCGGGGGGGGGGGGGGCGGAACTATACACAGTCCGCAGAAATTCTCCATTTGCATAGGTCCACCTGCCTGAGCCCAGAGATGAGGGGGTAAGTTGCAGAGAAAGAGGGGCACCTCCTGGGGGCAAATAGTCAATAAATAATCCCATGTCCAGTGGGGAGCACTGGAACGGGGTGATTAGATCCCCTGCTGGGCGCTGTGACCCAGCCCCAGGCCCCTCAGCATCAATTCTTTCTGCGCATGGCGTGCTGAAGCACCACCAAGGCACAGGGATGTTGCCCACTTCTTCCTGGTGATGGCGGGGGTGGTAGGTTTTACCTGAGACCTTCATAGTGGGCTCCCCCGGAGCTGGAAGGGCTGTGTGTGTTGGGGGGGTGGTGCAGGGGAGGCAGGGACATCCCTGGAGCAGGCTGGAAGGTAGCCTGTCCTAATTGGCAAGGCTGTAATCATTAGGGGTGAATGGCCAGCGCCCCTCTCCACTGGGGACGTGACTCTAGAAGGCAAACCTGGAATTGGGTGGGGAGGCATTGAGCCTTACAACCCCGGGGTAGGGCATAGATTTTATCGATCCCATTTTAAAGGCGGGAAGAGTGAGGCTCCATGAGGCCTGGTCACATGCTCCGGGTCACAGGTCTAGAGGAAAAGGTGGAAGGGGTGTTTGGGTACAGGAGCTGGGCCACACCTCGCCCCCAGGGTAGCTCTGGAGGGCCAGATCAGAGGGAGAGCTGGTGCCAAGAGTTCGCAGCCTTCTCCCTACACATGTGTATTCCCCTTATCGCTGATTTTGAGCTCCGCTTTTTTGGAGTCGGTGGAGTTTGCATAAACTTCTCCATTCATCTGATGATTGCAAAAGAAATGAAAATAAATACTGTGCTAAGGCGAGGCGACGTCACTGCCTTCCAGCAGACGGAAGCTGGTCTCTTTGGATCCTGCGTTCCACGGTCAGAAACAAGAGCTGTGGTGGTCCCAGCTCTGTGACTGTAACAACGCTGAGGAATGCAGGTGGCTCGTCCCCTCCGCAGATGAAGCCACTTAATTACCTCGCAATCAATATGCAAACAAGTGCCAAACTGGGTTTGAATCAAATTTCTCATTGGGGACTCCATGGGGGGAGGAGCGTCCAGTAAGAGAGAGAGAGAGAGAGGGGGGCCTCACCAGGATGGGCTGGGGAGGGAGGAAGGGGGCGGCGACCGGAAGAGTCAGGGTTCGGTGGGCACTTGGGCACTCTAGGGCTGCTTGGAGGAGGCCTGCAGAATCCCCAGGGTCTCGCGTGGGGCCTGGCCACAGTGGAGGGGACCCGGGGTCTGTGGCTGCAGGCAGCCGTGGCGGGAGAGCTTCCAGGACTGTCAGTTGCAGTCTTGGTGGCCTCCCCTAATTCATTTGACTCGGAAATCTCAACTTGACCAGATTCCCCCTCCCCTCTTTAAAACAAACTCATTAAACTTGTCAACACTCATTAGGCCTGTAAAACATTGAACGAGGGCCACTGGGGAGGTTTGGAGTGTGTGTGTGCATAGCCTGTGATGGGGAATGTGTGCTTCGAGTCAGACCAGGCCCTGGGAGACCCAGCGTGGCAAGGGCAGAGATCACATCCGGTCATTCTGCTGCCTCCTGCCTGAGTCTGCAGTGGAGGGGAGGCAGGGCGGTGTGGGGATGGGAGAGGCTGCGTCAGGTGGAGCTGCCTGGGCTCTCCACCGTCTGTTACAGTCAACATTATTCTGCTGCATGACTTGACTTGCCCCATCTGTGATATGGGCATCACAATAGTTGGGGAAATCGCCTCACACGATGTGCCCAGCATGTTTTGAGAGCACGACCACTGGGACGTGTTGTAGCATTGTCATTCCGAGTGGGGGGGGGCAGCTGTGTTCAGAACCACAATGTCTGGATCGGGCAGCACTCCACTTTGAACCTCCACGTCTGACTGTGGGGTTCTGCATCCCATGCCGTCTGTCTGAGTCTTGGCTTCCCTATTTCAAATGAAGAAGATACAGTGCATGGGGTTCTTGTTTGTTTTTAAAAAGGGTGGGGGAAGAGTTGTGGAGAGAAGAGAGTTAACACGGTGAACTCTGTCGTGGTTGGGGCATGGAGAACACCTTTCCTTTGTCTTTTGTCTATTGCTTCTACTGAACTGGCTGCTGGTGGAATTGGAGGGGCCTCGTTCCTTTGTTGGGGAGCCCCAGTGAGTGCTTAACGGGGCTGCCTTCTTAGAGTCCCAGCTAAAGCTCTGGAGACAATGCAAACTTCCTACGGAGGGGTGTGCACTGAGCCCCTAGGCTGTGTATTCCTGGAAGCCCAGACCTGCCTGCCTGATACCACAGAAAGGACATTTCTGGGTTTAAAAACAAACAAAAATCCCTGGATGGCAAGGAGCCCTGGTGACCTGGATCCGAACGAGAAGCTGGCTTCTGCTGGAAGGGTGGCCGCCTGCCGTGGCTGGCCCAGCTTCAGGCTCCTTCTGAGACGCCCCTGCTCAGCCTGCACACGGCAGCTCCCTGCGCAGGGGTTGTCCCGTGCCCGCCTCTCCAGGCAGCCGTCCGGGGGAGCCCAGCTCCCGCGGGTCCAGCCACTCCCCAAGGGAGGCAGAATGCAGGGCCCGATGAATAGCGGTTTTGTCTGAACTCCCTTTTAGGCTTTGCGACAGAAGTTGCGGTATGTTCTTTTTCCCTTTAAAGTGGGGTGTCTATAGGCTCTCCCTCGCTCTCCCTGCGCCCCCCACCCCCAGCTCCTTCATGCTCCCTTAAAAAAAAAAAAAAGACGCCAGCCTTTTTGCTATTTTTTTGGTCCCTCTGAAAATGAGAACATCAGCTATTGAGGCGGGTTGATGAACTCTTCCCAAAAGTTTATTAAGGGAAGGAGAGACAAAGGGCCCGAGGCCTGCGGCCAACTGAACAGTCAGTATATATACTGGGCCCTTTTGTCCCCCCGGGGCGGACGCATGAATACCTCTCAATGGCACTCTTTAGAGTGACAAGATCAAGCCAGACAACGGCTTGTTAAAAGGGAACTGCGAGCTGTTTCTCTTGGCCCGGCCTGCAGCCCACCCTCCACCCCCCGCCCCTACCCCGCATTGATGTACAGCTGCAGTGGGAGGAATAATCGGCTGGAATTCAGTGGGGTTTGTGTGGGTTTTTCTGTTTTCTTAGATACGCCCTTCCTCCTCCTCGGCCCTGCCCCCAGCTGCCCCTCTGCCCTCCCCTTCCCGCCCCTACCCCCTTCTGCCCTCACCTCCCCAAGCAACGGGCCTGGAGCCATATGTTGCCCAGCACAGCCTGGCTAATGTCCTGGAGGGACCCCAGGGTGGCTATTTCTGGACGAAACACGAGAGAAGAGGACCCAGGAGCCTCTGTGCCTTCCAGACTGTCCCCACGTTGGGCTGCTACTGTGTATCAGGGGTTCAGCGAGCACCTGTCTGTCACTGCCCCTGCCCTCTGTTACATCACAGCACGGACTGTTGGTCCCCAAGTCACCGAAACGTGGTGGGAGAGGAGTTTGCTTGATGTGGCAGACCACTGAGATAGAGCTCCAAGTCTGGATTAAGGTCCAGAGGCCTTGCCCTGCCGCTCGCTGTATTTGGGGCAAGGGTGAGGCCCAAAGCAGGTCTTACTTAGCTCCAGTTCTGTGTTGGGCTTCCACTTGGGCCGGTGATGGCTCTGACCCCCTCAGAGCTTGTGTCCTAAGGAGGGAGGGACTCTGGTAGAAGCCTGTCTCCTGGCCCGTCTCGCCCACCTGGGACACATGGCAGAGTAAGGCTGTGGGAGATCTGACAGGCTGACATGAAGGGACATGCATTTGCCTTGGGAGAATCTGAGTTATTAATGCTAAGGAAGAGACTGGGATGGCTCAGACAAGTCACCGCCATGGAAGAATCCAGATTCCCTTTCCCTGAGCTTGGGCGAGCACGTGTGTGAAGGTGTGCTTTGAACACGTGGATGTACCTGCACGTGAGAGTGTGTCCATGCACATGTGTGCACACCTATACTCACACACTCAGGTGTGTCCCTGCCCTTGTGTGCACCTGATATACCTGTACGTGCAGGCAGAACAGATGGGCTGCCCCGGTGAGTTTTGTTCCGTGTTTTTACCTCTGTGCTGGGTGAGGACCTTTCTTGGAGGACAAGGGTTCGTTTCCTGGGTTTTAGTCCGCTCCGCTCTCCCAGCTTCAGCACCGGCACAAAGCTGCAGACAGAATAGCTGTTCCCCAGGTCTGGAATTCTCCCGAGATGTGTGAGCGCTGGAGGGGAGAGGGACAGTAGAGAATTTGACCCCTGTCATTCACCTTCATCTTCCTAACAGCCTCGCTCCTGGGATGCCAGAGGGGGGCTTTGCTTCCATGGTGGCTTTTCACCTCCAGGGACAGGGGACCCAGGGTAGAAGGAAGGTGGCCTTGAACCATCAGCAGGTGTCTGCCCTGGTAGCACAGCTGGCTGTCCCATCTTGCCTGGGTCTTGGCTGGCTCTAGCATGGAGCATCCCACATCCCAGAGAAGCCTGCAGTCCTGGGCACACTGATATTCTTGGTCATCCTGCGCTCTGGGACGAGGAGACCTGTACCTTAGGCTCACCAGGCTCCGATCCATCACCTCCCCCCCGAAGGTCTCAGCCTCTCACTTCCATTGGTGCAGGCAGAGTGGGTAGGGAAGTGATTGCAAGGGATCTGGCTGCCACTCAGGGGAAGACTGCTGGGGGCACTTGGTGTAAGGGGGTTGGAGGAGTTGGGGCACAGGTTGTTGGGGGCAGATATGGAATTCAGTGGCAGGTTCTGGGGTGCTGCGGCCCTGACTCCCAGCCTGTGGTCATGGAAGGGGACCCATCCTGACTTGGCCACTTTGGCCTCTGATGTAGATCAGCTCAGGGTCAGATCCTGTCTCTGTCCCTCTGTGGCTCAGCAGTGTGGGTCAGCTCATCCATCGCGGGCCTCTGGAAGGCAGGTGAATCCCTCCTAGTCCCTTGCTGCCCAGAGCAAAGGGGGCCATGCACAAAGTCCAGGTCCTGCCTTGCTCGCTGCCTGCCTTCCGCTTGCTTGCTTGCTCTGGCCTCAGGACAGAACGTAGAAGGGAGAAAATGGGAAATCCAGATGCTGGATCCACCAGGAGAGACGGACCGCAGAGGCTGGGGGCGGGGACGGGTGCTGAGCAGGGCAAGGGGTGGAGGAAGGCAGCTATTAGGGCCACCAGAACTTAGGGAGCCGGCTGCTCCCCACCCCCATAAAAGTGACTCATTCATGTGATAAGTCAAGTAAAATTTCCCCCCTTCCCCCCAGGAGGAGCTGTGACTTCTGACCCTGTAACCTGCATTTAACACCTTCAAAAGCCCGTCCTAGCCCCAGAGAGCTGATCTGAGCCCCGGACTCAGGCAGCAGGGCCAGTGGAGCTATAAACAAGCTCAGTGCCTGGGCTCAGGAATCCTGAACGAAAAAACAGACAGGAGCTGGGAGGTGGGGTCCAAAGAGGCTAAGAGGAGGCTGGAGGTGGGCACAGGAGGACCTGAAGGAGGATCATGACTGGAGAGAGAGAGAGAGCTGGATGGGGGCGAGCAGAGGGAAGAAGTGGAAATCTCACAGCCACCCCTAAAATAATAAGAAGGCATTTCTCTGTGCCTCAGTTTTGTGACCTATAAAATGGAACTACAGATATTTTCCTGATAGGGATTTGATGACGATTTGGTGGGAGTAGCTTCCAGGGGCCTGGCCAGCAGTTGTAAGAGTTCAACAGGGCTGGCCAGACAGGTGAAAACGCTTGATTAAGCAGGGAGCACACAGTGGGGAGGGGCTGGACAGTCGACTGAGAGATCACAACAGAGGCTGTTGGCTACTGGTTGATCTGGGAACCTCTTGGGCATGAGCGAGCCCTGTGACTGGACAGGAAGGTACAAGGCCCCTATGTTTGATGGGGAGGCAGGCAGATGGGCAGACACCTCCCTGTTTGGTGTGAGCGTGGGCAGGGGAGCTGGCAGCATGGGGACAATGGCAGATTCAGGCTTTGGGGCTCAGATGGTGGAGATGAGGTTTTGTTTTACGTAACTCCCATTGCCTTTGTGAGTTTCTAGCAATTTCCTGATCCATCTACCACCCACCCCAAAGCTAGCTGCTTGGGGGTGTGGCCACATCCCTTGGATGTAGAATTCTGTCCACTAGCCCCCATCTCCTTGATGGGAATGCAGAAGCTGAGAGGAGAGAAGGGCTTGTCCCCACTCAGCCCATTGGCATGCTCTGTGACCTGCGACCTCTGAGCCTCAGTCTTCTCATCTGTAGCATAGGGCTAACACCACCCAAGTCACAGTGTGGGGAAAAGCCAAAGGCTTAACATGCCAGAGATCTTCAGAGTGGGTATCAGTGCCAGAGGGGCCTGGAGCACATGCTGCTTCTCTGGCTGCACCCGAGACCCAGGGCTTGGAGGCCAGGACGGCCTCTTCGAGCAGCCCGTGACTTCTGCAGTGAACTCCCCAGGGACAACAGTCCAGAGCCCAGCCTCTGCCCGAACCTTCAAGTAGCAGAAGGTGGATGGAGGGCATTGGAGGTTGAGCTAAGCCTGTTTGTGGGCACAGGCTGTTTGGAAATCAAAGACCCTTGCTGGGGAGGGGTCAGAGCCGGTGCTCGGAGCAGGGAGAGTGGCTTTGTTTAGTCTGGTCCCTGCTGGATGCCCTCCAAGGTTGCTCTGGTGTTAGACTGTGGGGGTAAGGGCTTTGTTGTGAGTGGGTTGGATGCTTAGGGACCACAGGAGGCAGCATCAGTGCCACCAGGCATGAGCTGGCCACTCAGGAACTCTGTGAGCAGGGCCTGCACCAAGTCACCTATCCAGGCAGAGCTTTGGAGATCTTCTTCAGAACGGTTCTGGAGATGACCCTGCCCCTAGAAGGACGAGAGAGTGGCTGGCACTAATGTGGTCCCATTAGGGTCCCTGGATGAAGGGTTGAGGTGTGCAATTACTCCTCTGTTCCTTTTCAAGTTTGTTCATTCACTCATTCCTTCACTCATTCATCTCTCACGCTGACGCCTGCAGCATCAGGGCAAATGAGAAGAAAGCTGGTCTCTCCTATCCAGAAATACTTGAGCAGCTCTTTGTAAGAAATTGAAAGAATTCCACAGAGGGGCCCGTGTGGCATAGTGGGTTAAGTCAACACCTGCCACACTGGTATTCCATATCTAAGCACCAGTTTTGAATCCTGCTCCACTTCTGATCCAGCTTCCTGCTAATGTGCTGGAGAGTATATGGGAGGATGGCCCAGTGTATGGGGTCTTGCCATGTAAGTGGGAGTCCCAGATGGAATACCAGGCTCCTGGCTTCAGCCTGGCCCTTGCTGTCGATGGTCATCGGGAGAATGAGAGAGGAGAGGATGTCTTACTTTGTAACTGCCTTTCAAATTTTTTAAAAAAGATTTATTTGTTTTTATTGGAAAGTCAGATATACAGAGAGGAGGAGAGACAGAGAGGAAGATCTTCCATCCGATGATTCAATTCCCCAAGCAGCCGCAATGGCTGGAGCTGAACCAATCTGAAGCCAGGAGCCAGGAGCTTCTTCCGGGTCTCCCACGTGGGTGCTGGGTCCCAAAGCCCTGGGGTGTCCTCAACTGCTTTCCCAAGCCACAGGCAGGGAGCTGGATGGGAAGTGGAGCTGCCGGGATTAGAACTGGCGCCCATATGGGATCCCGGGCATGCAAGGTGAGGACTTTAACCGCTACGCTATTGTGCCGGGCCCCTGCCTTTCAATTTTTAAAGAAAGCATCAAAACACATTCAGAGGATAGAAAGTAGCTTTTTTTCCTCTGCTTTTTCTTCCCCGGGGTTAGAGACGATCAGTGCTTTGGGCATCTGATCTGAATGTTTCTCTAAGAGCATGCTGATGTCTGTGTGCTTGTTTGTTTTGGCAAAGTCAGCGTTGCGTGACAGACCCCTCAGAGTTTCCAAGGGTTTAGGACAGTGTTTGTTCTGGAGGCTGCTCCAACTCTCAGTCACTGTCTGATGGATATGACACAGGCGTCTCGCCCTGTGCTTATCGGTCACTCACCTGTACAACAGGAAGTTACTGCTGGCCCATTTTGTGGGTGAGAAGACTGAGATCCAGAGAACAGAATGGTTTTCTCAGGTCTCCTGCTATATAAGGTATCTCGGTTGCACTGGGGCAGGTTTCTTGGGAGTCTTGTGGCTTCTGAGATGTTCTTGTCGGTAGGGCAGGTGGCCCACTCTTCAACTTAGAGAATGGAGCACAGCTAGGAGCTGCAGCCCAACCTGGCATAGTGGCAAAAGACATGTGATGCTAGCATTCCCTGGACAGGCCAGGCATGGCAGAGTCACAATCATAACCCTGTAGGGAACCTGCTGCCCCCCTGCATGTCCCACGTGGTTTCCTGGTATAGCTGTCCTCCCCTTGTCCTGGAGAGAGAGAGAGAGAGAGAGAGAGAGAGAGAGAGAGAGAGAGAGAGAGAGAGTCCAGAGCAGAAGGGGAAGCGTGGAGAGGCTCTGCACACCCCTACGCTGAGAGGGTGCAGTATCAGCTGCAGTTTTCTTTCCTGGGCCAGAATTTGGCAAAGCGACCACAGCTCTGGCCCAGAGACGGAGATCTGGAGCTGCAAAGAGCTTTTGCCTCCATCAGTCCCTGCTCGGATGTCAGCTCTGAAAGGCCCAACCTGACCCTCTCACTTTCACAGATGCAGGGGCAGAGGTTCCCCTGGAAAGGTTAAGTGACTTGCCCAAGGTCACATGGCTAATTAGCAGCGGGGCAGGCATGGATGCTGACTTGCTGGAAAGGCAAACTCACTTCTCCAAGGAGGCAGTGCCGACCCCTCCCCTGGCCCCCGCCTGGCCCACGGTCACATCTGGGTTTTTCCTTCCCAAACTGTTGAAAGTTTTCCAAGCCTGAAGGCGGCCAGGAGCCATGACAAATGGGGAGCTGGTGACCCGGAAAAGAGGGGATAAAGCCTGGGATGGGGGAGGGTGCGGAGGGGAGCTGCTCCAGGGCTGGGCTGGTGGGGAGGCCAGCCTGCTGGCCATCCGGGTAGAAGCTGCCGCCCTGTGCAGCTCCAGCACTCTGCTGTTTACAATGCTGCCCCAGGCCTGGGAGCTTCACCCTCAGTCCAGGGGGAGCAGCCTCCCTGCCAGCCTTCATTCACTCACAGGGGAATTGAGACTTTTGGCTGACTCTGGGTAACTGGCACACATTGGCACACAATCACATGGTGAGTGACAGAGCAGCTTCTGGCTGGGTTACATGCTTTGGGACCATCTAGTTCTTTTTGTTTGTTTGTTTAAAAAAATCTACTTATTTGAAAGGAAGTGGGAGGGGAGAGAGAGAGAGAGGGAGAGAGAGAAAGAGAGAGGGAGAGTGAGAGAGCTGCATTTGCTGGTTTCCTTCCCAAATGCTCGCCATAGCCTGGGCTGAACCCGGCCAAGACCAGAGCCAGGAGCTCTCTGTGGGTCTCCCATGTGGGCGGCAAGCACTTGGGCCATCACGTGCTACCTTCCCAGGAGCATTTGCAAGGAGCAGGATGGGAAGTGGAGCAGCTGAGACTTGAGCCAGCACACTGATAAGGAAGTGGCTTAACCCACTGTGCAACAGGGCCTGCTCTAGTGCCATCTAGTTCTGTCTCTCCCTTCCCACCCTTATTTTACAATAGAGGAAAATGAGCCCCTGAGGGAGGCAGGCAGGAACTGTCATTTCTGGGGCCTGCTGCCCTGGAGTGTGATGGTGAACCCCAGTTCCAGCCCAGAGAGCATCCTCTTGGTAAGTGCCAGCCTGAGACAATGGTAGACGCGGCAGGGCTGTGTGGCTGCCGAGCTTGCAGGAAGCCAGCTGGCCCTGAGTTCTGAGCCTGACCCTGTTGCGTGTCCTTACGAAGACAGTGTCAGTCCTTGGTGTCTCAACTTCCTTACGCACAACACACAGTCCTGTGGGAGGGCCATTGGGAGGCTTCAGTGGTGCCACACGTGCCTGTGGATGGCTGAGCTGCCAGCCCCAAAGCTTAGTGCTCAGTGAAAGGTAGTGGTTTGTTGTTTTCTCATGAGGATCTAGTGAGAAAGGCTGGACATGGTGGCCCAGACCCCAAGCCTCTTAGCTTTGCCTCTGTGTGTCCTGTAGGACTCTCTGGACAGAGATAGGCTTGTGTCTGGGGGAGCAGGGCCGTGGCCCTGGGCTGGCTTGGGAACCCGAGTTGCAGGAATGCTGAGTATTGGACAGAAATCAGCAAGGAGGCAGTGCCCTGGTACCCAGTCCCTCGGGCTGGTGGCAGCTCCACTTGGGCCGTTGGAAATAGACATTCCCTCAGGAGTGGAGAAAACCCTTTCGTGACGCAGGTCTGAAAGCCACCCTTCACCCACTTTCCATGATCTGCCTGCGGTCTTGGGGTCCCTTGGGCTTGTTGTGACCTGTGGGGACTCCAAGGACCCCCCAACAGTGTTTTAGGGGAGTTGCTCAAAGCCTCAATAAGCCTGATGGTACAAGAACACCCCTGTTCATGCTGCGTTATCCCAGGAGCCTCCTCCAGGGTTAGCTGGCTTCGCCCATCTCAGTTCCTGATGTGAGCAGAGGCCGTGCCAGCCAGGGACTGTGGGAGCAGCTTTGGGGTGGGGCTGAGGGTTTGGGGGGTCCCCGGGACGGCTAGGGAAAGGATATGGCCAATCACAGAGCCTGGACACCACCCCAACCCCTGGAACAGTCCCCAGGGCCCAGCCCTTCACCCAGGAGGTGTGTGGCAATGATCCCTGCGGGATAGGCTTTGAAAATCAATTGTTTGAAACTGAGGATGCCAAGGCCCCATGGGCCTCCCTGTGTTCACAGAGTAAACAAGGTTTTGGCAAATTCAGAGAAAAGGAAACAGGATTGAATTTCCACTCTGATTCACCTGGGGAGAAACAGGTTGGGGGGCTGGGCACCACCTCCATGTAGACTTGAGGCCAGGGGTCCTTTGGAGTCGCCTATTCTACCACTTTCCGGGAGCAATTGAGTTAGGACTGCCAAGACCAGGCAGTTCTTCCTTTGATCTGACTTGCCCCATCTCAGCTACAGATTGGGACATCAAGCTTCTATGCTGCCTCTCCCACGGGAGTTGTGTGTGTGCTGCCAGGCAAGCTGACTTACCTCTCTGTGCCGCCATTTCCATCTGTGAAATGGTGGGGGCAGGGATGATATCATCCCGTTCGGAGTTATTGGCCAGGATTCACTGTGTACGTGAGTAGAAGGGATGGGGAGAAGTCCACTGTGGGGCTGGGCCTTACCCACACTCTTCAGAAAAACCCCCAAGACAGGTTGTCTCCCCAGAAAGTGGGGTCCTCCTGCCCTGGAGCCCAAGGAAGGCAAGTCCCAGCAGGTGGCTGCTGGGGGATGTGGCAGAGGGCGGGGCCTGGGGTGTGAATGAATAGGAGCATGGAATCCTTGTGGGGAAGGGTGAGTGGGGTAGGGGGCGGATCTGAGGACTGATGGGACAAACTCAGCATGAACTAATGGTGGGAGGCAGCAAACGGCCACTCACCCCAGCACCTGTGGACTTGGGCTGAGACCTGTCTTCTGAGCCAGGCTAAGCCACACATGGGATGAGGAAAGGGCACGATAGGGTGTCTACCTGCAGAGTAACCATGGCCAGCAGGACCTGACTTCTCTCCCCAGCATCCATCCCTCCCATTCCTCTGGCAGCTGCAGGCCTGTCCCTTTAAGTACGTGTGTTTCAGCCATGTGGGCTGCCCCTGGAGCTGAATGGGAGAAGGGCTGATTCTGAGCTAAGCTCGGAGCCCAGAGCCTGCACAGGACTTGTCCAACATCAGAGCTCCAGATCAGTGGTACCCAAAGAGGGGGCAAGCATCAGGAGATCCCAGTGGCGGACAGTCCAGGTGAGTGCTTCTTGCCCAGACTTGGAGCTGTACATGCTGTAACCGCACAGGTGTCTTGAGCTCTGACCACCAAGCTTCCCTGAACGAGGGGCACGCTGGGGCCTCTCATAGTGGCAGATTGGAAGGCATACTCAAGAGAGCAAAGACAGCCCGTGCCTGGCACCTAGCAGGTGCTTGTTAGATGCTTGCTAAGCATCCTAGTAGCTGCTGTGTTTTGGAGCAGCTGCTTGGGGCCAGGCACTTTGCATACATTTACATACACATTTCTGTGGTTACAAATGGGTTCTGAGGTTGGAGGACTGCCTTTGTCAAGGTTTGGAAGGCTGGGGACAGGACCCCGGCTGCTGCTTGTTTGGGCACATGTTAGGTAACCTTCGGCAAACAGTGACTCAGCCGTCTTGGCTACACCTGAGTGCCTTCCCCAGCCAGCCTTGGATTTCCCCCAGCAGCGTGTCGGAACCCACGAGGATGTGGCAAGATCCTGTGTCAGCTTTCCTCAGGGGCCCTTGAGAGGGGCTGGGGGAGCTGGTGGAGCTGATGGAGCTGGTGGGGAGAGGTCTCTCCTATCCCTGTGCTTTCTCAGACCCTTGCTTTGCCTGAACACCCTTGCGCCTCCTAGATGCTGGGCTCAGAGAGGCCAGGTGACTTGCCCTGGGCAATAACAATGAAGCACAGAACCTGGGCTTGGGACCACTCTGAGCTGCGTGACCTCTGGCAAGCAACATCGTCTCTCTGGGCTTCCTTTCTTTGGAATACAGTAAGTTAGGACTAAATTTTCACTCCACTTAAACTGAGCTATGTGCATCACTGACATTTGAGACTGGGTTCCCGTGGCCTATCCCCAACAAGTGCCAGTGTCTTTGCCCTAAATTCAATCCTGTGTGGTAGTTTAGCTTCTCTCTGAGGGCTTTATCTGCAAATGCAAGAATACTAGTTGCAACATTGTTGCAATGGTTAAATGAGCTAATCTGCAAAAAGCCCTTAACTGTGCTTGGTACAGAGGCAGCTTCCTGTGAGCTGTAATTAACACTGATAAGGATTCCTCTGCACTTCAGAGCCGTGTCTACAGCTTGGGGATAATGGTACCTACGTTGTGGAGCTATTGCAAGGATTAAATGAGACAATAAGCGCCTGCGGCTGGGTGCCTGGCAATTGGCCCCAGTTCTTGTAAAATCAATTACTTTTGCAGGGGTGTGGCCAAGTTCGCTTTCCCAAGCCCCAGTGTCAGAGACGTAGCCCTGGAGTGGGAAGTGCAGGGTTGGGGTGGCCTCTGGGTGTCCTGCTCAGGGTGCCAAAGATGTTCTGTTCCATACTTTGCTGGTTCTCAGCCCAGAGCATGTGCCTGCACCCCTCCGGTCTTCTCAGCTCATGACTGCAGCTTTGCCAGCCCAGCCCAGCCCAGCCTTGTGCTCTAGCAAGCACCCTCTTCCACCCTCCTGCTTCCCCTTGGGCCAGAGATCAACCCTTAATTCATTAAACCTGTTGATTCAGGGCCCAGCCCCGCAGCCCTGCAGGGCCCCTAACTGTCCTTGCATCCCTCACATGGGAAACTTGGCCGGGTCTGGCTCCAGGGCCCAAAGGGCAAGTGTCAGCCAGCAATAGGGCCACAGGCTATGCAGAAGACAGCTGGGGCCTGTAGGACAGGGTGCACCTGGCTCTTGGTCCCATCAGGCACCACTTAAGAGGATGTATATCCTTGAATGTGGCGGGCTGGGCAGGGCTGTAGATGCCTTCAGAAATGGAAATGGGACCCATTTGTTTATGATTTACCCCCTGACATGTAACGGGAACCGATGGGACCAATAAAGTCTCCGCACTCTTCCAGCCCCTGCCCCAGAGTGCTGGAGCCAGTCCAGGGCTCTGGCTGCAAACATGCCTCAAAGTGGAGCAGAGTGGCCTTCTCCCCAGCCCTGGCCTCCCTTCTCCTCACCACTGAGCCCTTGGTTTCTGGAAGGATCCTTCACCGTTCCTAGGATCAGCTCAGCTGTGCCAGCCTTTCCAAGCTGTGGGGCAGGAAGGCAGGGCGCCTCGCTTTCCAGGTAGACAGCAGCCAAGCTGGCAATTTGGGGGAAAAAGACTTGGATGTTCTGAGCAGAGGAGGAGGGGCGGGCAGTGATCGAGGGAAAATCCAGTTTTCAATTTTCCTCCTGAGGGGGAAAAAATGAGCGCATGAAAGACAGAGTCATTTTCCAGTGTTCAGGCCCCAAGTAAAACCTCCTTGAGACATTACGAGTGATTAAAGAGGAAGAAAGAAAAGAAATTGTAAAATCCATTTGGCTTTAGCAGGAGTGTACAATGCATTCTTCTTTTGGGGAGAATCTAATTAGAGGGCAAGAGGGGATGAAAGCTGGGGCTTGGAGTTGGGGGGCCCTGGCAGGGTACAGCTGGACCTTGTGGGGTGACCTCACAGGGATGCTGTCCCACCCAGCCTCAGCTTTCCAGAGTCCGACCCTAGATCCGGACTGTGCCTTGGCTCTGTGGCTTGGTGGCTTAACCTAGGGCCTCCTGTGCTCCATTTTAAAATGGGGCAGGTGTTTGGTGCTGGTCAGGAGGCTGTCGTCCAGTGCCAGAGGGTCTGGGTTGGATTCCTGCTCCAGCGCCTGACTCCAGCTTGCTGCTAATGTGGAGCGCGGAGGCAGCAGGGATGACTCAAGAATCAAGTCCCTGCCATTCATGCAGGAGATGTGGAATGAGGTTTCAGATCCTGGTTTTAGCTCAGCCCTGACCGTTAGAGGCACTTGGAAAGTGATAAACCGAGTGGATAGGAATTCTCTTGCCGTATCTCTGTCTCTCAAATTAAAAAAAATATATAATAATAATAACATTTTCTAAGGGAGGTACTGAAACTCATTGTGGCAGTGGGTGTTGGGACCTCATGAGAGGATGTTGTGCAGAGCTTAACCCACCCTGGGCACTCAGTGAGTGCTGGTGTCTATCTTATTCATTTATCCAATTCATGGCCTTGTCCTGCACTGTAAATGCTGTTTGCATCCTAGGCACCTGTGGTGAGCCCTTTGCTTCCAAATCTTCCCTTTCCCATTTCCATCGGTTGCGTCTCTGAGTGCCTTGGAAGTCTCCTTGGAAATAAGGTGTAGCCCAACCTCTGAGGCCACTAAGCATACCTTCGATTCCCACCACCCCCCACTCCCAAGCTCTTGCAGGGCACACTGGATTCTTTGAATACAAACTCATCTTGTTTACTCGTACTATAAACACCCCCAGAGTTGTACCTGTGCTCACCCTGCCCCCCCCTCATGCACATACACATCTGGTCTGTGCCTGTCCTGTCCCCTTAGCAGGACCAGCCTGGCAATGGATATGATGGGTCCTTCCATAGCTATTTCCCTAAATGCAGGACCTAGCACCTGCCCACGGCTTGCCTCAATGTCTCTCCTGCTGTATTCAGCCCGTCTAATGCTGCCCCTGCCCACAGCCCCACTGAGGGCTGTCTGGGGCAAGCTCACAGTGATGCTGTCCTCATAAGAGGGCAAACACAGGATGGCCTGGCCTGGGCTAGAGGTGGAGGCTGTGTATAGAAGACAGGGGCGGCAGCTGCAGTTTGTGTGTGTGTGTGTGTGTGTGGTGATTTCTCAGGTCTTCCCATAACTCTCACTTGGTAGAGGGGTAAAGTGGCAGAGGGGGCTCCATCCCCTGGGTTTGGATTGGGTTCATCTCTTGAAATAGCCATATAGCTGTGTGACCTTGGGGAAGTCACTGGCCGTCTCCGGTCCTCAACCTCAGAGATGGATTACTATCACTCAGTACCTACCAGCTCTGTTGCTGTGGGTGCCGGGCTCAAGGCAGGAGCATCCCAGCTGTTCCTTAGCACCATTCTGTCTCCAGGGAGACAGTGACATGTTTCATTGCAGCCAGGGGGCCAGCTACCCACTCACCTCCTGCAATGAGAGCATGTTGTCCAGTCTGAAGCATCTCGAAGCAAGGTTTCTGTGCTCTGAGGGTTCCAGGTTGCATGTCTCTCTGACATTTTTAACTAAACCTGTGGCTGGCCACATTTGGGACAATAACATTATTCATTCCATCAAGTTCAGCAAACTGGGCTCAGAACAATAATTGCTCCAGGTTGCGAGAAACAGATTTTATTTTTATTGATCAAAAAAAAATCTTTTTATCAAAAACACATCAAACTAGAAAAAGCGTAAGCAGCAGGATCAAATTGGATTTTAGCTCCTTTAAAAAAGAGTGACTCCCTCCAGCAGGTCGTTTGTAAAGACACCTGGCCCTTCATGGGAGCCTTTCCAAGAAGAGTGGGGTGTGCCCCGGGCAGGGCCGGCTGATTCCTCAAGGCACCCCATGTGTGTATGGAGGCCCCTGAATGGGCCCAACATCTGGATGTGGCTGGATGAATTCAGTGGCGTGTTTGTGTGGGTGTCTGGAGTGTCATTCTTCCAGCCCTCTCAGACCTGTTCAGCTGGCCAACCGGGGCTTTCAGCGCAGGGCAGGTGTCTGGTGTTGCATAAATGCATCTTTAATGAGATTACTGTGCAAGATGATCCCCAAATCCCCGGCAGCAGTCAGGTTAGCCTTGAAGAGCAAACTGTTATAAGTGTTGGTTGGATCAGCACAAGCTGTTGCCAAGATCTGGGCATAGAGAAGTAGACCATTCACTTATTCCTTCAGCATCTGTGGATGCAAGTTTTTGCCATAGGCCACACGCCTTCTTGGGCATTGGGCTATGGGGTGGGGTACAGTGTGGAGTGGAGTCGGAACCCATGAAAAAAACAAAACAAAACAAAAAATCCTTGTCTTGATGGGATAGAAACATGGCCTCTGTTGATGACTCCCGTCAGGAGGTTGGCAAGCAGACAGATCGTGGGGGAGGTAGGTGCCAAGTGTGGTCCCTGACGTCAGGCTTTTAAAGGTCATTGTCCTGCCACAGTGGCAGCTCCTTCCCTTCGCACATAATGGAGAGACAGCTGATTGCTGAGCACGAAGGGGGCAGAGGGGAGCTAGGGAAGGAAACAGGGTGACTGCAGAAATTGGAGCAGGTGGGAGGTCAGTTGGGCTTCAGGTCAGGGCCCTAGGCTGTGGCCTGCTGAGAATCTGATGGCCATGGCAGATTGCAAGAGCAGCACAGAAGTCACCCTCTATGCCAGTCCCAGGGCTGGGTTCTCCCTTTCCTTCCCTTCTCTTTCCTGTGAAAGAGGACCTTCTGTCCCTCTGCTGTCAGGTGAGCAGAGCTGGGTGCCTGCCCCAGAGCTCTGGCTGCTCCCATCCTCCACGTTCCTGCCCACAGTGGCTCCCCAGCTGCAGATCCCAGCAGCCACCTCTCAGGTTCCACCTCCTGAGTCAGAAACCCTGACGTGGGGTCCAGTTTTGAGTCGGGCCCAGGAGATGCTGAGAAGGTAGCTTGCTTTGCCAAATGTGGCCAACACTGGCTTTGGTGTCCAGCTTGTTTGAATTCACCTGGAGCCTTGTTTGAGCATGTTACAAAGGATCTTAACACCCTCCCATGGTGGTGGGGGTCCTCTGAAAGGAGAGTTGAGTTCTTGGGTCATGCCAGACCTTCACTGCACTGCCATCCCCTTCTTCCCTCTGTCACTACATTTCCCAGCAGGAGTAAACCATATAGAGACTTGCAGGTGCCCCTTGCCCAAACCTCACTGGCAATAGCCCCAAATGGCTGCAATGGCCAGGGCGAGGCCAGGCCAAAATCAAGAAGTTGGAATTCCATCTGGTCTCCCCGATGGATGCAGTGACACAAGCACTTCTATTACCATCTTCCTAGGTGCATTAACAGGGGGCTGGATGGGACATGGAGAAGCAGGAACTAAAACTGATGCCTATGTGGGATGCTGGTGTTGCAGGTGTCAGCTTAACCTGATGTACTGCAACACCAATTCTGCCACCTCCTCTTTTTTGGTACACAGACACTCAGAGAAGCCCTGGGGATCGGGGGACACAGCATCTTGGAGTCACTTTCCTTCCTACGACTGCTGCCTCCTTCCACCGTTGGGTTAGGGGTGGTGGTGGTGAGGTTTGGATGGATTCTGTAGAGGTGCACATGCTGGCCCCTTACACACACACACACACACACGCACACACACACACACACACACACATACACCCAGGGAGCCCCCACCTGCCTTTTGCAAATAGCTTCGAAGCTTGATGGCTGGGTCAAGTTTTCTGCCATCACTCTTGGAGCTGGCTCAGACCCTGGCTTGTCCACCATGTTGACTGCTGCCATGTTGGGTCCTGCGGATCAGAACCAGCAAGGTGTGCCTGAAGTTTGAGTCTTTCTCTTTTTCTTGGGTGGGTTCTCCCAGGGCCAGTGCTTGGGCAGGTGGGGCAGATGGGGTGATGGGGGGCTTGCTTAGCGAGGGGCAGGTGGTACTCTCACTTAGTGCCCCCGGATGCCCACCAGCACTGGGACCTGGCTGCAAGGCTGTGTCTGCCCAGGACCAAGTTTTCCAGGACTGGGGCATCTGCTTGACATAATACGTAACAGTAATTAAGCAATAAGCCGCCTTGCCCAGCTTCACAGCAATCATTTGGCTAAGTAACCACCATGGTCCAGTGCCTCAAAAATCACCATTAGAGTACGCTTCTTATGGCCATAAAATTTCTCGTTTTCTGCCTTTCATGAGACTCCCCCTGCAATCTTCGCCTTGCTTTATTTATACACTCGTCCGCAAACAATGGCAATAAACTCTTTCCCAGAGTGTTGCAAATCAGAAATTTGTCCACATTTTTCCACCGCCTTCCACTGCAGACCTGCTCTGCCTGGGAAAGGCTCAGCTCGGCCAGCTGGCGAGGGCCCGGTGGCTGTAGATTGATGGGGGCACGACAGGATGGGCTTGCTGGGGAGAGAGGGTGGGGAGGGGGCAGCGGCAGAATGTACCATGAAAGGCCTCCGCTGTCCAGCCAGCAGCTCCGCGGCAGAGGAGGGGCTGGGGGCCCTAGGCTGGGGGAAGGGATGGGAGGAGAAGCTTTCCTCACTTCTGAGGAGGAAGGGGGGTATGGGGGCTAATGGGGCTGGTCCCCGACAGAGTGTGAGGGTGGTGAAGTCAGCCCTTCCCCTCTCCCCGCACAAGTCTCAGGGTGGGTGAACAAGCCACTTCCAGGCCTGGCCCTGCGCCACCAGCTTAGAATCCTGGTACCTTGTGCAACTCCTCCTGACTGCCCTGTCAATCACCCTGCCTCTCCAGCAACAGGTGTTGCCTGGGAGCCAGCCCTCCTGGGGCCTGGTCCCAGGCTCTGGTGGTGAAGTCATGAATAAGCCCCAGGCAGCCCAGACTCCCTGATCCTGAGGATCAGGGGGCTGGGGTGGTACTTTGTTTTTAGGGAGGGGGTGTCAAGTGGGGCTCAGAGGAGGCTTAGAATTACTGCAGGTCACACAGCAACTTGGAGGGAAAGTTAGAGGCAAAGCTCAAGAAGTCAACCCAGAGTCCACAGTCTCCCACGCCAGTGTGGGGGGCCCAGGCGCCCAGGCCACCTTCTGCCTGCTTCCCAGGTATGTTAACAGGAATCACATCGGTCAGACCTCACACTGGCAGACCTCACACTGGCTTCTGTTCCTATTAAGAGGATTTTAGAATGATAGGAACTACCATATTATTCCCAGTCACCTCACCCTAGGGTGACACTCGGGAGAAGTTCAGCTGCTGTCCTCACAGAACACCCTCCCCCACATTTCCCACCTGGCACGGCCAGAATCTCTGCTGTGGGGGTGTCCCTGGTTTGTTGGGGAGCTCTGATCCCTGCACTCAGAAAGCTTGGTTAAACCCCTGGGCCCTGCATCACAAGATGTAATTGAGCCATTTCAAAAGCTTTGCAGACAAATGGAATCAAAAGATAAGTTTATTTTGGTGCAACAGTTTCTGAAATGCATTCGTACAACTGGGGCTTTAAAGTGTTCGTGAGAATGCATATAATGGATTTTTATTTTAAAAGCCAAAATAGATATATCCTTTAGTTTCATTCCCCCCCACCCCCCATGAACTGTTTGGTATTTGGCAAATAGAGCATACCCATTCCAAGGTCATCCTTCAGGATCAGGGTTGGGTGCCATAATTGAGATGCCACATGGGGAATCCTTGTTCCGTGTTGGGGTCTTTGGGGCAGAGTCCCTGCTGTGCTTCTGGCACCAGCTTCCAGCTGCTGCTTACCTTCGGAAGCAGCAATCGAGACCTGCAGTGGCTGGGTCCCTGCCCCCCATGTGGGAGGACTGGTTGACTCCCAGGCTCTTGGCTTGGCCCTGGCCCTCCTGCCCCAGCTGTTTTGGGCATTTGGGCGAGTGAACCAGTACATAGCCAATGTTTCTTCTCCATCTCTTTTGCTGCTTTTCTTAAAGTGAAAATAAATAAGTAATTTTAAAACAGTAATTACTAGTCTCCCAAAGGAGTTGACACTAGGAAGTGAGAGGATGGCATGAAGGGTACGTGCCCCTGGCATTTCTGGGAGTTTTTGGGAGGTGCCAGTGACACAGGAGGAAGGAGTGGGAAGACAGCATCCCAGGGTGCCAGCAGTCCTGCAGGTGTGCTTTGTTCCAGCAGGTACAGACAGGACCTGCGATGCCAGATACCCAAGGGCACTTTGCTTGGTAGGTGGGGGCTGGCAGCCCTGGCTTTGAGTTGCTGAGACCCTCTGAGCCTCAGTCTCCTCACCTGGGAAATGGGCCGGTAGTCACACTGAGCTCCTGGGGTGGGGTGAGATCAGTGACTTGGTACAGGGTCAATACACACACACAAACACACACACACACACACACACACACACACACACACACACACACACACGTGCGGGCTTGTGTGATGTTCCCACATGGCCTTCATTGCTGCAGGAGGCTGCCTATAGCCACTGGGCCCAGACTTCGGCACTCCTGGGCGGAGTGCACAGAGGAGCCAGGGACACTGTGTCCCAGTGCTGTTCTGAAGGCTTTCTCCGCCTTCTGCCTCTCCATGCACCCGTGGGGAGGGCAGGGCGAGGGCAAGGGAGTTGGGCCTTTGGAAGGTTTGGCTTCTCAGGCGTGTGCTCCTTTCACAGGCGTGTTGTGAGGCTGCCATGTGTCATCAAGTAGGGGCAGCTCCCTCTGGCCACTGCATCCAGCTGCTTCGCTTTTCCCTCTACCAATTCGGAGGCCTCTCCTGCCCCAGGTCCTTGAGGTTCTGTCTGCTCTTTCTCCTTAGTGCCTGCTGTGTTGGTATCCAGCTGGATCACCTGCTGGGTGCTCCCATCCTTCCCTTCCCTCGCTGGCACCAATTTCCCTGAAGAAGGGGCAGGGTGTGGGTTGTTTTCTGGCTGGGTTTGTGCAAAGCCAAGCAAGGATGCACTTGTTCATTTATTCGTGCTTGCATCTGTTCATTGCTCTTGTGAGTGGCTGGAGGATACAAAGGTAAGTGAGGGCCTCCGTCCCTCAAGGTGCCAGTTGCAACCCCGGGGGGCTGTGACTGCTGTGGTGGCTCGCTGGGTGTGCTGCGGAGCAGCCCTGTGCTAACCGCAAGCTGGAGCTGGGATTGTGCCTTTGGAGGAAGAGGGAGTTGAGGGACATGGTTGTTCTAAGTCAGGGCAGGACAGTGTACCGTTTCATATCTGTCACACTTTCCAACAATGGAGTGCAGGCAGATGGTAGCTAGCTCTTGGTCCTGCTGGAAGTGCTGGGTGGTGGTGGTGAGGGGTGATTCCTGGACAACCGGCCCACAGTCAAACAGGGTTCAAACCAGGGCCCTGCCTGCCAGGCTGCCTGCCACTGGGTGTGGGAGGATAGTCCATGTGTGATTGGGTAACCCAGGGGTGCTGGTCCTCCTGGGCTTGAACTACAGCCTCCTCTGCCTTCTTTCTCTTCTCCTTTAAGATGCCCAGCACTAACCTTATTTTATTTTTGAAAGATTTATTTTTTATTTGAAAGGCAGAATGACAACCAAAGATGGAGAGACAGAGAGAGAAGGCATCCATCTGCTGGTTCACTCCCAAAACACCCACAGCAGTTGGAGCACTTCAAGCTGGCGCCAGGAACCAGGAACTTGCATCTGGGTCTCCCACATGGATGGCAGGAACCCAGAAGCGTGGGCGGTCTTCCGCTGCTTTCATAGTTCATTAGCAGGGAATTGGACTGGAAGCATGGACTGGCTAGGACTCAAACCAGGTGCTATGATGTGGATGTGGCTACCCCATGCTCAACTTCCTGTGCACAAGGCCCACCCATTCCCACCAAAGAAATAATGAGTATAAGGTTCAGGAGCTCACTGCCATCCCTGCACGTGTGGCTGGGGTGACAAATCTGGAATCCCAACAAGTTTCCTGTGAGCACGCAGCTTCTGATCCCCCCACTCCCCCAGGGTTGCCTCCCCCCGCCCCTCCCCTCTGCCTTGGCCATGGCCCGGGAGATAACACCAGGACGCAGGACCCTCTGGGAGCTGTGCAGTGAGCTGTGCCCGGCACTCTTTCCCAGCCAGTCTTCTGCATGCCTTTGCTTTCAAAAAATGCATTTATGATTATTTTGAAAATCAGAGTTACAGGGAATGAGAGACAGTGAGAGAGATTTTCCACTGTCTGGTTCACTCCCCACATGGTCCCGATATCCAGGACTGGGCCAGACTAAAACCAGCAGCCAGGATCTTCATCCAGTTCTCCCATGTGGGTGCAGGGGCCCAGCACTTGGGCCATCGTCCATAGCTTCTTCCAGGCCATCAGCAGGGAGCTGTATCAGAAGTGAAACAGCCAGGATCTCAACTGGCATCCAAGTGGCGTGTTGGTGTCACAGGTGGTAGTTTCCCATCAGCTCCTGCTTGCTGGTTAGGGAATTCTGTCGAGTCAGTATTTGAAGTAGCCCAAGGAAGAAGTGAATGAAAACTGGCCATCCTTTTTGGTGGGCCTACTTATGCTTGCAGTAACTGGCCCGGAACCTGCTTGCAAATGCTGGCAGCCCCTGTTGGAGTTCCTGATCTAGTCCCTGCTGCTCCAGCTCGGATCCAGCTGCATGGGAAGGCCGCCGAGAATGGGAGACCTGGCTGAAAGTCCCGGTTCCTGGCTTCAGCCTGGCTTTTCCTGGCCAGTGGGGTCATGTGGGGAGTGAGCCCAGCAGATGGAAGATTGTGTGTATGTGTGTGTATGTCCATTTCTGTGTGGGACTCTGCTTTTTCAAATACGTAAAAATAATCTTACAAAGCACACGGCCTCTGGAGCTTTGGCCTCATGCCTTGAGGCAGGTGGTCCCGAGCTTTGTCTCAGAAGCATCCAGTCCTCCCTCCCTTCTCTCCCTTCTGCACCTTGTGCGTGGTCACGCCTTGATGCCCAAGGAGGAACTCTATCATCAGAACAAATGGCTCAATCACACAGTACCATTGCAGGCAGAACTACTTCCTCCTTCCTAGACATGACCCTTTCTGGCCAGGAAAGGGCACAGTGCCCTCTAGTGCCTGCTGGCGGCCCCGGAACGCCCTACCCAGGCCTCACAGTTTGTAGTGTTTCGGATGCATCTGGGATTCAGAAGTTCCTGGTGTAGATGCTGACTTTCTGGAGTAAGAGGTTTGTCAAGTTCAACCAGTGAACAGGTGAGAGCTTTAGCCTCCTCTCTCTCTAGCTGAGAGTGTGAAATGGGGGCCTGTTAGCTTGAGTGGGTTCCCAGGAGGCTTAGGAGGTGGGCTTGGAGAAACAGGGTTTGGATTTGGATGCCACCTTGCCACCCTGCAGGAGTCTGGACCCATGATGTCCCTGACACCAGCACAGAGCCTCGTCTGGGCTGAGACTGTGGGATCCTGTTGGAGGGAGGGGCTGGGGTCCCTTCTAGAAGCCCCTTGGAGAAGGAGCCAGAAGTGTTTGCTGCTGCATCAGAGCTGGTGCCTCCCCCTTGTCCTCTGACCAGGGAGGAGGTGAAGGTGTGGGAGATAGATTGCAGCAGGCCGAGCTTCCGCTGCCACTCCCAGGAAACCCTACCTGGTTGTCCTGGCCCTGTCACCTTTTGGCTGTGGTCCTGTGCAGGACCCTGAGACCGTGAGCCTCACCTTGCCTCGCTTTCCTCCTCTGGGCGATGCTGGACTGTGGTCTAAATGTTGTAGATAATGGCCTCCTCAGATGGCCAGCAGCCACAGAGCATGAGTGCCTGCAGGAGCTGCACCAACAGGGTTGGGGAGGTAGAGGCCTGCAGGGACCCTGGAGGGTAGGCGGGGCCTGGAGAGCTGATGGGCTTCCCAGCTGCTTGGGATGGAGATGCAGGTGATGCTCACTGGGCGTGGGACCGCTTACCTGGCCGGGATCCTGGCTCCCTCGGACAGGGGAGTGCACGCATACATGCTTATGTGCATGAGAGTGTGTGTGTGCGTGAGACGGGAGGGAGACAGAGGGTCAGGTATGGCCGGAGATGACAGCAGCCCTAATAGGAAAGCTGGGGCTCCATTCAGTACTCAGCCTCACTCAGGCTTTGTCTATAATGCTTTCAGAGCTAGACAGAGTCCATGTCACCTTTGAAGTCTTAGGCACCGAGGACTGAGTGAGGTGAATCAAGAGGGGGTCCATTTTGCTCTGGTGAAGCAGGGTGACCCAGAGGCTGACAGCCTTGCTCCATTGCCAGGAAGACTTCCCCACCCCCAGTCCTGTTTCATGCATTTTAAGCTGCTTCCTACATCAGTCATTCATTCATTGATTCACACAGGCAGTCTTTGGGGCGCTTGCTTTGTGCCAGGACTCAGGAGTCGGCAATGAATGAAAAGACAGGGATGCCCTTACACATGGCAATAGGAGGAGGGTATGGGAGCAGACACGAAGGGGAGTTCTCAGAATGTCTGAGGGTGGTGACATGTGCCCTGGGAAGGGCAGGCTGTGCTGTGACCCAGCATGAAGCACGTGGAGTCCGCAGGAGCCTGTGAACCTCCATGTCTGGCTTTTGCAGTCCAGCCAGCTGCCAGCTACATACAGGTGCTTGTGGGACAAGGCGGGGTGGGGGTGTAGGCAAGGTGCTCCAGCGGGAGGGCACAGGGCGCTCCAGGGGGAGGGCACAGCCTGCCAAGGCCTTCAGGAAGCAGGCTGCTGCTGGAATGCAGGGAGAAGTAGAGAGGAAGACCAGGGCTGGGCCGTTGGGCGATCCCCTCCCTAACAGGGGTAACAGAATCGCCTGATGTTGCAGCTGCGTTGGTTGCATGTGAGTGTGAGGGACAGGATGGAGACTGCGGGGCGTATGTACCAGGGTGGCAGTGCCCCATGCTGTGATGGGGCCCACAGAGCTGTGGGCAGAATAGGTAGATGAGAAGGGTCCGCTACATGGCCATCGAGGAGTTTGCCCTTGGGGCCCAAGCTCTTGCCTCAGTCCAGTCTCTCACTTGCCCGAATGGTGTGTTCCGCACTGGTTACAGTTGGACACTTTGCACAGAGGGGCTGGGAGGGCTTGTGCTCCAGGCCCCCCGTCTCTCCAGGCCCCCAGCTGAGCTGTAAATGACTTTTCCATTTTCTGAGGCCAGCGCCCAGGCCTGCTTGGTATTCAGGGACACCAGGCCCGCACTCGCCAGCTCTCGGCTCTGCCAGAATTACTTGATTAAAACGCATATCAACTATTATGTGATTCGCTTCTGTGCCGCAGCTCCACGCCAGGGCTATGTTAAACTGTAATAAAGGCCCAGCCTGGGAGAGGGTGGGAGACTGAGAGGAAGACTCCAAACCTCAGGACCACTGCTGTTCCTAAGGACCCAGGGGGTTGGAGAGGTGTCAACTTCCTCCTGGCTTGTATGAGGCAGATACACCCAAAATCATGACCATCTGGAGTTAGGGCTGTTCCTTTGGCAGAAGAGGGGTGCAGGGAGACGCTGGCAGTGCAGGGGGGTCAGAGATGGACTCATCCATCACCAAGGAGCATGCTGAACGCCAAGTGGAGTCTCATGGGCCCAGGGAACGTGTGTGAAATGGAAGTTCTGCTGCCTGCCCCAGCCTGCAAGGTGGTGACAGGGATTTAGCTGGGGCAGCAAAGGAAACTGCAGTCTTTACAGCGCCCCATACAAGTGCAGGGCCAAGAGTGTGGCAGGTGTCAGAGGTCATGAGGTCATGCTGCCAAGCTCTACCTATGTGAAAAGCCATTGTTGAGTGCCTGCTGTATGCTTGACAGAGTGCCCGCTGTGCCCACTGAGACCAGCAGACCCCAAGTCACGCTCGCTCAGTGTCTCTGATGAAGTACTAGGTGCCCCAGGAGGGCTGTGGGGACCCTTCTAGGACAGCCCAGGATATGTTGCTGGGGGAGCCTGTCTGGGCTGAGCAGGGATGTGCTGTGTGGGGTGGAGAGGCAGTGGGGGGTTCCGAGTGGAGGAAGCAGCATTCAGAGGTGTGGATGCAGGAGCAGCCTTGAGCTGCAGGACGGGGTGCCTGGTGGAGTCCCCAGGGGAGCCTGGATATGGGGCTGTCTGGCATGCTCTGGCTGCCATTAGTGGCTTTGCCAGGGCTGAGACTGGGGGCTGCTGAGACTTCTCAGCTTGCTCTTGCCCTCCCTCTGACCCCCGACTGTGATAGGCTGAATGCCCCTCTTGCCGTCCCCAGGCCTCCCTGCAGCTCTGCATGTCATCATGCATCAGGCCTGTCACTTGGAGTATTGGATGCTTCCTCCTTTGGATCAGGAAAGTCCAGGGCAGGCATGAAGCCTCCTCCATCAGACAGGCAGCTTCCTAACGCAGAGAGGCTGCTTGTCTGATACCAGATTGGCAGAGTCCCAAGGGAGGGGCTGGGTTTCCTCCTTGCTCTGGGGTGGGATGGAGTGCCTCTGGGCTGGTGGCTTTTTTTTTCTTTTTAGATTTATTTATGCATTCAAAAGGCAGAATGACAGAGGGAGAGACAGAGAGAGTGCTTCCATCTGCTGATTCACTCCCTAAGTACCTGCCATGTAAGGCTCTAAGCCAGGCTTAACTCCATCCCAGTCTTGCATGTGAGTGACCAAGCCCCGTCATCTGCCTCCCATGTGCATTAGCGGGAAGCTGGCGCAGCAGGAGAACATTCCAGACTCCAACCAGACTTTCCAGTATGGGAGGCAGGGTGTCCCACATGGTGGCTCAACCTCCATGGAAGCACTTCTCCACGGGGCTGAAGTCCCCTACTGGGCGCTGTTCTCCTGAGCTCTCTGTGGATCACCGAGGGCAGCACATCAGGGTTACCAAGGATCCACAGGGTTGCTATGGCAACACTGCTTCCAGAGGATCACTCCAGATCCTTGTGTCAGCAGTGACCCTAGGGCTCTGCCTTGCCTGCCTCTGTCTGGACTTCTGTCTGGCATCTCTGTAGAGCCGTGCTCGGTGGGCGACGGCAGGGGTAGGGAGCCTGGGACAAACCAGGTCCAGCTCACATGTGGCGATGGGAGGGGACAGGCAGTCTAGGACAAACACGGAGCTCAAAGGGATGTGCAGAGAGCGAGGAGTCCCTTGCAGGACAGAGAGTAGATGTGGATGAGAGGCCAGGAGCCGAGGGCATGGCAGCATTGCCCTGGACTTTGGTTTAGGGGTCAGCAGCAAGCCAGTGTTGGTCCTTGGCTCATGGGCAGATGCTGGCATTCTTCCTGACTTACTCCCCCAAATGGCTACAGTGGCTAGACCTTGGCCAGGTCAGAGACAGGAATTCCAGCCAGGTCCTCAGGTGGGTAGCAGGAGTTCAAGCATATGGGCTGTCTTTCTACTGCTTTCCAGGCTCATTACTGGGAATCTGGATCAGAAGCAGAGCAGGGCCTGGTACAATAGCCTAGTGGCTAAAATCCTCACCTTACTTGCGCCGGAATCCTATATGGGTTTTGGTTCATATCCTGGCTGCTCTACTTTCCTTTCAGCTCCCTGCTTATGGCCTGGGAAAGCAGTAGAGAATGGCCCAAAGCCTTGGGACCCTGAACTCGCATGGGAAACCTGGAAGAAGCTCCTGGTTCCTGGTTTTGGATCAGTTCAGCTCTGGCCATTGCAATCACTCAGGGGGTAAACCAGCAGACAGGAGATCTTTGTCTCTCCTTCTCTCTGTAAATCGGCCTTTCCGATAAAAATAAATCAATCTTAAAAAAAAAAAAAAGAAGCAGAGCAATCAGAACTCGAACCGGTGCTCTGATGTGGGGATGCTGGTGTCATGGGCTGCAGCTTAATCCTTTTCCCCACCCTGTCAGCCCTGAGATTCTGTACACTTGAATAAGATTATCTCAGCTGTTCAGTTGCAGTGTAAGTTTAAGTGCTGGGCTCACGGGACCAGCGCCACATGTTCCACTTTACCCCCCAAATGCAGAAAGTTCTATTGGACAGCACTGGAGCAGAGCTGAACAGAGGCCTTGGAGCACTGGTCCCCAGGACAGAGTTGTGTCCTTCAGACTGTGGCTGCCTCCCCTGGCTGACCTCACAGCTTTGCAGTCTGTCTCTGCTGGTGGATTTGCTCCCCATCCCACTCAGCTCCTGTCTGAGTCCCAGGATTGCCACCGAAGGGACCCAGCCTGGGGCCTGTCCCCATCTGCTGTGCTGGCCTCTGGTCCTGCCCACTATAGCCCACTTCTTTTTTTGAGGCCCCACTGGCTCACGGTCTCCGTTCTCATCAGGCGATCAAGGCTAGCAAAAATTGCAAGGAAATGAAGCCGCAGGGTGAGTTGGATGTGGCTTGCAGTCCCAGACATGCTGGCGAGGGGCTCTGAGATGCCAGGTGTGCCCTCTGAGATCCGCTCGCAGAGACTGGCGAGGGTGGGAGAGGACAGGCAGCTGGCGGTCCTGGCTGGGAACGGACAGAGGATCCCTGCCCTCAGAGAAGAGAAAGGCGATGGTGAGGGCTCTCTTGCCATTGGCTCCTAGTGGCATGGCACAACATCACATGAGCATAGCCTGGCAGTGGCCAGTACAATGCACAGGTGGCTTCCCAGCGGGTAAGCTATCAGGACAGAGGAAAAGAGACCTGGGGCAGAGGGATGTTGGACGAGATTAGATGCCATTTCAGGTGTTTGACCTCCCAAACTCCTGGTTGTGATTGTGGAAGTCAACAGTGACCCATCATGCCCTTCTACAGACCTTGCACCTGCTTTGTCCCTGCTTCCCTTCATTCCACATCTAAGAGGCTCCATTCATTTCTGCTGTGAGTGGGTGGGGGGTGGGGCAGGATCAGCAAAAGCTTTCCCTAGAGGAGGGGCTGAGTCCTATTTATGTATGCAGTGCTGAAGTTGGGAGGAACTTGACTGGGTTGGTGACTTGGTGGGTCAGGAGAGCAGAGAGGGATACCAACGGAGATCCTTGGGGTGTGTGGCTCAGTGTTGCCCTCTACCACGTATACACTTGACCTTTGAGGCTCTGAGCACAGCCCGCCCCACAGACCCATCGCAGGGGCTCCATGGATGAAGGTATGAATAGATGAATAAATAAATGAAAAGCAAAATCTAAGGGCTTCTGGGAATTCCAAAGCTCCAAAGGAGAGAGAGGAGAGGGGATTAAGGCAGAAGTCAGGGAAAGCAGTGTGTTCTGAGGTCTACTCTCGCTTCTGGCCCTTGATGGTCCTCCTTCCCTCTCCTGCCAGCCCCTCCCCCTGCTCCCCCAGTTCCTTTGGGGAATGCTGAAGGTGCAGCCTGAAAGCTCTGCCTGAGGAACTCATTACAGACACACTCTGTGGTGTGGGAGTCGTGCTGGAGGCATGGGATGGCGGGGGAAGGCAGCTCAGCACCCAGGGGTGCTACCTATCGGACAACTGGCTCAGGCTGGGCTGTAGCCTCCACAGCCTGCCCCTTGGGCTGGAGCTTGCTCCTAGCCCGACAGTCCCCTCCCGGGGTGGGGCCGTGAGCTGGCGACAGCCTCCTGGTCTTTGTGTGTACAGATGAGGTGTGGTGGCCAGGGCCCTGAGTGTGGTCATCTGGGGGAGGTCTCCTCCAGCCACTCATGGACCCTGGACTGTGGAAATGCAAACCCAAATGCTTCACAGCACGAGTGGGGAAACAAAGGCCCAAGGAGGGGCATGGCCTCTCTGGAGTCACCTGTGGCAGAGAGCAGAACCAGGCCTGGCAGCTCAGCTTCCAGAGGGCCAGCTGCGGGCACACGCCTGTGTTTCCTCCTTCTTTGCCTCAGTTTGTGCAATATTTCCCCCAAAATTCAAGGACTGTGACTTAGATGAGCATCATGGGAAAAAACTACCATACAAGCTTGTGTCATAGGAAGACATGAGCCTTGCCGCCGTGGGGGGTTGGCCTGTCACCCTGGGGGGAGGGAGGGAGGTGCCACAAAAAGGCGTGTGTTGGTTGCCCCAGAGGAGGGATCCGTCTTTCCGTTTTTTCTTAAATTATGTGTTCTCAAATTCAGGCTTGAGTTAAAACACAAGGACAATCTGGGAGAACACGATTCTATGAATTCTGATAAAATTCACGCTTGCTTCTCTGTGAGTGCCCAGCCCGTGTCAGAGGCATGCAGCATCCTTGCATGTTGAAGGGACTGAACGAAATGCACATGGAGCAGCCCCCTGCTGCCAGGGGTGGAGATCTGTTCTTGGCCTCCAGGCTGGTAAACAGTGCCGTAGTGGGCATCCTTCTTCCTCAGCCCAGGAAGGGCCCAGAAGTGGGCACCAGTGTGCCCCTCACGAGGCCCCCTGCCCTCTCTCCCTCCCTCTCCCTGGCTGTAGGGAACCGGCTGGATGAGGGCTCAGACGTGGAGTCGGAACCCGACCTCCCGCTGAAGCGGAAGCAGCGTCGGAGCCGGACCACATTCACGGCCGAGCAGCTGGAGGAGCTAGAGAAGGCCTTTGAACGGACCCACTACCCCGACATCTACACCCGTGAGGAGTTGGCGCAGAGGACCAAGCTGACCGAGGCGCGCGTCCAGGTGAGGGGTGCCGGAGTGGGGGGTGTTTCCTGCTGCAGGTACATTTCCCAGGACAGGGTCGGTGAGTCCAGGGGGCGACCCCTGGAGGGGATGCTTGCCACAGGTGATCAGGGGCCACACGGACAGGCAATGCCAGCAGTGCCTCATGAAGAGTTCTCGGATGGCAGGTGTTGGCCAGCTGCGAAGGTGGACAGTCCAAGGGCAGCGGCAGGGAAGGGAAGGCAGAGGGAGGAGGGGTCTAGGAAGGGTGTGAGTCTTGTCTCCAGCTTCTGATGAGATGAGGGGAAATGTTCTAACTGCCCGGGCTTCCTTAGGTAGGTAATGAGGTTCCCATCACCAGAAGTATGCAAGCCTCCCAGGCAGGTGCATCTTGGGGGTTTGAGGAGTCAGAAAAGCAGGGGCAGACTCAAGACCTGGACGTACCCCTGCCTTGTGTGTGGCTCTGCACCAGCAGGGCTACGGGAGGGGCATAGGTGGGGAGTGCAGAGCTTGCTGGGGGCAGGGACGCCCCTCTCCCCCAACCTGGACTTCTCCCCTCCCCCTGGGCTGAGCCCTCAGATTTCTGGAGGTGCCTGGTTGTGCTCTGGTTACAAAGTCTGTGCGGGTAGGAGGGTTGGGGGTAGCCCAGCCAGTGGAAGGGGCTGAGGCTGGGGAGGGTGGAGGGTGGAGGGAGAGCCCATGACTTGTGATGAGTGCCTCTTGGGGAACCTGCTCTTGGCTCATCTTCTTGGTGGATGGGGCTGCAAGACTGAGAGGCACCACCCTATGCTGCTCTCTGGGGGAGCTGCCATGCGAGGGAAATCGTATTGCCTGGGCACCTGATCATGCCACCTGTTAGCACTCGGGCTTTGCACCGATGGCCGGTCAGAGCGTCAGACCGCGTGGCCAGGACAGCTCAGGAATGTCCCTGAGCTACAGGTGGGCAGAGCTGGATGTGGCCATCCGCAGAAGGCCAGCATTGACTCAGAACCCAGAAGCTCTGGGAAGAAAGGGACAGTGAGCCCTCTAGGAGCCGACCCCTCTTCTCACTTCCCTTCCCCCACCCCAGCCTGAAGGCCCTTGGCCACTTTTGAGGGAGAACCCAAGGCGGGGGTAGGGAGCAGCAGGGGAGCGGGAGGAGAAGGCAGGCAGTAGCAGCCAGAGTCTCCCCATCCCTGACTCTGGAGGGTGACATCCGAGCCTGCCCGTGCCCCCAGCCTCCCCTGGTCCCCATGCAGCTGTTCCGGGCACATTCCTGGGCTCTGTCTCATTCCCACGTCTGGCAGCTGCAGCTGGCTTCCCACCACCTTGAAGCCTGGCCGCTTCTTGTAAAATGTCCTGGCTGTCAGGCCGCTGCTTTTATTGGCCCTGGGGGCCCAGAAGCAGGTGTTACTAGAGGTCCCGACGGGGAGGGGTTCTGGGAATGGAAGAGCAGCCACGTTGAGGGCCAAGCTGACCCTCTGCACTGTGGAGGACCCCATCCCCCGCCCCCACCTCCCTGCTCTTTCTTCCCACCCACCTCAGGCCAGGGCAGGGGCTGCTCGCTAAACCACAGAGCTTTCTCAACGGAGAAGTCAAGGACTGAACAAAGGCTGGCCAAAGACAAAAGCCAAGGACGTTTAGCCTGGGGAGGGAGATGAGACCTGTCCTTGGGATGGGTAGAGAGACACACCTGTTGGAGAGTTCAAGAGAGCCTGCAGGTCCCTGCCTCTGATCAGGCGGGTCATGGGAACCGAGTCAGCTTCCTTTTCTGTAACTAGGTGAGCACCAAGACCCCATACGTGTACAACATCCTTCCTTGCTGGCTGTCAGGGATGCCCGTGAGGTGGTGAGATCCCAGTCACAGGAGTGTTCAAGGCAGGGCAGTTTCAATGGCCCAGGATCCTGGAAAGTAGATTCCTGCTGCGGGTGACAGATGGGGCAGGAACCTCGGAGCTGCACTCCCCACCCCAGCATGGCTGGCTCTTTAGTTCTGGGATTTGGCAGTCCTGTGTCAGCATGTGCCTGCTGGCGGCTCCTGGGAGGTGGAGGGGGTGGGTGAATGATGTGGAGTTGGCCAGGCACCTCGGTGTGGACTCCAGCCTCACCACTAGCCCTCTCCGCCTGTCCTCACCTCGGAGTGGACTCCAGCCTCACCGCTAGCCCTCTCCGCCTGTCCTCACCTCGGAGTGGACTCCAGCCTCACTGCTGGCCCTCTCCGCCTGTGCTCATCTTCAGAATGATGAGGATCACAGCAGCGTCCACCCATCTTGTAAGGAGGAAGTGCTTACATGCAAACACACACACAGAAGGTCAGGGGATTCTGGCCCACGAGGGGGCTGGCCCCTGGGCTGTTACTATGAAAACCCAGCCTGCTCTTGGCGGCTCTGGGTGCCCACTCATTGGGGTTTCACGGTGTGCCAGATGCTTGTCGGGGGCACTGGGCACAGCATGCCACCACTGCTGCCATCGAGGAGCGGGCATTCCAGTAGACATGGAAGCAGGTGGACAGGCAGTGCTTATATGGGATTCTGGCACTGCAAGCAAACTTAGCTTACAATGCCACGGCAATGTCGCTTTTCCCTTTTTAAAGCCCCCCATTTCCCCAGGGGCTGGAGGATGATCCCAGCCTTGTGTGTGTCTTCCTTGGAGGGGGATGATTCCTCGGCCGTGAGTGCCGTGGTTCTGAGCCTGTTGAGTATCTTCCAGAAACCACTGCTGCAGGCCATGGGGGTCCTGGGGTCTCCTCATTCGTCATTCAGCACCTGGGTGTTGGGCAGCTGGGCTGCAGCTTGGATGCCAGTTCAGTCCCGACTCGGAACCTGCTGTTAACTTCTTTATTGTCTCTGGATAAAGCTCCCACTTGGCAAGTGCCAAGGAACTTGCTGGTGAGACAGGCTTGAGGCAGCCCCAGGGAGCTTGCGCTGAATTTGCCACTCTTCAGCCACGCTCACCGTGCCCAGGTGGGGAGAGAGAGCTGAGAGGCACCAAGGGAAGTAGCTTCCTGGGGACACGGTCTGATGTGGTCGTATTGGGACAGGACCCAAATCTCTCTGCTCTTCTGTGCTACGTCAGAAGGACCAGGGGACATCCCCAGCTTCGTAAGCAGTCAGTGCCTGCTGGGCCCGTGCCGAGTTGAGTGTTAAGATTGGGATCCCACTTGGAAACCCCGCCCTGGCTTTCCACAAATTCCTGCTTGACCAGGGATTCTGGCAGGATTCTAGGGCCTGTGTGCTTCTTCTGGGGCCTCGGCTTCCCCATCTGTAAATGGGCTGCTTGCAAGAGGTGCCAATAGCTTAGCAGGGTAGGAGGAGTTAGAGGCTGGATTGAAACCCAGGAAGTTAGCTCCAGCGTCCCTGCTCTGCACTGACTGTTGTACTTGGTGAGAGAGGGAAGCGATGGGGAAATAGGATGTGGAGGAAGAGAAGGGAGAATTGGCAGCCAAGGGCGGACCTCCTCCTTCAGGAAGTCCTCCTGGATTCTGAGAGGTGCTGTTGGGAGCCCCTCCTCATGGTCTCTTGCATGACACTGCTGAGCTCACAGCACTTCTCCAGCAGCTGTGTGCACTGTGCCCCGGCACAGGACAGCCCAGCAGCTGGAAACCACTCATCGCTCTGTTCTCACTGTTTCTTAGCATAAAATACCAGCAAGATTCTGAGATGAGAAGGAGAGAGACACAGAAGAGAGGGTTGGGAAAAGCAAGGGAAGATGAGAAGGAGGAGGAAGGCTGCTTCTTTGCAAAGAGCAAAGAGGGGCCACAGGCGGGAACACTTGATGGGCACAAACTCAAGATTTGTTTATTTGAGAGATGGTACTACAAGCACACATACACACAGCCATCCGTCTGGTGGTTCACTTCCCAAATGGCCACAGTGACCATGGCTGAGCCAGTTGAAGCCAGACACCAGGAGCTTCTTACAGGTCTGTCATGTGAGTGCAGGGGCTCAAGCACTTGGGCCATCCTCTGCTGCTTTCCTAGCTCCGTGAGCAGGGATCTGGCTTGGAAATGGAGCAGCCAGGACTCGAACCAGCACCCATATAGGATGCTGGTGTTCTAGGCAGTAGCTTGCTGTACCACAGCACCAGTTCCACATCCCAGTGTTATCTGTATTGTTACATTTAACAAAATCAGTGCGTTCCACAATAAAGATACAAAAAATCCTTGGATAAATACATTAAAACGATATTTATTTTGGTGCAAATATTTAGAAGTCTGTGCACGCGGTTTTCATAATAGGCAAATGTTTCACCTCAAGCCTTTTGAAGACCCTTGCACTGGCAGGCCGTCCTTATAAAGAAAGACATCTGGGAAAAACAGGCAGGGGCCAGTGCTGCAGCATTGTGCACGAAGCTACTCCTTGTAGTAATCCATGTGGACACTTGTTGGAGTCCTGCTGCTCCGTTTCTGATCCAGCTCTGTGCTAACCTGGGAAAGCAGCAGAAGATGGCCCAAGAGCTCATGGGAGGAAACATAAAATAGGAACCATCCTGGGAGAAGGCAGGGAATGTGCCTGGTTCTAAATGAGGTGCACAGATTTTGGAGCCAAGCAGGGGATTCATTTTAGCTGAGCCCCGAAGGCCGGACCCAGGAGACCTGCACATCTGGGCGAAGGGCAGGAGAAAGGCCCGCATGGTTCAGACTTGAACCTCAACTGTCTGTCACAGACCAGCTATGTGGTAGGCTCTTTAGTCTCGGTTGGCCTTGGTTTTTCCATCTGTACAATGGGACCCAGAAAGAGGAATTTCAGAGGATGGAGATGGACAGACAGGTGCGTGCTTGCCCAGTGCAGTAAGGAGAGAGATTCAGAGAGGTTGGATTGCTTTCCTGCCACTGCTTCATAACCCCTGGGTCTGTGTTTCCTGTTTCAAGGGGGCCCTAGGCTGAGTCCTGGGCTCTCCCTGTACGTCTTGAGTTGCAAGGCAGGTGAGTTCTGGGTGTGCCACTTGCTTTTCTCCCTGGGGGCTTCCTGAAGAAGGTAGGGGAATGACACTTTGGGGTGTGGTCAGCTGCGCTGTGGGAAGAGCTCTGGACCTCGAGGCCCACAGATGTCACTGGACCAGCGATTTGCACTGTCCAGGGCCAAGCCCCTTCTCTCTCTGGATCTCAGGTTCTTTGCCTCTAGAGTGGGACTAATAGGAAGAACTCCTCACTGGGTGAGGACAAAGGGAATGGCGTCCACTAGAGCAAGCGCCTGTGCTGCTCGAAGCTGTGGCAGGGAAGGAGGCATGGCCTGGCGCACTCATCCTGCTGGGTCCCAGCTTTCCACTGGGAGCCAGGCTGAGGGTCCGGTCCTGTCTGATCTCAACCCAACCCAACCCCCTAGGTCTGGTTCAGCAACCGCCGTGCCCGTTGGCGTAAGCAGGCAGGGGCCAACCAACTGGCCGCCTTCAACCACCTTCTGCCTGGAGGCTTCCCACCCACCGGTATGCCCACACTGCCGCCATACCAGCTGCCGGACTCCACCTATTCCGCCTCCAGCATCTCCCAGGGTGAGTGCACTGCCCCTCCCAAGCCCATGACTGTTTCTCTGCTTTCGCGTGGACAGACAAAAAGATGCAACCTTGCCCTTGAATTTCACGGCTCTGCCCACAGACTGCAGCCCCTCCCTTGGGACTAGAGGCAGCCTCTGTGCACCTCTCTGTCCCCAGCTTCCCACACTGTAGAGTGCCCAGGGTCTCTCTGGGGATTGAATTGAATCATTGCTGGTGTGCGTTTAGGGATGGAGCTGGGGGGCTCAGGATTCTGCACTCTGCCAGGCTGTGGGTCCAGGGACTATGGTGTGAGTAGTGAAGATCGCAGTAGTTGGCCAGAGGGTGGAGAGCAGCCCAAGGATGCAAGGAGGCCATCAGAATGTCCTTCAAGGTCACTGGGGCTGCATGGAGTCACAGCTTTTGGTGTAAACAAATGCATTTGTGGATTTGAATGGAAGAGACGAACAGATCTGCTAGTTTACTCTCCCCAAGTCATGCAAGAGTCGGTGCAGGGCCAGGCTGAAGCCAGGACCCAGGGACTTTTAGCAGGATCTTCCTAGTGAGTGGCAGGGGCCCACGTACTTGGATCATCCTTCGCTGCTTTCCTAAGCAAATCAGCAGGGAGCTGGATTGGAAGCGGAGCAGCTGGAATTTAAATTGGCACCACTCTATGAAATGCCAGTGGTGTAACACTGACTTAGCCCACTGCACAGCTATGCCCTCCTGATGACTTTTAAACGAGAGAGTGGTGTGTGTGTGTGTGTGTGTGTGTGTGTGTGTGTGTGTGTGTGGTGAGAGGATATGGAGTCATTATTTTAGATTAAATTGGTCTCTAATTGGTGCTTAATAAAAGTTTACAAAAAGACTTTAATAATGTTCTGCAATTTTTGCTGCTCTGATGAAGCCGGACTGCTAGGAGCAGAAATAGCTGTGCAAACTCTGGTCCTGTCCGTTCCAGGTGTGGCTTCCGGATGAGCTACCGGGTGCCAAGCATTGAGGCAATGAGTGGGTACCCAGTGACTGTGTGGCTGCCAGGCAGGACCAGGCAGTCCCTAGTTCCTGGTTGCCAGTGGGCCGCTCCCATCCCACATGCCTGGCAGAGAAGGCCTGTGGCTTGCCTTTGCCAGCCCTTGTGGGAAATCCCTTGCTCAGGATTTCTCTTGGGTGTCTCCACAGACGGGGGCAGCACGGTGCACCGGCCCCAGCCCCTCCCGCCATCCACCATGCACCAGGGTGGGCTGGCTGCAGCTGCGGCAGCTGCTGACACCAGCTCAGCCTACGGAGCCCGCCACAGCTTCTCCAGTTACTCCGACAGCTTCATGAACCCGGCGGCGACCTCCAACCACATGAATCCGGTCAGCAACGGCCTGTCTCCCCAGGTAGGTGGCTGCCCCTCCACCCTGGGTCACCTTACCAGACGCTGTTGCCAGCCTGGCCAGCCCTATTACACACAGGTGCCCCTCAGAATTCTCTGGTCCCTGTGGAACCATTGATTTTTGGTACAGTTTTTAAAAAGATGTCTTTATATATTTGAAAGGCAGAGTGATAGGAGAAGGAGAAATAGATTTTCCAACTGCTGGTTCACTTCCCAAATGATGTAACAGTTAGGGTTGGGCAAAGACCAAAGCCAGGAGCCAGGGACTTCTCAGGGTCTCCTGTGTGAGCAGAACTCGAGCCATCTTCTGTTGCCTCCCTTGATGCATTAACAGAACATGGATCAGAAGTGGAGAGACCGGGACTTGAACCTGTACTCTGAAATGTGATGCTGATGTCCCAAGCAGAGGTTTAACATGATGAGCTGTGACGCTGGCTCCTGGCTCTTGATACCTGGGAGAGGTTTGGGTGGGATGTGGGGATGCCTCCTCCGTCTTCAGTTTTTTGTACCCATGATCCTCTGCTCTGAGTTTGTCTTCCTCAAGCTGCCAAGTGGATGATTGTCTATCCGTATTTCTCACCATGCAAAGAGAGAGAGAGAAAGAGAGAGAGATTATATTGGAAACTTGCACTTGGCATGATGGCACCCCATTTAGAAACCTGGCTAGTGCCCACCTCTGACTGTAAGGTCTGTGCACACCAGGCATTTTCAGATGGGTGGTGGCTGCCACACACCATTTCCTGTCTGACACCAATTATGTTTAAAGATTTATTCTCCAGCCGAGTTCTTTCTGTGCCCCATCTGCTGCATTTCCGGAGGGGACCATCATGGTAAAGGCAGGGCCGGGGTCTGTTGGTGGAGCCCAGGCCCAAAGGGAATCGGTCAGGATTCACTCTGATTGGATCTTTACAAGTCTGTTCCCTGCACGTGATTGGCTGAGTTGCTTACTGCCTCCTGGTGTTTCTAGAAACCCAAGGACCTGCCTGCAGGATTCAGCAAGGTGGTTCTGGGACTTGGGGGGGTCTCACTGGTGCATTTGGGGAGCAGACCCAGGGGTGGATTTGAGGAGATGATGATCTCATTCATGTGACGCCAGCAGGGTCCGTAAGATCCAATGGCTGGGGGAGGGTGAGAGATCAATTGCAAGCCTGCCTCATCTGCCAACTCCACATGTGTGCAGTTGGGAGTGTGCTACTGGCTACACCACCTGCTGTGCACTGCGGGCCGTGTTCTAGCCCGTGAGTGCTTTGGGGTGGGTGCAGTCCCAGCTCCGCTGTGCAGGGTCTCAGCTTGTTGCCTGCTAAACACCTCTTAACCAGGACTGTTTGCGTCATTGAATGAACTCAGAGTCAAACTAAAGCTCTCTCGTCCTGCTGCACAACGTAGTTAATCTAGAAAATTCACTGCCTAGCTATAAGAAAGTCCAGTGGGAGCCGCAAGCTGCACCCTGTGGGCCACATCTACCAGTGGCCTGCTTTGTTGATAAAGTTCTATTGGTGTACAGCTAGGTCTATTCACAAGCGGTGCTTTGGTGCTCTCACACCAAGCTTGGTTCCCAAAGAGACCTTTTGGGCACAAAATCTGAAATAGCTACAGGCTGATCCTTAGAGGAAAACAGTGCCAATGCTGGTGCAAAGTGTTGTGTGATTGGCTGAGTTGCTCACTGCCTTCTTGTACTTTCCGGTATTTTCTTGGGCCAGCTGTTCACTGCCAGGGTGAGCCCATGTGGCAGAGGGCTTGCTGCATCTCTGTCCCTGGTGGGAAGACCTAGAGCACGCTCCTTCCACTCTGTGCCTTGGTCTCTTGTCCCTGGAATGTGACTCATAGGAATGTGACTCAGGCCATCTCTCCCCCGCCAGAGGGAGAGCCATGGAAGGTCTTAGCTTGGGCACCGAGGGGGCACCTGATGGCAATGCCTCCTGGGATCCCTGTGACCGCTTCATGCCACTGGCTGGCCTTGCCAGGCCACCCCCACTCTCACTAGGGTCCCATGTAGCACAGCCTGCAGGCCAGAATGTTTTCTCAGTGGCACCGATTGACTGGGTCTCTTTGGGTTCAAGGTTATGGCTTCTGTCTCATGTGTCCAAGAATCGGCCAAGCTGACCTTCGAGGGGACACAGTCTGGGCCTGGCTTTGTGGTATGGAGCTAATGACAGCCTCACAAAGCTGAGTCCCTTTGGGCAGCTGTCTCCCTTAATGGACCAAGCGCTGGTCCACATTGGCCAGGCCGGAGCGAGCTATCCAGGGTGCGGATGCCTTGCTCCCAGCTTGTCCCCTTGTGGTCTGCAGTTTATTTCCCAAAACAAGATTTTTAATCCCTGGGCAGAGGAAAGATTAGATTAGAGGTCTCAGGCTTCCAGAGTGGGGGTTAGAAATGGGGATAAAGGGGGAAGAGGAGGGAAAAAACTGACACATGGGTGTGAGCAGGTGGATTGAGGTGGGAGAAGGGACCCTGATCTTGGGGTTTGAAGGCTTCGGAGTGGGGTGCTGTGTTTGGTTTGCTGTGTCTGGGAATTCTTGGGACTGACTTTCATGCACTGCCATGCCCGGCATCTCCCTAACCCCAGATACTTCCCCCTTCCCCATCGGGGACCGGGGGCTGGCTGCACATGATGAATTGGGGACCCTTGAGAGTTTGCCGCCACAGGTATGACTGGGGCAAGGGAAGCTGGAGGTGAGCAACTGCCTTGCCTCTCCACATCCTCTCTTCCCAACGGCAGGGGTCTCCCTGAACCTCTGTGGGCGACTGACAGGAACAGGATGGCCTTTGCACTTGGGGTACATCCCTTTCCCAGGATTCCAAGCGGCCCACACTATCACAGGAGAGCTTGGACCTTGAAACTTGAGGGAGACTTTGTTCTTGTAAAAGCCAAGAGGGGCTGCAGCCGGGGGTATGAAGTTGGGGCTCTCGGAGCACCTGGCAAGACCCAACAGCGGCTTATGGATCCTCAAGCCCTTGTCTCAAACCAGTGTGGGGAGTAGATACCGCTCAGCCTCGGGGGTCCAAGGAGAGACTGGCCAACAAGACTTGTCGGAAAAGCATGTAGCCCCTTAGCTCTGAGCCTGTGCCTACAGTATCTTGTGCCAGGCCCTGTCCCAGGTGCTTGGCGTGAAGTCCATGGACATCAGACAAAACCTCCCATGCTAGTGGCATCACGGGATAGACAGTCAACATGGTCACAAAGCAGTCCACCCAGTGTGCTGAACGCCAACGTCAACAAGGGGAGAGTCCTGTGGTGTCCAGACCTGGTTCTGAGCATTTTGTAGTGGTCATCTGTCCGCATACAGGGTCACAAATGAGGCCCAGTCCTGCCGCAGATCTGACCTTTCACCTCAGTGGAGGGAGGAGCCCATTCCATCACTTTCAGGGAGAGACCAGGGGCATGGTTGAGTCACGGGGTAGAGCTCGGTCCCCTTCCCCCCGGCCCCGTAATCCCCACAGCCCCCACACTGCAGCCTTCTGGGACCAGGGACCCAGTGCTGCGTCTGTGGAGAAGCCCTGTCCATGCACTGGTTTTCCCTACAGAAAGCAAGGCAAGGCAGCTTGCCCGTGTTGACACCTGACCTGTCCCGGCCCCTGTCCCATGCGCTTCCCTCTGCTTTTGGTTGAGGCTTACTGCTTGCTTGGCAAATGACTCTTGGAAGGCAACTCAGGGCAGCTGAGGACAAAGGATGCCCTTTGTGACATGGATATTTTGAGTACCATGGTCTCTGCAGACTGACCACTGCATACCAATCCCTGTCCAGGAATGGCAAGCAGGACACTCTCTGAGTGGGGTGGGGCAATAGCAGATGTGTCCAGGAGGACACGGGGTCTGCCCTAAGTCTGATGGCAGAGACACTGTCCTGTCTTGGAGAGTTCCCAGGGGCAGTTTTAGCGCACCCATGGGTGCAGGATCTTGCATCAGCACCTGCTTGTTGCAGGCATTCAGGCCCACAGTAGTTCTGCACCCGAGGAAGCCCAAAGAGGCTGTGGGACTCGCTGAAGGCCACAGAGCTCATGAGTGGCAGGGGTGCGATGCTGCCAGCTGGGATCCACTTGATCTCTTAACCCCTGGCAGGGTAAGAGGGGCCCTAAGTGATGCCCTCACACGCTGGGCACCACGGAGTCCCTATGTACCTCCTACTCTTCTCTCTTCTCCTTTGTTCCCGCCCCATTAAAGGATGACACTGCTTCCGTAATAAGCATTTACAATGAGTATTGCTGGACCAGGGACGAGGAAGGAGGAGGGAGTGAGAGATTTGTAGGCAGAAAGATGGGGAGGGGGATCGTGGGGTGTTAAATAGCCCGGAATTTTTTTAAAAAAACTGATGCAAATCATTGGTAGGAGAGAAAATTATGTGCAATTACGTTGTGATATTGGAAGGTTTTTGCCTAGCCCAGGCAACAAGATCTCATTAACAAGCAGAAAATAAGATTGAAATGGTGTGTAAAAGAGCTGAAAAATGAATTTGAATGCTGCGTTTGTCCACAATTACCCCCTCCTTCACACATATTTTATTGCAATTTTTTTATTATTCTTAATCTCTGCATTCCTCAAAGCAGATTGGGGACATCCTGGCATTACCGGGGCGTCGGGAGGAGGCGCAGGGGATTTCCTGCCCCCTGAAAGGAGACCCCTTGTGCACACATCCTCCAAGATTGGGTTGTGGAAGGATCAGAATTCATTTGTCCGGCTTAGCAGGTTGTAGGAACACGGGGCTTTCGCCCTGACCCGCGCTCCCCTGCGCCCCGCCCGGTCTTACTTGTTCCTCCTTCCCTGGGTGACTTTCCTTGGCGGCCTGCTTGCCTTCTTGGGGTCTCCTTTAAGCCCTTCCTTCATCCAGAGGCCTGTCTCTCAGGCTTTGCTCTGGAAGCGAGCCTGGAGCAAGAGAACCTATGAGGCACCTGCCAGCCAGCAGCATGGAGTCCGGGTTCTGGTTTCGGCCATGTTGACTGCTTTGCTGTGTGACCCTGGACACTGGCTTAGCCTCTCTGGGCTTCCTTTACCTTGTCTGAAAATGAGGGTGGTACTCCCTCCTTCTCAGGAGGAGCTATGAGTACCTAGGGAATGTCTGAGTAAAGTGCTTGGGATGCAGCTGGTGCATAATGAATGTGCATTCTTTCTATGCCCCCCTCCATCTTGGCCCTGGCCCCTAACTCTGACTCACTTCTCCTCTCCTCTCTGTGGCCCTCTTCGCAATGCCGGGAAATGTCCCAGCTGGTCTTCTGTCCTGGGCCATGCAGGCCTCTGCTGCCCGCAGGTGGAGGTGCAGGTGGAAGCGTAGGAGGGGGATCTCCTCGCTGTCCCCACCCTTGGGCTGGACGAGGTGGACATGACTCAGGCTCGAAGGCCCTGGCTCTGAGTGATTTTTTTCCCAGGGTCAGGAGGAAGCTCGCTGAGCCCACACCCCATACACCCACGCTATCCATCCTCACCATGGCTGGTGGGGGTGAGGGTGGGGTGAGGTCAGGGCACGTTGGTGGAAGAGGCCAGGTCTGCGTGACTGAGTTTTCTTGGAGCCACAGCTAGGCGGCCGTTCTCTGTGTCTGCCTTCCCCAGCCACTTTCACGGTGCCGTGTAAGAGTCCAGCTCCAGAGCCCCTGTTCCTCCCCCGCTCCAGCCCTGAACATGGCACACATCAGAGAATGCGCCTGCCCGGTTCACTCTGGTCTCCAAATCCCTGTCCTTTTGCTCCTGGCCAGGCAGCCCCAGGTCACAGCTGAGCTGCCCTTGGCAGTGATGACTCCAGGAGGTGGCTTTCATCCTGGGCCCTGGGCATCCTCGAGCCCGCCCAGGATAGGGCCTGCCAAGATGCTGCCCTGGAGGCCGCACCGCCTTTGTCCACGCTTCACCTCCCTCGGTGGGAAAGGCTGAGCTATTTCCCCCGGCGGTCCCCAGCAAGCAGAACCACCTGCCGGTGTCCGTCAAGGCTCCAGCTGCAGCCTGCGGGAGAGGCCCAGCCCCTGTGAAAGTGGAGCCCTGTTTATGTCTCTGGCTTCCTCAACCCCCATTTCCTGGGGGCGGTGCGGAGAGAAACAGCTCCTTCTGGGCAGCATGGCCAGGCTGGGAGCGGGAACTTTCCAGGCCCTGCCCACATCGGGATGTGGAGGTGATACTGGGTAACTTTGGTCACTGCAGGAGAAAGAGGAGGGCAAGGCTGGCCTTTCTTACTTCCTTATAGGGTCGGGGGCAGGGGGAAGTGGCGGTCTGAGTCCCCTCTCCCATTGCCTGAGCAGGAGATGGGGAGTCTTTTTAGTGTCCACCTCTGGGCCACCAGGACCTCTGCATCCATTCACTGCACACCTGGGTAAGGTGTCGCAGGAACTCACCTCTGATCTGCCCCTTTGCCTGGGCAGAGTGAAGGCCCAGTTGTACAGGCAGGGAGAAGAGCCTGCTTGGCATGGGACACGTCTGGAGGTTTCCAGGTCTTAACCACCCTTGGTGTGTGTTGACTGATCCTGGTGACATGTAACTCAGGATCTGGCACGTAGTAGGCCAGCAGCAGCTGTCAATAAGCTCCCGGGCACACGGCAGCTCTGTTGAATCCCAGCTGTGGCTTGTCCCGAGAGGACACAGTCCGTCCATGGGTTGTTCAGTTTGTACTTGACTGTCAGCACGTGGGAGCCCCTTTGAATTCACTGAGGAACACAGCACACAGGGCAGCTGGAAAACATGCATGGCTGTTTGAGCTCTTGCAAAGTGTATTTTGGGGAAACAGACATTGCCTCGCCAAAAGATCTGTTGTAGAAACTGCTATGAAGAGTTGAAGCAAGTGCAGAGGGTGTGTGGAGGGGTGGAGGTGTGGCCGGAGAGGACTTCCTGGAGGAGGAGTCCTGAAGGGGAGCCAGAAGCCAGGGATGCTGTGGATGCCAGAGCAGTCGCTGGTAGAGAGGCATCACGGCAAAACAATCTTATGGTCCAGGGCTTGAATTCTCCTCGGTCACTTAGGGCTGTGTGATCACAAGCAAGCGACACAAGCTCGTGGACCTGTTTCTTCGTTATCAGTGGGGTCCTGTTGCATTGACCTTGCACGTAGTGCTGTGAGAAGTAGATGAGGCTGAGGAATGCCCAGGACCAGGCCTGGCATACAGCAGGAGCTTAACCCTGTGCCCATTCCCTCCCTTCTGCTTCTCTGAGCCCCAAACAAAAGCTGGGTCACGGAAGCCTTGCTGGGTTTCACTGCGTTTCTGAACCTGGAGGTCAGGGCTAGTCCCTGGGGTGGGAAACCAGGAGACCTGAGCTCCCTGGGGCACTGCCCCTCCTTGCTCTGTGCCATCTTAGTAGCTGCCTGCCTGTGCTGGGGCTCAGTCTCCCATCTGTGCAGTGCAGAGGTGGCCTGGGAGCAGAGCGCCCCCGGTCCTAGTGGCTCACAGTCTGTGGGGCCTGTGCCAACACAGGAGCCCCAGCCTCTCGGCTGTGTGGGCAGGGCCCAGGCCTCTCAGGTCCTTGTCCTGCTGCATCCCATTGCCTGCCTCCTGGGGGCCCCTCCCTGGCAGGCCTGGGGCTTAACGTGGCAAAGCTGCCTGGCTCGCTGGGAAAGAATTCAAATCTCGGATTTGTTCTTTCTGATTAGCACGAGGGCTGCAAACGAAACGGGCCTGGCAGATAGAGGGAAAGCAAATGAGGGAGATTAGCAATTAATACTGTGGGCAGACTCGGAGCTACACGGGCCCATCCCTGGGGTCCCTGACTGGGAGGGGAGGCTGTTGGGATGCCCACGCAGGTGGACCTGGGAGGCCAGACAAGATCCCAGGTAGGAACAGCATGGACGAGTTGCAGGATCTGTCTCCAGCAGCCCTCTGCACCTGCTACTCCCTTGGCCTGGGATACTTCCTCCCCACTGGCCATTGTCTTGAACCCAGTCCTTCTCGGGTCCATTTCCTGGCCACCTCTCCCTCCCCTCTCATGGTGAGTTAACTACGCTTTCCCCTGTATATTTGGTCATATTTTCTATCAAAAGCACCTGTCAAATACCACTAAATAACGATCATAATAACAAGGTTCAGTCTCCTTGAGCCCAGTACGCTGCCTGGATCAGTTCCCTCACTCTCCGAACAGTCGCTGGGGAGGAAGTTTGCATAATGCATCCCGGGTCAGTGGTTGACAGGCTGTAGAGCCTAGACTTGCGCCCGACTTGTCTGGCTCAGGAGACCATACTGTCAGCCAGCGTGTGTGCTCCACTTCCCAGTGCTGGAGAAATCTCCAAGGACCAGGAACTTGACCTTTAAGTTTGACCACATGCGTGATTTGTTAAGAAGCCGGGGTGTAAAGTCATGGAGTGTGTGGTGGTGGGAGCGGTTTCTAGAATGGTCGCTCCCCACCTGTGTGACTCCAAATAAGAGTTCCCCTGCCTCAGGCACCCTCCACTGCCCCACCCCGCCGCGTAAAGCCGAGCTGATGGCAGTGCCCGCACACAGAGCTGGACCGGGCAGTGGGTGTGTTGGTTTGGATGCAGAGTGTGTGCACACATACAAGCACGTGGAGCGGCCCAGGCACCATGAGAGGCAGCTCCTTGCAGACAGGAATGCCATGAGACTCAGGCAGGAACCAGGATGGGCTCAAGGCCACGGTGTGGTGGTGCAGGACCCGGGCTGGGGCCTCCCGAGGCAGCGTCCTCTAGCCCCATTCCCCTCAGCCTTGTGTCTGACCTGCAACCTTGAGCATCCGTAGCTCGCCTTCCTGTTTTCCTCTCCAGACTCTAGCCCTGCTCCACCTGAGTCCCTGTGGTGCTCTTCCCTCGGGGTCCTCTCCCAGCTGCGCCCCCACCCCTCTGTCAGCAGGCACAGGTGTGTGAGTCACCCTGGGGGGGGGGGGGGCTGTGTCCAGGCCATTGGCAGCTACTGAGATGAGTCCCCTGGGAGAACTGGGCTGGTGTCCCTCGGGGCGTGGTTGGGGACCATTCCTGGGGACAGGCCTTAGTGCCAGCATCCATTTCATTCTTGCCAAAACTTTCCCTGGGGCTCACTGATGGATCTATTTTATACCCTGCCCCTTCCTTCCTGTTTCTCTTCCTCTCTTCCTCCTGCTCCTCCCCCTGGACCCACCCTCTCCTACACCTTGCCGCCCCCACCCCCTCTGTCTCCTTTCATTCCTATACAACCCCTCTCCCCAGTTCCCCACTTTCCAGTCTTGCCCTCACTTCCTGCCTGCTCTCTGCAAGCCCTTCTGTCTCCTCCTCCTTCCTCTCCTCTCCTCTTTTTCCTCCTTGGCGCCCAGCTCTCCCACTTGGCCCCGCGCGCGTTTTGCTCGGCGGCTGCGGGCGCCGGGCTGGGGCCAGGGCCGGGGCCGGGCAGGGAGTGTGGGGGAGGCTTCGTGGAGGGGGGGACCGGCCGGGCGGGACCCGCGCTCCGCCCTCCCCGCGCTCCTCCGCTGCTGCCGACGCCGCGCCTTTGATCCGTGGCCCGAGGCCGCCTGACAGTGGAAAATGCGGGGAGACAAAACCACTCAGTCAAAGTGATTCCCAACAACTGTCTCCCCGAGATAAGGACGCGCTCGGCTCGGCGGCCGCTTAATTCCCGCGGCCGGGCCTGGCGTCCCCGTGCCGGGCTGGGCCGCAGCCGGGGTTGCGTGAGCTCCGTGGCTGCCTTGCTAGGCGCAGGGGCTCGTCCCCACTCCCTGTGCTTTCCATGTACCCCCTCGGGCCTGGAACCTTCTCACCCCACCCTGCCCACTCAGCTTCTGGTTCCTTCTTCCAAGACCCTCAAGCCTAGGCAGCCGCATCCCTTGTTCTCCCCCTCCTCCCGCCTCGCCGAGCCCTCCACCCCCGGGGGGCTGTCAGGTCTCTAACTTCTCACATCTGGTTCTCCCTGTGCAGAAGGCAAGGGCCAGGTGCCTGTGGATCTAGCCTGGCGCCTAGAAGGGCTATGTCGCCACTGTGGGCATGGTACCTCCCAGCATCCATTCTGTTCCCTGGGCAGGTACACTGAGGGCACAGGTGTTCTCTAGCTGGCCCTTGGTCTCAAGAACCTTCCAGTGCGTTTGATCATGGCCATGTACCCTGAGTCGGGCGATTTACGCAGAGGAGAGGCTATCTCCTGGAAGGGTATGTGGCCCTCAGTCTCTGGACACCACGGTTGGGCAGGGTCCCTGGCGGCTTTCCCCCTGACCCCTCCATCCTTGACAAGCTGGGGTTTAGTGTGACCCTGGGTGGGTGGCAGACCTCTGTATGCAAAGTGATCCCAAAAGGAAGTGCAACTCAACCTCTGAGCTCTGGGTGAGCTGTTGGGGACAGAGAGAGCCAGTGGGTGTACTGGGAAGATGAGCATGGGCAGGAATCAAAAGTCATGGGGTGGGGGCACAGTGCAGCCCATGATGAGGCAGGGCTGTCCACAGCCACAACTGGCACAAAAGGGACAACCCTGATAGTCAGGGAATGCCTCCTGGTGGTGGCACCAGGCGGAGGCTGCTATAAGCACACTGCTGGTCGCCCCATCCAGGCTCCAGGAGCGTGCATTCTTCACAGGGCAGGGCAGTCAGAGCTCATAGTTCCCAAACCTTGTGTCAGAATGATCCGGAATGCCTATTGGCCTCAGTTCCCAGGCTACACCCCGATAAGCAGTCACTGAGGTGTGTGTGCGTCAAAACCTGGTGTCGTGGAAGCACCGCGTTAGCCAGTTCTGAGCTGGTCACCCCCCCCCCCCGCCGTGTACCCCAAGGGGAAGCTGGAGGCCCTCCAGACCGCCCCCTTCCCTGCCTCAGCTTTTTGACGCCCTGGGGTCCTGATGTACCCCACTGGCACCAGACCTGTTCTTTGGAAAGCAAGATCTAAACTGGGCAAGTTCTGTTTTTGGTGACCAGGGACCTCCTCCCCAGCAGTTGGGAAGCCAGATATTCCTGCAGAAATGATGCCTGCTTCGTGACCCACGCTTCCACAGCTCTGAAGATGGAGGGGGTGGGCAGCAAGGCCTTGCTGAGGGTGGGGTGGCGATGGCCTGGCTGCTTAAAGAGCGGATGCACACCGTTTTCTCGCCTCAGCCCCTGCTGTGTGTGCATGAGCCCCGGAAGTAGGTCCAAACAGCCTGAGACAGGCAGCCAGCACGGATGGATAGGACTGGGGAGGAGTGTGTGTGATGCCAGGGGGGAGTCGCTCCTGGCTCTGCTCTTGTCCCTGTCCCCCTGTGCCACTGAATGCCACTGTGGGGCCAGCAGAGAGCGTGCGGACTTGAAGCGTGGCGCCCTGGGGACTGCCGGGTGGAGCTGGCCCTAAGCCTAATAAATGCGAACCTCTCACCAGACCCCGGCGGCTCTCTGACCTGCGGCATCAGAAGATGACAGTCCCGTGAGGACCCTGGCTCTTTGTGACCCATGTCACAAAGAGGACATGTCCAGGCTGAAATTGAGACATGTGGCCTGGAGCAGAAACGCCTGAGCACTCCCATTCCTTCAGGAGCTCTCTCCATCTTGGTTGGAGATCATGCCCCCACCCCCTGACCCTGGCATCCCTTCCTGAGTCCCGGGGGTGCTGACCCTGACTCCAGACCCTCTCTTGGACTCTGGGGTGAAGCAGCTTTTTCTCTTGGTGGGTGGAAAGAGAACATCCTCTTCTCTGACCCCAAAAAGCGGGTCTGTGTCCTAGCCCTGTGCCTGTGCACAGGACAGGGCCCACAGCCATCAGCTGGGGACCCTGTGTTGGTGAAGGCAGCATCGTGGCTCCTACTCACTGTTTCGCCCCCACTGGGAGGCTTTCTGCAGGCTCAGAGAAATAGTGCTCAGGGTAAGCAGTCAGGGACAGCAGCCAGGATCTCAGGCCCTTGCCCTCTTCCAGGATGGACCCTGGCGTTGCAGGTCAGCTCTATGCTTTCCAGAGATCCGTGTGTGTGTGTGTGTGTGTGTGTGTGTGTGTGTGTGTGTGTGTGTGTAAGTGCCATTTTGAAAGCACCAACTGAGGTGGAGCTCTCATGCCCTGTCTATCTGCCTCCCTCCCACGTGTCCCCATGAGCTCACTGCTATGACTCACGGGGGGATTAGACAGCAGGAAATGGAGAGAGGAAGGGGTCCCAGAGACCAGGAGGCAGGGGAGCCAGGGAACTGGGCCAGGGGCTCCCCAGCCAGGCTCTTTCCAATGCTGATGAGCAGCTGGATGAGAGAGGTCCAGCGCCCTGACATGGAGGCTCAGCCCTGCCCTGGGCCGAAGAAAAGAGAAATCAGGGAACAGGAAACCAGAAGGGACCAAGGACAGAAACAGGAGCAGGGTGATAACAGGAGAGATACAGTTGGCGAGGAGGGTGGGCAGAGGCTCCCGGAAGTGTAGGCTGGATAGGGAGACCCCTGAGCTGCTGGGCAGGTGCAGAGAGGGGATGTGAGGCCCCACATGGGGAGGCCAGCACTGTCTCTGCAGCCTGAGGACCCAGATTGAAATATTGCAGCCCTGTGGGGGTCCCGGCTGTGTGGCCCCAGTCATCTGGCAGGCTCCCTTCTCTCCACATCCCCTCCGGCCTCTTCTCCCCAGAGTCCTTGTGTCTTTGGTAGGGCCCTTTCCCCAGGCATAGGGGTTGAACCTCCGCTGCCCTGCCCCCCCAGTGTGGTGGTGGTTGGTCCCAGAGCCTGGGGTGAGAAGTCCTGTCCTTTAGCCAAGTGTTTCCATTTAGTCCCGGATGCCACCCTGACAGGTGTACCCCTGTGATTAATGTCCCCAGTTCCCTGCCCTTCCACTCCCGGGACCCTCCCCTCCTCCCTGAGCCAGGGCTGCTGGGTGAGTGGGTGGGTGGCGGGGCAGCACAGGGGTGCAGGATCCTCTCCTGGCCTGTCTTCTGCCCTGCAGACCCCCTGCTCTGGCCACTGGAAGCTGAGAGCAGAGCTGTCTCAAAGCAGGGTCGGAGGCCGGGGCCAAGGATCCTGGCAGCTCCTGCCTTGCAGCCCTATATCATGGTGTGGGTGACCCTGTGATGGTGACAGTCCAATCTTGGGTGCCCTGGGGTAGAGCAGGGAGGCTTCAGGGGTGTCCAGGGAACCCCCACAGGTGTGATGAGGGCATTGATGAAGACATACCTTGGGTGCAAACTTGGGTTCTGAAGTGGGACCAGAGCAAGATCAAGCTGAGGGGCCTGGCTGGACGCCTGGGACCGTGGTTGGAGTTAGATTTGTCACATTGAATTGGAGAGTATTAAATGCTCTCTGGGCATTCCTCTATGAGATGCAGCTGACAGCAGTACCCACTTGCCATGCGTTCATGGGCTGCATGGCTTGGAACAGCAGCGGGCATGGAGCTGGCCTTGAAGAAACACGGGTAGGGGACTGCAGACAGCTTGCGTCTGGAAACATGGCCGGCTGTAGGAACCTCCGATGAGACTGGGGCTGTGTGTATGGGACAGGGACAGGTGAACGGTCAGCACTGCCTTTGCGGCTGCTGGCACCAGCCCCAGCAGAAAGCCGCTGTCTCCTCCCGCATCTTTCCGGGGCACGGGAGGACGGAAACACGACAGCATCTCCACGTGGCGTCCGCAGCCTCTTGTTTGTTTGGTGCGTTGGCGCCGTGGGCACGGTTTTGTTAATTTTGTCGCTGCCTTTATCAAGTGGGGAATTCACAGGCGCTTTATCCTCGATAAGTGGATTAGTCGGTGAGCTAAACAAGAAGGTGTGGAACGCGGGGGCTGCTCCAGAGAAGATATTTGTTTCGCAAAGAATGGCACCCGTGTTCTCTGCCCCGTGCGGGCCAGGCAGGCGGGGCGGCTGAGGAGTTTCACGGTGTTTTGAGGGGCTGGAGGAACCCTCCCTTGGGGCAGCCTGTGGGCAGCAACCTCCCCCACCCCAGGGGCTGAGGCCTTGGGTCCTCCAGGATGGGACTGGGACCCTGAGTCAAGCCTGGCTGCAGTACACAGGTCCTTTTGATGGTCTCACCTCTGTCACCCAGCTGCCTCTGCTTTATCCCTTCTCTCTTTTCCTTCCTTCCTACTTTTGACTCCCTTTTTGTTGCCTTTCTTCCCCCTAGCCCCCACCCCATGGGGGCGCCTTTTCAGTTTGAGGAATTCATCGTCTGGTTGAACACAACCCAGTGATTTCATGACCCCCAGACAAGGCAGTGAGACGTGAGAAACGACATCTCCATCTGCCACCTTCGATGGGATGCTCTCTAAGGCGTGGCCGGCAGGTGCGCCTTATGCTTCTCAAAACTTTTCTTCGAAGCCCCCCTGGTAATGGTTGAGCATAGAGGTGGGATGAACACCGGCTCCCGCATTTCCTTCGAGGCGCATACAGATCTTGCATTGCTTGCCATGGCAGAGCCATCTATGCTGGCCAATCATAATAGGATGAATTTGTGCCTTGTTTAATCTGCAACTTTGCAGGCCCCAAACTGGTTGCTAAGAATGCAGAGGAAAGCTGAGATAACCGGGGCATCCTGAGTCTGTGAGATGAGGAGGTGAAGCAGTGATGGAAACAGAAAGGCAGGATGAAGACTTGGGTCTCAAGGAGAGTTGCTGTTTGGAAAGCAAGGCTGGGAGGAGCCACAGGGTGCCCAGGGAGAGGTGAGGGCAGAGACGTGGCTTTCAGAAGCTTTGCTCTGCAGAATCTGAGGTGGAGCAAGGTGCACAGGGAAGGAGGGGAGGGGAGGGCTGGGAGGATGCTCGGTCCAGATTGGCATAACTGGGGGGAGGACCCACATAGTTTCCTTTCCCTTCTGTTTAAACTGGGAGTGCTAAGGATCTTGAGGTTCCTGGCCTGTGCTGCAGTGGGAACCTGGAGGAGGGGGAGCAGCGGAGTAGAGACCCCGAGCAGGAGAGAGAAGAATGGAACAGAGCTGCCCGGGTCCCCAGCTGGTCCTTAGCCGCGCCTGTCCTCCCCAAGCTGCCTCCAGCTGAGTGTGATTTTGCTATTTATTTACATGTAATTATTGCTATGAGGTGCAGATATTAACGCTGTCAAGAGCAATTTGCTCTGACATTTTTCACTCGCTCAGCACCCCCGCCACTCTCGACAGGGCCCAGGGCTCTCCCGGATCAGGCCGCTGCGCGCTCGGCGGCCCGGCCGGGGAAGCACCCAGCCGGTAAGGAGTGGCATCAGCAAGCTCCTGGGCTCCTCTGCAAAGTCATTAAAGTGCGAAATTGAATTTGGTCTGGGAGTGGGCTGGCTGGGCCCTGCTCCTCCAGCCCAGGCTGGCTCAAGGCCTGTCTGCTCTGCCTGCCATGAAGCAGACTGGGCAGGGGCCGCAGGGTCCTGTGGTTGAGGCTGGCAGAGGGCAGTGAGGCAACTGATGCTGATGGTGGAGGACCGTTGTCAGAAAGTTGGGATCCACGGTGCCAACCCTGGGTGTGATCCCAGCATGGCTGTGGCTCAAGGAGTGGGAGTGCAGTTCAAAACCTGCCCACTCCATTCCCTGCTCACCTCTCCAGGAAGGACAGCATGGCACCTGGCACTTGGTGCTTGGGTGGAGCCAGTCAAGCTTCTTAGGCCTCCTGCACAGGGTGGGCAGCACCCGAGCCACACTCAGCAGCTTTGGATGGACACCTCTGAGTCCTGATCCCAGCCCCATCACTTACTGCTGGTGCAGATAGGAGCATGTTCTGCAGCTTCCTAAAGCCTCAGCTTCCCAAGCTGTGCAATGGAACATTTTTCATCATGGCCACATTCTCTGACTCCAAGCCAGTTTGGTGCTGGTACTTTCTTGAATTTTTGTCAGAGGTATGGGTTGAAGTTTTTGTTTTTTTTTTTTTTTTTTTTTAAAGATTTATTTTTTATTATTTTTTCATTGGAAAGGCGGATATACAGAGAGGAGAGACAGAGAGGAAGATCTTCCGTCCGATGATTCACTCCCCAAGTGAGCGCAACGGGCCGATACTATGCCGATCCGAAGCCAGGAGCCTCTTCCGGGTCTCCCACGCGGGTGCAGGGTCCCAAAGCTTTGGGCCGTCCTCGACTGCTTTCCCAGGCCACAGGCAGGGAGCTGGAAGGGAAGCGGGGCTGCCGGGATTAGAACCGGCGCCCATATGGGATCCCGGGCGTGCAAGGCGAGGACTTAACCACTTGCGCCACCGCGCCGGGCCCGGGTTGAAGTTTTTGCCCAGCTTCCTGTCACCCGGTCAGCACCAGGTACAGAGGCCCAGAGCATTCCAGTTTCAGAAATATGGGCACGTGTATCCTTGAACCAGTGTGCTTCAGACACGGTGGCGGTGCTCCCTGCACACAGTAGGCTATGATTCTCACTCCGTGCAAGCATTCCAGGTGCCAGGGCCATTTCATGCCTACAGAAACTGAGGCCCGTGCAGGCATTTGTTCATGGCACTGGCTGATTGTGCAGAGTGGGCAGGCAGGGTCTGGGCATCATGGCCAGGAGGCCCTAACGCATTGTGATCAGTGCCGGCTTGTGTGCCCAGGTACTAACGAGGCCTCCCTGCCACCACTCAGCTCCTGCCGTGGGTAATCTGCATCCTCATCTCAGACAATTACCGGCAGAGACCCCTCCACCCCCACCCCATCCCGGGTGGGGGGCTGTGAGCCCTGGCCCCGCAGTCCTCCTTCCTCCCAACCTGGGCTGGGGCCAGAGTCGGGGAGTCCCCCTCCCCTTCCTTCCCGAGGCTCAGCCAATTAGGCCCCTGACACCTGGAGCCGCTGACAAACTGTTTTTGTCACTTGCTCTCTGTCTTTCATTAGGACTGCATAGGAGGGGGAGAGGGGGAAGGCGGGGGAGACGGGCTCTTTCATGCTTAGTAAGGCAAGATACATTAATTACAAAACGGCCATTTGCCGCGTGAAAGTGTGCTAATTAAATTTATGCAATCATTATCTTTAAATAGTCATATCTTTCCCGGCGATCGGCCCCTGCCTTCCCCAGCCCCGCCACTGCTCTAGTCGCTCTAATCCCCAGCCGGCGTTTATCGTGCCATCAGAGATGGGCTATGAATCCCCCCTGTGTCCCACCGGCTCCAGCACCCGTCAGGGGCCTGGAATCCTTGGATCCATCCTGGCATGGTCGTCTTAAGGCTGGAGCCAACCTCAGAATCTGCCCGGTGGGTGGGGGGAGAGGAGCTCAGATGTTTCTAGATGTTTCTAGATGTTTCTGGATATTCAAAGATTGATGTCTTGGAGACCAAACATTGGAAGTATATGTGACTCTGTGTGTGTATATGTGTGTGTGTGTGTTAGCGAGTGAGAAAGCATTCTGTCCACCCTGCCTTCCCCACCTGCAGACAGCCTGTAACCCAAAGGCATGGAGGCCCCAGGGGTGGAGAAGGAGCTCCTTGAAGTCCATTGGGTTGCAGAGTTGGAGAGGGGTTATGAGCAGGCTAGGCCCTGTGCCCGGTATTCAGATAGATTCACTCATCTATGTATTTGCTCACTCATTCATTCACGAATTTGCTCATTCATTCATTTTTTTTTCACACGTTCACGAATCTGCTCACTTAGAATGTTTGTCAGGCACCTGCTAGGTGTCAGACATAGGGTATAACGTAGAGGATCTGGGTGGTGTGTGTGTGTGTGTGTGCACGCGCTCATGAGTTTGTCTTGGCAGGCAGTGGCGCAGCATGAGGCACAATCTGTATCAGCCAGAGGCTAGGCTGCGCTGTTCTCCTGGACCAGCTGCTGGGGATGGGATGTCTGCGCTCGGCTTAGCCAGGTCTTTCCCTCCACCCACCAGGAGGCTCATACCCAGGCCTCTGGTGCACACCCACACATGGTCCATCCTTATCCCTTCACCCACACAGAGCTTGCCCCTGGAGTCTCATCCTGAGAGGAAGGTGGGGAACCCTATGCTGGTCGGAGACGGTGGTTGGCGACCTGAGCTGAGGGCTTGGACCCATCTCTGCTGAGTGTCACCTGGGAGAGCATGTACAGAACATGTGTGTGCCCCATGCGTGTGCTGTGCTTAGTCCCCTGCACACATTCAGCCGTCCACAGACTGACAAGCACACACACAGATGTACATCTACCACCCACACCTAGGCAGCGCTCAGCAGTGATGTGCCTAACCCTTCCTAGGCACGCGCAGAACTCCCCTCCACAGATACCCACATTGCACTCCCACATGCCCATGCATACACACACCGTGTTCCTTACACATGTGGAGAGTTCATGCACACACATGCAGTGAGTTCCTGAATGAACTGTCCATGGTAAATGAAGACCACTACTGGATGCAGGGAAAAGCTGTGGGCTGGAAGGCAGGGATCAGGCCCTGCCACTCCTCCCAGGGGTGACTCTGGATGAACCCCCTAAACCTCAGTTCCCTCATTCAGATACCGGGGTGATTACTTCCTGGAGTGGTGGTAAGGCCTAGGGCCGCATGCTGTCAACTTTCAGGGGACAACAGCAGCCAGGCTGGAGCTGGGTTGGCGGCAGTGGTAAAAAGGGAGTTGGAGCTTGCTGGCCAGACTGGCTGGTGCAGGCAGTGTAGGGGTGGGGGGTCGCGGGGATGGGTTGGGGGTGAGCGGAGCTGGCAGGCGAGGGGCTGGGGACTGGAGCCCTGCAGGAAATCTTGTTTGGAAGCTCCCAGTCAGCACCCGAAGCCCATTACTGCTGTCCGTGGGGGGCAGGCAGAGGGGAGGGGGGCCCAGATCCTCTTAGTGGAGAATTGAGAGGCAGGGAGTGGTGGTGGCCGCTGCCTGGCTGTGAGATTTCTCCACTTGCGCTAATCCCAGCGTGGAGCTGGGATAGGCGGTGGGACTGGTGTGTGTGTGTGTGTGTGTGTGAAGGAGGGTGTGGAGAGTGTATCAGAGCTGCAGGAGGGTAGATCCAGGCAGGCAGGTAAGTTATGGCACAGTGAGGCTGTCGTGTCTGTGCCTGCATGTGGGGGTGTGGGTCCTGGTGGCACATGGGGAGGGGTGCGCGGCAGCTTGGCAGCGTCTGTCTTTGCTGTGTGTTCCTGCCAGCTTGTGTACGTCTCTGTGCACGTCATGGCTCTTACAGGTGTGTGTACCCATGGTGTACGCGTAACAACAGTGACGATTTGAAAATAGAGATTCTGAGAATTGTCTGCAGTTGGAATATCTGGGGAGTCGTTCTTTTCCCCCTGGGGGTCTTAAGTCAGCTCTGGTAAGTGGGTGCCGGGAACCAGGACCAGCACAGACAGCAGAGGGGTCCTAGCTCTTTGTAATGATGTAGTAAGAGTCATTCAGGGTGGGGTCCTGGGCACCCGGATGGACTCTAGGCCCCAGGACCCAGGCCACCTTCGTTGATTCCCATGCTTGGAGACTGCCTCTCTCCCAAAGACCAAGGGGTGGATGCAGGCAAGAGCATCCTTGGAGCCCCAGCTGGGGACTGGGGCAGGAGGGCATTGTGGGCTTATACTGCCCCCAGTCTGCAGTCACTCGCTCAGTGTCTGACTGTTCCCACAGTTGTCTTCCCAATTTCACATGTGTATCAGGTGTCCTTTCATGTTTGTGCCTGTCTCTGTGTGTAGGTGTGTGCATAGTGAGTTTCAAGCATAGTTGGGGTGCAGATGTAAGGGTGATGAGGACCCTCGGTGGGGGTGACAGGACAAAGCTGCCTGCTCACCTGGCGGGAGGCATAATGCCTGCGTTGCACTTGGCTCCGGCTGCTCTGTGCCCACGTGGCATGGAGCTGGGGACATTCTTGGCCCTTGGGCTGGGACAGGTCCCAGACTTACCAGCAGGACCTGTATTCCTGGTGGCTCCCTTTGCAGAGTAGGGGAGCAGGTTGGGAGCGATGTGGGTTTGTGTTCTGGGTAGTTCTTCATTCAGAAGCACCCATTGGGTGCCAACTCCCCCTAGGGAAAGAAAGGAAGAGAAAGATGGTCCCTGACTCGAGGAGACCCCAGAGCTTGTTCACCAGGGACCAGGCCAGGACCTTGAGCCCCTTGCCTTCTCCCCCTCCTCCCTCCCTCTAATTCGGGTGGGCAGAGGAAGGGAGACATGGCATTGATCGGAACAAATGTGGCACTGACACTGTATTAGCATTCTATGTGCATCTGCTCATTTAGCCCTTATAGTAAGGTTATAGGTGGCTAAAGCAAGAATCATTCCCATCATGCAGATGAGAAAACCGAGGCACAGAGATTCCAGTAATTGTTCAGGGTCCCAGCTGGTCAATGGCAGAACGCAGATGCCAACACGAGACATCCCCACTCCCCATCTGTACTGCATGGCCCAGTGTCCTCTGCTGTCTCTGAACCTGAGTATCCCCTTCTCCACTCCCCCCCACCGCTAGGCAGTATCGGGATGCGAGTCTGACCTGCAGCTGATCCTGACATCCCTGCTCTCATTATTTAGGCCCTGTTCCCCTAGAGGTCCTGCCATCCTGACCTCATGGCCTCCAGCCCCTGCGCCGCTCCCCACCCCAGTCCCACTCTGCACCCCGCTGCGGCCCCCGCCCGCCTGGCCCCTGCCACGGAGCCCTGGTGATGGTGATCGCCCCTTCTAATTGCTGCCGTGCTCTCAGAGCTGCGCTCGGTTATCACAGAGGGTGCAGATCTCGCAGCTCAGCCGCCTCGGTCCCAGGCCCTCAGGGCCAGCTCAGGAATGGAGGAAATTAATTACATTTCTCCCATCCCCTTCTTTTAAAGTAGGGGAGTGTGCCGGCAAGCAGGGGCTGTGCAAGGGGGGGCCCCACCCCTGAAACCTGCGAGCCTCTCCCCAGCGGCGGGCGGAAGGGAGGGTGGGGCCGGCACCTCATTGATTTAGTCTGGTTGAGGCTGGGACTGATTTGCGGCAGAGCGGGAGGAAGGGGTTGGGGGCTGGGTGAGGGGGTGGGTGGAGGAAAGGAGAGGAAGGGATGGCTGTCAGTCAGCTTGACGGACAGGCCTGAGATTTGCCTTCTGATAAAACCTTACAGATGTGGAGGTCGGTATTGATTTTGAGTTAGTAACGGTAACATAGCAAGAAGTAATACATTAGTGAGAGCAAGGTCACGGGGAACACCGCAGACCCACCCGGGGAGAGGCCGGAGCATTCTTGAGGGGGGTGGCTGACCGCAACAGACCAGGACTTCCTCAAGTTCAAAAGTTTGCGGGCCCCAGACCTCAGCTGGGCCCCTCCCCGTGGCCAAAAGCTTCCTACATCTGCAGGCAGAGAGAGACCCTGAGAAGGGCTGGATGTGGGTGCCTCGCTGGGACTTGTGGGGCTGGGCCGGCCTTTGGCAGCCTGCGGTGTGATGGCGTTGGGTGGGGAGGATGGGTGGGGCTCTGGAACACCTAGGCAACCTCATCCCAGCTGTGTGATACCAGCCTGTGCCTCAGTCTCCTGTGATGGCTGCCCTGGTTGCTGGTGCCACCCTGGCTGGAGACAGGAGGGTAGGGAGAAAGCCAGCTGCTGTGTCCTCAGGCCTCTGGGGACTTGAAGGCCTCGTGACCTAGGCCACACATCTCCGTTCATGCCGACCCAGATGTGGAGCTGATTGGGTGTTCCAGGACAAATCCCACGGAACAAATCCCATTCTAGGCTCCCTGGGCCTGAGCTCTTTAGGAACTGGCCGGTGGTGGCCAAGACCAAGGTCTCCAGAGCTTGAACAGAGGACTGCAGGAGGCCTGCAGTGCCCAGGATTTTGGTCTGAACCTTGACCTTCTGCTTCCCCTCTCAGGGTCTTTGCACTTGCTGATTGGCCTGCCTGGAAACTTGTGGCTGGTTCTTTGTGGTTCTGCTGAACATCTCCTCTCCCTTGTTCAACTCCCCCTCCAACCCTCCATTCCACATCCCTTACTTTTCCTCCCTAGCATTTTTTCAGGATCAGAAATGGCCGTTTATTTGTAGAGCTTCCTGCTCTAGGAGGATGCGCAATTGGGCTTGCTCATTGCTCTGTCCTCCGTGACCAGTTCAATGGTGCATCAAACCTGCTCACAAACACCTGTTTCATGAATATGCGTGAAGGTGGCAGAGCTTTGCTGAGCTCACTATCCGTAGCAGACACAGCATAGATCGTGAGGCTGCAGCTGTGGCTGAAACCCAGCTCCGCGCTGCCATTAGAGAACTCAGGGTCCAACCCTGTCCCTGGCCTGGTGCAAGTGACCCTCCGTGCGGTATTTGTTGAATGAGTATGCAGGAGAGTGCAGGAGGCAGCATGCAGCTTGGTGCAGCTCAGATGCAGTGCAGAGGAGGGAGGTGGAGCTGGGGGTGGTGGTCAGAGGTTGGGGTGGGAGGCGAAGGCAGACTACATCAAATCCTCATGGAAGGCTCAGAAGAGTTCTTGGTAAGTCCCGAGGGACGGGATCAGGTTGGACGACAGCTCCATAATGGTCCTCGTCTTACAGGCTGGGTGCTGGTCTGGGCACTGCTTGCCGCCTGTCTCGGAGCTAACTCCTGCATCCTCTCCCTTATTCCTCTATCTTCCTCACTTGTAAGTTTGGCATTTTGGCAATGAGCAGGAGGGAAAAATGGAGGAAGGGTTCGAGGCCCTTGCCCCGTGATCCCGAGGGCTAGGAAATGGGGCCCCTGTATTCTCCCCAAGCTCTCAGGGCCCAGGTCTCCGATGAGTGGATGGTGGGGTCTGAATTTGTGGGAGACAAAGTGTTGCATGAGTATTGATTTATCACTTTAGGTAGGAAGGAAGGTCTAGCCTGGGAACCTGTCTCCTAAGCCTCAGGGTGATATTAGGTTACTGAGATACCTCTGGGATCCTCCCCCTCCCCTTCCCCTTCCCGTTCAGACCGCACCTCCTGCCAGCTCCAGCAGCCTCCTGTGCCAAGGACCTCCAATGCAGATGGTAGAAAGAGCCCAGTGCCGTCAGAACCTCATGCATGGCTGTCCCCTCACCGTACTGCCACCTCGCCACGTTGAAGACCTCGACAGCATATGTGGGACTCAGGTCCCCATGATACTAGGAGTATCCACAGAGAGGAAGTAGAGCAACTGTCCCCAGAGAATCCATGTTGACCGGGCCAGGCCTCTGGAAAACGTGGACAGGGAACTCTGGGCAGTGAGTGTCATTGCTGGATGGCCATGGCTGTCTTCCCCACACCCTTCCTGCAAAGCTCACCAGCTGCTGCCACCTACAGGTGCTTTTATCTGAACCCACAGGATGGGCAGAGGGCACCCCCTGGGTCTCGCCTACCAGATGTGGATCTGCTCAGCTCCTCCACTGAGAGCAGGGCGTGTGCTTGCTTCTTCCTGAAGTCCCTGGGACTCTGGGTCTGAGGCTGAGGACACGGTCACCCTGTGTGCATGCCTTCCTGTCCCAGCACCTGGTTTTCAAGATGAATTGCTCAAGACGAGCCTTGGCCTGGCAGCCAGATTGCCACTACTGATGGCACGATCCTGTTGGCTGTGGCTATGTCTGATGGCCACTAACGTCAGGATTGGCAGCATCGTGGAAGGTGGTTGGACAGCCTTGGCCTAGTGTTGGCGCTTGTAGGAGGCTGCCCATCTGGAGATGCTCAGAGCAGGGCTAGCCTAGTACAGGAAATGGGTAGAGCCAGGCAGATCCAGAATCTTACTCTAATGTGTGTGTTGGAGGAGGGTGGTGCCCCAGTCTGATGGAGGAGGCACAGTTCTCTGACTTAGGAGAGTTCCCAAACTGAGGCCAAAGTCACCAAGACTTATGTAGGTCATGCATGCAGGCAGTGCATTTGTTTCTTTGTTCATTCAGGGTGCACCTTTGGGCCAGTTCCTGGGGAATAAGGGGGTGAATTGGGTCTGGCACCTGAGGGCAACCAGTGGAGGGGGGCCCCGCGGGTCAGAACTTGGGCAGGAGAAATGCTGAAGACCAGTAACCGCCTCATGCATGGGATTTGCAGAACAGATAAACTGAGGCCTCGCCGTACTGCAGGGACCTGAAGAGAAGAAGCAGGCCCAGTCCTGCTTCGGGGCCGCCTGGCCCTGTCCACAGGCTCATCTTCGCGACACTGGCCCTCTGTCCCCTGCAGGTCATGAGCATCCTCAGCAACCCTGGCGCCGTGGCCCCCCAGCCGCAGGCCGACTTCTCCCTCTCCCCGCTGCACAGCGGTCTGGACTCGGCCACCTCCATCTCGGCCAGCTGCAGCCAGCGTGCCGACTCCATCAAGCCTGGAGACAGCCTGCCCACCTCCCAGTCCTACTGCCCGCCCACCTACAGCACGACCGGCTACAGTGTGGACCCCGTGGCTGGCTACCAGTACGGCCAGTACGGCCAGAGTGAGTGCCTGTGGCCCCGAGTGGACCACTCCCCTCCCTCATTCAAAGGGCTCCTACTTATTTCTAGAGAGGGCAGTCTGATGTTGGAGTGTGCGCGCCTGTTTTGCAGATGGGGGAATTCAAATCCAGATAGGAGACAGACTTAGCCCAAGATGACACTGAGCTGGGCAGCCAGGAAGGCTACTTCCCAGCCAGGTCCCTTTCCTTTTATTTGGATTCCCGTGGAATCATCACTTCACATTTTCCTGTGTGCAGATGTCAAAATGTAAGAAACAAGTGGTGTTACTTTTACTAACATGTCATATTTAATCCCATATATCCAAAAAGTGATCACTCCCATATGAAATCATGAATGAGTTACTTCACCTACTGCTCTTGGTGTTGGCTGGGTGAATGAAATGAATGAGTGTCTTTGACAAGCAGTGTGCTTTACACTTACAGCCCATTGAAATTCAGACTCTGAATTTCAACACTAAAACTGTATAAACGGTATAATCAGGAAAGTAGATTGACACACCCAAGTTTTTCTAAAATAGAATTCTGAGTTTGCCAACCTCGAAATGGCTAAATTGAAGAGCAGCTTTAAAATTCAAATTGGAACAACCTAAACAAACAGTGGGAGTTTGGTTGGTGCCGCTCCCCGGTTCAGCTTTGCTGGGTGGTTCTGAGCTCTGTGCTTAACTGCCCGAGCCTGCAATCTCCCCAGACCCTGCGGTGGCCTCGCTCGCTCATCCCAGCTGCTGTGCGCTTGGCACCAGCCTGGAGGCCAGGCCCGCAGCCCCTTAGACCAAAGGGCTGCAGGAGGGGCAGTAAGGCAGGCCTGCAATGGGGGAGCAGGAGCTAGAGGGCACCCTCCTGCCCCACCTCCCCGTGAAGCCTCACCTGCTGGTGTCAAACTAATCTGAAGGGCACACGGGGAGTGGGAAGAGGCCTCCAAGCCTGGGGGATCCTCTCCTCCAGCCGCAGCCCTGGCCTGACCTCCGTGACCTCTGCTTCCTGTACCCCGCTCCAAGCTCTTCCTCGCATGACCTTGGCCTCCACGGCTAAATGAGAGCCAGCTGTGTGGGCCTGCATTGCCCAGCTGCGTGTGTGTGGACCCTCCCTGTGCCTGGGCATGCTTGCTCGTGTGCGGAGAGGTGTCTGTTATGGATGTATGGTGACTTGTGTCTGCGCACACCATGTGCATATGATGCGTCTGAGCAGCTAGCATGTGTGTGTTGGCATACATCTTTGCAGAGAGGTGAGCGTGTGTGTGTGGGGATGTGGCAATCCTGTGTAGAGATGTGCATATAGACTGTTGATACATGCACACGCATAATCACATAGCTCACACAGGTTGTCCTTATGGGATTTTATATGAATGTGTGTGTGCACACATGCAGCAGTGGAGTGCATTAAAATGTTTTCAGGTGTATGCGTGTGGGTGCGTATATGCCTGTCCTTGGCATAGGTGTGGGTGTGTAGCTGTGTACAACAAGCATATGTGCATGTGTGTAGATGTGGTTCAGGCATGCACACTGCTGGCGTTGACTGGCAGTGTGTGTGTGTGGGTGGGTGGTCAGGTGCACTGTGGGCAGTGATGCAGAGGCACAGCCCGAGCAGCAGGGGCGTGAGGGTCGGGGGGAGCACAGGTCTGCACGCATGTCTGAAAGCTGGACGCATGAGTGTGTGTCCGGCGGGGGGGAGGGCCCAGGCGACCCCCTGACCCCGCCCATGTGTCCAGACTGCAGCGGGACACACATGCTCTTGATCAAGACTGAGAGTGGCTCCAGTGGCAGCAGGCCTGGGGCAGGCGTTAGTCACACCCGGAGCCCCGTGCCCTGCTCCAGCGGCGCCTGCCCAATTCGGAAATAAAATTAACCCCAAAGTCAGCAAGGGCCGGAGGGGGAGGGGATCAAACAGGGAAGGGGCCCAGAAGGCGAGAAAGGAGTGTTTGTTCCCTTTAGCTGGAGGAGTAGGGCGCAAGTTCCTGGGCCTCAGCTCCCCTCCCCTCCTGCACCTTCCTCCAGCCCTCTTCTTCCTCTCACTCTCCTCCAGCTCTACCACTGCCCCCCAGCTCCTGCAGAGAGAGCTCCGAGCTGCACTTGGGCTACTTCCTCCAACGTTTCCCAAAGAGGTGCAGACTCCCCCTCTCACCTGCTTATGTCTGTCCTGGACTCCAGTTTAGCTCCAGGAGCACTGGCCAAAAGACATGGCCTTCATCGCTGTGATTCTCAAAAACTCTGGGCTGCCCAGGGCCACAGATGCCAAAACTAGACTGTAGGAGAGTTGGGCAGCTTTCCCAGAGCCCCATAGCCAGGGGTGGTCGGCTTAGAGCCCCCCTCACTTGATATTGCAGCCAAAACAGACTGTGTAAGACCCTTTGCCCTGAGACACCTGCACTTGCCCACATGTGGGTCTGTGCTCATAGCTTTACCTGCAGCTGGATGCAGGTGCACATACAGATGGGTCCCAGGTAAGCCTCACCCGCGTGTGTGTGTGTGCGTAGAGATGTGTAAGATTCAAACACACAAAACATAGGAGTTGTGGAAGCAAGGACACCTGCCTCCTGGACACCCACTCTGAGCTTGGCCTTGCAACTTCAGCACCTTCCGGTGTCTGTGGCTGCTCTCATTGCACGGCTGAGGAAGTAGGGGCCCCGCAGAGCGGTCACATGCCTGAGGACACATAGCAGCACAAATCCATGAGTTTGCAGCTACAACTGCAGCCCCAGTCCACATGGGGCCGCAGACTGAGCAGACACAGGCCGGGCTCTGGCCAAAGGATCCTCCCCTTTTTCTCTGGGCCCCTCTGTTCCCTAGAACTACTTCACCCCTTCTTTTCCTGCCCTGGCCATTGTCTGTCCATCTGTCTGTCACTGCCTGCCCTCGGGAGGGGCGGGGGGCCAGGGACGGGGCACCTGGCAGATTAGTATGGCCCTGGTGTTCCCAGAGGCCGGGGCTGTGCTAATGATGGGGCTGATGGGACGCAGAAGTGTGAAGAGAATGTTAATAGATCTGACAAGTCTAATAAGAGTTTGTGTCTAGAAGAGTCCCCCTCTGGGGCCGCGGACTGACGAGGCGCTGACGGCCAAGGTTTGTTTACCGCTTGGCATCACCGCCGTATCTCCTGCCACCTCCCGAGTAATCTAATTTGAGATGTTTAGAGCCCGGACACGGGTGCAAGGCAGAGAAGGGGACACGCAGGGACACAGGGACAGGGACAGCCACTGGTGGTAGTTGTGATAAGAGATGTCACAGCCTTGCCCCTTCCAGGCCCTCAGCCACCCCGTCCTCTCCAAGGTGGGGAGAGGTAAGCCCTGTGACCGTGGTGTCACCTTGGTGTTGGCAGGGTCACCAGCCAAGGTAGGCTTCCTGGTGATTTTTTTAGGTACCCGGACAGGGCCAAGATAAGCTCCTAGTGTGTGCTGGGCCATGGCAGGTGTCTGGGAGAGGCACGAGAGGGGACACACACAGTGATGCGAGGTGCAAGCAGCATCCAATACAGCCCCTCCTTGCAGCACTGCTGGGCAGGATTCTGGACTGGCTTTCTTCGGGCCTCAGTTTCCACTCATGCACAGTGAGCACCCTCAGGCCTGAAGCCCATGGCTGTTGGAAGAGTCAAATGGGATCAGCTCAACCTGGCACACAGCGAGTGCCCATCCCTCATGCACATTTTTCCCAAAGCCTGGCCTTTCATCCCCACCGACAAGCACAGCCCATGGAGGACTTAGGGAGGAGGCACACAACAGCCTCTCGTGATGAGGGTACGATCACCGACCTTGCCTGGGGAGCAAATGGCCCCGTTGAGAGTTGAGGTACAGAGACCATTGTGCAGCTTCAGTGCCATGCATACCCCAGGTGCTGTTCCATGCAGGTCTGGGTAGCAGCTAGCAGTAGAGTGTCAGACAGCCTCCCCAAGTCACAGGGTAGCTTCTAGGAAATGGGCATATCAGTGCTTCTGGCCTCATGGACTGTCGCGTATGTTAAGGGAAAGATGAGCCTGAAGGACTTAGGAACTCTGTAAACGCTAGCACCTGCTCTTTCCATTCTTGTTCCTCACTCCAAGAGGGAGGCCTGTGGGCAGGTGGACTCTGGTGCCCAGGTGGGTCTGTCTATGGGTGGCAGAGATGGGAATGCCTCAAGCCCTCACTCCAGGATAAGGGACAGGCCTCAGGCAAGACAAGGCCAGCTGCAGCTATCTCTGTGGTGTCAGCTGGAGATCTGGTGGCTGCAGAGGGAGGACGGTGGCTCCTGGGCCTCAGCTAGGGCTTCCCTTCTCTCTCCTCCCCTACCCCGGAGCCTGGAAAGCTCAGACATTCCAGAGCAACCCCAGGACATTGGCACACCATGGCAGCATCAGGGCAACTGAACCTCTATGATGACCATCTCTATTATTATTATTATTATTTACAGATTTGTTTATTTGTATTGGAAAGGCAGATTTATAGAGAAGGAGAGACAGATTATCGGCGTTTTGATTCACTCACCCAAATGGCTGCAAAATACTTGGAACTGAGCCGATCCAAAACCAGGAGCTAGGAGTTTCTTCTGGGTCTCCCATTTGGGCGCAGGATGTTAAGGACTTGTGCTGTGCTCTAGTGCTTTCCCAGGCCATGAGCAGGGAGCTGAATGGGAAGTAGAGCAGCTGAGACACAAACTGGTGCCCATATGAGACATCAGCACTTGAAGGGGGAGGATTAGCCAATTGAGCCACTGCACTGGGCCCTGTGATGGCCATCTTAAAAAGTATTTTCTCAAAATAAGACTCCTCATAGCAGCGCTGAGGGAAGCCAGATTAGGTTCTCCCATTTTAGAAATGAAGGAGACAGATTTAAAGGGCAAAGCCACGCAAGCAGGAAGGAGCTGGGACGGCAAGCCTGTGCATTTGCCACCTTGTGTACTTTTTGCACCTACTGGAGGTCAAATTTTCCCACCAAGCCCACTTCTAAGATCCCTGTGCCTGCCTTTAAACTCTTTGTCCATGAGCCAGGCACAGCGTGGTCACAGGGGCAGGCTTGTGGAGCTCCAAGGGACTCTGCAGCCTCAGTACTATGAGTAGCCCCATTTTTCAGACCAGAACCCTGAGGTTTGGAGGGGCAACACTGTGTGCTCCAGATTGCAAACTCAACAGTGGCAGGCCTGGATCATCCAGACCGCAAGGCCTCTCTGTGGGCCAGGAACCGGCATTGCCCACTTGCCTTTGTTGACTTCACCCTCAGGCTGTGCTTACCACCCAGGGGTGCCACCCATCTGCCCTTGGCAGGAGCCTGCTGCATTGGGGCAGCATGTAGAGCGTGGTCTTCTCTGGGCAGGTGATAGGGCAGGTGGGGAACTTGGCCTCAGGATTCCTGGCATGGTGGTGTTTCTGCCCACCTCTGCCTCCTGGAGTGTTGGCTTGGCCACAGTGACAGATCCTGGCTTTGGAGTCTACAGCCCTGTGTGTCAGGAGGCCTTGGTCAGGGCTGATGGATGCTGCAGCCTCAACAGGCCCAATCAGGACAGTCAAGACAGAAAGCACCTGGACCAGTGTCGGACATGCACATACACCTGTACAGGTGCTTGTCCCTGGCTCAGGTGGTACTCACCTGTATGCAGTGTCGGTACATGACAGATCTTCCCCCGTCTGTCTACTCAGAAGGGGGTGCAGGACTCCTGCATGTATGCGCATGTGCTTGAGCAGTGCTGCTCTTGTGTGATGTTCACATCCATGCTCATTGTGACTACATAGATAATCTTGTTCCCGCTCTCCTCACACACATGTGCACACACAACCCTGCCTCCTCTGGGTGGCCAGAACTGGGCCTCAATTCACTGTGTGCCAGTCAGCCTGCTCTTCCTTCTGTATGGAGCACTCAGCTCATTGGCTGCTGTGGCTTTTGAGCTACAGCCATGCATTGCTTCACCTGGGAACTCATGGCCCAGACAAGGCAGAAGGACCTTGCCTCGTTACTAGCAGGACTTGCCAGATGGCCTCCATGGCAGGGCAATGTCAAGGACTGTTTGGAAGAGGAATTTTAATTCCCTTTTCAACAATGGGAATGTACTCTCGTACTTTCCCACAGGACCCATGAGAGAGCTGAGCAAGTAAGTGTTAGGTAAAGATTTGCTGAATGATTGAACAAGAGTAAAAGAAAGAGCTTCATGAAGAGGTGGGTGGGTGGCTGGATCGAAGGAAGGATGCATGTGTGGGTGGATGGATTTATGGGTGAATGGATAGACTGGTAGGTAGGTGGATGGGTGGATGATGGATGAAGGGTGGGTGGGTGGATGATGGATGAAGGATGGGTAGATGGAAGGATGGATGGGTAGATGGATGGGTTGGGTGGGTGGACAGAAGGAAGAAGGGAGGGAGGAGGCAGATGGAAGAATTTTCAAAAAGAACCTCCATTTCTGAGTTTCTCTCTCTCTTCCCAGCTGCTGTTGACTACCTGGCCAAAAACGTGAGCCTGTCCACACAGCGCCGCATGAAGCTGGGGGAGCACTCGGCCGTGCTGGGACTGCTGCCCGTGGAAACTGGCCAGGCCTACTAGGGCCCCTGGGGTGACTTGTCCCAGGCTCAGCCCCACCCAGCCTTGCCTGACCCCTGAGCCTCCCGGCCTCTGCTCCCTCCTGCGCCTGGAGCCTCAGGAGGCCCAGAAGGGAGACCCTTTCCTTTTCATCACCCGGGCCCTGGAGGGCACAGCTCAAATTACTCACCTGTGTTATGGACCCAGTTCATGACCCCTGGGGTTGTGCGACCCTGTGCTAGCCCCAGAGGGTCCTGCTAATCTTCAGTGCTCCCACAGTCCCATCGACTGTGGCCTCTTGGCCATCTCACCTCAGTGGACTCTGTGGCTTCCCCTGAACAGAGCACCTCTGCCCGCCCCCCAAAAAGGATGGTCCCCAAGACGAGGGCCTGGAGCCCTCAGGCTCTGGATGCAGGGGTGCCCTGGTGGACATGGAGATGAAGCCCACAAGGCCACTGTCAGTGGCAAGGGCTGGGAGCTGGCCCTCCAAGGCGGGTCCATGGCCCAGCATCAGAAGCAAAGCCCTTCCCTCCCATGGACACTGGGCCCTAGTAGAGGGGCCTGGCCCTGAGTTCTTACCACGGAGTGAGCAGGGTGACCGTCCGGCCTCCACCCAGGGATTGGGTGGGAGGGGCTTCAGGACCATCCCCACACATCTCTGCTGGAGGTGGGTATTGTAGGAGGGCCACAGCCCAGGGACAAAGACCAGGAAGGGGCTTTATCAGGGAGTAGGACCCTGTGACAGCAGGGCTTGTCAGCCCCAGAGCAGGCATCTGGAAGCAGAGAGCTTTCAGCCTGCAGCTCAGCCTCCAATCTTGTCTACCCCCATGGAGGGCCTGGGCTTGCGGAACCTTTTGGTTTCCTCAGATGGGCTGGGGAGAGGGACATGGCAGTGAGGGGGCCCAAGGCAGGCTCGGAAGGACCTGTGCTTGGGGGTGCGAGCCAAGGTGTTCGCTTGCAATCTTCAAGTCCACACCATGAGCTGAGCCACACAAAGCCTGCTACAGAGTGCTGAGCCCCTTCTGTGCATGCCTGTTTGCCTGTTTTCATGGTGGGAGTTCGGGGGCGGGGGGGGGGAACCTCCAAGGGGCAGAGACCTTGGGAGTTGAGCTCTGGGCCCAGGCAGGGGTTGCTTGCCCCATAGGCAAGGCCCCTGAACCCCTCAGCTGCTGTCCCATGCAGAGTGGCATGGCTCAGTGAGGCCAAATGCCCAGCCAAGGAGCTTCTGTTTCATGATGCCTCACAGCTGAGCTAGAGCACGTGGCCACTTTGCCAGCCATCACCCTGATACCAAAGGTTCCAGAGTAGAGGGGGGAGGCACCTTCTTTCACCCCTCAAGCTTCCCGGTCTAAGAGCTGGACGCCCCTGTTAGCCGCTCCCTTGGAATTCCTCACCGCTTTCACCTGCTTCGCACAGTTGGATGCGTCTTCGTTGTGGCTGTCACAATCTTCTGCTCTCGGATCACCTTCACCAAGTGCTGCTGGGGGTGGGGCACTTGGATGGAGGACTCCATGCTGAACCCACAGACATTGGACCCGATGGTTTGTTGCTACCTGAGCACACGAGGCCACCTCTTTGCTCAGTCTGTTCTTGTCCTTGCCCAGCATAGCGTCCCCAGAGGGAAGGGCTGCTGCCTCGATGTCTCCTTGCGATCTCCCCCAGGAGGCTGGACTGGCAGGGGACAAAGCCACTTGTCTGCATGGACAACATCTCTGTGACAGAGCTCACCTGCTTCTTATCTTCAGACAGTTCTGGACCTGATCACGGTGGCTCACATCTCCACTTGCGAAGGACCTGTGGAATCATGGGGCATAGGGAACAGACAGGCACACGAGGCCCGTTAGGTTCAACCTCGGTCTCGGCTAGAGCAACCGCTCTAGGAGACTTTGGGTTCTTCAGGCTCTGGATGAGAAGGGAGACAGTGATGTCCCTGGGCAACCCAGTTGATGTTACAGCCCTTCCCGAGGACCAAGCACATCTTCATGCACATTCCTTGAATGGCCCATCCTTCCCTGAGAGGCCTGGCTTGGAAAGTGTCTGAGTCCGTTTATGTCCCACATGATTTGGGAGCAGGGGACCTCAGATGGGTGACATCAGAACCACTTAAGCACCAGCCCCCAGCCTGCCTCCCCCTTCCCTGCTCAGCCTCACCCCTAGGAGGTAGCATTCCAATGTGAGGACCAAGCCCAAATGTCTGTCCCCCGTGGAGAGAAGGAACTGAGACCTGCTTGGGAGTAAGCCAGTGGTTTCACCCCACGCCTCTGAGGTTGTCCCAGAACTGAGGAGCCCCCCGCCTTCCTGAGGAGGGTGTCCTTGACTCGGACAGGTTGTCCCTAAAACCTTGCGTATTAGTGTGAGTAGCCTGTTCTGTCCGCTTCAGCCTCGTGTCAGCGTTTTGGGGTTTTACTAGAAGTGATGACGACGCTGGACCGCAGGCACTGGGCCTCTGTCTCTTAGGGGTTAGTGTCTATGGCCTGGTAAAGAAGGGCCAGGCCGCCCCAGAGACACGCCTTCCCTATCCCTGTAAATAGAGTCCATAGCAAATTGAGAGATTCTTCCCTTCTACGCGTGGCAAGTAGCTGTCGGTCCTGCCCACGGCGGGGCGGGGCCTTCTTCGGAGCGCATTGTACATTAGTTGGAAATGTGGTGACGTGCTCTTTGTTTATAGGCAGTCGACTTTTTATACATATATAAATATATATATATCTATATCTATACACGCTAAAGAAGCAAGGCGAAGCCCCCGGTGTGTGTCTGTCGTGCTGGTGCCAGGGACCATCTGTAGGGATCTGTCTGCGTATCGTGTGTTGCCCAGTGTACATTCCAGGCTCCACCAGGTTCTCCGAATTTCGTTGCTTTGTGTTTTCATCTGGTATTTTCCCTTTGGCCACGAAGCCAAACCACAAAAGTGATGCCTAAGAGGCTGGCGAGGTTTTTATGTTCTTTTCTGCTTGGCATAGCTTGACTGTTCTTTTGCCAGAGGAATGGGAAAGAACAGAAGAAACAGAGAAATGGGAATAAGGAGAGGAGAGAAGAAGGGAGGGAGTGGCCTGGCCAGGAGAGAAGTGACCGGACCTCGAGAATAGGCCGGGATCTGGACTTGACGGCCCCACCCAAATCCAAGGAGCTGTGACAGCCCTCTGGGCTGTGGGTGCTGGAGCTGTGTGAACTGTGGTGGCCACCCTCAGGTCAAAGCTCTGACCCCTTGACTGTGTCCTGTCCTGGATGTGCTGTTGGGGACACACAGGTCTCTCCTCCCTCCCTCACAGAAGCACCCCATGGGGGCCCTCTGGCCGCCATCTTGAGACACTCCCAGCCACCTGCTGCTTCTGTCCATTTGGACTCGGCCCCTCCCCTCCCCGGAAATGGCCCCATCATTCCCCCGCCCCCCATCATTCCCTCTTCCTTGTAGCCGCCGCTTGTTTGCTTCCGCGTTTGTCTCTCAGCCATTGCCCTCCACATGGAAGTGAATGTGTGCGGGTGTGATTGGAGGTGTGTGTGTGGGCGTGAGGATGCGTGTTTAAATATAATCGCACCATAATTTATTCAGCTATATGGAGTAGTAGACTAGAAAGAGAAACTGGTATTTGCTTTAACTACCTGCTGCTTGTAAGTGCTTCCTCTGTAACTCAGGCGTAACTGTTACACATTAAAGAAATTAAAAGCATCTGGAAGGTTCTCTGTGCTCAGTGGATTATCATCGGACGACTGTCCCACGCGGGATGGATAGGGGTGGGTATCTGACCTAAGTGGAGGGAGAGGGTACAAAGTGGGGTTCTCCCCAAGCACCAGCCAAGTAATAGATGCCTATTCAGCATTTGACCCGAAGATGCTATCACTTAACCTCTCGGGGCTCACAAGAGCAACGTGGTGTCAGAGAAGACGGGGATAGTAGGTTCCCCACCAGGATACACTTTTCCTGTCGCTAAACTTAGAACCTGGAAGTGGAATTCAGCTAGAAGCTTCCATGATGTCTTAGAAGCAGAGGCTGACACGGGGGTTCTGGGGCAGGTGAATTCTTAGAGCCAAGGGAGTGAAGGAGGGTGGAGTGAAGCAGAGGGGGCAGGTGAGGACACGGCCTTCCCTGGAGGCTGGCTTCAGAGAGAGCCCTGAGGTGGAGGCTGGGACGTCAGGGGGAGTCCTGCTGGAAGTGGCACGGGGGAGGGACTTGTCATTCTGTACCAGGTCAACCAAGGGTCCCTGGCTGTTCCCAGGTGGCACATGGAGAGCTTATCTGCCCAAGCATCACTATTGCTGTAATAAGATACCTGAGGCAGGGCAGACTTTTTTTTTTAAGATTTATTTATTTTTATTGGAAAGGTATACAGACAGGAGGAGAGACAGACAGGAAGAGCTGGTGGTTGACCCACTCCCCAAGTGGTTGCAATGGCTGGAGCTGAGCCGATCAGGAGCCAGGAGCTTCTTCCAGGTCTCCCTGGTGGGTGCAGGATCCCAAGACTTTGGGCCATCATCGACTGCTTTCCCAGGCCACAAGCAGGGAGCCGGATGGGAAGCAGGGTGGACGGGACAGGAACTAGCACTCATGCAAGGCGAGGACTTTAGCCGCTAGGCTACCGTGCCAGGCCTGGCAGGGCAATTTTTAATGGACTGTGTTTGCCTCACGGTTTTGATAGCTGGAAGGTTCTAGAATGTAGCACCAGCGTCTGCCTGACCTCTGCCTAGAACCTCTTCGGTGCATCGTCACATGGCTAAGGACACTCAGCAATGGGCCCTGCAAGCTGCTAGCTGGGGTGATTCTCCTCTTACAAAGCCACTCAGGCCATGTCAGGAGTCTTATCTCCTTATGCCATTCATGTCCATCTCCAGCACACGCACGGATGACACGTGCTCAACCATAGCCCTCCTCACAGTGAATGGAGAAGGGTACCACTGGACACTGCTGGCACTTCCGCTGGCAGGAAAGCTTCCGTTGGTGGCTGGACCACACCTGCTTGAGCTCCAGGGGCCAAGAAAGTCACGTGGCCCTGCTGCACTTCAAAGGGATCCAGGAGGGACTGGGAGGAGAAGGAAGGCTCCAAGGAGCATCGCTTGGGACTGCACCCCCGTGCCTGTGCATACACAGGTGCACACACACATACACACAACTTTCCTCAGGTCAGATGAGTGGGGGATGCAGAGGGGACGTGAGCACGGAACTCCAGCTCCCCACTGTGCTCTTCTGTGGGGAGCCACAGAATCCCACTCCCATTGAGGACGCTCCCTGTGGACCCAAGGACACACCAATGTCACACCCTGCTGACACGCAAGGAAAGGAGGTCAAGGGTCAGAAAGGTGACCAGTAGAAGGTAGAGCAGGGGTCTGTGTGAGGGGGAACACTCAGGGTCTGCCCCATGGAAATCAGGCAGAGCCGCCCTCTGCCACCTGGGACAGACAACCCTGCAGGCCACCCTGTCTGTCAGCCAAGCAGCCCACAGGCATCCACAATGCACTGGCCCCTCAAGAGCTCGTACCATGTTCACCCCCCAAAATGAATGGAGCATGGGAGAGGAAAGCCACGACTGTGCTCCTGGTGTCCACATCCGTGGAGTCAGTCCGCTGTCTCAGCATCTCCCAGAGGCTGGAACGCTGGGTCCGCCCACCCAGAGGGCAAAGTGACTGGCTTATAGCCCCTCAGCCAGAAAGTGGAGGAGACAGGATTCAAACCCCGACCCAGCCGATCCTGATGGTCCTGTCATACTAGACCACCTGACCAAGTCGTACATAGGCCATTGTGAGCTGGAAGGACAGTACCGCTTGAACAGAGCTGTCACCATCAGCTCCTGTCACAGGAATGCTACTCAAGACACCCAAAGCTCGGTGACTTACAATGACAGGAGCTAATTCTCACACTCAGGGGTTGCAGGCCAAGCAAGATCAGCTAACATAGGCTTAGGTAGCAGAACTCCAAGATGATGCCCACAGTTCTGCCTCCTGCAGCACACACACACACACACACACACACACACACACACACACACACACCCACACACACACACTCCCACCCCCAGAGTGCAGGTGGCTGTGATGGCCCAGGTGCCACCTTGGCTTGGTGATGCTGTCTGGGAAAGGTGATGGGAGTGGCATTGGCATGATTGCTTTAGGGTACATGAGTCTCCGTCCCAGACACCTGCAGTAAGCTTCACCTGCTGGCCTTAAATAGACAATGCAGAGCCGGCATGGTGGCTCAGTGGGCTAATCCTCTACCTGTAGCACTCACACCCCACATGGGCACCAGTTCCAATCCTGGCTGCTATACTTCCACTCCAGCTTTCTGCTTATGGCTTGGGGAAGCACTGAGGATGGCACAAGGCCTTGGCCACCTGTACCTACATGGGAGACCCAAAAGAAGCTCCTGGCTTCTGGCTTTGGATCAGCTCAGCAATGGTCATGGCAGCCATTTGGAGAGTGATCCAGCGGATGGAAGACCTCTCTGCCTGTCTGTTCTTCTCTGTGCAATTCTGCCTTTCAAATAAAATAATCAAATCACTTTTAGAAAAATGTTACCCAGATACCTTGGAGGCATAGTGGTGAGCATGGACAGCACTACTGGGGCTAGTGTTGTGGTACAAGTTACATTGCTGCCTGGTTGTCATCCCATGTGAGAACCAGTTCGAGTCCTGGCAGCTTGGCTTCCAGCCCAGTGCCCTGCTAATTAATATCCCTTGGAAAGCAGTGGAAGAGAGCCCAAGTGCATAGGCTCCTGCCATCCATGTAGGAGACCCAAAGAGTTCCTGGTTCCAGGTTTGGACCTGGCCCAGTCCCAGCCATTGTAGCCATTTGGGGAGTGAACCAGTGGATGAAGATCTCTGTCTCTTTTTCTCTTCCCTTCTGCAACTCTGCCTTTCAAATAAAAATAACTTTTTTAAAAAAATGAAGATGTGCACCACGTGGCTGGAACATAAAGCTCCTCTAGGAGCCAAGAGGATCACCTCTTGGTGGTTCAAAGGCCACCAAGAAAGTAAGGATGAGTCTGGGAGCAGAGTCTTCCCCAGCCCTGGACTCACTCCTGGACAGAGCCTGGGCCAAGGGCTCAACGAGGCTGTGTTCACACTTAGAGAACCTTGATGAGTGGGCGTGGCCTTCACCCACTCAGCCTGTACTGCCATTTCACACTCTGCTCCAGGCTCCAGTCTAACTGTATATCCTGGTGGTCTGTGGAGAAGATACTCAGAGGTCAAAAGGTGGTGTGGTGTTCCCTCTTGTCCATCTCCACGTCAGCTTCCTTCTTTTTCAAGTCCTGTGGCCGAGCTCAAAGTCAGGGTATGGGGAAATCCTTCCAACCCACCTCGAGGTCTAGAACAGATGTGGCTGTCTATATGGTGGGGGTGGCTGGCTTCCCTGTGACCTTGTGCTGGGCAACACCACCTGACCCTAGAGCTCTCTCTTGTGTTGTGCCAGCAGGCTTGAGACAAACGGTCCAGATGTTCACACTGCAAGGATGAATATTCCATCCATGTCAAGCACTTAACTTATTTAAATTTTTTACAAAGATTTGTGTTCCCTGAAAGGCAGAGATATAGAAAGAGGAGGAGATGGAGAGAGAGAGAGAGAGAGATCTTCTAGTTGCTGGTGTACTCTCCAAATGGGTAATGATTGTAGCTGGGCTGGTCTAAAGCCAGGAGCCAGGAACTTTTTCCCATCCTCCCATGTGGGTGCAGGGTCCCAAGGCCTCACACCATCCTCCACTGCTTTCCCAAGTGCATTAGCAGGGAGCTAGGTCATCAATGGAGCAGCTGGGACTTGAACTGGTTCTTTTATGGGATGCTGGTGCCACAGGTGGTGGCGTTATCCATCATATCACAACATTGGCTGCTCTTTTTGATTAAAAAATCGGCTTCAGTTGAGATAGAGGGCTACACAGTGATAGATCAGGATGAGAATTCCCATCTGTTAGTTCACTGCCAAGATGCGTGCAATGTCTGGGAACTGGACCCAGCAAAAGCCAGGATGCAGGAGCTCATTCTAGGTCTCTCACACGGGAGTGGCATGAGCCCAGCTCCCTGAGCCATCCCTATTACCTCCCAGGAAGCCGCGGACTGAACTTTGCCATTCTGCTCTGGGATGTGAGCGCCTTACTTGGCGTCCTGACCAAGCCCAAGGGCTTCATCTGCATGATTTTCCAGACGATGTGAGAGAGTAGACCCTGAAGCAGACTTTCTCCTGGACATCCCCACTAGATACTGATGCACACGTGTCCGAACTTGTCTGGGGACTCGAGCTGCCTATCAGCGGTAAGGCTGGCCGAGGCTGGCCTCCTCCTCCGAGGGGATTGGGATTCACTGTCTCTATCCCTGAGTGTCCTAAACGTACTTGACCAGAGCACCTTCTGTTACATCCTTATTAACGTTGTAGGGAAGTACCTAGGGCTACTTAGCAGCCAGAGAGGAAATGAATGGGTTACAAAGTGCCGCTGTCAGCGAGAAAATACAAGTCTGCTAAGGGAAGGTTAGAAGGTTCTAAGTAATTTCTCTCTGTGTGTTTCTACAATGGACATGCTATATGGTCTTTGGTAAGAGTCTACATTCTGTTACTTGAAGACTCCTGAAAGGAACTTCTTTTGGACAGAAAAGGTTTATTTACAATGGAGTTTACAGGATCAACCTGCCCCACAGTGTAGAGTCTGATGGAGATTGGTTAGGGCCAATGTGGAGGCACCAGGGTCACAGGATGAATTAGAGAGAGAGAATGTGAGCCGAACTAGAACTCGAAAAGTCAACTCCAAACTAAGGCCCTCCCTCCAAGGATATGCCCACCCCAACCCCAAAGATGTCTCATCAGCCCACTGTTGAAGAAGTCTGCCTCCTTAACACATCCATCATTCCTATGAAGACGTCAGAGTTTAAACAGCGGCATCAGTTTTGGGGAGATGCATCCAGTCTGTAATGTATGCGAATACCAACCCCAGAGCAAAGTAGTGAAATGACTGAAGACGTGTAGTGTGGGCTTGTTTCTTGCTGAAGTCTTCAATACAGGCTGAAAGCAATTTAATTGTTTTAATTTTCATTTTGTTTTAGAGGCCAAGAGAAAGAGAAACTGAGAGTGATCTTCCATCCACTAGTTGATTCTCCCAAGACAACTGAGAGAGTCAGGGCTGGGCCAGGCTGAAACCTGGGTCTCTCACGTGGATGGTAGGGATTCAAGTACTCAAACCATCACTGCTGGCTCCCAGGGTGCACATCAGCAGGCAGGTGGATCAGAAGTGGAGCAGCCAGGACTCAAACCAGGCATTCCTATACGGAACGTGGGCGTCCCAAGTGAGGATGTAACCACTGAGACAAAGACCCATCCCCCATTAGCAGAAATTTAGCAAAAGTAATCCTGGTGGCAAATAACGCAATGTGAGATCAGGCTGTGATCTCACAATGAATTCCTTCACAACCTCGCTTGACTCAAAGATCTTTCAGGAGAGATTTAGATAAAGAGGGTAAACCCGCTAAGAGAAGCCATACTTAACAGGACTTTTAAAACACTGGGTTTTTGATAAATATGCAATGGCAAATAGCTGAATAATACTCATTCTGGAAATTTTTATAGTGTAATTATATAGATTATCAGGCAACTTTTTTTGGGGAACAGCGTGGTCAGGATATGAGAATCTCTGACTGCTATGTCTAAGGTTAGGCCATTTACATGGACGGTAATAAGTGACAGAGAGACAGACCTTCCATTCGCTGGTTCATTTCCGAAATGACTGCAACGCCCAGAGCTGTGCTGATCTGGGACCAGGAGCTTCTTCTGGGTCTCCCGCATGGAAGCAGGGGCCCAAGTGCCTTCCCAGGTCATTTACAGGGAGCTGAGTCAGAAGTGGGGATGCTGGGACTCTAACTAGCACCATAGGCAAAGAGTTAACATCCTGTGCCATGGCACCAGCCCCAACATTTGTGTTTTAAAGAACAGGAGGAGCTTCCTAGCCTACTATACTTACTTACACGTCCAAGATTCCTGTTTCTCTTTATTCTGAATTCCAAGCTTCCCTCTGCTATCACCTTTCATTCCGCCAGAACTACTCCTCTTAGCTCTTCTTCAAAAACACATCTGCTCATTAGGCGCTATCTGGGTTTTCCTTCATCCAAGAATATCCTTGTGTTGATTTCTGAGGATACATTAGCTAAGTATAGAATTCTAGAATGATAATTACTTTGGTTTAGAAAAAGATATTCTAGTGTCACCTAGCTTCTGTGGTGTGATGCAATAGCCATGTTCTTTTAATGTAAAGAATACTTTTTCTAATTGCTTTAAAGACTTCTCTTTACCACTGACTTACAGAGGTTTGGTAACATTGTGTCTGGGTGTCTTCCTTAGGTTTATCATCTTTAGGAATCTATGAACCTCTTGAACTCTTACACCTTACGTTTTTTGCCACTAAGTTCAGGACATTTTCTTTTTTTTTTTAACATTTATTTTTTTTATTGGAAAGTCAGATATACAGAGAGGAGGAGAGACAGAGGAAGATCTTCTGTCCAATGATTCACTCCCCAAGTGACCGCAACGGCCGATGCTATGCCGATTTGAAGCCGGGATCCAGGAACTTCTTCCAGGTCTCCCACACGGGTGCAGGGTCCCAAGGCTTTGGGCCGTCCTCGACTGCTTTCCTCAGGCCACAAGCAGGGAGCTGGATGAGAAGTGGAGCTGCCAGGGTTAGAACCGGTGCCCATATGGGATCCCGGGCGTGTAAGGCGAGGACCTTAACCACTGCACCACTGCGCCGGGCCCAGTTCAGGATATTTTCAGCCATTGATTTGTAAATATGTTTTCTGTATCTGTCTCTAACTCTTCCCTTTCAGAGATTTCCGTGACAGAAATGTCAGCTCTTATGATGTCAAGCACATCCTTGAGATGATGGTCTATTTTTAAATTGTATTTCTTTCATTAATTTGCTTGGGCAGCAGAAAGGAAGAGGCAGAACTCTCATTTGTTGGCTCTCTCCCCTAATGCCTTACAAGGTCAGGGTGGGACGGGTCAAAACCAAGAGCAGGGAATTCAGTTCCAGTCTCCCATACATGTGTAGTGACACAACAACTTGTGGGTCACCTGTGCTTCCCCAGATGCACAGTATCAGGCAGCTGGGATCGAGAATAGACTTGGGACTCGAACCCCAGCGCTCTTGTATGGGATGCAGAGGTGCAGGGTCCCAAGGCATTGGGCCGTCCTCGACTGCTTTTCCCAGGCCACAAACAGGGAGCTGGATGGGAAGTGGAGCTATCGGGATTAGAACCGGCGCCCATATAGGATCCCGGTGCGTTCAAGGTGAGGACTTTAGCCGCCGGGCCCTCTCTGATATTTCTGTTCTGTTAAGCTCACACAATCATTTTAAAATGTTGATAAGGTGTGTTCTCATTTTCTACAATTCTCTCTTTTCATTCATTTCAAGAATGTCCACCTGCACCTTATAGGGTATGGTATAATGACCATATCGTTGAGAATTGGTTTAGAGTTTAGTTTCCAGGTTGTTGATAGGTCAGGGAATTTTGGACATTTGGGAGAATATGTTGGGAGAGCTTGGATTGTGTTGCAGTCCTCTAGAGAACTGAATGTGCTTGTTTCTTTGCTTTGCTAGCAGTTGTATTGAGCCACCTGTCAACTGTTTAGCTTTGGAACTTAAGACTCAGGCTGCCTTCTAGGACAGTGTTGCTTGGTTCAGCCCTCTATTTTGATCTTCAGGTCTCTCCCATGAATGCCACTCACTAGTCTGCCTAGGAGACAAAGAGATCTTCCCTCTGCTGGTTCACTCCCCAAATAGCCACAATGGTCAGAGCTGAGTTGATTTGAAGCCAGGTGCGTCTTTCAGGTCTTTCACATGAGTGCAGGGGCACAAGGACTTGGGCCATCCTCTGCTGCTTTCTCAGGTCTAGCTGGGCGCTAGACTGGAAAAGGAGCAGCTGGAGCTCATTCTGGTGCTCATATAGGATGCCAGTACTGCAGGTCGAGGATTATTCTGACAAGCCAACATGCCAGCCCCGGAAACCTTTGTTTCTTTAAACAAACAAACAAACAAACAAAAAAACCCTCACATTGTGGGCCCAGTGTGATAGCCTTGTGGCTCAAGTCCTTGCCTTGCATGCACCAGGATCCCATATGGGCGCCCCACTTCCCATCCAGCTCGCTGCTTGTGGCCTGGGATGGCAGCAGAGGATAGCCCAAAGCTTTGGGACCCTGCACCTGTGTGGGAGATCCGGAAGAGGCTCCTGGCTTCTGGCTTTGGATTGGCTCAGCTTCAGTCGTTGCGGCCACTTTGGGAGTGAATCAGCAGATGGAAGATCTTCTTCGTCTCTCCTCCTCTCTGTATGTCTAACTGTCCAATTAAAATAAATAAATCTTTTATAAAAAAAAAAAAAGCACATTCCACTGAAGGTAAGACTGGTACCCGTGTCAGCCCAGATGCAGAATCAGCAATTTCTCTTCTCAATCCCTTTCCTCTATGGCCCTTGGAACCCCTTTTTCTAGTCAGTCTGTCCTGGAAGGCTGGGTTCTCTTGGAGCTTTAGCCTCTCACATAGTCATACCAGTGCAGGTGTGGGAGACTGGGCCTGAGCACAAGAGATAAGAGATTGGGGGAAGACCTTTGCCCTCTTCCCACACATTCCATGGACTGGTAGCCCAGGGACACAGGTTTTCTTTCTAGCTCCAAGGAACGGTGTGTAACACCTGCCATTCCAGCGGTGCGGCTCCACCACTGGGGCTGGTCTTAGGCTGGGGAGGGCTTATCCATCTTCTGTCACACTCCCCAGCTCAGGGGACTTCTTGTCCTGGGCCTGTGAATCTGTTGCAGCCTCAAGGAAATGAGGTTCATAGGAACTGGCACTGGGACTTGGACTTCCAATGATCCTTGGAAGGCCCCAGACACTGTCTGCCACCAGCTGCAGGCTTCTGCACCTGCAATTGCTTGCCTTCCTGGTTCATCAGGTGTTCCTGGAAATTAAGAGAGAGAGACTTTTCTTTCAATGTGAATAAAAGCACAAGACTCAGCTGGGGATTTAGGAGTTGAATTTGGGGCAAAACAAAACAAAGCAAAAAAGCAAAAAACACCTGACCAGGTGGTGCCAGGGAGACCTGAGTAATGCCATCCTTGTGTGACCCTGTAAGTGTAGCTCATTCCCATCTTGATCCATTTTCTGTGGCTCTGACTGAAGACATGAGGCTGGGGGGCTGGGTAAAGAGGACTGTATTCAGGCTCATGGTCCTGGAGACCTGATGATCTGAAGAGCATGGCGCCAGCTTCAGCAGGGCTCCCAGAGCCGCAGGCAGGTGCTGAAGGGGACAAGCACATTGGGAGGCATGGCCAGTCCCACTCTGTAAGCACCCACTCATGCCAGGGATCCAGTCCCACCCCATCCTGAGTGCTGCTCATATGACCCAATTGCCTCCCGCCGGGACCATCCCTAGGAAGTTCTGTCTCCTCTCTGCACCACCATCCCGGGCTGGCGTTTTGGGGGTCACTCAAGCCACACACAAACCATCACAATCAAGCATCACTTGGCTGAGAGCCTGAGCTGGGGTCTATGCAGGGTGGTTGAGGAAGGGACGAATAGAAAACAAAAGTGACACATGGTGAGTGGTCTGACAGAGAGGTGAAGGAGAAGCATCCGTTCCAGATATTGCAGGTGTTCTCCCTCCCTGCAGACCACCCGCCGGGGAGGCCTTGAATCCTCATCACTGCTTTCCCAGCCCAGCCCCTGGGTCGCCTCTCGACAGGTGCCGGGTGATGACACAGAGAGATCTTCCATCTACCGAGTCACTCCCCAAAGAACCTGGAACTCCATCCAGGTCTCCCTCGTGGTATTTAGCCATTTCAGCTGCCTTTTGCTGGCCATGAGCAGAGAGCTGGGTCAGAAGTGGAGTAGCCAGGATTCTAGTGATGCAGGGATGCAGGGGATGGCTTAACCTGCTGTATCATGACGCCCGTCTCCATGGTTACAATCTATTACAGTGAAAAGACAGACTGAATTCAGCAGAGGGAAAAGACATGGCAGCAGAACCCAGGAGAACATCCAGTTGACCTTTGCCTGTGGACTCAGGGACAGTGTGTGTGTGTGTGTGTGTGTGTGTGTGTGTGTGTGTGTGTGTGTGTGTGTGACACCACACAGAGTAGTGCCACGTAAGCATTGCCCTGGAGTTTCCTCTGGTGGCCATGGTGGATAGGCTTTGTGGCTGACCTTGAGTCTGCAGAGATCAAGGTTGAGTTTTGCCCTGTCAGATCAGTCAGGCTCACTCCAATCTCCAGCACCTGCACAACCAAGAGTTGTTTTCTCCATGAAAGTTGCAAGCTTTGGAACATAGGGCCTCTCAGGTCATAGCAGCTGGGGAGAGAAGGGAGGCCGAGGAGCACTGGCTCTCAATTACCCAGGCCAGAAGTTGCATAGCCACTTCCTCTTAGAGCCTCTTGGCTGGAATCGGTCCCACAGATCCCATGCATTCCTGCAAGGGAATTTGGGAAGCAAAGGAAAGCACATGAGTATTTGATGGATGGAGGCAATGGCCCAAAGCAGCCACCCTCTGAGCATGAGTCGATTCTTTCTGTCAGCCCACAGTCAGTGAATGGGCACCAAATAGATCACCTGCCAACTGCATCCAGGTTCTGGACGGGGCGGAAATTCCCAGAGGGCTGGCAACACTCCATGCTAACTCTTGGAAATCCAGAAACACAGCTGAGACGGGTCCCCGGAGAGCCTGGAGGACGCCAGGAGCCAGGCTCCACGCAGTGATGGAAGGGAGGCTGGTGGAATAGTTCCTCAGCAGCTTTGGCGAGGACCTCCCTGGCAGCCCTGTCACCAGCAAGCGCAGGCAAGAACTCAGTTCCATTGTGACTTGGGGATGCAGGGCCCACACGGATTCATGGGGATTAGGAGTTTTGTCTTTATCCTGTTCCACAGGAGACTGAAGATCAGTCCCCGGGGCGACCTCAAGGCCCAGGGCTACCCTGGAAATCTGAGTTGGAGGAGATCCCTGGATGATGCTGCGGTGAGGCTGAGTGTTCCCTGTCCCCAGCTCACAGTGAGATCCTTGTCTGGGTGAGGGGGAGGCTCTGTGAACCTCAAGGGGCCAGCTACAGGCCAGGGCCTCGTGGTGTGCAGGGGCTCTGCATGGGTGATCTCACCTCACTCTCACAAGAGTCTGTCAGGCTAGACATCATTATCCCCCTTTACAGGTGCAGAGAGATGCAAAAACAACCCCTCAGGGAGCCCCAGTCTGAGCTGAGACAAGGGACTCCATGTCCACCGGCTGTGACAGCACCACCCGATGACAACCTTTCCTGGGCTTCAAGAGTTACTAGTTCACTTCCAGTCCCACTTCCCAGCTGGCTCCCTTCCACACCCAGGGTTAGTTAGGGCAAACTCCAGACCTCACATTATCTCATCTCTAGGTATTCTGGCTCATGTCTTGGAAGGTTAAGGGAGACCCCAAGTCCTGAAGCATAGAGCCTGGCCCCAAGTGAGTGTCCAAGAAGCTTGGGTAGGATTGCAGAAGCAAAGGCTCTTTCAAGACCTCTCAAGCCAGGAGTCAAGCAGTCAGGAGTGGTGGAAAAATGCAAAGCTTTGCCAGAAGCTTGGGCTCTGCCTTTTGCTGGATGAGCGCAAGGAAACCTTGCCAACCTGTTGCCTGCTATAGAATCTAAGCATCATAGCTCTGTGACTCACCACATTGTTAGGGTTGAAAGAGAATCTGAATGTGGGTGCATGACCAATACAGAACCTGGCTATGGATACTTCACCTGGTCCTTTTGCACCTCAGTTACCTCATCTGCCAAATGGACCAACAATAGCACCAGTCCCAAGGGGTTGTTGTGCCTGATGGGTGAAGTGGGCCAGTCCATGTTTGAAGTCAGGTCCCTGCTGTATGGTTGGTGAGAAGCCTGCCGTGTGGACAAGCACCAAACAAGATGCGGGTCTCTGCCGTGAGACACACAGGTCTAGATCAGCTGGGCCCCAGAGCACAGCCTCAGTTCTCAGCTGAGGGCCACCTAGAGGTGTTGAGCGATGTCTGGACATGCTTGTCACACCTGAGCCAGAGGCCAGTGCCATGTCCAGTGGGCAAAAGCCAGGGACGTACAGGACAGTTTCCCACAACTCATGATGCTTTGGCACAACATGGGAGTGCCACAGTTGGCCTGCTTTGGACTGGAGGGACTCGGGGAGGGGGTTAGCTCCTTGCCCAAGTCAGGAGACTCTCTCAGTTACTCAAGGCTGTGTTCAGATCCAAGAAATGAATGGAATGTTTTCTATCTGGACCAGAGTGAGTAGTACTTGATCTGCCTCTTTCCAGCCAGATGTGCCAGATGCCCATTCTCACTGGGGTACACTTTGTATTTTTTTTACACTTTCCGTTTTTATAAAGTCTCCTCTCAAGCCTGTAATGCTGGCATTGGATTGGTTCCACAGGCCGAGAGAGCACGTGCATAGTTCTAGACCAGCGTGCTACTCATCCTAACCAGGATCGACATGTGGGAGTCAGGGGAGGAAGTTCTGGACCAGAGGCATTTCAGGGTAGAAGCTTAGGACTGAGTTCATGGTCCTTGGAACCAGGTGGTCAGCTGTTCAAATCCTAGCTCCCTCAGTTACCACTAGGTGACCTTGGCATGGAACTCCATCCGTCCAAGAGTTCTTGCCTTCTTCTTGTAACCCATGTGTGTGGCCATCCTGGCTCTACAGGGCATTGTGAGGATGTAGCTAACAAACACTGACAGCAAAGGCCAAGCCAGGGCAGAGGAGGTCATCTAAGGTCCCAGAAGATCCTTCATTCTGAGTTCAGGCTCTGCCCTACTCACTTGTTCATTCACTCACTCATTTTGTCAATCAATTGTGCTTTTGTGATAGGAGATCGGAAAAGGAGATTGGGCAGGGGGCAAATGATGAAGGGCTCTCAAAACCCTGGCAGAACCAAAGCCACATAGGTCTTCAGCGACACTTGATTTATGTTAGGAGAAGACTGGTCAACTGCCATGTATGGAGAACAGGTGGTGGGCAGGGAGAGGAGAGGCAGGCATACCGGGGCACTGTGACCAGGTACTGGCCAGGAGATGGAGAGGACTATTGCAGGAGAATTCCGTCACAGGTCCTACTCAGGAAGTGTGATGGAGAGGGAGTTAGGAAAGCGGGGAGGGCTTATAACCTTGGGCATGGAGTCTGCACACTTGAGTTATTTTGGAGGCCATTTATGGAAATGGGAGAAAACTGTGGGAGGAACCTGTCAGAGGCAGGGAGTAGAGGAAAGCAGCAGGTCTGTTGAGCTGTGTTAATGCTGAGAGCTCCCTGGCAGAATCCTGGGAAAGGTGGCACTGCTTGGCAGCCCTGTGGTATAGGGGAGAGGATGGTGTCCACCTGCAAGTCTGGAAGCTTGTCTGGCACTGAGGCTCAGTGTGGGGATCAAAGACAGAGGGAGGAAGGCAGGAAGAGGAGCAGGGAGGGAAGGAAGGAGAAAGGGAAATAGGGATGACACAGGAGGCAGAGGGCCAAGGCCAGAGATTTCCAACCTTTGGATTAGAAAGAATCCAGTGAGAGAAACTGAGAACAAGAGCAGGATTGAGAGAGTGTGGGAAGACATCTTTAAGCCCAAGAGGGAAGGGTGTTGCAGGCAGCACAGCCAGCACAGAGTCAGTCTTCCTTGAGGTACCCCCAGCAGAGCATGCAGGAGCCGGGAGGCCTGTAGTCATGGTCATTGTTACCACACTTGAACCTGCTTGGAAAGTTGTCAAGAACATTCCACACCTGCAGACTCCACACCTGCAGACACCTGCTGCTGTAAGGGAATCACTGGAGCCCTGCCCCTCCTGTCCTGCCTAGGAGCTCCCAGGAAAGGTAACCAAGGTCAGGCTCCCAGCTCCAGGCCTAGCAGGCTCAAGATCCACTCTTAGCTACATCCACCCCTGGTGGACTCCTGGTGGAAATTCTGGAAGCTCTTTGAGACTGTGTTTACTCATCTACATCACTGGGGAGTTGATGGGGTTTGGGGTAGTGTAACACCCTTACCATAGACTCATTCAACGGGGCCAGTATCACCTTGATTCCAAAACCAGGCAGAGACCCAAGAACAATGGAAACAAGTCAATGATCAGTATCCCTGATGAACACAGTCGCTGTTGTCCTCAACAACATCCTAGCAAATCACATCCCAAACATGTCCAAGAGCTCACTCAACACAATCAAGTGAAATTTATACCAAGGCGGCAAAGATGATTTAGCACACACAATCGGTGCATGTCATATGTCTCATCAACAGAACAAACTAGAGAAACCTTGATTGTCTTCATAGACACAGAAAAGTTATCTGAGAAAATTCAACACCCATTCATGGTTTAAAATCCTAGCATCAGGATTGGAAGGAATATATTTCAACATAAAGGCTCTAATTGACAAGCCCACAGCAGGCATCCCACTGAACGGGGAATGGCTGAACACGTCTCATGGAAGACCTGGAATCAGACAAAGATGCCCATTTTCCCTGCTCTTCATTCAATACGGCACCAGGAGTCTAAGCCAGAGAGGTGAGTCAAGAGAAAGATGCAAGGCAACAAATAGGACAGGAAGAAGTCAGATAATGCTTGTTCACAGAAGATGTGATTCTATACATAGAAAAACCTAAAGACATCGCCAAAAACTATTTGAACTAATCCAGGAATATTGTGAGCTACACAAGGAACACAAAAAACTCAGCAGCAGTCTCTTCACCTGTACCCAACCCAGGGATGAAGAAAGTATGAGAACAGCCCCTTTCACAGCAGCTACACAAACTCTCTCAGAATAAATCTAACCAAGGATACGGACAATTTCTACAATGAAAATCGTAAAACAATGAGAGAAACTGAAGAAGTCATCAAAAAGTGGAAATACCTTCCGTGTGCATGGGTTGGAAAAACAAACAACACTGGAAAAAATCCATAGCTTCCAAAGTATTATACGGGTGCAATGCCATCTCCACCAAACTGATGCACTCCATAAAACGAGGCCAAACAATCCTGAGATTCATATGGAAGTATAAAAGTTCTGATGTAGAGACTGGTGCAGTGGCTCAACTGGCTAATCCTCCATCTCCAAGCTCTAGCATCCCATGTGGGCACTAGTACATTTCCCAGCTGCTCCACTTCCCATTCAGCTCCCTGCGTCTGGCCTAGGGAAGTAGCAGAGGATGGCCCAAGTCCTTGGGACCCTGAACCCATGTGGGAGACTGAAAAGAAGCTCCTGGCTTCTGGCTTTGGGTTGGCTCAGCTCTGGCCATTGTGGCTATTTGGAGAATGGACCAATGGATGGAGGATCTTTCTGTCTTTTCTCTCTATAAATCTGTTTTTCCAATGAAAATAAATAATTCATTAAAAACTTAAGGCTCAGTCTGAGAATTAAATAAATAAATAAATATTCTGAAACAGCCAAAAGAGATCTTGAATAAAAAGAACCAAGCTGAAAACATTACAATATCTGACATCGAGACATATGACAGAGCTGTTATAACCCAAACAGTGTGGTACCAGCATACAAACACACACTGACTAATGTTGCAGAGTTGTATCTATGCATCTATAGCTAACTGTCCCTCACCAAAGGCACCGAAAACACACATTGGAGAAAGCATCGTCTCCTCAGTAAATGGTGCTGGGAAATCAGATTCCTATATGTAAAATGTGGAAACGCAACTCCCCACTTCTCATCCCACACAAGAGTCAACTCTGGTCCAAAGACCCAAGTGAAGAACACGAAACTGAAGCTTCTAGATGAAAACACAGAGGAGACAGGTCAATGACTTCTTTGTTCAGACTCGGAACGCACAGGCAGCAAAGGCAAAACTAGACATATAGGTTGATGTCGAACAGCAAGGCCACAGTCGGTCACGTGCAGAGAGGCAGCGAGCGGAACGGGAGGAAGCACTTGCACGCTGTTCCTCTGACGACGGATGATAAGGAACTAAAACCACTCAGCAGCAACAACGACGACCCACATGACCCAGTTGAGAAACGGGTAAAGGATTTGAATAGACATCATCAAAAGAACAGATGCGATGTCCAAAAAATATATGAAAAAGTTATCACTAGCTATCATGGAAGCGCAAACTAAAACCACAAGAAGTACCATCTTATCCCAGTGAGAGTAACTGTTATCAACAAGAAAAATCACAAATGATAAAGAGAACCCTAAAATACTGCTGGTGAGAATGCAAATTACCATAGCTGTTAGGGAGAACCGAATGCAGATTCTTCAAAAAACTGAACACAGGAGCTGGCACAGTGGCCTAGCAGACTTCACCTGGCACACCACCATCCTATATGGGCACTGGTTCCGGCTGTTCCACCTCTTCTTCTTGTTTTAATTGGAAAGTTAGATATACAAAAAGGAGGAGAGACAGAGAGGAAGATCTTCCATCCTTTAATTCACTTCCCAAGCAGCTGCAATGGCGGGAGCCGTGCCAATCTGAAGCCTGGAGCCCAGAGCCTCTTCCAGATCTCCCATGTGGGTGCAGGGTCCCAAGGCTTTGGGCCGTCCTCGACTGCTTTTCCCAGGCCACAAGCAGGGAGCTGGATGGGAAGTGGAGCTGCCGGGACTAGACTGGCGCCCATATGGGATCCCGGGCGTGCAAGGCGAGGACCCTAGGACCGTAGCTGCTAGGCTACCATGCTGGGCCCCGGCTGTTCTACTTCTAATACAGCTCCCCGATTGTAACCTGGGAAAACAGTGGAGGATGACTCGAGTTCTTGCAGCCCTACGCTCAAGTGGGAAACCTAGAAGAAGCCCCTGGCACTGGTTTCGGATTGGCTCAGTTCCAGCCCTTGGGGCTATTCGGGGAGAGGACCAATGGATGGAAGATCTCTTTCTCTGTCTCTCCTCTGTATAACTTTACTTTCAAATAAAAATCAAATAAATACATTTTTAAAAATCAACCTTAGTGTCCACTGAATGCAGGAAATTTGATCCATACACACAATGGGAAATTACCCAGCCACCAAGAGAGTGACATTCTGACATTGCCTCCAAATGGTCTTTATGTTAAGTTAACTAGCTACCACTATTCCTTCTAGTGGGTGGAATTTAAAACTGTTCCTCAGAACATAGACTAGGGAGTGCTAGAGATGGAGAAGGATGGAGGGAAGGAGGAGGGGGCAGGCTGGCCGTTAGGAACCCAGTGGTGATCAGAGAGAAGTCACAGGTCCTGGTGTTCCCCCAGCACAGTGGGTGGCTGCCATGTGTGGAAACACACCATCCACTGCCCGAGAGAGGGAGGGAAAGCAGCGCAAGAGTCCAAACACAAAGGACAAGGGAGTGGAAACGCCGACTGCCCGATCTGATCCCCCTACATCGCATCTGTGTGCTGAAACTCTGCACGGAACCCCACCAAGATGTGCAGATCATGATGCGGCTTTTCAAAAATAAAATGTAAAGCAGTAACAATAAATGAGAGGCAGGAGTGTGCAGGCACAGTGGGGGAGGGAAAAATATGCCAGTGCCCAGCTCCCCTCCCCGCCCCTGATCTAAACCTGCCAGTTTGGAGCGGGCCAGGCACCGTGGTTATTATCACCAGCGTAGGTTTCTGGTTGGCTCTGACGTACAGCTAATGGGGAAACTGAGGCCTCACATCACTTGCCATGTGTCTCGTCTGCCCTGGGATATACACTTGAGGTAAACATTACATTTGTACGTACACATGTTTTTGCTGCGCACTCAGCCATGTGATCTGGGGAACAGGTGTCTCCAACCTGATTCCTGGGAAGGGTAAACCATTAAATAATAGCTGCCAAGGTGGGTGTTGTGGCACAGTGAGTTAAGTCGTGGTTTGGGAAAACCACATGCCACATCAGAGTTCTGGCTGCTCCACTTTTTTTTTTCTTTTTAAGATTTATTTTATTTATTTGAAAGAAAGAGTTGAGCAAGAAAGAGAGAGATCTTCCACCTGCTGGTTCACTCTCCAGGTAGACACAAGAGCCAGGTGCATCAGCAGGCCGTTGGCTCAGAAGCGAGCAGCTAGGGAAAGCAGCGGAGGCTGGCCCCAGCTCTTGGGCCCCTGCACCCAAGGCAGCTTAACTCCAGCCAGCTGCTGGGGGGCATTTGAGGGGGTGAATGGAAGAATTCTCTCTCTCTCTTTGCTTTTCTGGAGTTATTATGTATGTATGAACGTATGTATTTTATTTTAAAGGTGGAATTACAGGACACGCAGAAAGAGAGCTTCTGTCTACTAGCTCCTTCCCCAAATGACTGCAGTGATCAGAGCTGGGCTGGTCCGAAGCTGGGAGCCAAGAACTTCTTCCAGGTCTTTCCTGTGGGTGCAAGGACCCAAGGACTTGAGCCATCTTCCATTGCCTCTGCAGCCCATTAGCAGGGAGCTGGATCAGAAGTGATGCAGCTGGGACTCTAACCAGTGACTTCATGGATGCCGGCCCACGGGCGAGGAGTTGGTTGGCTGTGACACAACAGCGACCCCAGAACTCTGTCTTTCCCTGTTTCTACCCCTCACACAAATAAATAAATCCAATTAAAAAAGCATCAATTGCTTGTCATATGTTTTCTTTCATATGTGGAAGTTCATATACATGTAAATAAATACATACATATAAAGAGAGAGATACAGAGAGGATACTGCAGTATTTAATATTCATAAGTGCTATCTTGGCCGATTATACCTCTTATAATGATAAGCTCTTCTTTTTCCATTTTACAATTTTTGCATGAATCTCATATTATGTAATAGTATGTATTCAACTTGGCTTTCAAAAACTAGCATGTGTATGTGCAGCTGTGATGTTTACATGACGTGTGTAGCCCAAAATGCTAAACATTGTTAAATCTCTGTGTGCTCCTTGAATTCATCTTTACGAGTTTCTGTGTTATTTGAAATAGTCTAAAATAAGAAGCCAATAAAATGGGCAAGAATTTTAAAAAATAACCACCCCGCGGCTCTTTGCACCTGACGGGCTCCATCTGTTTGAATCTTACGAAGCAGAGGAAAATGATTCCATTTTTGGAAGGGTGAGTTGAGGCCCAGAGATGAAGTCACCAGTCAGAGGACAGTCCGTGCAGATTTCCTTTCCCAAAGGGAGCCTGGACTGAAGAAAGGCCGCCAGGGAGGCCTACCCTCCACGCTGCCTGGGCCGTCAGAGACGCTGGGGACTGATGCATGAGGCACTGAATCCATTTGTTTTAAAGATTTATTTACTTTGATTGGAAAGGCAGATTTACAGAGAGAAGGAGAGATAAAGAGAAAGATCTTGCATCTGCTGGTTCACTCCCCAAGTGGCTGCAATGGCTGGAACTGAGCTGATCCAAAGCCAGGAGCCAGGAGCCGCTTCCTGGACTCCCACATGCGTGCAGGGTCCCAAGGCGTCAGGTCATCCTCTACTGCTTTCTTAGGCCACGAGCAGGGAGCCTAATGGGAAGTGAAGCAACAAGGACATGAAGTGGTACCCGTATGGAATCCCATCACTTGCAAGGCAAGAATTTAGCCATTGAGCCTTTGAGACAAGCCCATGACATAGATTTGCTGTTGTTGTTGTTACCCATTTCAAAGATGATAAAAGGGAGTCCTCAGAACATGAGGCATTTGTGCAGCATCACACAGCTTCAGAGTGGACAACCCAGAGCCAGGCTCCTATCTACTCTTGGGCTGTGTGAACACAGACCCTTTGCTTGCAGGAACTCAAGCATCTGACTACAGATGGGGTAAACTGAGGCCCAGAGAGCAGTGAAGGTGGCAGCCTCCCCCTGTGCGCACACACACACACACACACACACACACACAACGGGGTAGGTGTGTGTACGGCAGCATCCTGCTTGCCCTTAGCTGGGTCTGGAGCTGGCTCTTCAATTCGTGCAGCTTCCTCATTTATTTTAATTATCATTCATTAAGCATCTCTGGGAATGCTGATCCAGAAGTGGGGTGAGGCGGGGTGCTGAGCAGACTGGAGCGAGAGAAAGGCCAGAAGCGCCACCGCATCCACATGCATCCACACGCGTGCACACGCACACACACACACACACCGGCTTCCATTTCCTGAGATGTCCACCTGCTTTTATGAATATAAGTGGATTTGTAACAAGCATTGCAGCTGCATATAAGGCATTCAGACATGCAGACAATTTTACTAGATAATAGACTATCATGCAGGATACAATTTAAATTAAAAAATGCAATTTTCACCTTGAAATGAACAAATGATTACAATTTCTATACAAATTAAGGCTTTCAGCCTCTCTTTCAGTAGTGGCACCAGCCCATGAAATATGACATAATTACCATGAAATACATTTTCAAATATTTTGATTTTTGTCCACCGCTTTTTAAAAAACATAGGCCGCCTTCTAGGTCTCCGAGTGTGTGTTGGCATTTCCCACCTTCTGGGAAAAACACATTAAAAAGAAAAGCTGAAGTCCCTGAAGATGAAGCTGGCCCCCTCCCCAGCCTCCCTGCCTCCCGCCTCCTCACCCCTACCCCTCCCCTGGCTCAGAGATAAAATTGAAAAAGGCAGACAGAGGAGAGGGGACGCAGGCGACCGGCGGCAAAGCCTGGATTTATCTAAGTTGCCACGCTTATCTGCGGAATCGCATCTGTTGGCTATCTCCACGCCAACCGCTCCCCTCTGGAAATCGCTCCCCCAGCCCTCGGCTCTCTCTCTGCAGCCCAAGCATTCCCTCCACCCACCCATCCACCCACTACCCCCAACCACCACCCTCCTTTCTTATTTTTAATTATTTTTCTATTCTCTCCTCTTTGTGGCTGGAGTTGAAATCATGAACAGTCCTTGCCTGAACCTTTGCCTGTACCCCAAGGAACTTTGGAATTCAAAAGCAGTGACGGAGGAAGGCAGGTGGAAAGTCTTGGGCCCCTGAAAGGAGGTCTCTGAACCTCTGCCCAAGCTGATGACATCGATGGATGTCACTTCTACCTTAACCCATCTCTTCCTGCTTCTGGAAGACCCCAAGCCATCCTTTGGGCTGAGCTTGGGAGTTGGGTCTGCATTTAGAGCGTCTAGAAGCAGATCTGGGCCTTCTCTCTTGGATCTTGCTCTTGGTCCAGGGCCTCCTGCTCTGATCCCTGATGGGCCAGCAGGTTTCAGCACCCCTCTCCTAGACTGCCACCCTCTGGTCTTGGCTGCTGACGGCTGTGTGGCCTCTGTCCCTGTCTGAGCCAGTTGGGTGACTTTTCCTCGGGGCCCATCCTGGTCTGGTCCTCCCCTTCAGCATGGATTCCCTTCTGCTTTCTCTTTGAGCTGAACAAACAGCTCAAGCAGACGCGTCCATGACGCATCCAGGCAGGATGCAGGGCTTGCTTGGCTTTTGCTCAGCCATACTTGGTTTCTAAGTGTCTCCAAGGCTTTAGCTTGCCCCCATGGTGTAACTGCGCTGTAAGGAGGACCCTGCACCCCAGGGCCTCCGTCGGCCTTGGCAAAAGAGGTAAGCAGGTATCCAGACCCAGTGGATGGCTTCCAGCTGCTGGTTAGCCAGGTACTTCCTGGGGTACTGCCTTGGGATACGGGGCTCCAGCTACCTCCTCTAACTGCATCCTACCCCACGCTCCATGCTCCCTGTCACATGCTGGTCCAGGGAACAGAATGGGACAGCTTAGTGGAAAGTGGGCGTAGGATCAAATAGCCAGAGATTCAAAATCTAGCTACCCAACCTTGGCCAAATCAATTGGTTGCTGTGCCTGAGTTTTTCTCAGCTGTTAGTTGGAGGCTGTGAGGACACCATGGGAGTATGGCAGTTTAGATCTGAGTCTTCCCCTGCAAAACCACAACCACTGACACCCTCCCCGGCACAGTTAGACCTTATGTTGGTGGTGGCTCCCTATGTGACAGATCCAATGAAAGGCCGGATTCCCTTTTCCAGCTCTTCTGACCCAAAGTTTTTCTAGTAGACTGCTCCATCTGAATTTATAACACCCACACACAGAGCCACTCCAACATTCAAAAAAAAATATTAATTTATGGAAAAGGCAGTGAGAGAAGAGACATCTTCCATCTGTGGGTTCCATCCAAAAGTGGCTGTAAGAGCTGGACCTGGGTCAGACTGAAGCCAGAAGCTGGCAACTTCATCTGGATCTTCCCGTGGGTCACAGAATCCCAAGCACTGGCTTCATCCTCCACTGTTGTCCCAGGGAGCAGCCAGGACTCCAGCTGCCCAATCCCAGAGTCTCAGGCAATGGCTTAACCCATTGCACCATGCACAACACCTGGCTCCTGTTTTAATACTCTGACTCACTGGTATGTGCACCCTTAACTCTGCCAATATCCTAACTCTTGGGCACCACTTCTGATCAGCCTTCCACCTGTCCAGTCCACACAGAAGGCTTTACTCTTCAAGTCACCTGTTTCTAATGCCTGACTCTAAGTCGTGGGTCACAGCCAAGAGGTACTCAGACCTTGGTCACCTTCTCATCTTGAGGGAGAGTCAAGCAAGTCCCAGGAACCCTTGGCGACCCCGGGGGCCACCTGGGCCATGCTCAGCCTCTCTCCTTCCTCTATTGCTGCAGAATTTGAATGCAGTTAAATGCATTTAATCATCTGGAACATGGGGCAAAATGGCTACCCACAACGCTGTGTGAGATTCTCCCAGCAGTGCAATGACTGCCCGGTAATTATTCTTATTTTTTTTTAAAAGATTTATTCATTTTTTATTGGAAAGTCAGATGTACAGGGCAGAGGAGAGACAGGAAGATCTTCCATCTGCTGACTCACTCCCCAAGTGGCCTCAATGGCCAGAGCTGAGCTGATCCAAAGTCAGGAGCCAGGAGCTTCTTCTGAGTCTCCCATGCAGGTGCAGGGTCCCAAGCTTTGGGCCATCCTTGACTGCTTTCCCAGGCCACAAGCAGGGAGCTGAATGGGAAGTGGAGCAGCCAGGACACAAACTGGCACCCACATGGGATCCCAGCATGTGCAAGGCAAGGACTTTAGCCACTAGCCTATCATGCCAGGCCCTTGGTAATTATTCTTTATAGCTAATACAAGTTAGGTATTTCCTATGTGTTCCTAAGCATTCTTATCATCTGTCCCTCACACCCAGTTTTCAGGCTACTAGGAATGTTCCTGATTCACAGGTAAGAAAGCTGAAGCTTGGAGAATGTGATTTGCCACATTCCACAGGTGATCAACGGCACATCCAGCACGCACCGATGGCGCTGTGGCCTGAGGAAGATGACTCCGGCACGCCGCCGGGGAAGCGTGAGCCGCTGTTAAAAATGACCAGCTCTCCAAGCGGTTGATGTGGCTCAGGAGACCACATGCTACAAAATGACAGGGCCAGGGATGGTGGGTGTCGATGGCGGGCCCTGGGACCCGCAGCCCACACCCCAGCTCTCCGTCCACACTGGCTGCTCCCAGGCCATCCTGGATATCTTGTGAAGTTGGGTGCCCCGGCTGCGATGCTCCTGGAATGTGGGATCATAAGAATGTTTTGGAGAACACAGAACTTCACGTCTCTCAGGGCTGAGCTGTGACCTGCAGAGGCAGGACCTGTTAACCCTGACATGACCAGAAAGCCCATGCGAGGTGATGGGGCCACGTGCGGCTGGGGGTCAAGGTCTACCAGCATCTTCCCCTGTCGAAGAATTCCAACAGGGCCCGGCGGCGTGGCCTAGTGGCTAAAGTCCTCGCCTTGAAGGTGCCAGGATCCCATATGGGCACCGGTTCTAATCCCGGCAGCTCCACTTCCCATCCAGCTCCCTGCTTGTATTCTGGGAAAGCAGTCAAGGACGGCCCAAAGCTTTGGGACCCTGCACCCGCGTGGGAGACCCCGAAGAAGTTCCTGGCTCCTGGCTTCGGATCGGCATAGCATCGGCCGTTGTGCTCACGTGGGGAGTGAATCATCGGACGGAAGCTCTTCCTCTCTGTCTCTCCTCCTCTCTGTATATCTGACTTTCCAATAAAAAAAAATAAATCTTAAAAAAAAAAGAGTTCCAACAATCCTCAAGGTCGGGATGAAGCCCGCTTTCCATGGACATCAGAGGTCGGGAGAGGGAATAATCGGTCCACTCAAAGGGATAGTTTGAGTTGCCAGTAGGGTGCAAGTCAAGGAAAACGTGGTATTTCTCGTCTGCCTAGTGGGCTGCTGCACAGCCACGTAGACGGATGTTCCTGACACCTCTGAAAATGGGGCTGGCTTTGAGGAGGAGTCAGAGAAGCAAGCCTGGGAGACCAGCTCTGGGATAAGACTGCGCAGACGTCCCAGTGAGCGGGAGAGGGAGCGGCCAGCGCCGTGTGGACTCACAGAAGGAGCTGCCCACAGAATGGAACTAGGAGGACTCGCTGACACTCCTGATGGATGCTCAGTTACTGTGATGGCCGGAGGTTCCGAAGGCCAAACACGGTAGATGTCTTGTCACCATGGGAAGGAAGATGAGGAGAATGCCCAGATCTTCACTGGCAGCTGCCCAGAGAAGGCACAAGGGACCCCTGTCAGAAGAAAACCAGTGGAGGAAGGGCCTACGCAGGACCCCGAGTGCCTCGGGGCCAGAGGAGCAGTGAGGGGTGTTCTCAACCCAGCCCTTTCCGTGATCCCCATGGAGGACCCGGAGGCTACTGGGTGACAAGGTGGCGATGGTACAGGGTGGATCTCTCCTACAGGTCCTTTCTGCCACGATGGGCCAAAGCTGCGGGTGCTGAGCAATTGGCACAACTCTTTAAATATGGAAAATTCAGGCCCGGTGCAGTAGTCTAGTGGCTAAAGTCCTCGCCTTGCATGCACTGGGATCCCAATTGGGCATCAATTTGTATCCTGGCAGCCCCGCTTCCCATTCAGCTCCCTGCTTGTGACCTGGGAAAGCAGTCAAGGATGGTCCAAAGCTTGGGACCCTGCACCTGCATGAGAGACTCAGAAGAAGCTCCTGGCTCCTGACTTTGGATCAGCTCAACTCTGGCCGTTGAGGCCACTTGGGGAGTGAGTCAGCAGATGGAAGATTTTCCTGTCTCTCCTCTGCTCTGTACATCTGACTTTCCAATAAAAAATGAATAAATCTTTAAAACAAAGAAGTGGAAAATTTCAGTTTCAACGGGGCCCATGTCCCCACCTCCAGGGACCCCATGCCCCAGCTCAGCGCTGGGCAGTGAGGTTTAGTCTCAGAATGAAGGATGTTGCCACAGCAGCTGGTGGGTACTGAGCACCCACTGTGTGCATGGCACAGAGCCACCAGGGACCTCATCTCACCTCATCAAAATTCACCAGGCAGGTGTGGACAGGCCTCTGTGTGTGCATGTCAGCTTAGTGGCTTGTCCCAGGGCCAGTGGCAAGCGTGGATGAGTCCCCGTGTAGACACGGACGTCAGGTTAGTGGCTGGCCCCAGGGCTAGTAGCAGTGCTGGGATTCAGACTGTGGTCTCTCTGGCCTTCAGCTCCACTCTAGGCAGGGACCTAGGAATTATCAACCAGAGCCCTGAGAGCAAGAAGACACATCTCCTTTCTCTGCTGCCGTCAGCTCATACGTAACCAACCAGGGAAAGAAAACCAGTTAGGATAAGGCCTGGTGCGATGGCTCAGCTGGCTAATCCTCCCCTCGCAGGCACTGCGATACTGCACAGTGCCAGCTTGTGTCCTGGCTGCTCCACTTCCCATCCAGCTCCCTGCCCGTGGCCTGGGAAAGCAGCAGAGGATGGCCCAAAGCCTTGGGACCCTGCACCTGCATAGGAGACCTGGAAGAAGCTCCTGGGTTTGGATCAGCTCAGTTCCAGGCATTGCAGCCCTCTGGCAGAGTAAGCCAGCATATGGAAGATCTTTCTGTTTCACCTTCTCTCTGTAAACCTGTTTTTCTGATAAAATTAATACTTCTTTTAAAAAAATCCAGTTAGGATAAAAAAAAAAAGGTAGCAGATCTCAAAACCGCATGCCTGCTCCACTCCACGGACTCTGTGCACTGGAAGGCCCCACTCACGGGCAGAGTGATGTCTTTGTCTTCTTGCTCCTGAATCGTAGGCTACTGAACGTACAAAGTTCACAAATTCTAAAGGTTCAAGAGCTTGGGACGTGTGGCTCTTGGGAGTCACTCGATGCACCAGGCTCTGCCAGGCACTCGATGCACCAGGCTCTGCTCAACCAGACCCAGACTGCTTCTCTGTTGCTGCCAGCAAAGCGTGCTTACATAGCAGACAGCCTCTAAGGACACACACACTTGTGAGGGTTCAAGGGCAGGGATGTATTTAACGGCTGAGACTCGAACAAGGAAGCTTAAAAGAAAAGAGGCAAAAGACTTCGCGAACGTTTAACAGCAACAAAAAAGCGCACGGTTAAGGAGTCTGCTCTGTTCATGCAACAGCTCTTGCAGGTGCCCAGGGCTGTTGCAGGAGGCTGGGGTGTTACAGGGGATGACACAGCGACGGCTCCTGACCTCAGAGAGCTCCCGTTCGTTCTATCAGGGGCAGATGGACAGTGGAAGGGCGGAGGGTGCACAGAGGGGAGAGCAGGGTTTCCCTCGGTGTCGGCCCGACAGCCTCAGTGGTGACACAATGGAAACAGCCACCTGGAAGTTTGTGGGGCAGAGAACGGCTGAGGCGGAAGGAACAGCCAGTGCAAAGGCCCTGCAACGGAATCTCCATGGGCAGGGCAGAGTGGGGGAGAGTCTAAGGTCCGGGAGGCGGACACTACGATAGGGGGAAGTCTCAGCAAGTCTCCGTCCTTTAAATACCTCCCTGGAAACGGGATCAGAGTGGCCACCACGTCCTCGCCATGGGTCAGAGAGCTGCTGCGCTCACAGAGATGAGCCTGCTTTCTTCTGTCATGCTGGGATCCAGAGGCCCACACTTCCCAGGCCCTCCCCGAGAGCACTGCTGTAAAATTCCTCACTCACCCCAAGGCCTTTCTTGCCCACTGTTCCCTCAGAGGCCATCCTCTAGTAAGCTCACTTCTGTCCCCCCACAGACCACAGAGGGGCTTCCTTCCGCCCCCAAGTGGCTCCAGAAAGAGTTGGGAGTCGATCGCTTTGGCTATATCCCACGAGGCACCTGCAGGTGGATGCCCTGCCCATGTCCCAGTGCATTCCCAGCTGCACCTGCATCATTGGGGCCTTAGGGATGGCTCGGCTGCCCACAGCTTTACAAGTGGCCAAACACCCCGTGGTTTTCCAAGGGGCACTGTCCTCACTCAAGCTGGAGAATACGAGGGATTTTAAAGGTAGCCTGAGTTTGGTTTCCGGCTCCTCCACTCTCCAGCTGGGATTCTTCCGGGAATTCAGTTTTTCATCCTTCAAACACAGGTGATGATACCCATTCCCAAGGGCTTGTAGCAAGGACTGCAAAAATGCTCCTATGGGCAAAGCCTAGGGCGATCTCTGCCAACCAGTGTGTGGTAGATACGTAATGGAAAGCAGGGCTCTCTGCCAGGGCAGTGTTGTGGCATAGCTGGGTGAGCTGCCTCTTGGGACATCCCATCCCGTGTCGCAGAACCAGGGCTTGAGTTCTGCCATCACTTTGGACCTAGCTTCCTGCTGAAGGGCAGCTGGGAGGCAACAAATGATGGGTCAAGTACTTGCGTCCCTGCCACTTCCTGTGAGACGCCTCTAGCTGTTGCATGCATTCAGGGAGTGAGCCAGCAGAGAGAAGATCTCTATCTTCCCCTTATCACGCTGCCTTTTAAATAAATAAATAAGCAAAAAGAAAAGAAACTATATCCCACTGAGCCCTTCTCATCATGCCCCCAGCCTTCCCGGCTCCTCCTATCCACCTACAATGTACCCCTTTCCTCAACCACACAAGACCCTGCCCATGCTGTGCCCTCTGTCCCACATGCTTCTGCCCCTTCGCCCAGACAAAAGATCTCTCCTTATCCATCCTTCCCGTTCATCCTGCCTACCCTCTCCTCTCTCCTCCTCCTTGCCCTCCTGCCTCCCATTGGCAGCCAGGCTGGCATGGTCACACCTCTCCTCTCCTCTACAAATGCTCTGACCCCTACCTCCCTGCCTCCAGGTCCCCCAGCCTGCCAACTAGGTTTGAGATCTGGATCCCTCATTAGTGAGTGAAAATAGAGTCTAGTACTTACTTTATGTCCAGATCCTAGGTCTGGATCTTGGTAAGGGTTTCACAAATACTGGTGGAGTGAAACTTAGGAGTGCATTTTAAAAAAAGAATTAGAGGGACCAGTGTTGTGGCACAGCTGGCAAAGCCACCATCTGCAATATCCATATTGGCATTTTGGTGTCAGTGGGTGAAGAAGAGGCGGTTCAGAGATGGGTTCAATTCACTCCACGTCACACAGCAGGCATGCCTGGGCATCTGTAGATGAGGACACCTCCCTGAGCAGGGTGAATGCTATGGACAGAGCATGCAAGGTTGGGGCATGGCCCTTGTGCCTCTGCTGGTCCTGGACACAGAGCATGCAGGGTCTGTCCCAGCAGACCCTGCAGCTTTGCCTGCCCCCGGTGGCCCCTGATGGTCACGGATTAGTCCAGGGACCCTGGGGACAGGGGAGGGAACATCTGGATTCAGTTACAAGGCCTAGCTGGGAGTCTGGGGGTGGCGACGTTAAGCCAACCAAGCAATGGACCTAAATGAATTTCAGGACCCATGCAGGACCCTTGCACAAGCAGGCGAGGGGATGTAGATCTGGGCCTGGCAGGAAGGTGGGATCAGAGAGGACCTCTGGACCCTTCCTGAGCTTGGGGGCTGGCAGGAGGTGGGATTATGGAATTCGTTCGGGAGCTGGCATAGTGACCCGCGGCAGTGGCCCAGCCGTGTCCTTCCCCATGTCTCAAGGAAATGCTGGCACCAGGAACTCCCTGGGAATGTGGTTCGGTTTAGGGGCTGGCTCTGGAGAAGGAGTCAAATCAAATTCAGCTTGAAATTCCAGGCCGGTCACGGTTGCCCAGGTGAAGGTAACAGCAAGGCCAGGAGGGGTCAGGCAGGTCGAGGGTCCTCCCCTGAGGCCCTGGGATGGACAAAGGGCTTCCTGGGGCTCAGGCTGCTCCCTGTGCTGGGGGACCAAAGGTCCGCAGACTCGGGGGAACCCCCGCAGAGGGTGCATTCTCAAAGCTCTCCCTATATGCCTTTCCTGAAAACACTGCAGATAGGTGTGGCAAGTGCCCATTTGCCCGCTGAGAATACTGAGGCTCAGAGAGGGCAAGTGAAGGAGCAGCTTCCTCAGAGAGGACCTGAAACTGAATCTGAAAAAAGACAGGAAGTAGAGACAGCATCTGAGGAGAGAGGAGCTCAGCATGAGCAAAACCAAGGAGGCAAGATGGCCCTAGTGCTGGAAGGGTGGCTGCTGGAAGTGTGGCTGCAGGGCAGCGGGGAGGGCACTGGGGGCAAGGATTCCGACTGGAGAGGGGGCTGTTGGTGAAGAGCTTTGACTGCCAGTGAGTGCTTGGATGGGGTCTTGAGGCCCTCCCTGGCTGCCATTGAAAGCTCCTATATAAGGACGGGCATCGTGGCACAGCACGTTAAGCCGTGGCACGAGGCGCTGTGCGTAAGCCTGTGGCACCAGTGTCTCACATGAGCACTGCTGACTGATGTCCCAGCTGCTCTGCTTCTCATCCAGCTCCCTGCTAGTGTGTCTGGGATAGCAGCTGAGGGTGGCCCAAGTGCTTGGGCCCCTGAGCCCACGTGGGAAACCTGAAGGAAACTCATGGCTTTGGATCAGCCCACCTCTGGCCATTGGAGCTATTTGGGGAGTCGACCAACAGATGGAAGATTCTCTCTCTCTCTCTCTCTCTCTCTCTTTCTCTCTGCCACTTTGTCTTTACAATAAATACAAGGTTTTTTTAAAGTTTATTTTTATTGGAAAGGTAGATTTACAGAGAGAAAGAAAGATCTTCCATCCACTGGTTCACTCCCCAAATGGTCACAACAGCCAGAGCTGAGCCAACCCAGAGCCAGGAGCTTCTTCCAGGTCTCCCGTGCAGGTGCAGGGTCCCAAGGCTTTGGGACATCCTTGACTGCTTTCCCAGGCCACGAGCAGGGAGCTGGATGGGAAGTGGAGCTGCCGGGACATGAACTGGCACCCACATGGGATGCTACACGTGGAGGTGAAGAATTAGCCAGTTGAGCCACGCCTGGCCCCAAATGTTGTTTAAAAGGCCTTGGCATGGGTAGAGCTATGTCATCATGAAGGTCATCAGTCCAGTGCTCACGAAAGTGGCTGATGAAAACAGAGTGAACGGCAGGAGGCAGCCAAGGGAGGGCCGTGCTGGCCACGTCCTCAATGAATGGGCTCCAGTACAGGGGTGCGCTGACACTAAGGAAAGACAGCGAGCTTTCTCGTGGCAACTGCAACCTGATGCTGACCAAGAGCATCCATGTGCTGAGACGTCACAACGTGAGAAGCCTGTGTGTCAACATCCCATGGGGTACAAAAGGAGACGAGGCACACAGCCCACTGGAGGCAAGGGCATGGAGCTACGTGTTGAGGGCCTTTTTGCTCCTCCAACAGGGAGTTTCTCCAATCTGTGCTGCTTCCTAACAAATTCACGGGGCAGGTGGCAGCAGCCCTGGTTGGTTCAGCACCGAGGGTGTTGGTACCTGAATGGGTAGAGCCGGACACCAAAGCCCTGGCACTCAGCTTCTTACCTTTTCCCATCTATCTCAGCCAAGCCTGCCCTCAAGATGCTGGGCTCTGTGGAATAAGCCCTGCATCAAGTCTGTGCCAGATAACCCTGGAGCAAGTGGGCATAGATGGTGGCAGGAGCATACGTCCCCTCCTGGGCTGTGGTGGAATGTCAGGGACAAGACCCGGGCATGGGTACAGAGATGATGGCACCGCTGCTTATTGGCTATGATCCTGGGCTTTGGAATCAAACTGACCCAGGCTCTTCTTTGCACCTGCTGCTTGACCTTGCCAAAATGCTTCACCTTCTCTGAGCCCTGGGTTCCTGGTCTGTACACTAGGAATAGAGTGTCTCCCTTGAAGGTTTTGGAGAGCATCACGTGCAGCCGTAAATTGTTGTGGCTTTGCCCGGGGATGGGCACCAAGCAGGTATTCAGGACATCATGGTCTGGTCAGAGCCTGCAAACTGGACTCAGTGACCATGTCCCAACACAGGGGATGCTGAGTCCTGACAGCCCCGTGCTGTGTGCTCCGAGACTAGTGCCTGCTGTTGGGGCCCTCTGACCACCCTTTATCCTGTTGGGGCAGCAGGTGTTCTCAACTTGCTTGTGGACCCCAGGTCAGAGCTTACTGGGGTCCTGGGTGAGGGCTGAAATGACATTGGGGGTGGCAGAGGTGGTGATAAGGAGGATGGTGGAAGTGTTGAGAACAGAGGGGAACAGAGTGAGGAGGCTGTGATCTGGGTCCTTCCCCCTCCTGCCTCCTGCATTCTGAAAAACCCCCGACAACAAGGGAGCCTCCTTGTGTACCCAGAGGTGTCTGTCTTGGCTCACCAGCTTTCAGCAGCCTTGGAGACACTGCCAGATCACCCCGGGTTCATGGAGGAGAGAGTGGTGGCCCTGATCTCATAGCTGCAAGAAGTGACAGCATCGAGATTTGAACTCAGCTCTCCCCGACTCCACGTCAGTGCATCTGATCTCCTCCAGCCTGCAATATTCAAGGATTTTTCATAAGAGCTTAGTGGTGTGGAGAAAGTACTCTTAAAGGGGCACATTGTTGCAGAGATGGGCTTGTCGGCTTCTTTGTTTTTCAGATTTATTTCTTTGACAGAATGACAAGAGATAGGGGAGGAGAGATATAGAAAAAAGAGGAATTTTCTATCTGCTGATTCACTCCCCAGATGGCTACAACACCCAGGACTGGGCCAAGCCAAAACCAGGGACCTGGAGCTTCTTCCAGGTCTTCTGTGTGGGTGCAAGACCCCAAGCACTGGGGCTGTCCCCTGCTGCTTTCCCAGGCACATCAGCAAGGAGCCGTATTGGAAGTGGAGCAGCCACGTTCTTATGGGATTCCAGTGCCACAGGCAGCAGTTTAATGTGCTGTGTCACAGGCTGGCATTGTGCTCTGGGTTTCTATGTGTGGTTCAGTTTGATTTGGTTTTGTTGCCAGACAGGGAGACAGACAGGGTGGGATGGGGGAAGGAGCGCCTGCCCACTGGGTCATCACTAAATGCTCATAACAGCCTGGGGTTAATACTGGGACTGATCCAGGAGCCAAGGAGTCCATCGGGGTCTCCCACGGGACCGGCAGGGACCCAACCACCTGAGCCATCACCCACAGTCTGGATATTAGCATGAAGATGGAATTGGAAATGAAGCCAGATCTCAAACCCAGGTACCCTGATAAGGAATACAAGTCTCTCAACCAGCATCTCAACCCCTCTGATTCTTAAGAACTTACATACCAAAGCCACATAGTCTGGGTTCCCAGCTGGGAATGTATCTGCTGCACCCTTGAGTGACCCCTTGCTTCTCTGTGCCACTGGCTCCCTGCCTGGGAAAATGGTTTCTAGAAGGAGGCCCCAGGCCATGTGCTGGTGGCACTCTGGCCTCTGGCTCTTGGCACTGAGAGATTCTGGAAGGCAGCAGCCATTTGGTCAAGTGTAACATCAGGAAACACAGATAGCCCTGCCTCCGTGCACCAAGTTCAGTCAGGAAGTCATTGCCAAGGCCAGATGGGCCCCCATGTGCAAGGTTGTACCGGACTTTGAAGGCCGAGACATGGGTCCCGAGCTTGCTGCCTGGAGTCGGCATGGTCCGGCAGCCCAGCCCCCTAGGGGGAGGCAGCCTCATTCTGGAGCAGACTGTGTAGATCCAGGAAACAGGGTTTTTTGTTTGGTTGGTTGGTTTTTTGGGTTTTTGTTTGTTTGTTTGTTTTGATCTAGCCCTTTCGGTCATCCACTAAGCTTTTGCTCAGTGAGGTAAGTGAGCAGAACAGGTGCATGGTGACTGCAGAAATGGAATTCTTGCTTCAAGTCCCAGCTGCTCCGTGTCTGATCCAGCTTCCTGCTCAGGCACCTGGGAAAGCAGCAGGACATGGCCCAAGTGCTTGGGTCCCTGTACTCACATGGCAGATCTGGAGAAAGCTCCCAGCTCCTGGCTTCAGCCTGGCCCAGCCCCAGCCATGAGAGCATTTGGGAGGTGAACCAACAGGTGGAAGATTTTTATCACTCTGTCTTTCAAATTAAAAGAAAATTTAAAAGTCACTTGTCGGGCCCGGCGCAGTGGCGCAAGTGGTTAAGTCCTCGCCTTGCACGCCCGGGATCCCATATGGGCGCCGGTTCTAATCCCGGCAGCCCCGCTTCCCTTCCAGCTCCCTGCCTGTGGCCCGGGAAGGCAGTCGAGGATGGCCCAAAGCTTTGGGACCCTGCACCCGTGTGGGAGACCCGGAAGAGGCTCCTGGCTTCGGATCGGCATAGTATCGGCCCGTTGCGCTCACTTGGGGAGTGAATCATCGGACGGAAGATCTTCCTCTCTGTCTCTCCTCTCTGTATATCCGCCTTTCCAATGAAAAATAATAAAAATAAATCTTTTAAAAAAAAAAAAAGTCACTTGTCCAATGTGCTTTCTTGGGAGCTCCCTAAGTTACGACCTGCTGGCCTGTCTTGCCAGGATAAACCCCCCCACCCTGTTAAGCCTCAGTTTTTTGAGCTGTAAAATGGGATCACAAAAGCCCCACCTGTGAAAGCAGTCAGCCACGCTCAGTGAGATGGGTACGTGGTATCTTCAAACAGCTCTATGGTTGCTGGCTGCCCCTGGCTCACTGAACCCACTGTTGGGCACCCACTGGAGGCGTCACAGGGTGGGATGTGGGGACCCATTCCTGCCATGCCTCCATGTCCTCCTTCATGATCTGGATTCCAGGGTTGCCCCAGAGTACCCCGGGGCAGCAAAGAGCAGCGGCTCCTTTAAGGCAGGCCCCAGCTGGGCCTCCTAGATATTGGAGCAGGGACAGATTAGGCTGTGGGGAGACCCGCGCCAGGCCAGATGCGCCAGCAAAGGGCTTCGTTATGTATTCATGAGCTGTGAGGAAAAGAAATAAAAGGATTCATTATCGCCCAAAGTGTTACTAATGACATGTACCTGGAGCCCGAGCACCTCTGGAAATCGAATGCGACACACTCAGAGAGAAAAATGCATTCCCGGGACCAGCGTGGTCGCCGAGCGGGCCCCTCCCGCCAGCCCACATTGCCATTCACCAGGGCGACATTTACAATTCTTCTGCCATTATGTCCGACCAGGGCTTCTGAACTTCTGTCACGACCTGCACATTAGCTGAAAATTGGAAATTCCACAGTGTGGCCATGGCTGTGGTTGTGGCTGTGGCTGCGGTGGGCTGGGAGGCACCGATTCCGGAAGTGCTTACTGTGCAGGTACTCAGCAGGGGCTGGACTGGGCAGCCCTCCCAGCTGTCCATCCCGGGCATCCACCCCAGGTGCCAGGGACATGACCTTTGCTCTTCCTCTGCGCCCACCCTGCCCTGCGCTGTCTCTCTCCCTCCACACGATTAGTCCTTTTTGTTCCCTTCCAGACACGGGGACAATGCCAACCACTCCATGAGAAGCACCAGCCCAGCTCTTCCCCTGCAAGGTGCATTGGAGCCAGGTGCATCGTGGGCCTCGTGTCTAGAGTGATCTGCACTGAGGCACCACGCTGCCGCCTTGGGTTCCACCTGTGCTGTGCAAAGAGAAAACTACAGACCTGCAGGGGCACAGGGATTTGGCCAAGGTCACAGGCAAGGAAAGAGGAGCAGAGCTGGGGTGGGACTGGAGCCAGAGAGATACCAGCATGAGCCTTGGCCTCATGGGAGCTTCCAGCTCAGGACCCAGAAGGTTCCTGGGGCAGGCCTCTGTCCATCCACAGGGCGCAGAGAAGGTTGCACGTGCCTTCGAGGTGGGAAGGTATCTTCCGCCTCCCCCAATGTTAAGGACCCAGACTGAGCTGAGGGGTGGCTTGGGGGCTCTGTTCTACATGGCTGGGGAGCCAGAGCTAGGGTACATTGGGTCAACAGGGAGGTCTTGGTTGGGTCCCACCCAAGGAACAACTTTAAGTAGAAAGGATAGATAAACTGTAGCATTTCAAATAGACAATGGGGAGTGCACAAAGAACAATCCAAACATTGTTAGCTCCAATTCAGAATAACTCAGTGTCCCGTCTTGTGATTTGCTAACTCTAGTAGTTTGAACTTTCTGTTTAAAAAAAAAAAAGAATTTATTCACTTACATATTTTTTTAAAAGATTTATTTTTTATTTGTATTGGAAAGGCGGATATACAGAGAGAAGAGACAGAGAGGAAGATCTTCCGTCCGATGATTCACTCCCCAAGTGAGCGCAACGGGCCGATACTATGTGGATCCGAAGCCAGGAGCCTCCTCCGGGTCTCCCACACGGGTGCAGGGTCCCAAAGCTTTGGGCCATCCTCGACTGCTTTCCCGGGCCACAGGCAGGTGGGGCCGCCGGGATTAGAACCGGCGCCCATATGGGATCCCGGGCATGCAAGGCGAGGACCTTAACCACTGCGCCATCGTGCCGGGCCCCACTTACATTTTTGAAGGAAGTCATCGGGAGAGAGGGCGAGACAGTGCTCTGGCATCCCTTCACTCACTCTCCCAGAATGGCTGCAATGGCCAGGGCCGGGCCAGAACAAAGCCAGGAGCACGCAATTCCATCCAGATCTCCCCAACACTCCACCTATCTGCTGCTGCTTTCCCAGGCACATCAGCAGAGAGCCGGAACAAAAGTGGAACAATCAGGCTACATCCTATGGGATGCCAGAATCTTAGGCTGTGGCTTAACCCACATCGCCACGGTGTCCACCACAAGTGGTCCAAACTTTGAGATGGCCCAAGCTGCCTTGCAGTGGCTCCCCTGGGTAATACAGGCTCTGTGTCCCAGATTGCCAGTTCCCAACTCTAAGAAACTGCCTGGGCCTTTGGATCCCTAAACGCCCTGGTAGTTACACACAGCCTGCAGACCACATTCTGTTCAATGGGATATAGAGAAATGTGCCACTGCACATACCTTGAAAAAAAAAAAGACATTTCTCCTGCCTGTTTCTGCTCCTGGCTTGTAGATGAGGTGACCGGAGCTGCAGCAGCCATATGGGGTCCAGTGGCAGAAGCCTCAAGTTCAGGATGGCACAGTCACCATTCATGAGCCCTCGAATGGGCTGCTCAGATAAAACAAAACCTTCTCAGTCGTTTCAGCCATCACAGTCTATTGCTTTGAGCAGCTTAGACTATACCCTGAATCCCTGAATCACATCCTCGCCACAGCCCAGCCGCTCTAAAGATGGGGCCCGCCCCAGTGTGCACACTTGTCCCCACAGGAGCACATGAGTGAGTGAGTGACCTCAACAGCCCCTCCGGGTGAATAAACCAACAGTTGTTCGATGAATTAGCTATGCCTGTTGGCACAAGTACGGACCAGCTCTACCAGCAGTTTCCACCATTCATTCCCTTTGACCCTTACAACTTTAGAAGACCGGACCCCTTCAGTCCCTCGTGACAAAAGAGGAGGCTGAGGCAACCCGGGCACAAGTAAGGAGCAGGCAAGAGGCGGGCCAGAGTGTGTCCGACTCCGAGGGTGCACCGCCTCCAGCCTCTCTCTGAGCAAACGGACCAGTGCGAGGGAAGCGCCAGAACCTTCCTTGCTGGGAATCCAGCAACAAATGAGGCCAGCCCAAGCTCCCCCTGCACCAGAGCTCTCCCTAGGAGATGGGCAGTGAGCGAGAGACGTGTGTCAAGCACACAGTCGGGGCATGAGACCCTTTTCCTATCAGGGCTGAGAACAGGCAGAACTAATTGACGGGCAGTGGAAACTAGAGCAGTGGGCACCTCAGAAGGAAGGCAGGGCTGCCAGGGCACGAAGAGGCTGTACGAGGTGATGGGATGATGGGAGGGGCCTGGACAACTATGACTGTCACAGGAGCCCTGGAATCTCTCATGGGTTTGCAAGTAGCCTTGGTAAGGAACAAGGAAGAACTGGGTGGATGGGGAATGGATGGAGTCAGATGGTTCCTAACCCTACAAGGAAAGGGGTCCATGGGGTCCGTCGGGGGTGGGGTGGTGAGTGAGTGAGGAAGTGGGTGGGCATGTTCTGTCCAGAGGGGTACACTCCATGAATCAGGTGCTTGCTCACCCAGAGCTTCTTGGCCATAGTGAGAGGGGCAGTGACTAGGCCCACCTGAGAAAACAGTAAACCGTGTGTCCAGGGCATCGGAGGGAGGAGGTGTGAGACACACAGACAAAGGCAGTGCTCCGTTGAATAAAGGAAGGCAGACCACAGACTTTCTGAGACAGGTCGGTAGTGCAGTTGGAAAGTGGATGCTAACCCTGTGACCCCCATCCACAGAAATGCATTCCAGGCAGGTGCACGGATACGCAAGGGGGAGGGATAACACAGAGCACCTGCACGTGAGGCATCTGTGTGCCTGGAGCAGGCAGGGCCCCAGAAGTGCTATCCCAGCAGGAAGACCATTCCAAATTAGATTCTATTAACAGTCAGAGCTGCCGGGGCTGCTGTGGTTAATACATCAGGTAAAACCGCTTCCTGCAACGCTGGCATCCGCTATCAGAGCACCAGTTCAAGCCGCAGCTGCTCAGCTTCCCGTCCAGCTCCCTGCTGATGCGCCTGGGAAGGCAATGGTAGTGATGCAAGACCTTGGGCTCCTGTACCCACATGGCAGACCCACATGGAATTTCTGGCTGCTGGCTTCAACCTGGTCCAGATCTGGTTGTTGGGGCCTTTTGCGGGAGTGAAATGAAGCATGGAAGATCGATTTCCCTCTTAATTCTCTCTCCCTTTCTCCTCTGACTCTTGCTCTGCCTTCCAAATAAATAAATAAATCTTTAAAAAATAAAGATCTGGGCATGACATTGCATAGAGGTTAGGGCCACTGCCTGCACTGCCATCAAACGGGTGACAGCTTAGTGCTGGCTGTTCCACCTCCAACTCTGCTGTTGCACCCTGGAATGCAATGGAGGACAGCCCAAGTGCCTGGGCCTCTGCATTCATGTGGGCAATCCGGAAGAGGCCCCTGGTTTCAAGCTGGCTCGGCCCTGTGTATTGTGCTATTTGGGGTGTGAACTAGCTGAAGGAAGATCTCACTCGCTCCCTCTTTCGCTGTAGCTGCCTTTCAGATCAACAAATGAATATCTTCTCTTAAAAACATGCCACCTGGGCACTGGCCCTGTGTCATATAAGCTAATCCTCTTCCTGTGGGAACAGCATCCCATATGAGCTCTGGTTCGTGTCCCGGCGGCTGCTCTATCTTTTTTATTTTTTAAGTCAAACATACAGAGAGCAGGAGAGACGGAGGACAATCTTCTGTCTGTTGATTCACTCCCCAAGCAGCTGCAACGGCCAGAACTCCTGGTCAGAGATCTGAAGCCAGAAATCCGGAGCTGCTTCCAAGTCTCCCACGTGGGTGGAGGGTCCCAAGGCTTTGGACCATCCTCGACTGCTTTCCCAGGCCACAAGCAGGGAGGTGGATGGGAAGAAGGGTTGCCGGGATTAGAACTGGCCCTCATATGGGATCCTGGCATGTGCAAAGTGAGGACTTAAGCTGCTAGGCTACCGTGCCAGGCCCCCCAGATGCTCTACTTTCAATCCAGCTCTCTGCTTATGGCCTGGGAAATCAGCAGAGGATCACCCAAATCCTTGGAACCCTGAACCCATGTGGGAAGCCTGGAAGAAATTCCTGGCTTCAAATCAGCTCAGCTCTGGTCACTGCAGCCATTTGGAGAGTTGAACCCGTAGATGGTTCCTGTCTCTGTCTCTCCTTCTCTGTAAATCTGCCTTTCAGAATAAAAAAGAAGAAAAATTATCACCTACAAAATATTAGAACTGCCCTTCATCAGGTGACACTATGATGAAGGTGAGAATGTGCCCTGCAGAGAGAAAATATTTGCAAAGCTGACAAGACAAACCGCAGGAAATGATCAGTAGACTTGACCAGGGGCGGGTGTTGTGGTATAGTCGGGAAAGCTGTTGCAAGTGGCACCGCCATTCCGTGTGGGCACCTGCTCAAGCTCTGACTGATGCATTTCCAATCCAGCTCCCTGCAATGCACCTGGGAAAGTGGTGCAGCACGACCCAAAGGTTTGGAGCCCTGAATGCCTGTGGGAGACCTGGAAGATGCTCTTAGCTTCTGGCTCCTGGCTTCAGATCAGTTCAGCTCTGGCCATTGCAGCCATTTGGGGAGTGAACCAATGGACAGAATATTTTTCTCTCTATCTCTCCTTCTCTCTGTAAATCTACATTTCCAAATTTAAAAAAAAAAATTTTTAAAAAGGAGGGGCATGAAAATGAAAGATAATTTTTAAAAGAATTATTTTGGGCCCAGCGTGAAGGCATAATGGTTAAGGTCCTCACCTTGAATGTGGCGGGCATATTGGCACCAGTTCTAATCCCGGCAGCTCCACTTCCCATCCAGCTCCCTGCTTGTGGCCTGGGAAAAACAGTCAAGGACGCCCAAAGCCTTGGGACCCTGCACTTGCAGGGGAGATCCAGCAAGAGGCTCCTGGCTCCTAGCTTTGGATCGAAGCAGTGCCGGCCATTGTGGCCACTTGGGGAGTGAGTCATCGGACGGAAGATCTTCCTCTCTGTCTCTCCTCCTCTCTGTACATCTGCCTTTCCAATAAAATGAATAAATCTTTTTTTTAAAAAAAGAACTTAAAAAAATTATTTCAAATTTATTGGAAAGGCAGATAAATAGAGAGGAGAGACAGAGAGGAAGATCTTCCGTCCGTTGATTCACACCCCAAGTGACCGCAACAGCCAGAGCTGCGCCGATCCGAAGTCAGGAGCCTAGATCCTCTTCCAGGTCTCCCGCGCGGGTGCAGGGTCCCAAGGCTTTGGGCCGTCCTCGACTGTTTTCCCAGGCCACAAAGGGAGCTGGATGGGAAGCGGGTCTGCTGGGATTAGAACCGGCGTCCTTATGGGATCCCGGTGCATTCAAGGTGAGGACTTCGGCTACTAGGCTACCACTTTTGACCTGACAGATAATTTTGAAATCCACGTATATGAGGAATTTTTAGAAAGTTTATGGAAACTGCATGTGACAAAAATGTGTATTGATTTCACAAAATGTTTGCGCCCAAAGAAACTTGTATTTTAAACTTCCATTTCCCTAAAGTGTGTGGAGTCCCCTCACACGTCCTTGATGACGTTTCCCAGCTGTATGCTTGCAAGTGTGCCCTCCTCTGTATTTATGGGATGCCTCCATCAAAAGTGAAAAAGGAGCTGGCGTTGTGGCACAGCGGGTTAAACACCAGAGTCCCGGCTGCTCTACTGCTGATCCAGCCCTCTGCCTGAGAAAGCACAGGTGGGTCACAAGCTTGGACCCTTGTACCCACATGAGCGACCCAAGTGGAGCTCCAGCATAACCCAGTCCTGGCTGTTGTAGCCATTTGGGAAGTGAACCAGTGGACGAAAGAGTCTATGTGTGTGTGTGCTGTTCTGTCTTTCAAATAAATAAATCCAAGAAAGGTTAAAAATCATCGTTGAAGTGAGCCCTTAGTTGCTGCCGTCAGCACTCAGTCCGACGGCCCCTCGGTACGCCATGGTGACTCCTGTCCACGGCTCCTGCTAGGGGGTTTCTGCTTGTGTCCATATGGGGTGCCAGCACCGCAGACAGAGGATTAGCCCGCGGTGCCACCACGTCAGCCCACCTACTCATTCACTCACTCGTTATTCACTCGCTCAGCACATCTCCTCCGCTCCCCTCTCTGGGACTCACACCATGCTGGACATGAACAACACAGGTAAATGACAGACGACCAGCCTTGTATTCTCCCAAAGGCTTCTGGTTCATGAGGGTCAGACTGACAGGTGGGGTGGCTCAGGGGCAGAGACAGGACTCGGAGCTGACATTCTTGCCTCCTCCCCAAAGGAGCAGAGCCTTTCATTCCCCACCAGTTCTGCTTAAAAAAAAAAGTATCAATTTTTCTGAAAGGCAGAGTTACAGAGAGAGAAAAGAGGAGAGGCAGAGAACAAGGCCCTGGGCAATGAGCCCAGAAAACCCCTACTGGGCAGACAGTACCCTGGCCTAGAAGTGCCCCTCTACACACAGAAACCAATGGCTGCTTCAGGGTCTGCAGGGACCACATGAATCCACTCCGCCAGGGTTTGCTCGGAACCTGCTCACAGCCCCAGGCTGAGGACAGCAGGTGGGGGAGGACTGTCCCACCGCTCAGGGGGAGGGGCGGTCCTGGGCCAGGGGCTCCCTCCACTGTCGTGCCCGCAGCCTCTGCCTGACCACACACCCTGCACACCGTCAGCCACGTTGCCTCCACTCGCGCTGTCTTCTCTGCCTGGGCTGATGGGGGCTGACTGGTGTGATTTAACCCAGGCTGGGGTCAGGCTCCCCGCTGCTGCTGCCTTGGCTTGTGCTGTCCAGGCAGAGGCAGCACCGATGAATTCACAGGCTGTCATGTTTGCCATTTTCTCTGGCTAGGTGTGAGGGTTCCTAAGGTCTTGGATGGAAGACCTGGGCATCCTGACCCGATGGCTCCTGCAGCACACCCTTCACACACCTGCCCTGCTGAGGGATATAAGAGCCTGTAGGAGAGCCACCTACAGGCTGTGGTCCCTCCTGACATCTGCATCTGGAGTGGGCAGGGGTGGGGAGGGAGATGGTTGCCCAACAGGAGCCCAGGAGATCCAGGTCAGAGTCTCAGCTCCAGCCTAGGGGATATTAAATAGCTGAAACTCCAGACTAACTCCTTTCCTATTTATTGGCATGACTGTCATCTGATGCTAAGTCCAGAACTGAGGCTGCTCCTGGGTACCAGGCACACAGCCTGCCTGGAGATAGTCCAATCTCTGGACCTCGGTTTCCCCATGTGCCTAGCGACGGCTCTTTCCCGCGCCTGTCTGCTCACATCACGGACAAAAGAAACCAAAATGTAAGAGATCCAATACCCTACTCAGGGTCGCAGGGCAGTGGGTGCTCCAGCTAGGTGCCCAGCCCTGCCTCCTGGCTCGGGAACCTGCTCTCTGCACCTGCCATGTTTCACCGCCAGCGGCTCCCAGGACCACACGAGCCTCTTGAGCCCAGACTAGCAGGTGTCCTTGCCTGTGTCCGCCACAAGGTTTGTACATCCACAGTGTTCCCCCAAAGCATCTCATTTCATTCACAGGGTTCTTGGTGTTTCCAGGTTTGGATTCTAAAATCAAACAGGACCTTCTTCAAGGGCAACAGCTATGCCTCTGACATCAGACAGCCAGCGCCTGAAACGGGGTCTGAGGCTCCTCATCCTTTTGGGTGTTCTCCAGCGGAGGACAGGAAAGGAGCACAGAGTCTCACGGTGGTTTTGCACCTGCCTGGTCTTAATCCCCCAATTGCCATCTGAGGCTTGGCTCTTCCTGGAGCCATCTGGTCTACCTCCTCAGGGTCACCACCTGCAGGATGACTGTCCAGTCTCGTTGGAGAAATGAAATCACACCCTTTCCTAAATTGCCGCTGCTCTTGGTTCTTGGCTAGATGTGAGTAACGCTGAGCTGGAACAGGCCAGCGTGGGAGGGACCCTGGGCGGCAAAGGCGCTAAGAGTGAATTCAATTAGGCAGGCCGTGTGAAACCTGGGCCTGCTGCCCATCTGCAGCTCGGCCCAGCAGGCTTCTGGCTGGGTTTCGCACACCTCTGGCAGAGCTGTCCCAAACGGTGTCGCATCCTGTGCACCTGCGTGGCCTATCCGGTGTGTACCTACACAAAGGTTAAAGCCCGGGAGTACACGTGCGTTCATCTCCCTCCAGATACGGACCCAGGAGGAAAAGGACCATGCCCCAGGCCACTCAGAGTCTTCTGTCCCTGGAGTACTGCTCCTGCGCGGCAGGAATGTCCTCCCAGGGCTTTGCTAGGCTTGGTCCCATTCACCCTTCCTCAATTAATCACCCAGCTCAAGCACAGCGCCACCTCCTGGCAGGCAGGCCGTTTCTGCATCATCGCGGCCTTGGCCTACAAGTGCGCCGCCAGGCGCTGAGATGGTCTTGGCCCTGCTACCCAAGTTGTCAGGGCTACAAAGGCAGGGCTGGGTCGCCGGGGTTCTCATCCTTATCCATCACCGCTGTATTGTCAACATCTGTTGAGGTCACCTCAATAAATCCTTGGGAAATGAACCAGTGAGGGTCCACGGAGACCCCCTCAGCCTGGAGCTTGGGCCCCTTCTTTTGTGACAGTAGCAGGAGGGATATGGGGGGGACCAGCACAGTGGGCTGTGTTCATCTCATGGCCCAGCTGTGGCTGCAGCCGCCTCTGATTAGATCCCAATTACCAGAGAGGCCTTTTGGCCATCAGCTTGCATTAGTCGCATCCGATTTTAGTGGGCAAGTCTGGCTGATGGCCAACAAGGTGGCCTCTGGGGAGGCCCGAGGCAGGGGAAGCTCTGGAGATGCTTGGGCCAGTCTGGGGCAAGTGACTGTTGGAGTGTTCTGGAAAGGTCCCAGAACACTGTGTGTGCGTGTGTGTGTGTGTGTGTGTGTGTGTGTGTGTGTGCATGTGTGTGTGTGTGATAACAGAAGGCAGGGACTGGGCAGGCACATCTGGGAAAGGGGCCCTGTGTGGGGAGGGGGGGCAGAAGCCGGTTCCACAGCTCCCTTCTTCGTCTAGACTCTAGATGTGCCATCTCCACTCTGTCAGTTGCCTTGTTGGACTCACTTCTGTGCCAGCTATCAGGCTCTCCCGGCTAAGAGCGGCAAGATTCCAGCTGCCTGTGGTGGCCTGTGGCCTGGCCTGTTGGGGTCACTGCCATTCCTCTGTCTCTTTTCCCACCTTCTCTGGCTGGAATGATCTTTCTTTATTGTTACAATAATAATCATTCTTTCTTTGAGATTTATTTATCGCTTAAAAGTCAGAATTACAGAGAGAAAGGGAGGTCTTCCATCTGCTGGCTCACTCCCCAAATAGCCACAACGGCCAGAGCTGAGCTGATCCGAAGCCAGGGCCAGGAGCTTCTTCTGGGTCTCCCACAAGGATGGAGGGGCACAAGACTTTGGGCCATGCTCCACTGCTTTCCCAGGCTGCAAGCAGGAAGTTAGGCTGGAAGTGGAGCAGTTGAAACTTGAACCAGTGTCCGTATGGGATGCCAGCCCTGCAAGCAGAAGATTAGCCAGCTTTGCCACTGCATTGGCCTCTGCAGTGATCTTTCTAACACAAATAACTCCGTGCCCTGTTTCTTAGCCTCTTTTCTGCTGCCTTGTCTCTTTTCCCTCAAATTTTTTGACACCAGAAAATTTTTTGACATTTTATTATTATTGCTATCATTTTATGATACAGTTCCATATTCCCTTATCCCCTCCCCAATATCCTCCTCCCACCTAGTTCCTTTATATCATTACTAACATATAGTTCTTCATACTCAGTCATATGTCCATCATTGCGGGCATGGACAATGGCAGAGAGTCCAGACTCCTATTGTCAAGATACAGTAAACAGTTTCACAGTAAGTCCATCTTTGTCTGGAAACAGAAATGCATACCACACTGCATCCTCACATCTGGATGTTAGTCTCCATTACATAACTACTGTACATTCCCTTAAATGAAAAGTCATGATACAAAATCAACAATAGAAAGAAAAATAGAAATTTACAATGCCATGAAGTTAAATGACATGTTACTAGATATGAAGGTCTCCATTCACAGCTACTATTCATTCCCTTAAATGAAGAGCCACAAAACAAACTCAACATCTGGGAGAAAAAAGAAATTAACAACACCAAAAAGTTAAACAACATGCTAGCAAATGACTAACGTGAGGCTGAAGAAATGAAAATCAAGAACCTTCTTGAAGAAAATGATGCTACTCTATGATCTACGAGTCATTGAATGATTTAATCAGAAGAAAGTGTTTTGAAGAGATGAAACCAACAGAAAACAACAAAACCCATGTGATATAGTTTCTGCTGATCTTTGTTGGAGTGTGTCTCCTCCTGACAATAAACAGGTGGGTTTTGTTTTTTAATCCAGTTTTTTTTTAATCCAGTTCTTAATTTTTGATATACCAGCCTTGATTTGCTTTTCTCCTTCCTTAAATTCTTTGAACTCTTGCATGAGCTTCTCATTTTTTTATCAGAATCTTTAAAGTGAGTCTTATGGATTCTGTGTCCCCCATTTTCTCAATGTCTTCCTCAGTTAACTCTGAGGTTGGCAAAGGGTTTTGCTCCTTTGCAGGGGAGTTTTCAGTAATATTCATTGTACCTTTGTCTCTTCTTTTGCTCTTGATCATTGTGCTTCTGGTTAGCAGAGTCTTCTTCTTGGGGCAGGTTTCTAAGCTGTGTCACCCACACGTCTACAATGCGATTTTACTTATTGCAGTAGGTACACAACTTTTTGCTTGCAGCCACTTGTGCCACAACCTCCAGCGAGTTCCAGGTCTGGCTTCTTATGTCAGATTTCCACCATGGTCTCCACAGCCCCAGCTCTTGGCTCACCACTGTCCACCTCCTGTGATACTGTGCTGAGGCTGCACCATTGTCTCTGCAACCTTTCTCCCACTTCCGGTTGGAGCAGGTCCCAGGATTAGAGACACCAGGTGTCATGTATAGTTAGATTGTTGGTGGCACTGATCTTGTTGGAACCTGTTGGACGTTAGGTCTGGGTGCTACATGGACCCATTTTGACTGGTATGATGCCACAGTCGGTATTATTTTCCTGTGGGATCTCAGCAAGTTCTCGCGAGCTCAGCACATGCGCAGTTCACTGTTGTCCCCTGCAGTCCCAAAGTGTTTGCCACAGTGAGCAAAATGGTGCCTGACATACCACCACGTTCTTGATCTGCTGGCCGTCAGGTCCGAGGGCTACCCAGACCTGCCCTGGATGGAACCTGTAGAATGCCACGTCGTTGCAGTTCACCGAGTCAGAAATGAGCGCACTCCCAGCTCAGAGCATGCTCCGTCCTTTCCCTTGCCCTTTCGTCCTTATGCAAAATGGCGCCCAATTCAGCTCTAGGGGGCTGACTGGGCTGTGAAATTCACTCTGTTCTCACACTGCCCGTCTGAGATCTGCTGCTCTGTCTCTGCTCCTGGTCAAATCAAACGGACCAGCAGCACGGACAGTTCTTTGTCTAGGTTCACCTCCCAAGGTCCCAGTGAAAGTCCCTTCCCACCTGGTTGCTGCTGGAGTTCCAGCTGCTGCTGGAGTTCAGATCGCCGTGCTGGAGTATCATTCACTGCAACACCACACTGCTGTGCCCGCTGCTTTCCTGTGTCTGTCAGTCTCCAGGTACCCCTCTGCTGTTGTTCTGTCCTCTCCTATTTCCTGAAATATGTCCTCCCTGCTTCATCCTGATTAAATGTTTCTCCATCTGATTAAACTTGTCCTTACCCTATTCCACCATCTTGATTCTCGACACCAGAAAATGTAAAGCCCACTCTGACCGCGACACGAAACCCCAGACCTGAATGCTCAGAGCCAGTAGCTTTCTAACTGCCCAGATGGGGTGGTCCCCAGGAGCCCCACTGTGGGCAAGCAAAGGGCACACAGAGGTCACATGCCAGGGTGGGCTTTTGGCACAGTAGTTAAGCTGCTGCTGAGGCTGCTGCCCCCATGCCACTCAGAGTGCCTGGTCTGAGTTCCCTGTCTGGCTGCAGGAGTTTTACAGGAGTCGTTGCGAGAGGAATCACTCCCTCTGAATTCCTGTTAATGTGTACTTGGGGCTCAAGCCGTCGCGTCCTCACCACCCACATGGGAGACCCACAAGGAGCTCCAGGATTCCGGCTTTGGCCTGGCCCAGCCCTGGCTGTTACAACCATTTGGGGATGAAGCAGCAGATGGAATCTCTCTTTGGCTCTCTCTGCCTCAAACTCTCCCTAAGAAACATAATTAAATGAAGAAACATTTTTTAAAAAAATATTTTCATTAGGGGCCGGTGTGGTGACATAACAAGCTAAGCCTCTGCCTGTGGCACCAGCATCCTGTATGGGCCCACTTGGAATCCTAGCTGCTCTACTTCTGATCCAGCTCCCTGCTGTTGGCCTGGGAAAGCCTCCTAGGAGACTAAGGAGAAGTTCCTGGCTCCTGGCTTTGGATCCATCCATCTCTGACTGTTGTACCCATTTGGGAAGTGAGCCAGTGGTTGGAAGATCTCTCTCTCTCACCCTCTCTCTGTAGCTCTGACTTTCAAGTAAATTCTTCAGAGAAAGTCTTTTTTATTTAAAAAGGCATTTCTTTAAAAAAAAAAAAAAAGATGTTATGTGCTACATAACACTCCCAAAACCAAGAAATCACCTAGATAGACAAGAGCTCCGTGGCCCCCAGGGATAGGAAGAAAAGGAGACACGAGCTGGGGTCTCTGCCTTCTGTGTGTCGGCTGTGGTAATGGCACGGGGAAGTCTCACAGATGATGAAAGGCACCACACAGGGGTCCAAGGTCAATGGGCTGTATTTGCTGTTGAACTTGGAGCTGTGGAGAGGCAGTCTTGGCCTCCACAGAGGCATGGTGAACCTGCCTACCTCGCCCTTACAACTTGCTGCGCATCTTTCTATTTCCGAAAAAGAAAAATAAACCTTCCTAAAATCCCACCGCAGTGAAGTCTCCGGCTGTGACCACAGGCTCCACGGAAGGCGCCTGCCCCATGGCGCCACCCTCGCCGGGATGCCCATGGAGCTCAGTACGCTCCCTATCTTGTAAAGCAGGAAGCTGGGGATGCAGGGAATGTGAGCAGAAGGGAGGGCCAGGGCGGGGGGGGGGGGGGAAGAGTCTGCCGTCGGGTGGCGGCTGTTAACTTGCTTCTGGTCCCTCCACCTGAAGTTCCTGTGAGGAGCAGGCCTGGCTGTAATCATCAGAAGGAAAACCAAGCAAACACTGGACAATGTTCCTTGGTGCTTTGCCTGTTTATTCTGGAGCTGCTGGCCCTGCCAGTCCGTACTTTCTCAAGCTCCGTGACTTTCTCTCCCGGTTGCTGGCTCCAGGAGTCCCTCCCCCAGGGCACTCTGCCCTGTGTGCCCCCCCCCCACCTCGCCACAGCAGACAGTGGAGTCTGCCTTCAAGGCTCTGTGCCAGCCAGGAGCCCTTGGGCAAGATGCTAACGCAGCAGCCTCGGTTTCCTCGTCTGCAAAGCGGCAGTGAGCCACGTTACCCTGTTCACAGCAACCCTACTGCGTGAGAGCGCAAGCTGGAATTCAAATGTGCAGGGTGGGCGTCTTCAAGTCCCGCCCCGGAATCCAGGGCGGAGAAGCAGTGAGATAAACAAGGTCACAGCTGTTACTGCTGCTGCTGCTGCCTCTGTCTAGCTGGCTGTGGCACTTCCTTGGAACCTGGGGGGGACCTGGGGAGCCCAACCTCCCTGGGAACAGCAGTCCCCAACAGGCGGAGCCCACAAGTTCAGGAAGACCCCAAGGGACCTTGCCCGTTGGCTCTGTGCTAGAGGAATCGGTTTTCAAGGGTGTTTCCCAGAAGTGGTCTGGCCTCGCTGTGCCATGCATGATTCACCCCTTCCTGGCTGGAGGCCACCTTCCAGCTGGACCCTCTTCTCTCCATAGTCTCTTGAAGTTGGGACCTCTGTCATGACTGAGATGAAGCCCTCTCTTCAAGCAGCTCCTGTGCCCACCCTCCTCTACTGCCTCCCCAAAGTTCCCGTGCCAACACCTCTTGCCCCTCATGATCCCAGCTAAGGCCTTTGGCAAAGCTAGGCTAGGAATGCCACACTGGGGCCAGGGGGCCTTTCCCAGGCTGGGGCTTAAAGGACGGGGACTCACGCCAAGTGACCAGAGCTGGGGGAGGGGCCACTTCCTGCTCTCCCCGTCTCCAGCCACAGGCACAAGTGGGGCCGCTGCCAGCTTCCCATGCCCACCCCAACTCGCAGATGTCCCCGGTAATGTTCGGAGGAAGGGCAAGGGTTAGGGCAAGGAGTGAGGCCTGGATGCAGGAGTGGCAGCAATCTGCTTGGAGAAGATGGGAGAAGTTTCTGGGCAAAGGGACACATGAGTGGCCTCAGGCACAGACCCTCTGTGGGTCCATGGGTGGCCGCAGCCCTCTCGGGGCGCTCAGCTCCTCGGTCCAGACTCCAAGGGAGTTGAGTGAGATGGATCATGGAGCATCTGCCATGTGCTGGGCCTCTAGGGACACAGCAACATGGGGACAGGCCTTCTCAGTGGCCTGGTGAGGACCAGGCAGGGTGCAGGCGCCATGATCTTGAATCCTGGGGCAAGATCTCCTAGATACAGATGTGCAAGAATGTGCCTGATGCGTCCGACTCAGGGGCAGGGAGGGAGCCTGTGGTGGCAGCCCAAGGCTCGGGGGCTGGCTGGCAGGAGCTGGCTGTATCATCCCCTGGAGGCGACAACAAGGAGGCTGATGTTGATTGCAACCAGGGCAACCAGGAGGGAGCCAAGACCTGTCTTTGGAAGCGTTCCTCCTGGGCAGAGAAGGCACTAGCATGGGCGGGGAAGGGGATGGCTGTGCCTGGAGAAGAACCCCTCTGTCCCTTTCTCCTTCTAAGAGAGACCTCAGTGGGACCCCCAGACCTCCAAGGAGTGCCAGGCGGGATGATCTCTGGGGGGATTCTAGGATATGCCCAGGCAGTCTCTGGCTCACACAGAAGGCTGTGGCAGAGTCCCAGCACATCCCCTGCTAAGCAAATCCCTGCCAGGAAGGAGGAGGGCGTGGAGACCTGGAAGAAGGCTGCTCCTTCAGCCCGGGGGCCCTTCCCACCTCCATCCTCCTGAGACGCTGGCCTGGGGCCCAGATCACTGCTCAGCTCTTTCTATTTCAAAATGTTTGTGTTGAAAGAGTTGCAGAGTGAAAGGGAGAGAGAGAGAGACAGAGAGAGAGAGTGTGAGAGAGAGAAGAGATCTTCCATTCACTGATTCACTCCCCAAATGGACATAAGAGCCAGCACTGGGCCAGGCTGTGTCAAGAGCTGGGAACTTCATCCAGGTTCTGCACATGTGTACCAGGGTCCAAATACTTGAACAATCTTTAACTGCGTTCCTCAGGCCATTAGCAGAGAGCTAAATCAGAAGTAGAACAGCTGGGACTCGAATCAGCCCACATGAGACGCCAGCATCACAGGCAGCGACTTTCTTTGCAATGTCACAACACTGGCCCATCCCCATTTGTCACCTCTTTAAAAAAAAAAAAAAGATTTATTTATTTTTATTACAAAATCAGATATACAGAGAACAGGAGAGACAAAGATCTTCCGTCTGATGGTTCACTCCCGAAGTGACCACAACAGCCGGTGCTGCGCCGATCCAAAGCCAGGAGCCAGGAACTTCCTCCAGGTCTCCCACGTGTGTGCAGGGTCCCAAGGCTTTGGGCCATCCTCGACTGCTTTCCCAGGCCACAAGCAGGGAGCTGGATGGGAAACGGGGTCGCTGGGATTAGAACCAGCACCTGGCACGTCCAAGGCGAGGACTTTAGCTGCTAGGCCACAGCGCCGGGCCATTTGTCACCTCTTTACGAAGCTTTCCTTGGACTTGCTGGGACCCCTCTTCCCTTCCTCCAGGGCACTGAATGCCACTCTCTCTGCATGTGTCATGGTGCCAGACGGCAGGCATCACGTCAAAGGGATGGCATTTCTGCATGTTCTATTTCACTGCTTCATTTACCCACCCACCCCTCCTGCCCTTCCCCAGGCCAGACCCTATCCCCCAGCCACAACCTTGATCCAACCGGACCGTGGCCATACTCTTTTTTAGTCCGTGTTGGAATTTTCTCAAAGGAAAATAAGGAAAGACAAAGTAAACAAGATATCCAAGCACGTGGGCAGGTTGGCAAGGCTCAGCTTCCTTAGGGAGACGTGGCTGCAACAGCTGGAGGGTCCTGGACCTCAGCAAGGGTGGACAGGTGGGTGCTGGATCCAGGGAACAGCACCACACCCCCACGCTAGCATTACCAGCAGCACCAGGAGTGCCGTATGTACCAGCACTCCCACCAGCATTAATTGGTCAGCTCTCCCACCACCACTGAAAAACTCAGCACTGCCACCCACATCTCCACCAATGGCCAGCACATCCTTGATGCCAACACTGCCAGTTCCCCTCTGCCCACCACCGCCAAGGCAGCAATGGTCACGCCCATGGCGACTTTCACCTGGCGTTCACTTTGTTTGGACTCGGAGCCCTGTTAGCACTTCCTCACAGGCTCCTCCGAACACCCCTCCGTGTGGCCCCGACAGTTACAGCCACCACCTGACCCAGGAGGCCACCGAGGCTCGCAAGGCAGCCACCGTGTTTGTCCAAAGCTGGGTGTGGTTTCCACTGCCTGCTCTGGGAACTGGACCTGAAGTCCCCGCTCCCTGGCACTCAGCAGCTGCAAGGCCCTCACTGAGTTCTACAAATGCCAGCCTTTCCCTTCTTGCCTGGAAAATGGGGTCACTCTGTGACTATGGTCTAGAGAAGCAGGCAGGCCCCGGGACAGGACCTACATGTCCCAGGGGGAACCCTGAGCACAGAGGGCCTGGTACAGGGGCAGGGTTGACACGAAAAAGAGATGAGAAGCAGTGGTGTTATACGGTAGTGGGTTAAGCTGCTGCTTCCCATACCTGGGAAGGCAACACACGCTGACCCAGGTACTTAAGCCCCTAGCACCCACATGGAAGACCTGAATGGAGTTTCTTGCTTCTGGCTTTGGACTGGCCTAGCACTGGTTATTAGGGGGTAAGTCAACAAATGAAGGATCTCTCTCTCTCTCTCTCTCGCTCCTTCTGTCACCCTGTCTTTCAAATAAATAAACAAAACTTGCCTCTAAAAAAAGCAGTTTCTCATTTCCAAAGTGTTCGCTAACATGACACTGGTAGCAAAGATTGCAACAAGATCAGACAGTGCCCACTGAGGACTCACAACCTGTCAGCCACACCCTCAAAGAACTGGAGGTCCGGGCCTGGCGGCGTGGCTTACTGGCTAAAGTCCTCGCCTTGAACGCGCCGGGATCCCGTATGGGCACCGGTTCTAATCCCGGCAGCTCCACTTCCCATCCAGCTCCCTGCTTGTGGCCTGGGAAAGCAGTTGAGGACGGCCCAAAGCTTTGGGATCCTGCACCCGTGTGGGAGACCTGGAGGAAGTTCCTGGCTCCTGGCTCCTGGCTCCGGATCGGCGCAGCACCGGCCATTGCACTCACTTGGGGAGTGAATCATCGGACGGAAGAGCTTCCTCTCTGTCTCTCCTGCTGTCTGTATATCTGACCTTGTAATAAAAATAAATAAACCGTAAAAAAAAAAAAAAAAAGAACTGGCAGTCCATGCCAGGCAGCGGCCAACGGGTCACTGAACCTAAACATTAGTCTATGTCTTCTCCAGCAAAGTCTCTGATACAGCTGAACACCTGCTTTGTGCTGGGCAGTGTCGGCCCTGAGACAAACTTGGAGTCTGTCAAGGACTAGGGTGTGGCCCTCAGTATGCCACAGGGTCCCCCTACCTCCCTGTCTCATGGGATGCAGCTCCCTGGGGGTCTGGGAGAGGCCTCAGCATTCAGCAGAAGGTCCACCCAGGGTAGGTCTGAGCTGAGTCTGGGCATAGCGGGTGGCTAATGCCAGCTTCCCAGGCCTGTTGAGGCTGCCCCTGCAAATCATCCCAGCACAGGGGGAGCCCAGGGCCAGGCTGGCTGGTACTTGGCCTCCCCACAAGCAGCTGCCTGGCAGGAGGGCTTCATCTTTCCAGGCTGGATGGGAGAATCCTGCCCCTACCCCCAAGGGCTCATTCCCAGCCACAGGCCACGGCAGCCCCCCTCTCTGCCTCCTCCTCCTGGCCTGGGCCTGGGCCGGATGGCTTCCAGCTGCCGCAGCCCCAGCCTGGGAAAACTCCTCCCAGCTCAGCAGGTCCCTGGGGACCCTGAAACCTGAGTGCCCCTCCACCCGTTCCCCTCGCCCCAGGGAGGGCCCTGAGACCTGGCAAGCCCTCTCGAGCTCCCAGTGAGCACCTCCCAGTTAGGGCAGTCAGTCACCGACCACTGGGCTGGGCCCCTTTCTGATGGTGAGCCAAGCATCACACTGGGCATCGCGCAACGTGGGAAGCAGAGGCTTGGAGAGGCTCCCATCACGGATACAAGCCAGAGCCGGGCATGGAGGCTACTACCCCTGGCCTGTCCAACTCCCTCGCTGCAAAGCAGGGGAAACTGAGGCCTGTAATGGGATGCTGCTAGGCCTGTCAGGGCTGACCATGAACCTGTGAGGTTCCGACTCCTCAGGCCCTCTCTGCACCCACTGCACCAGTGGCTGCACTCAGGGCTCTCTGTCCAGTCATCTACACCCTCCCAACCCCCCACCTCATCCCAGAACACACAGGCTCTTTGCTGCCCATGTCCCTGTACTGCAGCCAGCCAGCCCTCGCCTTGCATCCCATCCCCTCAGGGTTTCAGCTTGCACACAGGCTGTTCCCTCAGCCCCACTTGCCCTTCCCCTCACTGCCTGTACTGCTCTCCGCACAAGGACTGCTCACTGACTCTGCCTTGCTTTTAGAGCTCTAGCACCCTGCAGAGCCAGGATGGCCCCTAGCTCCTTGCTCCCCAACTTCAGGGCCTGTCACCTGTTCAGGAAGCAGGGACACCATGTAGCATTGTAGCAGGAACGTGCTCAGGGCAGCCCTGTCACCCTGGGCAGTGTCAGAGTCCTCAAGGCAGAGCTGGGACCAAGGCTGTCCTCCCCCAGGTCTTGCTCTCTCTCTCTCTCTCTCTCTCTCTCTCTCTCTCTCTCTCACACACACACACACACACACACACACACACACACACACACACACACGCACCGCCTCCGCAAGCCTTCAGTGTGAGCTTAGGGAGAGCGAGAGCAACAGGTGCTGGTCCTGCCAGCACACTTTTCCCACATCAGCCGCCAGCTGGTGGAGATGGATGGGTCCTCCCTGGCCAGCACCGGGACTCAGCTCATAACCCAGGCTTCACATCCCTGCCCGAAGGGACCATGGAGGCATTCCACCTCAACTTGTGTGTGTGTGTGTGTGTGTGTGTGTGTGTGTGTGTGTGTGTATGTGTTTAAGGAAGGAAGTTAGCAGGAACCCGTGACCCCAGGTCCCTGGGCAGGGCCTGCGAGGTCACTGGCTTGCTGTGGCTCTCTGAGCCTCAGTGGTCCAGCTGGAGCAATGGGCAGCAAACCTTCGGGACAGGTCCCTCTGGCTATGTTTTCTCAAGCCTGTGCAGTGGAGAGCAGGGGCAGGCTTCACCCACAGCAGAGGGGTTGGGGAGAATGGAGGAGGAAAGACGCCGAGTAGGTGGGCAGCTCAGATGAGCATGCCGTTACCCAATGCCTGTTGGGTCAGCGTGGGACCTCCCTGCAGGCGAAGTCCCTGGGGAGAGGAGGAGGGGTGTGTGTGTGTGTGTGTGTGTGTGTGTGTGTGTGTGTGTGTGTGTTGGGGGAGAGCAGTGTGCAGAAAGCCATGGGCAGACAGGCAGGGACAGGGGATGGCTACTCGGGGAGGTTTCCAGGGGCACCTGAGCTGGCTCTCTTTCTGTCACCAAGAGGGGATTTGAGCTAAAGCCTTCTCCTTACAGACGGGAACACTCAGGCCCAAGGTTATCACCCAGTGGGAAGCTTGGCCTCTCTTCCGGGCAGGTTTTGGAGTCTGGGTGAGGCCCAGCCCAGTGTAGAGGCAGGAGGGGAAGTGGCACAGAGCCCCTTCCACGTCAGCCTGAGGCTCCCCGAGGGCTGCCTGCACTAACACCTTCTGCCCCCCAAGACTGGGCTTCAGAAAATCAATACGCTAACAGCCATCCATCAACCTGGCACCTCTAGCTGTTGGCATGTTCCCAGGGTCCTAGCCACCTGAAGAAGTTGCTCCTGGGGTTGCCACCCTCAACCCCAAAGTGACCTCTGCCACTCTGGGACCAGGGCAGGGGCACAGCTCCGAGAAAGCATTCTCGCAGCACACTGCTCCTCCTCTCTATCCCTCCCTTGACGTCGTCCCCAGCCTCACAACCTTGGGCCCACACAGGTGTCCCCCAGGAACGGGTACTTTGCCCCTACCCCTTTCTCCCACCCCTACAACAATGAAAACTTGAGCCTTGCCACGGAGCACCTGTTTAATGTCAAAGCTGCCAGACCATCTGGCCAAACGCTGTTTTCCTGCCCATTCCAGGGACAGTTAGCTTGGGCTCTAGGGACAAGCTGCACCTGAACACTGGCTCACTCCTAAGTAGGGTGTGACCCCTCTGGAGGCAGTTAACACCTCCTGCTCCCACACCCCAACTTCTGCCTGCAGTCTGGGTTGTCTGAGGACCACGTTGCCCCTCTCCCAGGATGCCCCTGCCCGGTACAGAGCTGGGACTCCAAGGCTGCTGGGAGTTGCCCAGGCTCTGTTGGCAGGGCATGGATCAACAGGTGGCTTACTTAGGTTAGAGTGGTCCACAAAGCCATCTCTCGTGGCAGGGCCAGAGGGGAGTGGGAGCTGGGCAGCCCCAGGGTGGCAGCGGCAAATTCACTCTCCTGGTTAATTCCTCGCCATTTCCTATGCCATCCTTGCTTTGATTTTTTACTTATCAAATTTTTTTTGAGTGAAAGAGATATTGCATCTGCTGATTCACTTCCCAGACATCTTTCGTAGTCAAACCTGGGTTGTGCCAAAGCCAGGAGTAGGGAATGCCATCTTGGTCGCCCATGTGGGTGGCAGAAGCCTAGATATCCCCTGCACCTCTTGGAAGCTAATCAGCACGAAGCTGGATGAGAAGTGGAGGAACCGGGACTTGAACCAGGCTTTCAGAGCAGCAGCTTCCCCGCTGTGCCGAGCGCCCACCCTGGGCTGTGACGTTGAGCAGTAGAGATTACCATCCGGGCTCCGGGTTCCAGAACGGAGCCAGCACTGCCTGGAAGATGCTGGAATCTCTTCATATGCATTTACCAGTCACGGGCACCAGAGCCAAGAATCAAACTGAACATGGTAGGACAACCATGGGCAGAGACACAAGATTTCCAGATTTGAATGAGGCATGAATCAGAGAGGGAAAGCCACCCACCCGAGGTCACACAGCCACAAAGAAGCTAATCTGGCACAGGTTGGCCAAGAATCATTCTCTGATCCTCTGGCCTCCTTGCAGGTCCCCAAGGACAAGCAGGACCCCCAGGGGAGCCACTCACTTCCCTGTGGGATCCTCACCCATTGTTGTCCCTGAGACACCTGTTGGAGCAGGGCTGGGGGAGGAGAGGCGCTGGTGGGGACAGGATCACAAAGGGTTAAGGCCCTGCTGGGGTCTGCCTTGATCCCCTCTGCCCGCAGGACCCCAGGCTATGCGGGCTTTGGGTTTCATGCCACCCCCACCCCAGCCTGGCTATAAAATACGATCGTGTCTTGCTGCTGATTGATGGGCTGGGGGAGACCTTGGGGAGATGGGCTGGGGGAGATCAGATTTTCAAGGTCTCAGCCACTGATATTCTATCCAGGGCCTTCTGGAACCCTCCGTGGGCTAACTCCACAAAGCCTGGAGGGGCTGTGGGAGAGGCTGTGCAGTGGACAAGCCACATGGGTCACCCTCTGCTCCTGCAAAGCCAAGCCACAAGGCAGAGGACGCCGTGGGCATGTCCTCTCCTGACCTGGTCCAACAGCCACTCGCTGTCGCTAAGGACATCCCTCCGCTAAGGACCTGCTGTGTGCCCGGTGAGGGAGCTGTAGAGGTGGGCATGGAGGCGAACACAGGTCCTGGCCTCACAGAGCTTGCCGTCCAGCTGGCCCAGGAGAGATTAACTCAAGGGTCCATTCCCACCCCACAGCCAGCAGGACTGAAGGCCAGAGAGCCAGGAGGGTCAAGTCCGGTACTTGGGCTGATCTGGATTCTGCCACTTGGGAATTATGCGGCCGTGGACGACCTGTCCAACCTTCACGTCTCATCTGGGATGACGGGGCCAGGGCCTCCCTCTTGAGCTGTGGAGCACAGTCAATGCAGCAATGACTACGGAGCTCTTGGCATGGCACCTGGCCCTGAGTAATTAAGTAATTAACGTCAGCTGTTATGACTTTGGATTCTGACCTGTGTCAGAGAACAAATGAATGAAGCCAGTATGTTAGGCTGCATTAGGTGATTTTTCTTCTTTGAAGATGTATATATTTGTAAGTGTTACAGAGAGAGAAGCAGAGCAAGTATCCATTGTTGGGACATTCCCCCAGAAAACTTCAACCTCTAGTTCTGGGCCAGGCTGAAGCCTCCTTCTGGTCTCCCACAGAAGGTTGCAGGGGTCCAAGCAAGTGGATTATCTTCTGCTGTTTTTTCAGGCTGCCAGAAAGGAGCTGGGTGGGAAGTGGAGCAGAGCCAGGATATGAACCTGCCCCGCATGTGAGATGCCCATGTGGCTGGAAGTGGCTTTCCTAGCATGCCGCAATGCTGGCCCTTTCGTTAGACGCTTTCTACATGATGTGTGGTTCACTGGTGTGCCATGGGGAAACTGAGTCTTGGTATGCATCCCTTCTTCTGGCCCTGACCTTGGTGGCAGTGTTGGCTCTGAAAGACTGAATCCCTCACCTTGGCCCTCCCAGGCAATCGATCCAAGCATCTCAGGGCGTGTCTTGGAGGACTCTCGCCCGCTCAGCTCCAAGCACACAGCAGGCTTGAAGAGAGAGGAAGGAAGCAGATGGAAGGAGAAACAGCAGGGAGAAGATGTGGGCAGGGGTCCCAGCGGGCCCCAGGCCTTGCTCCAGCTGCACCTTATAAAGAGGTCAGCTGCCAAGGCCTCTCCAGGGTCCCCTCTCGGCCGGCCACCGGGCAGCTCAGAGTGCCTGGCACCACAGCCCCTGGAAAAGTGAGACGGCCTTTAGGACCTGTTTGGGTCATCAAGAAAACCAGGGTCTGAGGTCCAGCTTGTCAGGAGTCATGTTGGGGGTGCTGCTGCCAGCACCATTGAGACCACAGCACCCCCAGCCCCTCACCCAAGCTCAGCAGGACACCACACCCAGCCTCCCTGGAAACCCCTCCCAGGCCACACTGAGTGCCCCCACCACAGGTCCACATGACCAGAGCCACCACACTTTTGGGGTCCCCAACCTCCTTGAACGTTGGGTCATATGGTAGGTAGCAGGTGCCTGAAGGGTGAGCCTGAGAGCTAGCTTCCTGAACTCAAATGTCCCCAACCCCAATGAGCACACGACCTTAGGGCAGCCCCCTCGCTGCCCCCTCCCCCTCGCTCAGGCTCCTTCTGTTCACTGGGGGTGGCACTGGCTCTGTCCACCTCCCTGCACCCCTCCCCACCGCCTGCCATGTGGCCTCAGTGAGCAACTGCCCACTGCCCTGGGTGAACCCTTCTCCCCAGCCTGAGTAGCCAGGGAAGAAGAGGCCCACCCCGCAGCTGGCCCTAGGTCCTACCCTCATCTCCCCTCTTCTCACCACCCCCGATCTCCTGGCCCCCGGGGTCCTTAATCCACCCAGGAGTGACAAGAAGCAAGTGCTGCAACCCAGCGCCCGCCTGCTGTGCGGCCTGAGGATCACAAGAGCCGGGGGAAACCCAAGCCCTGGCCGCGACCTCCAGAGCCTGCGGAATGTCAACAGCCGATTAGGCCCTCGCCGTTCCCAGGATTCCCAGGATCTGAGAGGAGCACACGGGCGGGGGCTCTCTCTGCCCCTGAGCCCTCCTGCTGCCCAGAGCCTGGAAAGCCAGGGCTGTTGACAGAGCTCGTCCGCTTGTCCCAGACGCTGAAGGACTTGCACAGAATCACACGACAGTCTGGTTCAGATCCCTGCACCGTGACCCTGACCTTGACCGATCTCAGCTAACAGTGCACACTGCCCAGCACTGACCCATCCTCCCCAACCCCATCCTCTTTAGCAGATGCCCAATGGAAGGGGTTCCAAACTGGCAGGCTGCAGGTATTTTATTTGGAGCATGGGTGGGGAGGTGGGAGGACTGGTCTTACAGTCGTCATTGTAGGAACTTTCTTGTTAAGGTCAGGATCTTTGCTTCCCTTAAAATAAACAGGTGCCCTTGTTCCCTCCCATGAGGGCCCCACAGATCATTTAAAACCTGGGTCCCCATGGATCCAGGAGCCCCATCTATTAAGACCCTGTGTCCTCAAGGTCAAGGTGGAGGGAAGCTCCACTCCTTCAAGGGAGCAGCCAGACCCACAAGGCGCCCTGCCAGGCCACGGCCACAGCCCACCCAGATTGTACCAGTAGCAGATAACTTCTCTCTGCCACCCAGAGTTGGATTTGGGAGTCAGACAGACCCGTAGCAGCTGTGTCCCTGCACACCCCACTTTTCCTACCTGTGAAATGGGGAGCTGGGACAGTTCTTCCCTGGCTGCACCGCCACCTGCTGATCAATGGGGCTTCGAGGTCCTAACACAGGCAAGACACCTGCCATATAGCACATGCCCAGGAAATGTCGCCCTGCCTGTGCTGGCACCTGCTGCTTCCATCTTTTTATGCCCTATATTTTCAACTGCCTGAAAGTGAGATCTTATTTTGCTCGACTTTTCTTAAAGCATTTATTTGAAAGGCAGAGTGACAGAGATGAGAGGGAAAGACGGAGAGAAAGCGAAATCTTCCATCTGTTGATTGGCTATCTCAAAGCAGCCAGAGCTGGATCAGGTTGAAGCTGGGAGCCTGAAACTCTGTCCTGGTCTCACACATTGGGTGGCAGGGACCCAAGCACCCAGACCGTCCTCTGCTGCTCTCCCAGGGAGATGGGTCAGGAGTGGAGCAGCCAGAACCCCACCTGGTGCTGCAGTGCGGGATGTGACCCGGGTCTGGTGATTCACCTGGCACCATAGTGAGAAATCTGTGCTCTGAACACAAAGTGGCAAAGTAGGAGAGACTGTATTCCAAGTCTGGGGTCCTCAGGGTCCTTAGCTCCCAGATGGGGAGGGGTAGGGTCCCTGTCAAGCAGAGGAGGAAATGTGTTACCCTGGAGTTCCCCCATGTCCTTGGTCACATGATGGCATTCCTCACTCACTCACTGCTCATTTGCCACATGACGGCCTCATTCCTGGGAACGAGCATGACAGGTGACAGCCCTGTTCTCAAAGCTGTCACATTTAGACGGGCAGACAACATGAACTCAAACACAAGAGAACCTGGACAGATGCCATACCTGCTAAGAAGGCTGGAGACCAGCATCAGCCACGTGGAGGGCCAAGGCACGGCCAACCTGAACTGACGGGGTCAGCAGCCATCAGCAGACACTGGACATAGCCCAGGTGCAAAGGCCCTGGGGTGGGAGCAGGCTGGGAGAGTGAAAAAGGACCCGTGTCTGAATGATGGGCTTGAGAAGGTAGAACGGCAGGGGACCAGCAGTGGGAAGCAGGGCCTGCTGGGTGATCGGAAGTGCAGGGGTCCTTTTATGCGTGCAAAGAGGCATGAAGGGCTGCAAGGTGACTCCCATGCTGAGCAGCGGATCCTGGCTTCCTCGAGGCAGCGGCACTGAGGACATCAAAAATGGAAACTGTTTGTGTGCAGGTGGAAGAGCCGGTGGCTGGATCCAACACAACGCTCAGACTGGGAGGCATTGGGAACTTGCTGTTGGTGGACGGGACAGTGTGGGAAAGGAAGGAAGGAGGGGTGACCGCGCACAGCCAGGGTTTGAGAGGCCCTGCTCCAGCTGTTACCCATGGGGCGGCTCTGCCCCCCATCTGGGTGTCCTGAGACCCAGCGTGCCTGTCTATGAAATGGGAAGAATCCGGATAAAGCTCTTCTCACGTGGATGTGAAGGGCGTGGTGACCGTAAAATCCAACAATCCAGGGTTGATTGACAAAGTCACCGGGCCAGAGGCTGTCCTCAGCACTGCCGGGATGGCTTCTTCAGGGTTGCTGGTAGCAGCCGCTGGCTAGGCACGTGACTCACCTGGGGGAGGCTAAGGTGAACGGCCAGCTGGTGTGCACTGGCTGCGTGGACTCCTCTCCCAGCAGGAGCGTGGGACCCACCCGGGGTAGCAGGGAAGGTCCCCAGACTGGAGGTGTTCCTAAGCCCCTCATTGGCTCCTGTGTGACCTCCAGCTGGTTGCCGACCCTCTCTGGGCTTCAGCGTCTCCTTCTGTAAGGCGGCCCTCCTAACTTAAACTGCTAAAAAGCTCATCTCCCTGCCTCCTCCTTCCTCAGGCTCAGTTCCCGAGCACCTCCCAGGGAGGCCCAGCTGGCCACACCTGGGGTCGGCTGCACAGGGGCTAGGGGCTTAACCTCAGGGCTGCTTCCGACCCCTCCAGCCCCCACCCCTGCCCACCCAGAGCTGCCTCTGCCTGTCTTCTCACCTCCCGTCTTTGGCCCTGCCAGGGTTAATTGGCCTTGCAGGAACAGTGTGGGGGGGGGGGGGAGGGCAGCACAGCTGTCTCCCCACATCCAGGGTTCCGGGCTCCCAGGGGCCCAGGAGGAAGTCATCGCATTCTTGAGGGCCTGATGTCAGGCTGGCAGCTTCCCACTCCCTTTGCCAGCCTCCCTCTTCCCTGCAGCCCTGCACTCCCCACTCCCACCCCGCTGCTGCCCCTGCCAAAGCGGCTCACGGGCGGGAAGCCAGCCCAAGCGGCCGGGGCACACACCCCACCCAGACAAGCTTGAATCCTCAGTGTTCTACCTTGCCAAGTGGGAGTGATCGCTGCTTCCAGGAGGCAAAGGGGCGAGTGAGGCAGGACTGATGGAGGAGGGGCAGGCCGCACAAGAGAGTCCTCAGAGGCAGAGAGGCCCTGTCCCGATCATAATTTATTTGAAATTTATTGGAAACGCAGATTTACAGAGAGGAAGCTGAGCCAATCCAAAGCCAGGAGCCAGGAGCTTCTTCCCAGTCTCCCATGTGAGTACAGGGTTCCAAGGACTTGGGCTAGCCTCTACTGTTTTCCCAGGCCACAAGCAGGGAGGTGAATGGGAAGTGGAGCAGCTGGGACACAGACCTGCGCTCATATGGGATCCAGCGCATGCAAGGCGATAATCCCCATTCTGCAAACCAGGAAGCAGTGACACAGAGAAGGTACCTGGAAGCCCCGAGGTCACACAGCCTTGCTGGCCCTCAATGCTAAAGGCTTAATTGCACTAATCTTGTCTGCTGGATTCCTCTTCCCCCCCTTTTCCCACCCTTGCTTGCACCTTACCCTTCAAGTCCCAAAATGTGGGGAGGGCGTTGGGCAAGATGGTGGTCACACCCTGACTCCTTGATTCCATGGCTGTGCCTCCGGAAGCTGTGTGGTCCCTGGGCAAAGCGCTGCCCTGTGGCCGGGACCCCCAGCTGAACGCTGACATCAGAGCAGGAGATGGTAGCAGTGCAGGGCAGTCATACATACCTGTACCTGCCTGGGCTCCTCCGTATGCAGACAGCCGGGCTTCCGGGGAGCCAGCAGCAGGTGCAACGGTGGGCGAGGCTTCGCAACCTGCAGGTGCCTCTTTAGAAAAACGAATTATTTGAAAGGCAGAGTTACAGAATGGGGAACACAGAAAGAGCTTGCAACTGCTGATCCGTTCCTCTCATAGCTGTGGCGATTGGGCCTGGACTGGGCCAGCCAAAGCCAGGAGCCAGGAATTCCATCTGGGTCTCCCATTATGGGTGCAGAGGTACAAGCATTTGAGTCAACTTCTACTGCTTTCCCAGGTGCATTAGCCATGAGCTGGATGGAGAGTGGCAGCCTGCAGGACTTGATACCAACATCCCAGGGTGATGCCCCAGAAGCGAGTCTCTTTCTGGCTGCCACTTGAGCCTGCCAGGCACCTGCTCTCCAAAGGGAGGGTCCTGCCAGCTCCCTCTTTCCTGGGCCTGCAAGAGCATGTTGGTACCCACCCCTGCCTGCCCCTGGAATGCCCAGTTCCAGGACCGCCGCCTCACAGCCCCTTCCTTGACCACCCCCTCAATCCCTCTCTCTGCAGTAAACACCACCTGACACCTGGGCACGTGCCATCTTAATCTAGTGCGTGTGTGTGCAGGCACCTGTGTGCAAAGTAGCCATCTTTTTTCATCGTTCCTAAAAATCAAAGAGTCTGTGTGTTTTCCCCGCCCCAAAAGTTCTAGCTCAAGATGACCAGGCTGTGTCACCCCCACGGTCGTTAATGTCACCACCATCCCTTCACCACCCTCACCTACTCCCGAGGCTGGGACGACGCCAAGGTCACCATCTCCAGCATCGTCTCCATCCCAAACATGACCCTGAGTCACCCTCAGCAATGACCCCGAGACCATCACCGTGAGGCTGTGAACATAGCGGGACATTCCACGCGTGTACACTCATCACCTTCCTGCGGCTGCACCCTAGGGAGCAGGTCTGCAGGATACCCACTTGACAGATGAGGAAACTGAGGCTGACAGCTCTCTCAGATCTCTAATGTGATGGAGGAAGGTTGGGCCTACACCTGGAGACGTCACTCCCACCTCCTAGCAGTGCACAGACACCCCGGGTGCAGGAAGAGAAGCTTGGGAGGAGCCAGGCCTTGGGAATGACTGAGAGGGAAGAGCATGCCAGGAGGCTATGCCCACGTTCACATACAGGCCCTGCTGCCCAGGCCCCCTGTGCCTGCCCAGCTGCCCAGCATGGCTTTTCATGGAAAACCCACTGCATGCCGGGCCTGTACCCAGGATACCCTCCCCCTTACACTGGATCAGATCAAGCCAGGTGCTCTACCAGCCAAACCTTTCCATGACTTCCTGAAGCTCCAGCAGCCCCTGCCGGCCTCCCCCCTGCCCCGACAGTCTCCCCCAGGCCCCCTGCTTTACCCTCCTCATCCCCAGGCCTCAGCTGAGTAGCCACTCCTCAGGGGGCATCCCTGGCCACCCTGTGTAACACTGCCAGCATGCTGTCACTCACCTTCCCGGCACCCCAGGAGTCCTGCCCTCACCTGCATGCACTGGGGTTTGGGCTTCGCCAGTGTACTCAGCCGCCGTGGGCTGTTGCTGCTGAGCCCTGGCATCACAGCAGCCTGCCCTGGGCAGCTGCCCTTGTCTACTGCCGACAAATGAGGGTACTTCTGCAGCCCCAGCCTGAGCTGCCCCCGTGCCACAGCTGGAGTGGCCTTGCCTGCCCTAGTCCTTGACCCCTACCCCAGACTCTTCCTGCCATGCACCAGGCTTGTTAGGGGCAGAGGCCGCGTAGTGACTGGGCTTAGGGCCGGAACTACATTCAGAACCCAGTTCAGTCCGTTCCCCTGCATCTGGTCTATTCCTCTGCCTCTCCTGTCTCATCTTTAAAATGGGGCTAAGTCCTTGCCTGTGGGCACCGCGATTCCATATAGGAACCAGTTTGTGTCCCAGCTGCTCCAGTTCCCATCCAGCTCCCTGCCTGTGGCCTGAGAAAGCAGTCGGGAACACCCAAAGCCTTGGGACCCTGCACCCACGTGGGAGCTCTGGAAGATGCTCCAAGCGCCTGGTTTTGGATTGGCTCAACTCCAGCCATTGTGGCCACTTAGAGGAGAACGAACCAGTGGACAGGAGATCTTTCTCTCTGTGTCTCCTTCTCCCTGAAAATCTTCCTTTCCAATAAAAATAAATAAATCTGAAGAAAAGTAAAAATAAAAATGACCACGTTGAGGGCAGGTTGGGTGGTGCTGCCTGGACAGTAAGAGCACAGAATGTTCACCTATTTAATCTACTCTCCAGTTCACCGTCTTGCTGAGCCCCTGCCAGGGCTGGGCTGGGCTGGGGTCTCTGGGAGCTGGGTCCACTTGCCTCGGCCCCCATTCTCTGAGCAAGGAGCACAGGAATTCTTCCAATCTGTTCCACCACCACCCTGCCCCTTGGTTCTTGATCAGGCACCACCACGTGCACATGCATGGGCCCCTGTGGGCACACATCTGCCCCCACACAGCTAAACCTTCTGCTCAAGCACTCACTGGTGTGGTTGCCCAACCCCACTTGCACACTGTGTGTGCTCACACATGCCCCTGCATACAGACCCAGGGCCCAGATGTGGGCAACTGTACCCCGATACTGTCCTCAGTTGGGCTCGGACTCTCCACACCACCCGCCTCCCCCGGGTTCTACACTCCAGATCCAGGCACAGCCTGCCTGGAGCCCAGTGGGTTTGCCAGGCAGCCCCTTTGCCAGGAACGGGGCCAACAGCACCATCTGCTGTCGGTTTCTGGAACTGCCCTTCAGAGAGCGCCCCCTCTGGCCCTCTGGCCCTCTGGCTGGACTTTCCCTTTCCCGAAGTCCTCAGCCTCACAGGTGCACCCTTGCCCAGGGGCTGTGGAGGACAGGGGATACCAAGGCTTGGGGACAAGGTGATTTCTAGAAGGTTCTTAAGTCCAAGCCCAGCCAAGCACACACCACCTCACTCTGTCACCTCTGTCCTCAACTTCCAGGAACTGCAGGGTTCACGGCCATGGCTCTCAGGCTGTGGGGCTAAATGTCTGTGTCCCCACCCCAGTGCCCACATACAGCCAGGTTGAAGCCCTGGCCCCACACGATGATATCGGGAGGTGGGACCCTTGGTAGGGAATAAGGGTGCAAGCAGAGAGCACCTTGCAGAGGGTCCAGACACCCCCTGTTCCCTCTTCCTTCCACATGAAGGACCAGAAGGAAGTCTACACTCTGCATCCAAGGAGAGAACCCTCCCAAGATCCCAGCCACACACCTGCTCCCTGGCCTGACTCCCAGCATCCAGACCTGGAGGGACACGGGGCTGGGGTTGGGAAGCCATGCACGCAGCCTGGAATCACTGTTGAATTTACTCTCACCCTCAGAGCTGTCTTCATTTACTGAGAAAAGTGGCCACAAGGCCTCCCTAGGCAGGTGGAGGGGCCACGGCAGACACTGCAGCCTCACAGGGAGTGGGACCAGAGCCTAGCACTCTCAGTCCAAGCCCAGGCCAGGACCACCCTCTCTTCCAGAGGAGAAGTTGGTGGTAAGGGGCTTCAAAGATCATGGCTTTGGCCTCCACGCTGGGCCCCATACCCCTCCATCCCACGGGCTGCCCCACCCCAGCCAGATCTGCCTGGATCCTTAATGGCCCAGGACTGACAAAGAACCAAGTTTACATCTGACTGATGCAGGAAAAACCGAAACTGATCTTTGGTCTCAAATCAAACCAAAGGGAAGGTACCCAGCCAGAGAGTAAGGGGTCAGCACTGACCTTCTCAGTGCCTTTACCACCTGGATCTACCCCCTGTCGACACCACCACCATCCACACCACTACTACCACCACCACTGTTACCACCATCACCACAGCTACCAGCACCATCAGTATGAGTACCAACACCACCATCACCAACAGCAACAGACCACCAACACCACTACCATCACCCTCATCACCAACACCACCACTACCATCACCACCACCTCCCCTCCGCCTTCAGGACAGACTTCAGCACAGACTCTCTTGAACACAGACACCTGTTGGGACCTGCCCCACTCAGGGCAGAAATAGCATGGCTGTTTACAAAATGGATCTTGCTCAATGAAAAGAAGAGTAACTTGAACGCAAGCTGTGTCCTGCTGCCTAGTAACTGAGCCAGCACTGACTCACAGGCGGGTACTGTCCACAGAATGGACATGCTGGACAGAGGGCCGTGTCACATCCCGAGCAGAGACTTCTTCACGTGGCTTAAGACAGTGCACAGCTACACCTTAGCCACCACGTGCACCTGGAACTGGCTAGCCGCAGGCAGGTGGCCCGTGGGTAACTTAAAACGCAGAAGTCACAGTGGGTCAGGGGCTTTTGCATGTAACTAACTGTGCTTCACAGATACGGTTAACAAAGCCACTGATGGGTTAAGAATTATGCCCAGAGGGCCAGGATTGGGGTGTAATGCCAGGAATGGGGTGCAGTGGGTGAAGCTGCTGTCTGTGATACTGGCATTCCCTAGGGGCACTTCGAATCCAGCTCCCTGCTGAGGTGCCTGGGAGGGCAGCAGAGGATGGCCCAAGTGCTTGGGGCCCTGCATCCGTGTGGGAGACCCGAAAGAAGCTTCCAGTTCTTGGCTTTGGTTTGGCTGCATGGTGGTTGCTTCGCCATTGGAGGGGTGAGCCACAGGTGACAGATCTCTCCCCACCCCCTCTAACTTTCAAACAAATAAAAATAAATCTCTAGAAACAGTTTAAAAAAATGAAGGAGTCCTTTCCAGGGCCCAGCATGGTGGTGCAGCCAGTAAGACAACTGCTGTGACCCTAGCAGTTCCTATCAGAGTGCTGGTTCGAGTCCTGGCTCTTCCACTTCCATCCAGCTCTACAAGACAACAGAAGATGGCTCGAGCACTTGGGTTCCTGCCACCTATATGGGAGAATGAGCTGAAGTTCCCAGCTGCGGCTGTTGTGGCCATGTGAGCACAGAGGATCGCTTGCTCTCTCCATCTCTCTGCTTTTCAGATAAATGACCCGTATCCAGAGTCGTCACTGACACGCTGGGTCCTGATCCCATCTCGAGTGACAGGAGGCTGCTTCTGGGATCTTACACGTGAAGACGCGGAGGCATAGGAGGCAAAGCCACAGTGTCGGCTGTGATATTTCACACAGTCCCGGGGCTGGGGCCTGCACAGGGAGCCTCTCATGGGGAGATCTGAAGCTCAGAGAGGACTGTCCCCAAAGGATCAGAGCAACAGGTCACTTCTGTTGGGGACAGCCTGGGAGGGAATCCACCAGGCAGTGCAAAGCCCTGGGAGTGGCCCCGAGCCCTGGCCTGTGTCTGCTCAGGGGCCTGACCCAAGAGGCCCCTGCTGTGGTTCTGCACCTGCCACCAGGCTTGGCCTGTGTGGAGGCGGGGACATGGTGTGAGGGGTCCGGCTGTGTCTGCATGTCTCTCCCGTGGCCCCTAACCCTCCCAACCTGCCAACATGCAACCCAGGATCCCCACCCCTCTCACTCCCACAGCCCTTCTGTTCCCATGGGAACCATGTGCCCACCCCAACCCTAAACCATCAGCCTCATCCATGTGGGCCTGTGCAGGTTCCTTACAGGGGGTCCAGAAACCCTGACCCCAGGCCCACCCCTCTGCAGAAGCCCTTCAAGGCTCTCTCTGGGGGTCAAGTTCAAGGTCGTCTCAGTCACCAGAGCTAACACTTGGGGAGCCCAGCCCTGCGGCAGCCATGCCAGGGCCTTCACTGCAGCCCTGCGAGGCAAGGCAGCTGCTACCCTCCCCATGGCATGGAAAGTGGAGGCCTCAGCTGGGGCCACAGCTATGGGGAGCATCCCCCCATGGGGAGTTTCCCCCCAGACTCTGCTTCTCCCTCCCTCTCTCCCTTCTCCTTTCCTCTCCTTTTTCTCCTTCTTTCTCTTCCCACGTCTCCCTCCTCCTCTTCTCTCTGTCCCATTTCTCTCTCCTTCCTCTCTCCCACCCCCATGCTCGTGTACTGGCTTCTCCAGCCCTCTGTTTTCTGGCCCTGCCCTGTCTCCCTGCTGCCAGACCTCGGTGTGGCCATCCTCCCCTCCCCCCGCCCGCTGGCAACCTACTGTCCTGCAGATCTCAGCAAGGCGCTGCTTCCTCCTCCACCTCCCAGGACCAGGCATCCCTTCTGAGGTTTCCTCCTCACAGCCCCGGCACCTGGTGCCAGGACGTTCTGTTAGGGGTCTGGAGTCTTCAATGAGAGCCCCTGGGGAGCGGGGCCTCCTGAGGATGTCCTCAGGGCCACCCAGGGTCTGAGCCAAGGGTATTCAGTAGGCACTTGCTGAGTGGATGCATGAGTTAATGAGTGAATGAATGAGTGGGTAAGTGAATGAGTAAGTGGGTGAATGAATGAGTGGGTGAGTGAATTGGTGAGTGAGTACATGAATGAGTGATTGTCACCTCCAACAGCCACTGCTTGTGCGGGTCCCAGCCTAACCACCAGCCCTGGCCAGTCCCTTGCATCCTCTCCTGTTTGCTGCTGGTTCTTCTGGGCTCTGATGCCACGCCCCCTCTGACCCCTCACCCCAGGTCTGGAGCCTTTCCAGGTGTGAGACACATCTGGAAGTGAAATAGCCCTAGCATTAGCCTTCATACTATGTACAACCTGCTGGGCTGATCAGCCGGGCAACAAGGTAAAACGCACGGTGTGCCCAGGGCACGTGGCAGGGGCAGGACGTGTGGGAAGGGGAGGCGGTGAGGGAGGGGATGCCTCACTGTCTGGGGAAGAGCGTTTTCCACAGAGTCTGTGAGTACCCAGGCCCCGGGGCAGAGCATGGCAGGTGTCCTGCGGAGCTGTGTGTGTGTTGACCACACAGGTGTCAGAGAAGAACCACCACGAAGTTACAGAGGTGGTACTAGCCCAGGGGTCCCACCTGCACCAAGAATGCTCCCTATGGCCTGGCCAGTCCCTGTGGGGAGAATCCGGTCCCAGCCAACGTCCTGAGCCACCTCTTACTTGACCCAACCAAGGACGTAAAGATGCAGGCTGCTTGGCTTGGTCCGGGTTCCCTGCTCCAGTCCTCTAGCCCCTGACCACGAAGTCAGCTTCTCTGAGTGCAGGACCTGCTGGGGGAGGGGAGTGGGTGGTTATGGGTCAGGGTGGTGGTGGGGCTGGAGGCCGTGTGAGGGAGGACCCGGCATTAGGCAGGTGTTCCTGGAGGGGTGACCATCAGCTGGAGGAGGCACCTTTAATCTGTGGTCCTGAGGGGTGAAATTTCCACACATGGAAAGACCAGGAGGAGGTTCTGAGTCAGTGCAAGGAGCTTCTTGTCGATGCGAGCCTCCCGTCACCAGGAGGGAACAAGAAGGCACAGAGACCCCGAATGCGACGGCAGCTGCCCAAGTCAGTGAGGAGAAGGTGAGCTCAGGGGGCCGTGGGACTCCACGACTCTTTCCTCTAATGCCGGCCCAGGAGGCAGAACCAAGCAGTAAGGTCATTAGCTCTTTTTCTCAGGAAAAAAAAAATTAAACCTTTAGAAACAGACAAGAAAGAGAATTAAGAGCTTAAAACTCCCAGGGCCTACGGCAATCTGGTCCCCCACAGGGACAGGACCCTGGCACAGACTGGCCAAGGTGGCCCCCTGAAAGCCCCGGACCAGGCTGAAGCCAAGACCCTGGGCTCCCCTGCAAGAACGCAGACGGGACAGACAAGGGATGTTCTGGAAGGATCCCACCAGTCAGGCATTCTCCAGGGCACTGGGTCAGGCCTATGTGCAGAGGACTGTGGGAAGGGAACCAGTCACAGAGGAAGCTGGGCACAGAGGATGGGTTGGGGGCACATGAGATTTCAGGGATCCCAGGACCTGCCTAGTGGGATTCCCCAGGGAAGAGAAAGTCCAGGCACCCAGGGGTACCCCCACTTCTAGATCCAGTTCTCACAATTGTACCACCTGTGCTTGCCTTGGACTCCTTCCAGCACCTGCCTCCCAGGCCCTCCCCCACTCCCACACACTCTGCCTTCCAACTCTCCAAATGCCAGCTTCCCCCATTCCTCCTCTGGTCCCTGCCTCTTGCAGATCCAAAGCCGCCATGGCCCTGTGCTCCCTGGTCTGGGCTTACAGGGTCTTCCCAGCGGGCAGCATGGCTCCCCTGAAGCCAGTCCCCAGGCAGGGTCATTCAGATTTGCTGCATGGAAGAAAAGGGGCTTCCTGGGGGGGAGTTGGAGGTTGTATGGGGCTCGCATGACAGCTAAGGGACCCTGGGTATGTTGGAGAAACTCCAAGCCCTTTGGCTTCCATGGGACAAAGACGACACGTATGTCCAATGAAGAGAGTTCCCGCTAAGGGGTCTGGCAGTACATGCTGGCTGTGACCTTGTGGCCAGCGCCGTGGCATGACTTCAAGCAGAGTCACAGCTTGACTCACATCTACGGCTTGAACCCATCATGCACTGAACATGTTCTAAAACAAAGGCAGACAGAGAGCTCGCGTCCTCCAGCTCAGTCCCCAGAGGGGTGCCTGTAATGATAGGCTGGGCCAGATCATAAAACTGAAAGCTAGGACCTTCACCCAGGGCTCCCAAGTGGTGGCAGGAATCCAACCACTTCCAGCACCGCTTCCTCCCAGGATCTGCCCCCAGCTTGAAGCTGGCATGAAGAGCCAGAGGTGGGACTTGAACTCAGGCACTCCCAGCGGGGGATGTGGACAGCCTCCAGGCCAAACGTCCAGCTCAGCACCTTTGTAGAATGGACTTCAGTATTGCTGGGGTTCGGTATCCTCGGGGCATCCTGGAACTGGCCTATTGCAGGAAGACTGTTCTGAATGTGAAAGGCAAAGCGAGACAGAGAGCGCCATCTACCGATTCACGTCTCAGATGCCCACAAGAGCCAGAGCGGGGTCAGTTTGAAGCTGAGAGCCTGGGATGCCCACGATTGTGGCAGGGAGGCCAGCCCCTGAGCCATCCTTTCCTGCCTACTGGGGCGTGTAGTCACAGGAAGCTGGATCAGAAGTAGAGCTGCTCAAACCCGGGGACTCCCATACAGGATGCAGGCGTCCTGACTTGACCACTGCCCCCAACACTTGCCCTCTGTATTTACAACACCGCTCAGTGTCCAGGCTGTGGGAGATGCATCAATGAGGCAGTGGTTTGCGAGAATGGGTGGTGGAGGGAATGCGAAAGGAGTTGACAGAACTACAGCTTGGTCAGGCCTCACGATACACCTGCTACCTGTCAGCCTCCAGGAAGATGTGCAGGGGAAAGCGGCTACCGCCCCAGGCATATCCCCAAATGCCAGATGAATCAAGCCCCAACCCCACCGGCCCCCATTTGACTGAGGGCAGGGAGAGGCTGCCTTGCCTTCCCAGCCACCTGTGAGCAGGTGGCAGCTCCTCTGGGCAGGGTCATTCCAGAGGAGTTCCATACCACCGCCACATTGTCACTTCAGCCAGCAGGCCACCTCTGCCTCTCCTGGGCCCGGCAGGCAGTGGTGGGAGCCTGGCTCTCTCCCCCACCAACTGGGTGCAGCCGAGGGAGCCAGGGAGGCTCCCTGGGTGGCAGCTTGAGGCCTCGGCACTGAAGTTCTGGTCCCCGGTGTCTGATGACAGCCCTGCACGCCAAGCGTCAGAGCCCCTTGGAGCTGAGCTGGCGCTTCCGTGGGGCTCAGGGGCGGGGTCTGTGCATCCCTCACCTGCTGTGTGGAGACCCCATGGGACCCGAAGGGAGAATGAGGTCTGAGTGCCGCCCACACCACGCCTGGAGTTTGTGGAATAGCTGGAGAAGACAGGGAGCAGGAGTTTGCCTCTTGTAGAGGCCAGTTCCGTGGTGCACTGTGGTTCCAGGCACGAGTGGGTTTCCAGTGGCTTGGGCGTATCCACTCTCCACACATCCTCTCTGACCCTTGAAGGGCCCTGCGAAGCTGCTACTGTTCCCATTTTAAAGCCTGGCTGTATGTAACAGACTTAGAAGTGGCGATCCTGAGACTTAGCCGAGCTCGTCCCTCTCTCTCTCTCTCTCTCTCGCTCTCTCTCTCTCATCCCACATGCTCTTTCTCGGGGGCCTGCTGAAGAAAACACATGTACTCATTTTACCCAGATGGGGTTTATTCACAAGCACCCACTAATTCACTAAGCACCCATGACGCCCAACCATCACCGAAACAGAACACAAAAGCCTGGGTCCGAGCTGTTTGGGAATCAAAAAATGAGACGCATATGCACAAGGCAGGGAGGCTATGACGCCAGGGCTGCTCTGGAGCTCACACCTTCAACTGCCCCAGCCACTAACAGCTTCCCCAAGCCTTGAACCTGAATGAGTGAAGGCCATGAGCCAGCACCCGCAGATGTCCACTATGGCCACTGGATGGCGCTGTAAGCTGACATTGCAGAGTGCTGTTGGAGACCAAGGGTCTGCAAGAGACCAAGAGTCGTTTGGGGTCATTTTTTTTTTCTAGAAGCAATGACAGCACCCAATAGCTCATAGGAATGGAACGATGTGTATTTCACATATCCACTGCTATGTGGACAAAAATTACCGGGGTGCAAAGACTCGGAGAGAGATACCAGGAGTGGAGGAGGCATCAGCAGTGGCTGGCTAGCACTCCAAGCCCTCCTCTGCCAAGACCCCCTCCCCGTCTGCCCACGGCTCTAGTCCTTGCGCATGGTGTAGCCCTGGATGACGCTGTTGAAGTAGCTGGGCGTGTTGCGTTCGGGAAAGAAGAGAATCAGGTAGCACTTGGGGCCGAAGTAGCCCAGGCTGATGGCCAGCAGGTTGAGGACAGTGACCAAGACGTCCATGATGGTGACCAGCACCCCTTCGTAGACGGACATGAAGGTGCAGAGGGAGACGGTGGAGGTGAAGGAGAAAGTCATGCTGAGGGTGATGAACTTGGCTTCGTTGTAGTTGGTGGGCAGCTCCTTGCCCATGAAGGCAAAGGTGAAGCCCGCCAGGGAGAGCAGCAGGTCCAGGCTGGCATTGCACAGCAGTGCCATGCGGTAATTGGGATGGCAGGACAGGATGAGGACGGTGGGGTCCTCCGGGTCTGAGCGGTAGGTGGGGTTGGTGGTGGTGGCCACTGCGTTGGCCAGCACGATGATCAGCTTGAGGACCGTGGGGAGCACCACGAAGACGTAGGGGCCGTGGTAGCGGACCCAGTAGCGGTAGGCGCGCGGCAGGTGGCGCGCCACTTTGAAGATGCACACAATTTGGAAGGAGCGCACGGTGATGCAGGCGGTGCAGACGGTGAAACAGAGGGTGAAGAGGGCCTGGCGGCAGAGGCATGTGAAGCCCGTGGGCGGCCCCACGTACACGGGCACCATGGCGAAGGCCAGCAGCAGCAGTGCCAGCATCAAGAAGCACATGGGGCCCCCCGCCGAGCGCACCATGGGCGTCTGGAAGTGCCTCCAGAACACTACCAGGATGGCCAGCGTGCTGAGGAATCCCAGGGCGGCCAGCAGGACCACGCAGATGGTGGGAGCCTCGTGCCACTCCAGGAAGATGAGCCGTCGCAAGAAGCAAGAGGTGTCGTTCTGGTGGGACCACGTGTGGACCGGGCAGGGCTGGCAGTCAAACTCCTCTGCAAACACCCACAGCAGCTGCCATCAGCCAGGTCCGCTGCCCAAGCACCCACATCCCCAGAGCCTTGTGTTGGGCTGGCCACTCCAATGGTCATGGCTGACACTCACTGAGTCTCTTACACCATGCATTGCCCAGAAACCCATTTCCCAGATGTGGAGACAGAGGCCGGCAAAGGGTAAATCATTTGCCCCCAACTCACAAAGCAGTAAGTCACAGAGGCAGGATGTGATCCCAACCCTCCTACCAATGGAAATTCCTCTCTTCCAAGACCTGTTTCCCTTCTGGTAGAGGAAACCTTCAAAGAACTCATTCTGCAATTGTTTTGTTTTGTTTTTCTTTTTGTGCACCATCCACTGGGATGGATTCCTGAGGAAGGGGGCAAGGAAGAACAGAGAAACCTTGGTGCTGCCAGGGGGGAGGCAGAGGGAGCCACTTGGCAAGCTTTTGTCCAGCACCCACTGTGTGTCCTATGCTGTTCCAGGCCCGGGAGATGGAAGCCTCGGGGACGCCATGAAAGAGGATTCATTTGGGGTCCCAGTTTTCCCCGTGCTGAGCACTAATGGGGGACAGAGATACCACTGTCCCCACCCTGCTGGTGAGGGACATTCACACACAGCCTCTGCTGAGCAGCTGCTGTAAGCGGATGCTGCCGGGCCCGCAGGACACCGGAGACTCACAAGCCGACTTCCCAAGTTTGTGGCAAGCAGAATTGGAAGACAAGTACAAACATTTTGAAATCCTTGGGGCCAGTGTTGAGGTGCAGTGAATTAAGCTGCCCCTGTGAAGCTGGAATCCCATATGGGTGCCAGTTCTAGTCCCGGCTCCTCCACTTCCCATCCAGCTTCCTGCTGATGCTCCTGGGAGAGCAGCAGAGGATGGCCCAGGTGTGTGGTCTTCTATACACACGTGAGAGATCCAGGTGGAGTTCCAGGGTCCTGGCTGCAGTCTGGTCCAATCCTGGTCATTGTAGCCATTTGGGGAGTGGACCAGTAGTTGGAATATCTCTGTGTCTCAATTCTCTCTCTGTAACTCTGCTTTTCAAATAAACAAATATTTAAAAATCTGTTTTCAAAATCTACACATACAAATGGGTCTCTCAAAGGTTTATGGAGAATGTGACGAATGAACAATGCAGAGACATCAGAAAGGTTGTGTAGTGCAATCATTCCATTTATGAAAGATTCATTCACTTGAAAGGCAGAGTGATGGGGGTCAGGGGACATACAGAATCCACTGGCTCAAACGACCGCCATGACCAGAACAGAGCAGCTGAAGCCGGGCAGCCAGAACCAGGAACTCTATCCTGGACTCCCATGTGGTCGCAGGGGCCCAAGCACTTGGGCCATCTTCTGCTGCTTTCCCAGCACATTATCAGGAAGCTGGGTTGGAAGTGGAGCAGCCAGGACTTGAACTGATGCCCCAGAATGCCGGTGTTATAAGCTGTGGCTTACCATCCTATCCTTTCAAGTCCATTTCCCATGAACTTTTCAACTCTCCTCCTAAATCAGATCCTGCCTGCCAGAAGGTATCCTTCAATGGGAAGAGCCATTCATTCACTCACTCATTCATCCATTCATCATCCAGTGGGTGTCTCTGGCCTGAGCTCTAAGACAGACATAGTCCCTGGCCTTCAGACACTTAAACTTCCCAACAGACACCCCAAAGACCCTGGCCAAAGGAAGCACCCCAGAGGCTGTGTGGGCAGGTGGGTATGGACAGGTGCGGGCACGTGTTGGCAGGTGTGGGCACATGCAGGCAGGTGTGGGCAGGTGGGTACAGACAGGTGCGGGCATGTGTTGGCAGGTTTGGGCATGTGTGGGCACATGCAGGCAGGTGTAGGCAAGTGCGGGCAGGTGGGTACGGGCAGGCGCGGGCAGGTGTGGGCAGGTGTGAACACATACAGGCATGTGCAGGCAGGTGTGGGCAGGTGCGGGCACATGCAGGCAGGTGTGGGCATGTATGGGCACATGTGGGCAGGTGTGGGCATGTATGGGCACATGTGAGCAGGTGTGGGCACATGCAAGCAGGTGTGGGCAGGTGTAGGCACATGCAGGCAGGTGTGGGCATGTATGGGCACATGTGGGCAGGTGTGGGCATGTATGGGCACATGTGGGCAGGTGTGGGCATGTATGGGCACATGTGGGCAGGTGCAGGCACATGCAGGCATGTGTGGGCAGGTGCAGGCACATGCAGGCAGGTGTGGGCAGGTGCAGACAGGTGTGCTGACACGGGAGCTATACCTGCAGTCTGGTTGTGGAAGGTGCCGGGGAGGCAGTCGATGCATTCGAAGCAGCAGGGGTGCATGCCCACGGCCTTCTTCTTCTGCCCGGGCCGGCAGCTCTTGGAGCACATGGACAAGGGGATCTGGAGGAAGGCATGCAAAACATCCTGAACCGCCCGTCCCATGCCCTGTGACTCCCTACTCCACCCACCTTGTGGGATGCTCAGGGCACGGTTGCCTGGCCCCTCCCTGGAGGGAAAGGAATGTGGAATCACCATCAGAGTGATGCTCTTAGCTCTGCCAACCCAAGACTAAGCCACCTTCTGATTGAAGCACCGAACCACAGAGAGTTCTGGTGAAGTTGCAAGGGGACAGGGTGTGAGCCCGGGCATTGCTGGTGGCCCACTTCTTGGGAGGAGGACAGCACGCCCGGGAAGCACTGAGACCCCAGGAGAGAGATCGTTTGGGCTCCAATCTTGCCCAAGCCTCTTGGTCAACACCGAGTGTTTCCAGAAAGCCACAGCATGATGCTCTGTGCTTATGTCCTTCTCTGCCACTCACAACCCAGACTCCTGGTCCGCAAGGCTTTTCTGGAGTTTTCTGAGTGTATAAGAGCAAGTAGGCAGTAGCCATGCCTATTGTCTCTACTGCTGTATTTCCAGAGCCTAGAAAAATACACAAGCCTCCCAGCATTGGGTACTAAAGGAGTGAGTGAATTCTATACACAGCATGGCCGTCCACCTCCATGGTTGGGTCACACCAGGAGATGTCTATATAACATGCCTGGAAAAGGCATTTTATGGAAAATGGAGGCTTGGCTTTCCACACGATTTTTGCAACAAAAATAGCTGTCTCTTAATGCCATCCTTTATAAATCTCCATAGCACCTCTGACTTCGACCTGCACTGTGAGTGGAATGTGAAACCGTCGGTCCCATCTAAAACGAGGGCAGTGGAGGAGGCCAGAAGACGTCAGATTCGGGGTTGATTCTGGAGGCCGACCGGGCGGGGTTTCCTGTTGGGTTGGTTGAGAGAGAATGCCATCAAGGACAACTGTCACCTTTGGGGTCTGCACAATGGACAGGTGGCATTGCCAATCACCGAGAGCTGTGGGTCCAAGTGCAGTGGATCCTGCAAGTTCAGGGCCAAGTCCAGCTGACGATGTTTTACTAGAACCCAGAAGAGCCCAAAGATGACTGTAAAAACCCAAAAAGACGATTGCTTCTCGGCCTTTTGGCTAAGATTGCGCGAAACCAAAAAGAACATCAGAACTTCCAGCTGCTGACGTCACATCTACAGAAACCAGGATGTAGAGTCTAACTCCTTCCCAGAGAAGCAGAAGCCCTCACACTCCAGTTCCACTGGCATTATCCACCCGTTTTGCCCAAGCAGATCCTGTCTGGCTTTCAACAACAGCACGCCAACAGCCAAAAGCACAGCCTGGAGACACAGAACAAGCATCAAACTCAGATGTGGCATACTTCTTGGAACCATCAGACAGAGTTTATAAGAACTGATTCCCTAAGGTCTACAATTCTAAAAGTGGAGAACATCTAAGAAAGTACGAGTTGTGGAAATTCTAAATGCTGACCCACCAGGGACAACAGAACCACCAACACGTTAGTAGAAACAAGGAATGCCTGTCTTTGATGGGTCGTCAGTAGACCTGACCTGGCTGAAGGAAGAATCGACGAACTGGTAAGCATGTCCATGGAAGTTTCCCACACCAAGAAGTGAAGGGAAGAAACATGGACAGCAAAGGAAGGACAGAATCTCCAAGAATTATGGCACAATTATGAAAGGTATGCATAAAGAAAGGTATAGGAGAAAGAAAAAGAAGGAGGAGGAGAAAAGGAGGCAGAAAAGTAAAGAAATTTAAAATAATAAAGGCTGACAGTCTTCCAAAATCAATGGCAGTAGCCAAACCACAGATGGAGGAAGCTCAGAAAACACCCACTTAGAACAAACCCCACATCACACCTGCGCATGCCATACTCATGTTGAAACGATGAAGACAGAGATGAAAACTCCAAAGAAGACAAATGTTGACCAGAAGGAAGGAAAGACACGTTACAAAGAATCAGTCCATCAAAATCCCACACCCCATCAGGAGAACCCCAAAACCCAAACCAGAACTGAAGGAAGGAATGGATGCGTTAGCAGAGGATTTGACGGTAAGTGGAAACGTCAGTATCCACCTGCAGTAAAGCATGGGCAAGGATGGAGATTTGAACCACACAACAAAGCGACAAAGCTGACAGACACCTGCTGGTCACACTAGCTCACCGTAGCCTTCTCAAAGGCCCATGGGAGGCTCTCATGTACACACTGCGTTAGGCCATAAAGCCGGGTTTAGGGGCCAGTGCTGTGGCACAGCTAGTTAAACCGCCCATTCTAATGCTGGCATACCTTAAAATTTCAGCTGCTGCACTTCCAGTCTAGCGTCCTGCTAATGTGCCAGGAAAGGCAGCCAATGACGGCTCAGATGTTTGGGCCCCCCTGCACCCACATGGAAGACCTGGCTGGAGGCCTGACTTCAGCCTCATCAGCCTTAGCATTAGTGCCATTTGGGGGATGAACCAGCAGATGGAAGATTTCTTTACCCCCCGCCCCGCTCCCAATCTGCCTTTCAAATAAATAAATAAATAAATCTTTAAGAAGAGAACAAAGAGGACCGGTGTCCTCCAGTTATGATTTAGGCACGTCAGAAATCAGCCACAGGAGGCGGTCTGGGAAGTCCCAGATCCATGGACACAGAGCAACACGCTCCTCACGAATGGCTCAATGCCTTCACAAGCAAAATCGGAAGCCAGTGCGGGACGAATGAAAGCTGAAACACAACACGCCTGCTCAGAAGGACGGATACTGTTCGCCCACATACACGAGGCATCGAACGTATTCAAAGCAGAAAACAGAATGAGGCTGCAGAATGGGGTAAAGGGAGAGCTGGATGGTAACTGGGCTTACAGCAAAGCTGGGGAATCTTTTTTGTCCCCAGTGCCATGTGGGTGTTTATAACAACATTCACCAAGCATGCAAAATTCTCTGCTTACAAATGAGCTTGTGGTGGGTTTATTGAATTTTGAATCCCACTTGTGATTGTGTTGACAGGGCCAAGACTTGATTTCTCAAGTCTTCCAAGGCCCAGGGGCCATTCCCCGCACTGGAGTTTGACAAGATGAGAAAGTTCTGGGAAGCTTTGTAGTGCAGCATCAATACATTCAACTCTCAAACCCGCCCGGGAAAGCAGCAGCAGATGGCTGGAGCGTTGGACCCCTGCTCTCCATGTGGGAGACCCAGATGGAGGTCTGTGCTCCTGGTTTGGGCCCGGTCCAGCCCTGGTCATTGCAACTATTTGAGCAGTGCCCCAGTGGGTCAACAGACTAGGTAAGAAAGTTCTGGAAAGCTGGTGAAGCACAGCATCAGTATACCCAGGACTCCTAAGCTGCATACTGAAAAAGTCAAGATGGGTAATGTCATATCACATGCTCTTTTTCTTAAGTTTTCTTTTTTAGGGCCTGGCACAGTAGCCTAGCAGCTAAAGTTCTTGCCTTGCATGTGCCAGGATCCCTTACGGCCAACAGTTCTAATCCTGGCATCCCCAACTCCCATCCAGCTCCCTGGTTGTAGCCTGGGAAAGCAATCGAAGATGGCCCAAAGCCTTGGGACCCTGCACCCATGTGGGAGATCTGGAAGAAGCTCCTGGCTCCTGGCTTTGGATTGGCTCAGTCCTGGCCGTTGTGGCCACTTGGGGAATGAATCAGCAGATAAAAGATCTTTTGTCTCTGTCTCTATTCCTCTCTGTATTTCTGACTTTCCAATTAAAAAAAAAAAAAGAGTACAGTGAAGGGCACAGAGAGATGTGAAACCACAACTCAGCTCTGTCCCTTATTTAAAAAAAAAAAAAAAAAAACAGCAGCTTCTGGGGCCAGCGACATGGCAGAGTAGTTAAGCCTCTGCTTCCAGTGCCAGCATCCCACATGGGAGTTAGTTCAATTCCCAGCAGCTCCACTTCTGATCCAGCTGTCTGCTATTGAGCCTGGAAAGCAGCGGAGGATGGCTCAAGGGCTTGCACCCCTGCACCCAGAGGAGACAGGAGGAAGCTCCAGCCACTGAGGGTATTTGGGGAGTGAACCAGTGGATGGAAGATCTCTGTGTGTGTGTCTCTCCTCTCTCTGCCAATCTGCCTTTCACAACAGTAGGACATGCAGTGCAGGCAGTGCTCAGAGGGGAGCATCCAGCTGTCAGCATCCTGTGATGCGCTGTCATCCGTGGGTCAAGGTCCCGCTCCTTGTCTCTGTCACAGCACCATGCACTCGGCGGAGGGGAGTGAGTGCTGGATATTCTCAGAGGCAGAGGCTCTCTGAGAAGCTTCTGGAACCCAGGGATGCCCGCTCCCACCCCATTGGGCTGCTCCCCATCTCTCTGCACCACGGGGATCCCTGGTGCCCCGTTATCTCAAGAGGACAGGGCCAGGCCCTGGAGACTGACAGGTGTCCGACCTAGCGGAAGGCACAGCCACCAGTCCCAGGACACGAGTTGGCTAAATCAAGGTGAAAAACTACACTCGAGCTGTGTGGCCCTAACAGGTTCTACAACTTCTCTGTGTCCTTGGGGTCCTAACCTATGAAACGGACAGATCGGCAGCATCGCTCCACCTTGGACCTAGCACTGACCCAGAAGGAAGGACGGGACCTGAGATTATAAAAGCGCAAATGGCAATCCACCCAGCCACTGAGCCTGAATCCCCCAGCCGCCCTCATGGAGAACAAGGGCCCTTGCCACCCCACCGTGAGCCCCCGGCTGACCATGTTGCCCGGGGTGTTCCAGGAGACGTTGCGGATGACCCTCAGCTGCCGCTGCATGGGGTAATAGGAGGCGACGGTCAGGAACGGGTTCTGGCTCGTGCCCCACTGCCAGTGGACGATGTCCAGACGCATGGGCACATCCCCTTGCGGATCGAAGAAGATCTGCTGTCCCTGGAGGGTGAAGTTGACGTTCCAGAGCTTCTTGAGTAGCTGGGAGGGGGCAGGAAAGGCACAGGAGAGGAGCTGGCATCAGAGGCCGGGCCATCCCACTAGCCTTGACTTCCACTGCTGTGGGATGTGGCAATACAGATTCAGATTCAGCCTGGGAGGCAGCGACCGCTGAGCGCTCAGCTTCTGGAGTCAGATGCCCCTGAGTCTGGGTCTCCTCTCTGCCCTTGTTCTGAGGCCTCAGACCTGCCACAGCTCTCTGAATCTGCTTCCCCTCCCGGAAAGTGAGGGCAGTATTGGCCCTGTGTCCTGGGCTCGGGAGCAATGCCTGAGCCCACCCTGTTCCAGCCCAGCTCAGTGAGTACCCGCCTCCTGCCGAGAGGCTGACGTCACTCCTGTTCACACTCCACGGCCTGGCTCACCTGCCAAGACCTGCTGGGATCGCCCCTGATCTCTGGATCCCTCTAGCTTCCCTGCGCCTTGGGGTCAGGTCTTGTCCAGGCTTACCCTGCAGCCCTCTCCCGTCTCTCTCAGTGTACAGAAGCTGGGATGAGCTCGAACGTGCTTCCAAACGGGCGTCCATCCTACAGCCTGGATTTCTGTCCCAGCTCTGTTCTCAATTTGTTGTGTGACTTTGAGCAAATTGCTGAACCTCTCTGGGCTAACTTCAAAGAGGCTTCCAGCTCAGATAACACATAATTCTGGCTCCTAGATTTTTTTCCCCCTCCATACATGTGAGAGTCCACCAAGCTATACCTCAGGGACTCAGAGTTCACCTTACCTGGGACTTGGGCCCTAGCCTGTCCCCTCTCTGCTCCTGGAGGCATCGGTTCTCTGGAATTCAGCCAGGCTGCCAGGCAGTGTTCCTGGCTGAAGGGATGAAGGGACGAAGGGACAAAGGTGCTCTGACCAGGAGGTCGGTCCCCGGATGGACACCCCTTGGGGGTGAGACTCTGAGTGTCCATGTCACATCCCTGCAGGAGTTTTGCAAGCAGGGCTGAGCAGCCTGGGATTCGAGGGACACCAGGGACACCCTGAGGTTGGAAAGCACCATCCTTGTAATTCACCCAAGCGGCGGGGGCCTGGGCCTCTGGGTACTCACCCATTGCATCTGAGCCCGTTTCTTCTCCTTCACGGAGCCCCACCCTGATGGGGTGCTGGCTCCTCACCCAAGCCCACCTCTACAGCCTGACGCTGTTTCCTGGTATCAGAGTGAAGCAGGAGGAAGAAGGAGTGGGAGGGGAGGAGGGTCACCAGGACAGACACATCCCTTTGGCTTCTCTGCTCAGTCCCTCGCAGGTGCAGACTGTCCCTTTCTGCATGGCGAATGAGCAGACTGACGCTCAGAGGCAAACACACAGCTCGCCCAGACTTGCACGGCGAGTGATGGATGGGCTGGGATTCAATCCTTGTTCTGGGGACAGGTGAAGTGGCACAGCAGGCAAGCCACAGCTTGGGACACGCATGTGTCTGGGTCCAAGTCAGAATTACTCTGTTTCTTGTCCAGCTTCCTGCCAACACGTACCCTGGGTGGGCAGCAAGTGATGGCTCCCTGCCACCCACATGATTGAGCTCTGGGCTTGCCATTCACATGAAAGAGCCAGACTGAGTTCTGGGCTCCTGGCTTGGGGCTGGCCATGCCCTGGCTCTAGCGTTTGGGGAATGAGCCAGTGGATGGAAGAGCTCCTGCTCTCTCTCTTACGAATAAATATATGTTTGAAAACCCAACAGTCACAATTCTGGACTGTGTTGTTTCAAAGCTCTGCCCAGTGTGTCACCACGTGCCTGCAGGTGTCCTGCTGACAGGTGGAGAGAATGGAGCAGTGGTGGGCAGGTGGTGGCGTGCAGGTGGACCCAGCCGCAGCCCCAGCTCTGAGGGTCCAGCTGCCTGCACTGTGAAAGGGTGGGTACAGGGTTCCGAGAGGACATCGAGCAGCCTTCCAGGCATCTTGCTCTGGTTGGTCATGAGCCTGCCACTCGGTCCACCTGGATCTCCTCAGGCTCCCCCAACCTGACTCCATAGCATGGGAAGTGGCACACGTGCCCAGCCAGCACCCCAGAGCCCTCCTCAGGCCCTCTGCCCTGCCTCTCGGAGCTGCCACCCTGCACCACATGGCCACGCTCTGACTGGGTGACGGCCACACTGATGTGCAGTGTCAGCTTAGGAAACTGGGACATCCCAATGGCTGGGACGTGTGCCCTTTGGTCTCAACTGTCCATTATGGGGCCTAGTGGCTAAATCCTCATCTTGTACCTACCAGAATCCCATATGGGAGCCAGTTCTTACCCTGGAGGTTCTACTTCCCATCTGGCTCCCTACTTGTAGCCTGGGAAAGCAGTAGAGGATGGCCCAGGGACTTGGGAACCTATTTGGGAGGCCTAGAAGAAGCTCCTGGCTCCTGGCTTCAGACTGTCTCAGCTCCAGCTACTGTGCCCACTTGGGGAGTGAACCAGTGGATAGAAGATCCTTCTCTCTGTAAATCTGCCTTTCCAATAAAAAAGTAAAATACATCTTGACTGTCCATCACAGTTCCTGACAATCACGGCTGGCAGAACCATGGCAGAGTAGGCCAGGCTCAAGGTCATGGCCACTTAGCACTGAGTCTGTGCTCACTGAGCTCAGTACCCCATCTAGATTTCCAGCTGCATAGGACGACCATGGAGTGGTGGGCACTTGGAAACAGTCAAGCACCTGTGGTAATTATGTGGTCTACCCATGTGGCAGGACCTGCAGCGTAACAGGGAGTATTTTACCCGCCAGCACAGGCATTCCTTTTAAATGGAGACTGGGCATTCTTCACGATAAGACCTTAGTTTCTGGGTGCTGGGGTTACAGGGTAACACTGCACAATTCAAAGAGAAGGAGAGCAACGTTTCCAGGGCTTTGGAAACACCTCTGGCAGGTCATGCACACGCAGTGGGGGAATGGGGAAGAGTCTAGAAGAAGGGAGAGCTGGCTGACTCGGGGGAAGTGGTTGAGAAGCAGGGCAGGAAGACAAACTAAGCATCCCAAACTACGAGAAAGTCATGGAGCTCCTGGAACAGACACGAGTGGCAGAGCCTAAAGCGCACATGTTCCCTTGTGTTCCCACACAAGCCTGCACTGCTGGAGCCCTCGTGGGATGCACGTAGGTGTGTGCATGTGGGCATATGTATGTATGTGTGTGTTCTTAGGAAGATACAGGTGTAAACCCCAGACCTGACTCCATATAACACAGAACTCGGAGAAGTCCGCAGCCTCAAGCTAGCCCAGGCGAGAACACAGGCCCATCCCCCACAAGGAGCGCCATGGGACTTTTTCCCAGGAGGGACTTTCCTAGATTTATTTCAAAGGGAACTTTGTGTCAGCACCAGGAAGGACTTCTGGCTCTGTGTGCTAGGTAGGGGATGCCCCCAGGACCACTCCACCCGGATGTTCAGAACCACAGCTCCTGTGGGGAATGGAGGCAGGGCTACCGTCTCCATGGCAATTGCAGAGCCTGCACCTGCTGGCTCCGTGGGGCCCTCACCTGCCACGGATAAACTACATCCTTTTTACAGCCATTCTGGTTGCAGCGGAGAAAGCTGTGCAGGGCGTGGGCCACGGCGTAGACGGCGGCGTACACACTGAAGACCACGCGCTCTCCCGACTGCGTGAGGACAGTGTTGTATGCGACCGTGGTGTTGAGGCAATTGTCACAGTCTTGGTTGCAGGTGGTCCTGTTGAGTGGAGGCGGCTGGTTCTGGCTGCGCCGCACGCGGAAGCTGCTGAAGCCCGGGATGGACACGGACTGGATGGTGAGGCCCAGGAAGGTGCCACTGGAGTTCATCTCCTTGTGCAGGTTGGGGTCGATAGCCCAGGACTCGGAGGCGATCCACACGATGTCGCTGAAGTTCCAGATCCGCACCTCGCGGAAGAAGTTATGCAAGGACAGTTCGGGGGAGAAGATGACGACCACGCGAGCTGAGCTCTGCCGTAGCTTCTGCAGGATGATGCCCAGGCGCTCGCGCTCCTCGGGCGTCGGGGGCTGGTTGGGCTCAGGCGTGGGCAGCACCTCCTGGAAGGCGATGCAGATCTCGCTGCGGGCCAGGCGGTTACTGAGCACCTGGCTGTTGTCGCGGCCGTAGTCATCCGCGCTTATCAGCACGGCAATCCAATTCCAGCGGAAGTAAATCATAAGCTGCACCATGGCCTCCACGTGGTGGTTGGCGCTGGGCACAGTGCGCAGCATGGCCGGGAAACGCACCTTGTCGCGCAGCTGGTCACTGATGGCACTGTAGGTGATCTGCCAACGGGAAGGCCTGGCATTAGCGAGGGGCCCACGGGCACTGTGCCCGCCATCATCTTCCTGGTAATGTTTGGGGAGCACAGAGACTGTGCCCCCAACATGGTGACAGGAAGCCACTGCATGCCAGACGCCAGGCTGGGCATGTCGTATCAGTGTGGTGGACGCTCGAGGCGACCTGCCATGTGCCACACCCTGGGCTAGGTGGCACACAACGTTCCCGTCATGCGGCAACAGACTGAGCACGTCTGTGAGCACAGCAGGCTCATCCTCTCCACCATCACCACCAAGCACACTGTCCCCCTCGGCCTCCTGGCCCTCACACGTGGGCATTTCCTTTCT